>NC_140414.1:148870485-149507985 GCF_965140295.1 Lepidochelys olivacea
TTAGTATCATCTGCAAATTTGCTGAGAGTGCAATCCACACCATCCTCCAGATCATTTATGAAGATATCGAACAAAACCGGCCCCAGGACCGACCCTTGAGGCACTTCACTTGATACCGGCTGCCATCTAGACATGGAGCCATTGATCACTACCCGTTGAGCCCGACAGTCTAGCCAACTTTCTACCCACCTTTTAGTGCATTCATCCAGCCCATACTTCTTTAACTTGCTGACAAGAATACTGTGGGAGACCGTGTCAAAAGCTTTGCTAAAGTCAAGAAAGAATACATCCACTGCTTTCCCTTCATCCACAGAACCAGTAATCTCATCATAGAAGGTGATTAGATTAGTCAGGCATGACCTTCCCTTGGTGAATCCATGCTGACTGTTCCTGATCACTTTCCTCTCGTGTAAGTGCTTCAGGATTGATTCCTTGAGGACCTGCTCCATGATTTTTCCGGGGACTGAGGTGAGGCTGACTGGCCTGTAGTTCCCAGGATCCTCCTCCTTCCCTTTTTTAAAGATGGGCACTATATTAGCCTTTTTCCAGTCGTCCGGGACTTCCCCCAATCGCCATGAGTTTTGAAAGATAATGGCCAATGGCTCTGCAATCACATCCGCCAACTCCTTTAGCACTCTCGGATGCAGCGCATCCGGCCCCATGGGCTTGTGCACGTCCAGCTTTTCTAAATAGTCCCGAACCACTTCTTCCTTCACAGAGGGCTGGTCACCTCCTCCCCATGCTGTGTTGCCCAGCGCAGCAGTCTGGGAGCTGACCTCCTGGTCTTTTAATGAAACATACTGTGAGACTTTTGTAAGTCATTTGACTTAGTGCCACAAAACATTCTGATTACAAAATTAGCTGATTACACAGTATCAGCAGAACACAAGCTGAATGGATTAAGAACTGGCTAACTGACAGACCTCCTAAAATAGTGGACGATCACCATTGAATGGAGGCATTTTTAGGGGGGCCCACAGAAATCAGTACGGGCCCGACTCTAGTCACCATCTTCATCATTGATCTGGAAGTAAATATGGAATCCCTGCAGTTATAGTGTGTGGATGACACAAAGATTGGTGGTAAATAACGATGAGGACAGAGGAACAGAGACTTGGATTGCTTGATATGCTGGGCTCATTCCAACAAATGGGTTTAATGCATCCAAATGTGAAGTTCTACATCAAATGATCTTGATACATTGGAGAATTGGACTGAAATAAATAGGATGAAATTCAATAAAAACACATGCAAACAACTGCACTTAGGAAGGAAAAATCAAACACCCAGCTACAAGCGGGGGACTCCCTGGCCAGACGGTCGCGCTGCTGGAAAGGAGCTGAGGGATCTAGTGGGTCGCAGATCGAGTGTGCGCTGATAATGTGCTGCAGTGGCGTAAGAAGCTAAGATCTTTCTGGGGTGTCTCAACTGCAGGTCATTGTCCCGCTCTGCTCGGCACTGGGGAGGCCTCAGCTGGAGTCCTGTGTCCAGTGCTGGGCACTGCGCTTCGGGAAGGAGGTGGACAAACTGAAGAGTCCAGAGGAGAGCAAGAAAAAGGGAAGCCAGGTGAGAAAGCCTGACCTGTGTGGACAGGTGGAAAGAATTGGGCATGTTTGGCCGAGAGAAGAGAAGGCTAAGTGGGGACCTGATCACAGTCTGCAGATATGCACAGATTGTTATAAAGAGGACGGCGACCAATTGTTCCCCATGTCCACCACGGGTAGGACAAGACGTAGTCGGGTTTGTTTGCACTACAGAGAGATTCAGGTTAGATGAGAGGAAAAACCATCTGAACTCTCGGGGGAGCTAAGCTCTGGAACAGGTGTCTGGAGGAGCTTGTGGAATCCCATCACTGGAGGTTTTTAACAACAGGTGGGACAAACCCGCATCAGGGGCCCTCTGGATTTACTTGGTCCTGCCACAGCCAGGGGCCTGGGCTAGATTTCCAGCCATTTTGTGGTGGAGGACCAAGGACTGCAGGCCATAGCTACAGAATCGAGGCTGGATCCTGGACAAAGATCCTAGGGGTGGTAGTGGAGAAGTGTCTGACCATGAGCTGCCAGGGCGCTGCTGGGAGCTATCAATGGGCGTAGTGGGCAGGGGCAGGGAGATGCTTTTCCCTCTGCATACGGCAGAGGGGAGACCAACACTGGATCCTGCGTCCAGTTCTGGTGCCAACATTTTTTAAAGATTTTGGAAAATTGTAGCGGGGCAGAAAGGAGCCACCGAAGGATTCAAGGGCTGGAGAAAACGTGTGACGGTGGGAGGTGGAAGGCAACCTGGTTAGTTTAGCAGAAGGAAGATTGAGGGGTGACGTGATCACATGGGTAGACACCTCCCTGGGGAGAAAATCCCCAGGGACTGACGGGCTCTGGAGCCTAGCGGAGAGAGGCCGAACACGAGCCAGTGGCTGGAAGTCAAAACCAGACACATTCCAATTCGAACGAAGGCCCCCTTTTTTTCACAGTGCAGGTGATCAGCCTTTGCAACAACTCCCAAGGGCAGTGGGCAAGTCTCCATCCCTTGACGTCTCCAAGTCCAGCTGGCTGCCTTTCTGAAGACGTTTGAGCACAACACAGTAGGGCCCTGCAACCCAACCCAGCCCAGCCCCGATGGGACCCAACACAAGCCTTGGGTTTGGGTCAGGTCAGGAAACGCCCAGCCCCAGGGGCTCAGGCAGGGTGGGGCTGAAGCAGTGGCCGTGGCTGTGTGTCCCGCTCCTGCTGGCCGCCTCCCTGCACTGGGTGCGCTGCGGAGTGAGTGAGCCGCAGCGCCCCTCGCTGGGCAGCACACACAGCAGGAGCGGGACACACAGCCGCCCATGCCGGTGCCCACCCCGTGGGCAGGAGGAGCCCACCCCAGGACAGGGGGCAGCGACACGAACTCCGGTTTGTAGGAAAGGGTCAGCGTCGGGTTGGAAAATGACAGGGTTCCTGGGCTCAGGTCGGGTGGGCCTGGGTCCAGATCAAGCGTAACAATGTGGCCCTAGCTGACTTCTCCAACCCCCGTTATTGGGCTCCCGGGGAACAGGGGCCGTTCTCTGGGCAGCAGGTCAGACGGGATCAGCTAACAGTCCCATCTGGCCATGAGCTCTCACTGACCTATCCAAGCCTGTCCTAGGATCTCTGGGGCATGTCCCTGGGACAGTGGGGGCAGGGACCTGCCCCCGATCATTGCGGGCCCTGCTCCCCCATGCCAAAGGCATGCAGGGACTAGTGCCCCTCCTCCTCAATCTGGGTTACTGCCCCTGGGTTACTGCCCACCCCTGGGCCAGGAGGTACCTGAACGCTGACCACTGAGGGGCCTGCCCTGGATCACTGCCTTGGGGCTGGCTGCGCAGAGGTACTCTGAGCTCCCCTCCACCCAGCCGAGCAGCAGGGACAGCACCCTCCTCCCTGCCCCATCCGTGGGGTGGGGAGCTCAGAGGAGGAGGCCTGGGGGGGCAGGGGGTTCGGGGTGCTGGGAGGAGGAGGCCTGGGGGTGCAGGGGGTGCGGGGTGCTGGGTGCTCGGAGGAGGAGGCCTGGGGGTGCAGGAGGTGCGGGGTGCTGGGAGGAGGAGGCCTGGGGGTGCAGGGGGTGCGGGGTGCTGGGTGCTCGGAGGAGGAGGCCTGGGGGTGCAGGAGGTGCGGGGTGCTTGGAGGAGGCTTGACAAAGCCCTGGCTGGGATGATTTAGTTGGGGATGGGTCCTGCTTTGAGCAGGGGGTTGGACTAGATGACCTCCTGCGGTCCCTTCCAACCCTGATATTCTATGATTCTATGAGGAGGCCTGGGGGTGCAGGGGGTTCGGGGTGCTTGGAGGAGGAGGCCTGGGGGTGCAGGGGGTTCGGGGTGCTGAGTGCTCGGAGGAGGAGGCCTGGGGGTGCAGGGGGTTCGGGGTGCTGGGTGCTCGGAGGAGGAGGCCTGGGGGTGCAGGGGGTTCGAGGTGCTGAGTGCTCGGAGGAGGAGGCCTGGGGGTGCAGGGGGTTCGGGGTGCTGGGTGCTCGGAGGAGGAGGCCTGGGGGTGCAGGGGGTTTGGGGTGCTCGGAGGAGGAGGCCTGGGGGTTCAGGGGGTTCGGGGTGCTGGGTGCTCGGAGGAGGAGGCCTGGGGGTGCAGGGGGTTCGGGGTGCTCGGAGGAGGAGGCCTGGGAACGAGAGAACTGTCCTCCACCCACCCTGCACCTGGGTGTGCCAGCCCCCCAGCCCTGCGCACCGGAGCCCCGACTCCCAGGGGCAGGCTGCAGTTTGGCCCGCAGGAGGCAGGCTGTGCCCACAAGGTGGCGTCAAAGGGAAATGTATGGAACTGAAGGACGAGGGTCAGCACTGGGGCCCGGCTGCCTGAAGATGGGAGGAGGTGGGGGCTGGGTGCTTGGAGGAGGGGGAATGAGTGCATGGAGTTCGGGGGTACTCAGATGAGAGGTGCATTGGAGTTGGGGGGCTGTGTGCTGAGATGGGGGCTGGGTCTGGGGAGCTGTGTGCTGTGATGGGGTCTGGGTCTGGGGGGCTGTGTGCTGAGATGGGGGCTGGGAGTTGGGGGGCTGTGTGCTGAGATGGGGAAAGGGCTGGGGGCTGGGGGCTGAGATGGGGGCTGGGTCTGGGGGGCTGTGTGCTGAGAGGGGGACTGGGAGTTGGGGGGCTGTGTGCTGAGATGGGGAAAGGGCTGGGGGCTGGGGGGCTGTGCTGAGATGGGGGCTGGGTGCTGAGATGGGGTCTGGGTCTGGGGGGCTGTGTGCTGAGAGGGGGACTGGGAGTTGGGGGGCTGTGTGCTGAGATGGGGAAAGGGCTGGCGGTTGTGGGGCTGGGTGCTGAGATGGGGGCTGGGGCTGGGGAGCTGTGTGCTGAATGGGGGCTGGGGGGCTGTGTGCTGAGATGGGGAAAAGGGCTGGGGGCTGGGGGGCTGTGCTGAGATGGGGGCTGGGGACTGCGGGATCGGGGGCTGTGTGCAGGGATAGAGGATGGTATGTATATGGAACTGCACAGGATCATCTGTGGGCACTCGGGATGGAAGGTGGGGGTGCCAAGGATCTGGGATCTCTTGTTTCTCCCACCCCTGCTGGGCCCAGCCCCGCCATCACACCAGCCCGCAGGAGGCAGTGGGGAGGAGCAGCCTCCCTGGGCTCCTGGCACAGTGGAGCGGGGTGTGCGTGGGAACAGGCCAGTCGGACAGCATGCCGGAGACACCCATGAGCCGAGCCCTGACACCCGCACAGCAGGGGCCTGAGAGCGGATGCTGGGGACGGCCTGCCCGCCCACCGAGATCAGCCCTGGGCAACTGGCCAGTGGCAGGGGAGGGAGCCTTCGAACGAGGCAGGATACCGGGGTAGATGGGCTCCTGGGTCTGGCCCAGGTTGGGGAGAGGATTACTGAGCTCGATGGGCCCATGGGTCCGGTCCAGGGCTGGGGGTGGGGATGCCAGGTTGTACAGAGAAGCGTGGAAGGAGCTGGGCTGCTGGACCAGGCTCGGCTGAGATGGAGCAGGACTGTATGGCCCGATGGTTTGTTGGGGGGAGGCAGCCCCAGCCACTCCCCCTGCGTGCCCGGGTACAGCCGGGATGGGTCTCATCCCAGCTGCTGGGAGCTGTGCACAGAGGGTACAGCCCCTGCATTTTTCCAGCTGGCCAGTCCTGGCTCTGCGAATATTTTCCTGGGGCTTTGGGGTTTTCGTTGGTGGTTTCATTGACCAAATAAGGGAACAGGCCGCTCGCTGCTGCGGCCTCTGCCAGCTGCCCCGGGGCCAAGGGCTGAGCAAACACCAGATTCCAAAGGGGGGGGCAGCGCTGCCCCCTTAAGCCTGATGGGCTCCCAGGATGGGATATGGAGCCATTGGGGAACTGCCTCCCAGGTCCACATTGCCTGGGACAGTGACAGCCCCTGGGGACAGAACGCGGGGCCCAAGCAATGCAGCAGGCCCCATCAGAGCCCGGCTCCCCGTGTCATGGGACCATTCGCCCCCCAGCCTGGGGACCTCGCACACTCGGCCCACGCATCCTCTCGAACCCCAGAGATGTTGCTTCTGCACGGCCACTGCCCCCCAGCCCCCACTTGGGGCGTCCCAGGTAGCGTCCCGGCAGCCCCGAGCACCGGTGCATCTCCTGCTGGCTGCTTCAGCAACACCTGCATGTTTCCGCAGGCCCTACATAAACTGGGTCTGCCACAGATTTTCAGCTGGAGACAAATGGGGGCGAGCCACAGTGGGATCGGACAGAGAGAAGGACATGCTGAGCTGGGCAGCTCCAAGCTCTACCTGGCTACTAAGGACTTGTCTACACTTCAGAGTTAATTTGGATTAAGTAGAGTGCAAATTTAAAGTGCACCAGCTATTCTGGACTAAGTCCATTGGGTGCACAAGCCCCAACTGACTGAGTCTCACAGGAGCTCCTGGATCAGAATCCCCACTGGACAGAGTGGGAAACTGAGGCACAAAGAGAGGGAGGGACTCACTCTAAGGCATTACACTGCGCCATGAACAGAATCCAGAAGTCCTGGCTCCCAGCCCTCCTGGGCTCTTACCAGGAGCCCCACACTCCCTTCACACTACTGGGGACAGAACCCAGGAGTCCTGGCGCCCCACTCCCCTCCCAGAGCTGGGGAGAGAACCCAGGAGTCCTGGCGCCCCGCCCCCCCCCTCAAACCACTAGCCCAACTCCCCCCCGCCCCCGGAGCTGGGCAGGGCTCCCGGGTCCCTCCCTCCCCCCCCGCGGGCTGGGACCGGGGCCGGGCAAGGCGGGGCCGGCGCGGGGCTCCCTCGCCAGGAACTTTCCGGCCCGGCAGAGCGGGGAGCGCGGGGCTGAGCCATGAGCCGGCCCGACCTGGACACGCACCGGCTGGCGCTGCTGGCCGCCAAGGAGGACATCGCGGGCCGCCGCGCCTCCGCCGGCTGGTGAGCGCCGGGCCGGGCCGGGCCGGGCCGTGCGGGGGGGTGGGGGCTGCACAGTGGCAGAGAAGGGTGGGGGTGGGGGACAGTGTGGGGGGGTGCAGTGGGATGGGGCAGTGACAGAAGGGTGGGGGTGGGGCGCTGTGCGGGGGGGTGCAGTGGGGTGGGGGCTGCACAGTGGCAGAGAAGGGTGGGGGTGGGGGACAGTGTGGGGGGGTGCAGTGGGATGGGGCAGTGACAAAAGGGTGGGGGTGGGGTGCTGTGCGGGGGGGTGCAGTGGGGTGGGGGCTGCACAGTGGCAGAGAAGGGTGGGGGACAGTGCAGGGGGGTGCAGTGGGATGGGGCAGTGACAGAAGGGTGGGGGTGGGGGGCAGTGCGGGGGGGGCAGTGGGATGGGGCAGTGACAGAAGGGTGGGGGTGGGGCGCTGTGCGGGGCGGTGCAGTGGGGTGGGGCGGTGGCAGAGAAGGGTGGGGTGGGGTGCTGTGCGGGGGAGGCACAATGGGGTGGGTGTGTGAGGAGGTTTGGGGGACAGAACAGACTCTCCCGGAGCCCTTTGCTCGGAGCTGACTCTCAGCGGTGCTCTCTGCCCCCCTCTCCCCCCTTGGTGGGGTTGAGAGACCAGGAACCTCAAGGCAAAGCTGGTGTCGCTGGCATTGCCTGGGGCTCGGGCGCTGCCATGAGCCCAGGCCTGTGAGCTCCTGGGTCTTCTCCAGGGAGTCACAGAGCCACTGAGCCTGCATTCTGGGCACTGTTCCCACGCGACAGGGAGCAGGAGCTGGGGAAACTGAGGCATGGAGCAGGCAAGTGGCTTGCCCAAGGTCACACAGCAAGTTAGTGTGAGAACCAGAACCCAGGAGTCCTGCCTCTCTATTCCCCCCTTCCCCCCCCCCCGGACTCCACTCTCCCCACAGAGGTGGGAATAGAACCCAGGAGTCCTGCCTCCCAGCCCCCGCTGTTCGAAAGCTCGCTGGACCGCAGGGTGTTTGGGGGAAACAGCAGCTGTCTGGCTGCCAGGGAACAATTCCTGTTTTAACCCGCACCTCTAGCAAGGCGCTGCCAGGCTGCCTTTAACCCGCCCCTCCCAGCTGCCACTGCCCTCCCACAGGGAGTCATCCCCCCCCACCCATGGAGGGAGCACCAATTGCCCCTCCCCCAGGACAGTGGGATTTCTGCGAGCGGAAAATGTCGAGGTTGCAGTTCTGCGGAGTGGCTGGCTGGGGTTTTCGGGGGGGGGGGGGAGGCTAGTGAGCGGGGGAGGGGAAGGTGGGAGGACCCTGGTTATGAAATGGCCGTGGATTTTGGACTTGTTTTCCAAGCCGCTTAACCCAGAGGAGTTCACGGCACTCCCCGGACAGGAGCTGGGCTGCTGAGCTCTGCTAATCCAGGGAGTGGCTCTGGGGAAGGCCATAGGGACAGGAGACTGGACCTCCTACAGCAACAATTCTGTCACCTCCCAGGAGGGGGCGCTGTGGGGGGCGGGGCAGGAGCGCTGGCTGGGGTGGGGACCCCTGGCGACTCCAGCCCTGGCCTCTCCCAGCAGGATCCCAAAGCGCCAAGTAGGGCCACAGGGCAGGGACTGCGGGTGCGTCGCTGGAAGCCAGCAGCGGGATTCAGGGGAGCTGCACGAGTTATCCGGGTGCGGATTGAGCCCGGACCCTGGGGCCATCGCACTGCCCTGAGGGGTCCCCTCTGGTCCCGCAGTGGCACCGGGATGGGCCCTGTGGAGACGTGCCAGGAGGAGGCACTGAGGCATAGGGGGGCACGGGGGTAGCGATGCTCCCTGGGCCCTTTAGTTTTCGGCCCTGGAGCGTGCTGCCAAGTCTCGCTCCCTCGCAGAGGGGCGGCTCCGGCTAAGGCCTTGGCCTCCAACGAAGGCATTGGAGTTAAACACACATTAGGGACAAGCAGCCATCCCGTCTCCCGCACCCTCTCCAGGGGAGACAGGCCCCGCAGGAAGGAAGCCCCCCCATTAACTCGCCCTCCCAGGCCAGACTCTCTGGCCCTGGCACAAGGTTGCAGGAAAGACCCCCAAGCCTCCTGACGCTGGGCCCAGGCTTGGCTCTGCAGGACAGGCTCCCTCCAGTCTCGCGTCCCCAGCGCCCCTCCTCCCTCCCCACGGCGCTGGGACGGGAGCAGGGCTTCCTCCAGAAACCACATGCAGCTCTGTGGCTTGGCCTGTTTCTCTTTGGGCCCAACTGAGCGGTGACGTCGCCCTGTGGGGACGCTGGGCGCAAGCCAGGCAGGAATGCAGGGGGCAGCAGCAGGCAGGAGCTGGGGGCTGAGCCCCCATCACCATATCCCCCATCTTGCCACCTTCCTGCCCCCGAGGCGCATGGTACCACGGCTCTGCCCCTCACCCTGACTCTGGCCAGCCCCCACCTGCACTGGGGTTCCCTGGCACCAGGGTGTTTTTACTGTCTGTGCAACGCCTTCCCCGAGGGGCTGGCACCCATTTCCCATGCCCCGCCCAGGCCACAAGGCGCCCATGTCAGTGAAAGCCATGCCCAGCGCATGGCCCAGCCGTGCTGTGGGAAGCCAGAGCCGCTCCAGATTTACACCAGAGCAGGATCTCGCCCCCGTCGGTCTCTGGCATGCCAGACGTGCCTGTGTTCAAATGAACACGCAGAGCCACATGCGTGTTCCCAGAGCTCCGCAGCTGCGTGTGCTCGGAGCAGAGCATGTTGTCACATGTACTGGTAATTGGCGCCGTGCAGAGACAAAGGGAGCTGGGGGGAGCGCGGGCGGGTTGGGGAAGGCTTGGGGAGACAGCCTCCCTGGAGAGAGGGACTCAGTTCGCTGGGATCGGAGCCAGCTTCTCTCGGTTCTAGCACCCGGCCGCGGCTCCAGGCTGCTCCTGCCCCAGGGGCTGGGGCTGCTCACAGGCTCGTGCCCCAGACTGTCTGGCTTGGCCAAGAGGCACCGAAAGGGGCCGTGATGGGTCCCGGGTCAGGGGGACTGGCCTATAGGGCAGCTTCTGTGTACGTTACACCCCCCCACATTATCCGCCCCTTGCTGGGCCTCAGGATCGCTTCAGATGCACCGCAGCGGAAGCTGAGCAAATTAATTGAATATGTCGTGTCTTGGAATGGCAGCATTGCAGGGAACAGGGCCAGACTGCTGGGCGGGGAGCTCCCGGCGACTCCAGCCCCGGCCTCTCCCAGCAGCGGGCACTGGGGGGGCAGGCAGGGCAGGGCAGGGCAGGAGCTGGGTGTGGGGGGAGCTCCCAGCAACTCCAGTCCCGGCCTCTCCCAGCAGGGGGCGCTGTGGGGGTGGGGCAGGAGCTGGCTGTGTTGGGGGGAATCGGGGGGGAATCAGTGTGGGAGTGCTGCCCATTGGGGGCTGTTTGTGGGCCACGTGTGCCCCTTTGCGCTGAGCCAGGCAGGGGGACCTGGCAGGGGTGCTCTTGCCACGGGTCCTCCTGCCATTGTGCCAGATCCTGCAGCCCCATTGTCCTGGAGCGGATGCTGTCGGATGCACTTCCATACCCTGAGTCAGGAAGGGGCTGGGGCGGAGGAGAGGCCGGGACGGGAAGGGGCTGAGCGGAGGGGAGGCCGGGATGGGGGAAGGAGCTGACCGGAGGGGAGGCCGGGACGGGGAAGGAGCTGACCGGAGGAGAGGCCGGGACGGGAAGGGGCTGAGCGGAGGGGAGGCCGGGACGGGAAGGGGCTGACCGGAGGGGAGGCCGGGATGGGGGGGAAGGAGCTGAGCGGAAGGGAGGCCGGGACGGGGAGGGGCTGAGCGGAGGGGAGGCCGGGATGGGGGGGAAGGAGCTGAGTGGAGGGGAGGCCGGGATGGGGGGAGGGGCTGAGCGGAGGGGAGGCCGGGACGGGGAGGGGCTGAGCGGAGGGGAGGCCGGGATGGGGGGGAAGGAGCTGAGCGGAGGGGAGGCCGGGACGGGGAGGGGCTGAGCGGAGGGGAGGCCGGGACGGGGAGGGGCTGAGCGGAGGGGAGGCCGGGATGGGGGGGAAGGAGCTGAGCGGAGGGGAGGCCGGGACGGGGAGGGGCTGAGCGGAGGGGAGGCCGGGACGGGGAGGGGCTGACCGGAGGGGAGGCCAGGATGGGGGGGAAGGAGCTGACCGGAGGGGAGGCCGGGATGGGGGAAGGAGCTGAGCGGAGGGGAGGCCAGGCCTGCAGGTGTCCTGGGGGTCTCTGGGCAGGGGCAGAGCACCTGGAGCTGCGGAGGCTGGGGGTGAAGTGTGTGGGGCAGGGGCTGGTGCTTTCCCGTCCCACTGGCCCCTGAGCGGGTGGCATGTGCCATGAGGGAGCCCAAGTCCCCAGGGTGGGAGAGGAGCCTGCAGCCCCTGGCCCCCAACCTCTTTCCTGCCTGAGCCTCTCAACGGCCTGCAGGAAAGGCCCGTCCTCTGTGGCCGTCCCTGGCAGGGGGGGGTGTGCAGGGGCTGGGCACTCGGGAGCAGGAGACCTTTGCAGTTTGACCCCGAGCACTTGGGGATGGAGCAGCCTGTGCAGGGCTGGGGCTGGCATGGGCGGGGAGGGCTCTGCCTGCGGCAGAGCGACTGGCATACGCCGGGTAACCGAGGGCTGGCCCCCCGCGGGGGGTGGGGAATGCAGAGGAGTGAGGCAAGGCGGGATATGGTGGAGGGGGACGCTAGGCTGCCTCAGGCCGCTCCCTCGGCGGGGAGATGGATCTGCCCAAGAGCCCCGGACAGGAGATGGGAGGGGAGCATGTTGCCTGACCCACTTTGGACTCAGTATTGCAATAGACCTGCCGGGCGTTGGCCGTATGCCGCTGCGTGTCAAACCGCCCCGTCCCCTACACCGCCCCCCGCGGGGCTCTGCACACTGCACCGCCGTGGGTCAGAACCTCCCCGTCCCCTACACCGCCCCCCACGGGGCTCTGCGCGCTGCACCGCCGTGGGTCAGATCCGCCCCGTCCCCTACACCGCCCCCCGCGGGGCTCTGCGCGCTGCACCGCCGTGGGTCAGATCCGCCCCGTCCCCTACACCGCCCCCCGCGGGGCTCTGCACGCTGCACCGCCGTGGGTCAGAACCTCCCCGTCCCCTACACCGCCCCCCGCGGGGCTCTGCGCGCTGCACCGCCGTGGGTCAGATCCGCCCCGTCCCCTACACCGCCCCCCGCGGGGCTCTGCGCGCTGCACCGCCGTGGGTCAGATCCGCCCCGTCCCCTACACCGCCCCCCACGGGGCTCTGCGCGCTGCACCGCCGTGGGTCAGATCCGCCCCGTCCCCTACACCGCCCCCCGCGGGGCTCTGCGCCCTGCACCGCCGTGGGTCAGATCCGCCCCGTCCCCTACACCGCCCCCCGCGGGGCTCTGCGCGCTGCACCGCCGTGGGTCAGAACCTCCCCGTCCCCTACACCGCCCCCCGCGGGGCTCTGCGCGCTGCACCGCCGTGGGTCAGAACCTCCCCGTCCCCTACACCGCCCCCCGCGGGGCTCTGCGCGCTGCACCGCCGTGGGTCAGATTCGCCCCGTCCCCTACACCGCCCCCCGCGGGGCTCTGCGCCCTGCACCGCCGTGGGTCAGATCCGCCCCGTCCCCTACACCGCCCCCCGCGGGGCTCTGCGCCCTGCACCGCCGTGGGTCAGATCCGCCCCGTCCCCTACACCGCCCCCCGCGGGGCTCTGCGCCCTGCACCGCCGTGGGTCAGAACCTCCCCGTCCCCTACACCGCCCCCCGCGGGGCTCTGCGCCCTGCACCGCCGTGGGTCAGAACCTCCCCGTCCCCTACACCGCCCCCCGCGGGGCTCTGCGCCCTGCACCGCCGTGGGTCAGAACCTCCCCGTCCCCTACACCGCCCCCCGCGGGGCTCTGCGCCCTGCACCGCCGTGGGTCAGATCCGCCCCGTCCCCTACACCGCCCCCCGTGGGGCTCTGCACACTGCACCGCCGTGGGTCAGAACCTCCCCGTCCCCTACACCGCCCCCCGTGGGGCTCTGCGCCCTGCACCGCCGTGGGTCAGATCCGCCCCGTCCCCTACACCGCCCCCCGTGGGGCTCTGCACACTGCACCGCCGTGGGTCAGAACCTCCCCGTCCCGTACACCGCCCCCCGCGGGGCTCTGCGCCCTGCACCGCTGTGGGTCAGAACCCCTGCTGTACGTTACACAGACGCCCCACACAGGCCTGGGGTCACTGTTCCCAGCAGTCTGGACTGTCTCTGTCCTGCCAGACTCTGGATCCAGCCCCGTCTCGGGCGGTCGGTATAATGGGCCAGTGTCTGTGGAGGGGGTTGCTGGGCTGGCAGCCCGGGGGTGGGGGGTGAAGCAGGTGTTTGAGCTGGGGGTGGTGGAGGAGAAGATTGGTTGCCCCAATACCCCCCGCCCTGTCTGACCTCCCCTTCTGCCCCGCTCCAGGGCCGTCTTTGCGTATGGGAAGCACAATGAGCTGAAGCTCCTGGACTCGGGAGGTAAGAGGTGCCGAGGCCCTGGATCCACAGCCCCCTCTCCCAGCCGCCCGCCCCACACGGCCACCACCACGGCTAAGGAGCTGTCCCTGGGTGCTGCCACCCGGCAGCTCTCTAACACCCCCCAGCAGCGTGGGCTGGCGTCCCGCTGAGAGACCTGCCAGCACCCCCCATGCCGGGGCTGCACCCAGACACAGGAGGGATTCGACAGGAGTCACAGAACTGGGGCTCGCTGTCGCAGCGCCCCCTGGGGCCA
Organism: Lepidochelys olivacea; assembly: GCF_965140295.1. Classification (NCBI taxonomy): domain Eukaryota; kingdom Metazoa; phylum Chordata; order Testudines; family Cheloniidae; genus Lepidochelys; species Lepidochelys olivacea. The sequence goes on from NC_140414.1 coordinate 148,883,971, forward strand.
AATGGGGCCAGCCCTGACGGCCGGGGAGAGTGACCCCCGCAGCCCCCCACCCTGCTCCCTGCGCCCAGCCCCCCAGTGCAGCCCTGATGGCCGGGGAGAGCGCCCCCCGCTGAGCCCCACCCTGCTCCCTGCGCCCACCGCCCCCTAGTGCAGCCCTGACGCCCGGGGAGAGCGCCCCCTGCTGAGCCCCACCCGGCTCCCTGCGCCCACCGCCCCCTAGTGCAGCCCTGACGCCCGGGGAGAGCGCCCCCTGCTGAGCCCCACCCTGCTCCCTGCGCCCACCGCCCCCTAGTGCAGCCCTGACGCCCGGGGAGAGCGCCCCCTGCTGAGCCCCACCCTGCTCCCTGCGCCCAGCCCCCCCTAGTGCAGCCCTGACGCCCGGGGAGAGCGCCCCCCGCTGAGCCCCCCACCCTGCTCCCTGCGCCCAGCCCCCCCTAGTGCAGCCCTGACGCCCGGGGAGAGCGCCCCCCGCTGACCCCCCCTGCGCCCAGCGCCCCCTAGTGCAGCCCTGATGGCCAGGGAGAGTGACCCCCGCAGCCCCCCACCCTGCTCCCTGCGCCCAGCGCCCCCTAGTGCAGCCCTGACGACCGGGGAGAGCGCCCCCCGCTGCCCCCCGCCCTGCGCCCCCTAGTGCAGCCCTGACGCCCGGGGAGAGCACCCCCCGCTGCCCCCCGCCCTGGCCCAGCGCCCCCTGTGTGGGCAGTAGGGATAAGGATGGATAGGGAGGCTGCCCCAATACCCCTCCCCCAGACAGGGAGTGGGGGCAGCAAGCAGTGGGGGTCTGCCGTAGTGTCCCCTGGAGCACTCTGGGGGGCTGGGCCCTGCTAACCACCCCCCCCCCCGGTCTTATTGCAGCCGGTGGGGCAGAGGAGCTGGCCAGGAAGTTCTCCAGTACCAACGTCATGTACGGCCTGTGCCGCGTCCAGGACCCCGGCTCTGGGCAGCCCCACGTTGTCCTCATCAACTGGGTGAGAGTCACGGGACGGGGGGCAGGCCCTGCACCTGCAGACAGGGTGGGCATGGAGGGCCCCAGCCCCAGCTGGGGAGGGGTCCCTTTGCCCTCTGCCAGGGGTCAGACTTACTGGGGGTGCTTATAGCGCCCCCTAGTGCCTGTGGCAATGCAGCACCCACCTGAATTTTTCTGGGTCCCTGTTTGGGGGGGCTGGGGCTGGTTGGGGAGCTGGGTCCCTGGTTGGGGGGCTGCTTGGGGGCCTGGGGCCTGTTCCAGGCTCCTCATCAAGTGCTGTGGGGCCTCCCCACCCGCTGGCAGGGCCCAGCTGCCACTTCTTCTCATTCCTGCTCACGGGGGCGGGGTGAGGGGGGCATGGTTTGGGGGGACTCTGTGGATGGGTGGGTAGCAGGGAGGCTTCGGGGGCGGCAGGGGGTCACATATGGGGCGGCCCTAAGCAGCTCCTTGTCTCTCCCAGCCCCGTGGCATCCGACGGGGGGAGGGGCTCATCGGGGCTGGGTACCCCCTGCAGGCCTGCGTGTGTTCAGCCCCCGGCGCAGGGCGCTGCGTGTGCCCCACGTGCCCTGAATACCCCACGGGCCGCACTTGCGTTATTGACATGGCCCAACCTGGGGCGCAGGCTGTTCTCCGCTCTGCACAACGCAGCTGCGGCCCCCCTGGAGGGCCAGCGGTGGGGGGCTGGGGGCGGCAGGCCCTGGGCACCCCCACTTCCACAATGAGCTACTCCAGCTCTGGCCTCTTGCAGCAGGGGGCACTGTGGGGCATGGGGTGGGAGCCCTGGCTGTGGGGGAGCTCCCCCTACTCCAGCTTTGGCCTCTCAGCAGATTGGGGTGCTTTCTTGCCCCCGACACATGACTCCCCAGTTCCGAGAGCTCTGGGGCCGGCTGCCAGTTCCCCCACACCCGGCCCTGGTGCTGTCTGAGCAGAGCCTGGCTGCGACTCTGATCCCTGGGGGAGCCCCCGAGCGAATCGATACTGTCCTGGGTGAGCTGCCCACCCAGAGCCCCCCGGGGTCCGTGGTTCTGGGCAGCAGGGCCCCACCCTCCGGAGCAGGGGGCCTCCAGCTCTGGGAGGATGGGCTCAGCGCTCTCCGGCTCCAGGCAGGCACTCCCAAAGACAATTGCACACTGCAGGGTGGGGTCAGTTGGGGGCTCGATTAAGGGGGCCAAGTGACAAACAAGGGGACGTAAGGGTCTGCAGGATGTCTGAGGGGAGATCAGGGGGACGGGGGGCAAGTGGGCACTTGGACAACTGAGGGGAATGGAGGGAAACTGAGGAAGGGAACCTTTGGGCTGACTCCTGGGACAGCGCCCTGCAGGGGAGTGGACTCTTAGGCGAGCCCCAGCCCTGGCGACGAGTGCAGGGGCCACTTGCCGAGCTCAGTGAAATTCTGTATCCACAGAGAGGTGGGGGAGCCGGGTCTCTTTTGGGGGGCCCCTTCTCCAGGGCTGCAGGGGGAGCACACGGCAGCCAGCCATGGAGGCGCAAAGCCCAACAGGGGGTGGAGTGAGCTGGCCTGGTCTGGGGCCCTGCTCCGGCACCGGCTGCCCGGCTGAGCTGATGTCTGCTTGGTGCCCAGGTGGGGGAGAAGGTGCCGGAGTCCTACAGACAGACCTGTGCGGGGCATCTGCCTGCCATCAAGGCCTTCTTCAAGGTGAGCTCCTGCCCGGCGGGCGGCACCACAGGGAACTTGGGCATTGCAAGGGGTACATGAGAGACAGGAGTCACAGAGACTGTCTGAAAGGGGGCGCTGTGGGGGAGCTCTGGGCTACTCCAGTCCCAGCCTGGTCCAGCAGGGGGCGCTGTGTGGAGCAGGGTAGGAGCTGGCTGTTGAGGGGGCTCTTGGCCACTCCAGCTCCGGCCTCTCCCAGCAGGGGGCGCTGTGGGGGGCGGGGCAGGAGCGCTGGCTGTGGGGGGGGGTTGTTTCTGGCCACGCCAGCTCCGGCCTCTCCCAGCAGGGGGCGCTGTGGGGGGCGGGGCAGGAGTGCTGGCTGTGGGGGGGGGTTCCTGGCCACGCCAGCTCCAGCCTCTCCCAGCAGGGGGCGCTGTGGGGGTGGGGTGTGTCCAGCCTTTGTCGCCATTTCAGCTCCGGGCTGTGGCTGTCTGGCCGCTCCCCCGCACTTCCCTAGCCCCTGCCACGTCCCTGGTGTTTGGCTTTGTTTCCGTCCCACTCACTCCCTGGCTCTCCCCCAGCTCCCTCAGCCCCCCCCCCCCCCCCCCGAGCTGGGACCCCTGCCCTGGGCAGCCCCTGGCCTTCGGACGCTTTGCTCAGCACATTCCCACCACTGCTAACTCAGGCTCTGCCATTCCCAGCCCTGGCCCGGCTCCCTGGCCCCGGACCTGGGGGGCTTTCCCTGGGCAGGAAGGGGGTGGGGGAGCAGCTGGGGCCCCTCTCCAACCCCCCCCACCCCATCTGTTGCTTGTGTCTCCCCCGTTCCCAGTGCTGGAGCCTTCGCTCAGTGCAGGGGTGCTCCCCTCCCCCCAAGGGCCGGGAGCAGGCCCCTGGTGAGTGGCCCTCTCTGTCCCACCCTCCCCCAGCCCGGGCACCCAGCCCCCTGCATGGCCTAGCCCCAGCAGTCAGAGGGAAACAGTCTCCACCATCTGGAGCCCAAGAACCTATAAATACCCGGGAATGGAGCCAGGGATGGGCAGGAATCTGCCAGAGACAGGCTGCAACCAGCCAGCCAGCATCCCGCCCGATGCGGGCACGGGCCGGAGCTGGGAGCAGGATGCATCCAGGGCCTGTGCCGGGAGAGCCGCCTTCCCCTCTCCCAGGCTGGGGTGGGAAGGACAGCTGGGCTCCCCTTGGGGGGCGCCCCGGCTCCCAGGCCCGGGGTGAGCAGAGGTGAAGCTGTCCTCCCCTCCCTCGTGCAGGAGGCCAGCCTGGTGCTGAGCGCCCGCCGCCCCGAGGAGGTGACGCAGGAGGGGCTCCACCACGTGCTGTCCCAGCTCGCGCCAGCGGGGGGCAGCGTCTCCAGGCGAGCACCAGCCAGCAGCTCTGAGGAACTGGTGGTGAGTGGGGGGGCGGGGGGGTTGGCGGGGGGGGTGTGTGGGAAAGTGTGTGGACTGGGGCCAGACGGACAGATGCTGTGGGGTGCATAGAGGGAGGGGCCGCTGGGGTTTCCCTCTGGGCTGCATTGGCATTTGCTCCCTGCAGACGAGCCAGGCTGGCATGTGCTGCACCGGGTGCAGACGGGAGCCTGGTCGGGGCAAGGGGGGGGTGATGCCACATGCAGGGCCCTGGGACCCTCCCCCCTCACTGAGCTGCCATGGCCCAGTACAGGGATGGAGATGTCCCAGGGAGAGGGCTACTCTGAGCCCCCCTTGGACCCATTTCTGCATCTCCCCGCAGGGCACCAACTACAGGAAAACGAACCCTGCCCTGGAGATCCGCAGGACCAAACGGGACTCGTTCTGGGCGCAGGCCGAGGTGAGCAGACAGCGCAGTCCCAAGAGATCCCCTGCACAGGTCATGAGCCGCACCCCAGGCCCTGCCCCATACCTCTGCAGCCGGGAACTGCACCCACAGCCAGGGCTCCTGCCCTGCTCCCCACAGCACCCCCTGGAGCAGGTTTAATCAGGAGGTGCGGGAATGCTGAATGAGTGGGACATTTGGACTAGTCTAGTGGTTCTCAAACTTTTTTTTCATGGACCACTTGAAAATTGCTGAGGGTCCTGGCGGACCCCTTAATGATCTTTCCAAGTGTTGTTTGTCCCGTTAGCTTGCGAGTGCAAAGCGCTTCCGTGGCAGCCCCCGAGCTGGGCTGGGAAGGAGAGGGGGGTCTCTCCCTCTCTCCCCGCCGTGGCAGCCCCCGAGCTGGGCTGGGAAGGAGGAGGGGTCTCTCTCCTGCCATGGCAGCCCCCGAGCTGGGCTGGGAAGGAGAGGGGGGTCTCTCCCTCTCTCCCCGCCGTGGCAGCCCCCGAGCTGGGCTGGGAAGGAGAGGGGGGTCTCTCCCTCTCTCCCCGCCGTGGCAGCCCCCGAGCTGGGCTGGGAAGGAGGAGGGGGGTCTCTCCCTCTCTCCCCGCCGTGGCAGCCCCCGAGCTGGGCTGGGAAGGAGAGGGGGGTCTCTCCCTCTCTCCCCGCCGTGGCAGCCCCCGAGCTGGGCTGGGAAGGAGAGGGGGGTCTCTCCCTCTCTCCCCGCCGTGGCAGCCCCCGAGCTGGGCTGGGAAGGAGAGGGGGGTCTCTCCCTCTCTCCCCGCCGTGGCAGCCCCCGAGCTGGGCTGGGAAGGAGGAGGGGTCTCTCTCCTGCCATGGCAGCCCCCGAGCTGGGCTGGGAAGGAGAGGGGGGGTCTCTCCCTCTCTCCCCGCCGTGGCAGCCCCCGAGCTGGGCTGGGAAGGAGAGGGGGGTCTCTCCCTCTCTCCCCGCCGTGGCAGCCCCCGAGCTGGGCTGGGAAGGAGAGGGGGGTCTCTCCCTCTCTCCCCGCCGTGGCAGCCCCCGAGCTGGGCTGGGAAGGAGAGGGGGGTCTCTCTCCTGCCATGGCAGCCCCCGAGCTGGGCTGGGAAGGAGCAGGTTCTTTCCCTGGCTGCTGCAGCCCTGGAGCTTGAGAAAGTTGCCTCTCTCTCTGGCCGCCGTCCCAAATTCTCCCCCCCCCCCTCTTCTCACCCCATTGCCCCTACCTACTTCCTATTTCCCCCACCTCACCCCACTGCCCCCTCCCACCTACCCCCTAGTCCTCCCAAGGCCACCACCTCACCTTACATGTGGTGGACGGCGCTTCATTCTCTCGTGTGTGGCGGGCCAGGTGTGCACCCTAGAAGGGACTATCCGCGGACCACCTGACTGGAGCTCGCGGACCACAAGTCCCTCTGTGCTCCTTGCTCCCAGGGCCAGGCTCTGGCCTCCCCGCCTCAGGCTGATCCCTGCGGGGTTCTGGGCTCTGATCCTGCCCTGCCCCCCCGTGGCTCCCGTCGGGGCTGAGTCCCCGAAATGTTCCAGTGAAGGGGGGTCTCAGGCAGGTTCCCTGTGGGAATGTGGCCAGTGCTCTGTTGTATATGCTGCCCCCGGTGCATCCCCGCAGTACTGCCCTGGGGGAGATGACTTGGGCCCCTGCCTTGGGAGCAGGGCTGGTTGGAAACACAGAGGGAGGGGGCAGTGCCCGGGCAGGGGGTCTGGGCCAGGTGCTGACCTCCCCACCTTGCTCCGGGTGTTGGTGGGAGCTCAGCACCTGGACTCGGGGATCGGTCCCTGCCCCTGCCCCTGCCCTGCAGGGATCCCCTCGCTGCCCTGCCCCCGCCCCGGTGCTGGAGGCTGTTTGGGGTCCCCCGGAGCTCAGCCCCCCGTGCCCTGTGCTGCACCCAGAGGGAAGAGGAGCAGCGGAAGGAGGAGGAGCGCCGGCGGCTGCTGGAGGAGCGTAGGCGCTGGGAACGTGAGCGCATGGAGGAGGAGAAGAGAGAGGCGGCTGAGCGAGAGCGCAAGTTCAAGGAGAAGGAGAGGCTGATCGAGGAGCAGAGGTGAGTCCCCCAGGGCTGCCAGGCCTGGCGCCCCTGCCCCATCCTGCAGGCCTGCCTGGGGGCCCTGCACCCGGCGGAGCCAGGCCCCGTCAGGGCTCGCAAGCTCCTCGGCTGACCTGGGTCCCTCCCTGCAGGAAGGAGCAGGCGCGGCTGGAGGCCGAGGAGCGGAGGAAGGAGAAAGCCCGATGGGTGAGTGGAAGCTGTGCCCGCCCTGCCCCTACATCAGGGAGCCGGCAGCCAGCACTGGGCTGGCGGTGAGATGGGGCCGAGCAGGAGACGGGGCCGGCAGGGGAGGGCTGGGGCCCGCGTCGGAGCTGGGGGGGGCACAGGCTGAGTACGGAGGGGCATAGTGCGTCTCACGGCTGGGAGCCAGACCCCAGGAAGGAGCATGAACCAAGGCAGGCAGCACGCAAGGAGCTGGGGGGCAGAGGACGTGGGGGCCCAGCCCCCCTCGAGCTGCCCCCACTGCTAAGTGCCCCAGCTCTCTGAGGGTCTCTACCCCATCCCGTCCCAGGAGCAGCAGCAGCGGGAGCACGAGGAGGCCATGCGGGACCGGTTCCGGCGCAGTGAGTCCATCGAGAAGGCAGTGGTAAGTGATGGGAGCCTAGAGAGAGAGAGCGCCCCCTTCTGGGCCAGGCCTGTCCTAGCCTCCTGCCCCCCACCTGGCCAGGACGCCCCCTGCTGGGCCAGGCCTGTCCTACCCTCCTGCCCCCCACCTGGCCAGGACGCCCCCTGCTGGGCCAGGCCTGTCCTAGCCTCCTGCCCCCCACCTGGCCAGGACGCCCCCTGCTGGGCCAGGCCTGTCCTAGCCTCCTGCCCCCCACCTGGCCAGGACGCCCCCTGCTGGGCCAGGCCAACACTAACATCTTCCCCACTCGGGCCGGGATGCAGAGCCCCCTGCCCGCCCCTCAGGCCCCCCCTCACTCTGTGCGTTGCAGGAGGCGGCCACGCTGGTCTCCCAGCGCTCACAGAATCCCCGGGAGTTCTTCAGGCAGCGGGAACGCTCCAGCTCCACTTCGGGTGCCCAGTCGCCCCCCTCGCCCCTGGGTGTCAGGCCAGGTGAGTGTCTCAGCCCCCGGCGCCTGCGCTCCCCTGGGCACTTTCCGCTGGATGTGGGATTTGGCTGAAATCCTGCCTTGCTGGGAGCTCTCGGATCAGGTTTGCTGTCTGCAAACCAAGCCTGCCATTTGCTGGGGGCACGAGGGAGCTATTAGGGGCCTACGGGTTAAGCAGCTGCTGTGTTCCCCCCCCGAGGTGGCTGCATGACAGTGGTGGGTGATAGTGCGGGAGGGGCAGGGGAAGCAGCCGCTGACAATCTCCTCTGTGCTTTCCCCCCAGGAGCACCCCATAGGCCCTGCCTACGCTACCAGCGCAGCCTGACTGAGTCGGCCTACATCTTCCGCCGGCCAGAGCCCCACACTTCGCCGGGTGACTTCCTCCCGGCCCCCTCCAGCCCTCGCACCTCTGAGTCCCGCTCCAGCACGGCTGCCCCTCCTGCCAGTCCACGCAGACCCACACCCCTGTCCCCTGCCAGCCTGCCTGGGACAGGGCCTCTGCCCTCCACCAGCCTGCCCAGGGCCAAACCCCTGCCCCACACCAGCCCGCCCGGGACAGGGCCCTTGTCCCCCACCAGCCCGCCATGGGCCAAACTCCTGCCCCCCACCAGCCCGCCCGGGACAGGGCCCTTGTCCCCCACCAGCCCGCCTTGGGCCAAACCCTTGCCTCCCACCAGCCCGCCCGGGACAGGGCCCCTGCCCCCCACCAGCCCGCCTTGGGCCAAACCCCTGCCCCCCACCAGCCCACCCAGGACAGGGCCCCTGGCTCCAGCTATTCAGCCCAGAACCAAAGATCTGTTCCACATCAGTCCAGATGGAACCATGACTCTGCCTCCCATCAGCCTGGCTGAACCCGGGTCTCCACCCCCTGCCCCCTCTGCCAGAGCCAGGTCTCGACCCCCTGCCAGCCCTCCCAGAACTTGGTCTCCGTCCCCTGCCCCCTCTGCCAGAGCCAGGTCTCCATCCCCTGCCAGGCCTTCATTCCCTGCCCCCTCTGCCAGAGCCGGGTCTCCACCCCCTGCCAGCCCTCCCAGAGCCGGGTCTCCACCCCCTGCCAGCCCTCCCAGAGCCGGGTCTCCACCCCCTGCCCCCTCTGCCAGAGCCGGGTCTCCACCCCCTGCCAGCCCTCCCAGAGCCGGGTCTCCACCCCCTGCCCCCTCTGCCAGAGCTGGGTCTCCACCCCCTGCCAGCCCTCCCAGAGCCGGGTCTCCACCCCCTGCCCCCTCTGCCAGAGCCGGGTCTCCACCCCCTGCCAGCCCTCCCAGGGCCGGGTCTCCACCCCCTGCCAGCCCTCCCAGGGCCGGGTCTCCACCCCCTGCCAGCCCTCCCAGGGCCAGGTCTCCAACCCCTGCCCCCTCTGCCAGGGCCGGGTCTCCACCCCCTGCCAGCCCTCCCAGGGTCGGGTCTCCACCCCCTGCCAGCCCTCCCAGGGCCAGGTCTCCAACCCCTGCCCCCTCTGCCAGGGCCAGGTCTCCAACCCCTGCCCCCTCTGCCAGAGCCGGGTCTCCATCCCCTGCCAGCCCTCCCAGGGCCAGGTCTCCATTTCCTCCAAGGGCCGGGTCTCCATCCCCTGCCAGCCCTCCCAGGGCCAGGTCTCCATTCCCTCCCAGGGCCGGGTCTCCATCCCCTGACAGCCCTCCCAGAACTTGGTCTCCTGCCCCTGCCAGCCCTCCCAAAGCCGGGTCTTCTCCACCCCCTGCCTTTCCCAGAGCTGGGTCTCCGCCCTCTGCCAGCCCCCCATGCCCTGTCAGCCCTCCCAGAGCCAGGTCTCCACCTCTTCTCTCTCTACCCCTGGCCAGCCCCCCTTCCCCAGTGTCTCTGTCCCCCAGCATCCCCCATGGGCTGAGGTCTCCAAACCAGCCCCCAGCTATATTTCCGCCCATGGAGGAGGCTCCCCTATTGCTCCAGGGCCCCTCTGAGGGCTCCCTCCTGGCAGAGTCAGTGCCCACTGAGGGGCCCCACGACCGGCTCCCAGATGTGCAGACTGGGCCTCTCGCTGATCCCACTCGCCCATCACTGGCCGTGGGGGAGCCTGCTCCAAGCTGCCCGGTTCTCTCCAGCGCAGGTTCCCTCTCCGTGGAACCTCTGCCCCAGCCAGCGCCCTCCTGGCCCTGGCAGCCCGGCCCCTCCACAGCTGCAGCCCCCCTGCCTGGCGAGGACCCCGGGGCAGGTGGGTGTTCGGGGCAGAACGGTGCCATCATGCGCACGCACCAGGAGCTGCCGGGCTGAGCCAGCACTGGGGTCACCTGGGCTGGCAGGTCTGTCCCGCTCCCCCAGCGCGGCCCAGCAGGAAACCCCCCAGCGGGTCTGCCCCCCACTCCCAACACAGCCCCCGGCAGGAAACCCCCTGGGGAGGGCACCATGCAGTGCTGCTTGGCCGGCTGTCACTCGGGGGCGTTCTGCTCCGGGGGGAGGCGGCGGGGTTCCTGAATTGCCGTCAGCCAGGCTGGCGGAGTGGGGTACCTGATGGAGCCCAGCAGCCCCTGAGCCAGCTTGGACGGTCGCCCGCTGCTCTGGCAGCAGAGCGAGTGCCAGGCACTCAGCCCTCACCCGTCTCCCCGTAGGTGGAGAGGCGCGGGTGGAGCCCTCCCACGGGCCTTGCCTGGCGCCAGGGGCCAGCCCGGCCGAGCTCCTCCTGGAGTCAGGACACAATGGCGTAGCAGGGCAGGAGGCCAGGAGGTGGCCGGAGCTCACGGAGCTGGAGCCAGGAGAGAAGGTAACGGAGCCAAAACCTATGAGGAACTTCGTCAGGGGGTGGCAAGTTCAGGACATGGGGCCTTTCCCCTTCAGGAGGCACCAACTCCGCTCTGCCCCAGGGCTGGGGGCGGCGAATGGGGCCTTTCCCCTCTCGGGGGGGCAGGCTCCGATCTGCCCCAGGGCAGGGGACCGGCTGGCCCGGGGGGTGGGGAATGGGGCCTTTCCCCTCTCGGGGGGGCTGGCTCCGATCTGCCCCAGGGCAGGGGGCCGGCTGGCCCGGGGGGTGGGGAATGGGGCCTTTCCCCTCTCGGGGGGGCTGGCTCCGATCTGCCCCAGGGCAGGGGGCCGGCTGGCCCGGGGGGTGGGGAATGGGGCCTTTCCCCTCTCGTGGGGGCAGGCTCCGATCTGCCCCAGGGCAGGGGACCGGCTGGCCCGGGGGGTGGGGAATGGGGCCTTTCCCCTCTAGGAGGTGCTGGCTCCGATCTGCCCCAGGGCAGGGGGCCGGCTGGCCCGGGGGGTGGGGAATGGGGCCTTTCCCCTCTAGGAGGTGCTGGCTCCGATCTGCCCCAGGGCAGGGGACTGGCTGGCCCGGGGGGTGGGGAATGGGGCCTTTCCCCTCTCGGGGGGGCTAGCTCTGATCTGCCCCAGGGCAGGGGACTGGCTGGCCCGGGGGGTGGGGAATGGGGCCTTTCCCCTCTCGGGGGGGCTGGCTCCGATCTGCCCCAGGGCAGGGGACTGGCTGGCCCGGGGGTGGGGAATGGGGCCTTTCCCCTCTCGGGGGGGCTAGCTCCGATCTGCCCCAGGGCAGGGGACTGGCTGGCTCAGGGGGGTGGGGAATGGGGCCTTTCCCCTCTCGGGGGGGCTGGCTCCGATCTGCCCCAGGGCAGGGGACTGGCTGGCTCAGGGGGGTGGGGAATGGGGCCTTTCCCCTCTCGGGGGGAACCGGCTCCAATTGGGGCCCATGTCAGGAGCTGTTTCCATGTGGCATCAGCTCAGGCTCCCTCTGCAGGTGACCCCACTGCAGCCCCCTCCCGTCACCTGCGGCAGGCTGCCCAGGCCCTGGACCCCAGAGTACCTGCCCCACGGGGAGCCAGTGGGAGCAGGGAGCCTGGCTTAGTCCCACTGCCTAGGTGAGAGCTGTGCCCATGCCCCCCTTCAGCGCCCCTCTCGTCCCGCAGGGCGCCCTGAGCAGCGGTGCCAAGCTCCAGCTGCAAGCGGCGTGGGATCCCCCCGCAGGTACCGCGGCTCCGGCCTCCCTCTCCGCCCTGTGCCACCCCACTGCGGGGCTCCCCCAGGGAGCGGGGGAGGGGCTGCCCTGGCTGGGCTCCCCCGGGAATGGGGTTGGCGGGGGAAGAGGCGGCCTGGCCAGGGTGCCCTGAAGGAGGGGAGGGAGGGCTGGGGGGGTGATACCCCAGCAAGGGCCCCTGTCGCTGAGCTGCCGGTCTCTCCGCAGGGGGCACAGCCTGGGTCTCTCTGCAAGGCGGCGCCAGGCAGGTGGGGCTGGAGGGGGGGGAGCCCATCGCGGGCCCCTCCCCCCCCACGGCATAGAAAGCGGGGGCTGCCAGACCCCAGCACTCGCCTCATCCCACAGGGCCAGCGTGGGCTCGGCTTTACTGACTGCGACTCGCCGCAGGGCTGCTCGGATCGCGCCCCCCCTGGGCTGTTCTAAGAACCAGCAATTCCCCCCCACACACGCTCTGGGGGTGCCTGTGGGCCCAACCCCTCCACTCTGAACCCCTGGCACCCTGTTCTCTGCTCGCTGGGTGAGCCCCCAACCCACCACGGTACCCTGGGTCCTGGGCTGTGGCCTCCAAGGCCTAATAAAGGAGCTGTAGGAACTTGCCATGGGTCTGGCTTTGGCTTCTCTGCCCCTCCCCGTGAGGCTGCAGCACCTGGACTCATCCCCCCGATGGGGCCCAAGGCCACTGAGCCAGCCTGGCACAGGGGGGCTTTGTCGAGGCATGGCCCAGCCCTCCTGCTGGGGACAAGGCTCAACCGCTCGCCCCTGAGCCCCCAGCAGCTGTGGGCAAAGCAGCCCCCCCCTTCCATTCTCGCCAGGGCTGGGGGTGAGGCACGGGGGGCCCAGTACCTGGGTTGGCCTCACAGGAAGGAATAGAGGGGGTGCTGGCTGGAGGGTGCTGAGCGGGGGCACCCCACCCCCACCAGCAGAGAGTGGCCCAACCCCACCTGACCTGCTTGGCGGGGGAGGGGGCAGGGCTCCACCATGATGGGGGGCGGAGCTGTGTCCCTCCCCAAGCTAGCTGGACCCATGGGCCACTCTCTAGCTGTGACATCAAGGCTGCCTGCAGGGCCCAAGCTCATGGGGTGGGCGATGGCAGGTGGGCCCAGTGACCAACCTACCCCGGCAGGGCCGGTCCTGCCCCCTCCCCTATCCCCCTTCTCCAAATCAGAGACTGGGAACATTAAATATATTTTAATGCATATTAATGAGGTGGCTGTAGCCTCGGTTTCCTCCCCCAGACAGACAGCCCCATGGCAGGAGACAGGGTTGTGGGGGGAGGGGCTATGCATGCCCCTGCAGGGGAGCTGGTCTGTTTTTGGGGGGCTGTAGTTTCACGGGGCTGGTTAGAATAAGTGAGGAAAAGCCATTAGAGCTGGAATTCGGGAATCCTCAGGCCCCTCCCACTCTGCCCCTGCCCCTCCCCTTTAGCGTCACCTGTGGCAAAAAATTTCCAGTTTTTTGTCCCAAAGCCCCCCCGTGTTCAGCCTTTGCTCTGACGCCAGACTGAGAACAGCTCAGCCCTCCCCACAACGTGGGCACCAGCCCAGAGGCTGCCCCGCTTCCTCTGTGTCTGTCTGGGCAGTGGGGACTGGGGGGTGAGCTCAGCACCTCTGGGGCAGGCCTTTGGCTCAGGGCTCAGCTCAGCCAGGGGAGCGAGTGGGCCCCGGGCCCCAGGCTGGGGGCTCGGCTGGCTGTTCCTAACAGCCCTCCCCAGCAGATGCCAGGGACCTCGCAAGGGATGCCCTGGGTGGGTACCCCTACAAGCCAGTCCCCGGGGGGGTCCCTTGGCCCTGCGTGAGCGATGGCCCCTGGGGCACGGGCTCAGGGGGAGGACGGGGTGGAGAGGTGCCGCTGTGCAGGACGGAGAACAGACACTGCGACCCGGCACTCCTGGCTGGAGCAGGGAGGCCGTAGGGCTGGCTGGGCCATGGGGGGGCCCCTGCCGGGGGGGGCCCCTCCCCCATCACCTCCAGTCCTGGTCAGGCTGCAAGTGCCAGCTCCCGGCGCCCCCTGCTGCTCAGACCTGGGACTGCAGGCAGCTGCGGGGCTCCAGGGTGGGGCGGGTGGGGCAGCGGCCCTGGCGCTCCGACTCGGGGCTGCCCCGGCTGCTGGAGGAGCCGGAGGGGGGGGGGGCGGCCAGCGGGCGCAGGGCAGGGGCCTGGCCCTTCCCAGCACGCCCCTTCAGCGTGCTGAGCCTGGCGTCCAGGGAGAGCGTGCGGGGCCGGCCCCAGGCCGGGCGTGAGCGAGCGGGGCTGGGGCTGGGGCTGTCGGAAGTGATGCTGGCGTGGGACGCGCTGAGCAGGGGCCCCTCGAAGAGAGACAGCCATGGGGGGCAGCCCAGGTCCGACCGCAGCTCGAGGGCCGTCACCCGTCGTGCCAGGATGTCCGTCACGGCCTCAATGTCATCCACAGGCTCAATAGCTATGGGGCAAGGAGGTGGGGGTCAGGATAAATGTCTCCCAGAACCACCAGCTCGCAGCTGCCCTGCTTCCCACAGCGCCCCCTGCTGGGAAAGGCCCAGGCTGGAGTAGCCAGTGCTCCTTCCCCGCTCCCCCCCACAGCACCCCCTGCTAGGAGAGGCTGGGGCTGCAGTAGCCCAGAGCTCCCCCCCCCAGGCAGCACTCCTGCCCTGCTCCCTAGACTTGACCCTGGCTGGTCACTGCCCCGGGGGGAGGGCGGGGTGTCCCTGAGGCAACAGGCATGGGGGTGCCACTTTGGTCCTGCAGATAAAGGCCACTTGGAGCAAGGGCCCTGCTGGGGTCTGGGCCCACCTGTGCCAGGCCAGCTCCATGAGCCCCCCGCCCCGTACGTCACCTGTCGCTGTAATAGGAGGAGAGAAGCGCCCGAATCTCAGCGGAGACGGCGTTATCCTGGAGCAGGAGCCCCTCGCAGGCCGAGGGCGGCACCGCAGGGCCAGGGAGAGCTGGTGCCCGGGGGCAGCCCGGGAGAGGGACAGAGACAGAAGAAGGGAAGGGAGGCAGCGCCAGGAGGGGAGAGAAAGGGGCGTGGTTACAGAAACATACACCCAGGGGTGAGAGTCAGACAGGGGCAGCAAGTGTGGGGGGGTCACCCCCACAGCAGCTGGGTTAGCAGAGAGCGGGCAAGGGCCCTGCAGACAGGAAGCCAAGACAGACAGAGAGTGCACAGACCCTGTGCCCAAGCCCCCCCCCAGACTCCCCCGTGCCAGAGACCTCCTGCCTCCCCAATGCTGGGCCCTCCGTGCCCATCCCCAGGACGGGACCCGGGGGGCCCCCTTACCCATCTCGTGGTACAGGGAGCCCTGCTTGGCCAGCAGGGCTGGGGGCTTGCGTGGGGACGGCACCTCGATCTTCATGAGCTCATCGCAGCACTGCTTCCACTGGCCTGCCAGGAGGGGAGGGGAGGGGCAGGGTCACTCCACAGCCCCCCCAAACACCTGAGGGGTCAGGGCCGGGGGGGTGGGGGGTCTGTGCCCTGAAAATGCCAGCGGGGAAGGACAGACGTGCTCTGCCCCCATGTGGCTGGTTTGTGTATTGACACCAGTTGCACTTGGTGCCTCATTCCCCCCTCTCCCCCAGCTTCTGGGGCAGCCCCCTGGGCAGCGACTCTGGTGCCCTTTACCCACAGACTGTGGGGCCTACACCAGAGCATGCCGGCTGGCACGGCTGCCCGTCCCAGCTATGGCACAGCCTGACCACACAGCATCAGCTGTTTGAGGTCAGAGTGCCTGGGGTCCCTGGAAAGCACCGGTCCCAGCCCCACGCTGCCCCAGCCCCACCCGCTCCTCTGGGGGAAGGGCTGCTGTGACGAAGCAGGACTGTTCTTAAAGTTCTCTCTGAGTACTGTGTGGGTGCCTCAGTTTCCCCTAGGCATTTCTTAAGTATCCAGGTGGGGGGATAAGGGGGTGGGATTGTTGCAGAGCGCTTGAGGGCCAGTGTGAGGATGAGGCACAGAGAATGGGCGACACCCTGTCTCCTGATGGCCTGGGCCCCACCCTGCAAGGTGCCAACTGAAGGGGTTGGAGAACAAAGGGATCAGGTGGCCTCCTGGCCGGGGAAAGAGACAAAGATGGGGCTCTGGCCTCCCTGCCCCCCAAGATGGACCTGACTGAGGGGTCCTGTTCCTGTTCCCACAAGCTCTGGTTTAGACCATGTTCCTGTCGTCTAATAAACCTCTGTTTTACGGCTGGCTGAGAGTCCCGTCTGACTGTGGAGTTGGGGGGCCAGGACCCTCTGGCTTCCCCAGCACTCCGCCGGGGCAGACTCGCTGGGGGAAGCGCACAGTGGGGCAGGGGAGGCTGAATGCTCCGAGGTCAGACCCAGGAAGGTGGAAGCCGGGTGAGCTGCTTGCCCTGCAGACAGGCTGCTCAGAGCGAGGAGGCTCCCCAGAGTCCTGCCTGGCTTCGTAGGGAACAGTCCCAGAGAATCGCCCGGGGACCCCATGACAGCTGCCCAGGGTCCCCATCCCACTCTGTGTCGGCCTGGCTCTGCCCCCCAGTGGGCCTGGGCTCCTACTGTCTCCTGGGGTCTGGCCCCATTCCCAGGTCCCTAGTGCCCCCCCCCAGCACCCAGCTGTGCCCCCACCCTGGCCCCAGGCTGTGCTGCCCCCAGCCAGCTCCCCTGACCCCAGCTATGTCCCCGCCAGGCTCGGGCTGTGCTCCCTCCAGCCAGCTGCCCTGCCCATGTCCCAGTCCCTGGCTGTGCCCCACTCACTCAGGTCGTAGAAGTGCTGCCAGAAGGCCTCCATCCAGCGCTGCGTGTCGGCCCGGCTCTCCGCCAGCAGCGTGTGCGTCACCTCCTCCCCCCCATAGCGGTTGGTCACCGACATGCTCTGCAGCTTGTTCCTGGGGTCCTTCTCCGTGGCCCGGATCCGCGTCTCCTGCCGCAGCAGAGACCCCTCAGCCCGGAGCCCAGCCCCCCTCCTGCCCCGCAGAGACCCCCACAGCCCAGCCCCAGCTCCCTTCCCCGCCTCCCCGACACAGCCCAGCCCCACGCTGGAACCTCCCCGCACAGAGACCCCTCTGCCCGGAGCCGAGTCCCAGCCCCAGCCCCCTCCTGACACAGGCCAGCCCCAGGCCCGAAACTTTCCCCCGCCCCCCGACACAGGCCAGCCCCAGCAGCTCCCCCCGCTGAGCCGAGCCCAGCAGGGAATCCAACCCCGGCTGTCCAAGAAGCAGCCCAGGGCAGGAGCCCCCAGTTCCACGGCGCCAGGCCCAGGGAGTGAGCTGGGACCCCGAGGGCAGCACTGTACCCAGCCCCCCAGCCAGGGCACCAGGCTTCGTGGCAAGGGGTTGGGGTCGGAGACACGGCGACAGGGTGGGAGGTTGAGGAGAAGCTGTTGGGACCAGGCCTGCCCTGATCCGCCCTCAGTGCCCAGGGGCCATGCTGCCCGCCCCCCTCACCTTGTTGATGGCGATGGTAAGCGCCGGCTCCACCGGGGCCTCGGCGTCCTGGGGCTGGCGGTAGCAGAGGAGGTTGGAGCCCCGCAGCACGCAGTACAGCCGCGCCCAGCTCTGCTGCTCGCCCACCTGCTGCTGCAGCCGACACAGGCCAGGCCGGGTTAGGGCAGGGGACGTGCCCCGGGGGGAAACGTGCTCATTTCCACCCCACGTCCAGCCTCACATGGCAGGGCCCAGCCCGATGGCTCTGGGGAGGGCTGGCTCCCTGCGCCGTGGCTGCCCTGTGCAGGGGTTTAAGCCCCGGGCCTCTGCCGTGGCTGCCATGAGGGGCGGGGGCCAGTAGTTTCTGGGATATGGAGACCTTCACGCTAGAGACTGGGCTGGTACCGAGACCCGGCAAACTCGGTCCCCCAGGGCCACCAATCCACAGCTGCCCGCCGGGAACGACCTCTGGCCCCCTCAGAAGCGCCGAGCTTCTAAGGCACCAGGCGATCCAGCGTGAGCCCCTGCCTGGCGCAGGCTGAGTGCCCAGCCAGGGACACCGGGCTAGCTGGAGAGCTGGGAGAAACAGGCGGCCAGGCTGGACTGAAAGATCCAAGTGATGGAAACATCCACCAGGGTCCTGGGTAACATGAGGCTGGAATGGGGAACTCAGAGGGGAGAGACCCCGTGTCCCATTCCCCATCCCCGACCCAGCCTGTCCCCGCCAGGGAGCCAGATCAGGCCCAGCGCCCCCTAGAGGAAAGGGGCCCCGTGTCCCATGCCCTCCCCAGCACAGGCTCTCCACGCTGGGGTGCGAACTTACTTGCAATTTCAAGAAGCCGCACATCATCTGCTGGGCCATGCAGTTGGGCTGGGCAGCCAGACGGCAGCACATGCTGCCATAGAGGGGCAGCCAGAAGGAGCTCTCCTCTGCGGGGGAGAGACGGGGAGTCACCGGGGTTACACAGGGCTCTGTGGGGTGCAGAGGGGGCCAAGCCGCCAGCAGAACTCTGCAGGTATCACCAACTCCATGCCCTGCCTCCCTGCTCCTCCCCATCCCTTACCCCGCACCCTCCACCCCTACACTCCTACCATTGCTGGTGATGGCCAAGTCATGGGTGCGGAAGCTGTCCTGAACCTCAGCCAGGGAGAGCGCGGTGTGGGCCAGCAGGTGGTACTTGGGGCCCCTGAATGGGGGGGAGAGAGGGTTAGGGTCCAGCGGGCCCCGGGGCGCACGGCAATGAAAGGGCAACGGGTACTCACACCACGCTGGGGGCCGGCAGCAGGAGCGGGCTGCTCCCCCCATTACTCACGGGGCTCCCCGGGGCCCCGTCCAACGCCGCACGCAGCCGCTTCCCGGAGGAGCGTCCCAGTGAGCTGCTCAGTTTGCTGGCCAGCTTCTTCGGGGTGCTACCAAGCGCAGAGTCCTCCTCCAGCCCCACGCTGTACAGCTCAACCTTCAGCTCGAAGTCCGGGCCTGCCTCCGTGCTGCCGGGGAGACAGCCATCACAGCCCGGCCACTGCCGGGGAGCTCCAGGCCAGTCCACCCCAGCCTCTCCCAGCAGGGGGCGCTGTGGGGAGCAGGGCAGGATCCCTGGCTGGGCGGGGGGGGGCTCCTGGTTACCCAGACCTCTCCCAGCAGGGGGCGCTGTGGGGAGCAGGGCAGGATCCCTGGCTGGGGGGGGGGCTCCTGGTTACCCAGACGTCTCCCAGCAGGGGGCGCTGTGGGGAGCAGGGCAGGATCCCTGGCTGTGGGGGGGGGAAGCTCCTGGTTACCCAGACCTCTCCCAGCAGGGGGCGCTGTGGGGAGCAGGGCAGGATCCCTGGCGGGGGGGGGGGGGCTCCTGGTTACCCAGACCTCTCCCAGCAGGGGGCGCTGTGGGGAGCAGGGCAGGATCCCTGGCGGGGGGGGGGGGGGCTCCTGGTTACCCAGACCTCTCCCAGCAGGGGGCGCTGTGGGGAGCAGGGCAGGATCCCTGGCTGGGGGGGGGGGCTCCTGGTTACCCAGACCTCTCCCAGCAGGGGGCGCTGTGGGGAGCAGGGCAGGATCCCTGGCTGAGGGGGGGGGGGGAGCTCCTGGTTACCCAGACCTCTCCCAGCAGGGGGCGCTGTGGGGAGCAGGGCAGGATCCCTGGCTGGGGGGGGGGGGGCTCCTGGTTACCCAGACGTCTCCCAGCAGGGCGCACTGTAAGATGCAGAGGGGGTGCTGACTGTGGGGATCTCTGGGAACATGCCCCCCTGGGGCGGGGTAGCTGCTGCACAGGGAGGCCCTGGGGCCAGTTACTCACAAGAGGACCCCATTTTCGAAGCAGATGTCGGTGAGCGTCCGGTCCACCAGCACCATCTCGGTGTCATAGATCTCCACGCCAAGCTGCAACAGGCAGAACACGGCACAGCGGTGCAGGTCTGGGCAGGAGGGAACCGGCCAGCATCAGAGAGAACCCCACCCCGCCGAGCCCTCCGCCAGGGCCCGGCCCCTCCACCTCCACAGTACCCCCAGCCCCACCCCTCACACTCACCTCCCTTATTTTTGAAATACTCCGTGTCCTTCCACATCAAGGGGATCCGGAGATCTGGGGAGGGAGGAGAGATGGGTGCAGCGGGGCTGGACTGGGAAAGCAACGAACCCACTGCACTGCCAGACAGCTGGGGAAGGCAACCAATGGGGGGGGGGAAGAGGCACAGAGTGCTCATGGGGTGGGCGCTGGGGGGCACAGGACAGGTCTGAATCACATTGCAGATTCGCTGGGCCTTTGAGTGACCCCCAAGCCGACCTCGGGGGCAGCTCCCTCCACCCCTCACTCTCAGCAGCTCCCTCCTCTTTTCCTGTCCTCTGCTGCTCCCCAGACCAAAGCTTAGGGCCAGAAGCACCCTAAATGCCCCCCAGAGATGCTGCCCGCTTGGGAGTCACCTTTCCCGGCTCTCCCAGACGGGCTCGAACTGACACTGAAACCCGCCATAGCTGGGCGCCTCTCCCCGGGGAGCTCCCCGTCTCCTGGGCAAGCTGGCACCCAAGGTGGGCGAACTCCCTGGAGCAGGGATGAGCGCACTGAAGGCAGGCAGAGAGCGGGGGCCGGTCTGCAGGGCCGGGACGCGGACGCGGGTCAGGAGGGTCCCAGGCCATTGACCCCGCAGCCCCCCACAGAACAGACTGAGCTGTGTTTGTGATGCTCTGGCACCACGTGCAGGGCCCCGAGGAGAGTGCGGCGCCCAGCTGGAGCACCAAGCCTTCGGGGCACGGGACGAGCTGGCCCAGTGGGCACGGCAGCACTCCTCCGCCAGCCCTCGACCCACAGGACCCCGCCACTAGCAGAGCCCCTGGGGAGCATGAGCAAGCGGGCAGCCAGCCACGGGGCGTCCTGGGCCTCGGACCGGGACCGCTGGGCCTTGGCGAGACTGGACCAGGATGCCCTCAGCCCCGGGCTCTGCTGCTGCCTCAAGCTGCAGAGTCCCATAGACCCAGTTGTCCCCACGGCCGCACCGTGGCAGCTCTGGTCCCAGCAGCCCTCGCAGCAGAAAGTGGCTCTGCTCATGAGCGAGTCTGCGGCCCAGCGGGAGGCATGGGGTGGGGCAGAGCAGAGGTTCCCATGTCCCAGGCCAGTCCCCCAACCACCAGAATACTGTGTGCCCCCCCCAAACCAGAACCCCTCCCCCTGCAAAGCAGCGGTCTTGCCCCCGGCCCCCGCTAAGGGCCTAGCCACCCTTCTGCAGGCTGAGGGCTCAACCCTCAGTGGGCCCCCTTGCGAGCTCCCTGGGGGAGATTCTCAGGGGGAAGGCAGGGGAGGGTGCACCCTGTGTCAGGGCTGCTCCCCGGAGCAGGGCCCTGCGCTGGGCCTGCCCTGCCCAGACTCACCGCAAGAGGATTCCTGCTCTCAGCCGATGTCCCAGCTCGGGGCTCCCAGGGGAGCTGCGGGGCCCTGGGCACCGGCTCTGGGAGCTGGCACCTCCCCAGCATTGGTACCAATCGCTCTCTGAGGGAGTTTGGTCTCTTTTCCTTGCAGACCTGCTGCCCCCGCCCCCCAGCCATGGGGCACAGACCCACTCCCCTTACCTGACACGCAGACCTTTCCCCTGCAGGGTAAGCGATCGTCCATGGGGCCAGCGTCCGAGGGGCTGCAGGGGAAGCACAGAGCTGTGACCAACATCCGGTGCCGCGTGGCTTCCCCACTCCCGCATCCCAGCGCCCCCCAGCCCCCATCCCCAGGTCCCTCTGCCCGCTCAGGGGCTCCTCACCGCCGGGCCGTCCGCTGCGCGACCTGCGCCTCTTTCATGCGCTGCAGCTCGGACATGTAGGCCATGATGCGGCTGTTGCAGACCAGAAGGCTCTTGGTTGCCTCCAGGGCCTGCTCCCGCTGCGTGCAGGCTGCCAGCAGCTTGCAGGTGCCTTCGCGCATCCGGAGCTCATGGTCAATCTTCTTCTGGATGTCCGTGTCCTGGGGAGACGGGAGGGGTCAGTGGGGCTGGAGGCACCAGGGGAGGGGAGATGGGGCCACTGAGGCTGGGGATAATGGGGGGGCAGGGCCAATGGGGCTGGTGGCACCAAGGGAGGTGGGGTGGGGGCCAGTGGAGCGGGGCCAGAGTTAATGGGGTCAGTGGGCACTGGGGGTGGGGTCCGGGGGGCTGTAGGCACCGGGGGTTTGGGGCATGAGTGGGCAAGGGAGGGGTAAGGCAGCTGTGTAAACCATGGGGAGGGGGAGGGGTTGGGGAGTAAACATGCAGAGCTGGACCATGCAGCACCTGGGGGCCAGGCCCACAAAGGTTCGGGAGGATTCTAGGGGTACCTGGGGCTGAATCCCAGAACCCCCCAGCTGGGGAGGCATCCCCCATGGGAGGGGCTGGGACACCCAGCCCTGGGGTTGGGGAGCTGCAAGCCCCGAGGGGTACGGATCACCCCGCAGATGGGCCAGGACGGAGCTAGGCCCTGCTGTCGGGTGTGCGGGCGGCTTGGGGGAGACGTCAGCCAACGGGGCCCCATGGCAGAGCAGCACAACCTGCCCAGCACAGACACAGCGGAGGGGCATGGCTGGCACAATGGGGCTCCTTGGGGGACTCAGGAGGCCACAGACCCTGCCCATACAGAGACAACATGTACAGTGCCCCCTTGCCCCCACAAGGAATTGAGCAACAGGCCCAGCCCCAGGCCACCCGGGCACACAACAGGACCCCAGCTGCCAGCTCAGGGGAACCACCCAGGGAGCCAGCATGGGGCACCCGTCACAGGGGCAGGGGTGGGGAGGGCACAGCGGGTCTGGAGCTGCAGCCATGTCAGAGCGAGGGGGGAGTCCACACCCAGGCTCCAGGGCAGGGCCCTGGGGTCAGGAAGGAACCCACCCCTTCTCCCAGGCAGCAGCTAAACTCCCATTGGAGAGCCCAGCCGTGGCAGGGCCAGGGCAGAGAGCGGAGGCAGGGATCCCAGGAAAGGCAGCCTGAAGCCGGCCACAGGGAGGGGCAGGGCCCAGCGTCCCAGGGCAGAGCTGGCAGGTCCCACGGGGGAGCCACAGGCTCCTGGAAACCAGCACAAGGGCTGGGAGGCGGGAGGAGGCTCCGGGAAGCAGCCCCAGGAGCCGCCTTGGCTAACCCAGAGCAGGGGGTGGCCTGGGCCCCTCCCAGCAGGAGGGCGGCGTGGAAGCCCCAACACAAAGACAGGACCAGGCTGGGGCCAACGCTGGGACTTGTCACCTGGGAGGGGTCTGGCCTCGGTGCCATGGCAGGGCCGGGCTGAGCAGCAGACGGACCCTTGTGCTCACCCAGTCTGACCCTGCAGACAGCCCAGGCCTGAGACCTGCCCCAAGTCACCCTGCAACAGAGTGCTCAGGAAATCAGCCAGTCTGGCTTGGGGATGGAGAATCCCCCAGGGGCTACGGGTCCGAGGGCTCATTGCTCACACCACTGCAAATGGCCCCCTTCTTGCCAGGCTGGCTACAACTCCCAGCCATTGCGGTGTGTCCGACCCTTCTCGGCTGGACAGAGCCGCCCATGCAGGTACCTGCAGCCGGGGATCAAGACAGTCCCAAGCCTGCTCTCCGTGACGCCAACTCGACTGATCTCCCAGAGTCTCTCGCTGTCGGGCAGGTTTCGAACCCTTCGGTCATTCCCGTGGCTCTTCTCTGACCCCTCCCCAATTTATCAACCCCTGTCCTGAACGGTGGGCGCCAGGCCTGGGAGCAGGATCCCAGCGGTGGTGGCATCATGGCCGGACACCGGCCGGGGCGGGGGGGGGCAAGGGACATGGGGGGCCCATTGGTCCCATCACGGGGGGGAAACTAGGAGGGCCCACTGGGTCAATGCCCCTGCACATGCCCCGCCCAGCCCCCATACGTGGCAATGGGGGAGCCACCTGCACAGAACCCATGGCCCTACATCCTGCAGCCCTACGTCCATAGGTGGGGCCTGGCAGACGCCCACTTTCCCCTGGAAGCAACATGGCCCAGACCTTGCCCTGTGCCAGGCAGGCAACCAGACCCTGCCCACACCTGCAGTCTCACGGGATGGGACAGGACCCGACCCAGGGAGGCGCGTGCGACCGACAGCGCCCAGCCGAGACACAGCACCCCTTCCCCCCACTCGCCCCGAGTCCACCAGGTCCTGGGCACCCCAGCGCCAAGCTCTAGTGGTGGTGGAAAACACAGCAGGCCGCAGGCCCCCACCACCCGCCAAAGCCTGCCCCCAACAGCAGAGTTGTGGGGGAGCAATTTTCTTCTTCACAAATCCTGTGCTGCCATCCGGAAATAAACACTGGTTGCTAAGCCACTATTCATCGGCCCCCGTTCCTCAGTCCCCTGCCAGCCCCCGGCACAGCTAGGAAATGCAGCAACCCAGGGCCGGAGAAAGAATTGGGGCCAGAGGTCCCATCTGTCTCTCCCCATTTCCTAAGTCACTGAGAAGAGGGTCGGGGTGGAGGGAGCCTGTAGGGCTGGAAGCAAGTCTAGACACTCCCCAGTTCCAGGTCACTGAGCACTCCCCACCCCATGACCCAGCACCCCACAGCAGCCCCAGTCCCAACAGGGTAACACCAGCTGCCCCGAGTCCCCAGAGCACCCATCCAGAAGAGCACCAACCCCCTCCCAGATGGACACTCCCCCCAGCGCGCCCCATAAGCCAGGCCTGCAGAGAACAGCTGCACAATCGCACCCCCAGAGGGTGAGCTGCCCTGATGAGAAACCAGCCCAGACACACCCAAGCTGCCTCATTCACCTCCCCATGGTGTTCACTCTGCACCCGTGGGAACACTTCCAGTATCACCCCCTTCAGTGACTGCCCTGCTGATCACGCCCAGCTCCCTTGGGGGCCATGGGGCCGCCAGGTGCTCTCACACTTTTTGCTGGGGGGATGAGGAATTCAAGCTCCTAGATTTAATGTCCCCCCATCTCTGTTGAAGAGGGGAGGAGAAAATCAGCCCCACCCCGGAGCCCTGTCTGCCCCTGGACACGGTGCCTACCTTGGAGCCGTGGGGGGGCTGCACCTTGGCACGAGCTTCCTCCCTGCTACACAGAGCAGGGCTGCAACCCCCCCAGGGCAACGCTGCCCCCCTCAGCTCCCGCTGGGCAAGAGACTCACGCCCACCTGCCTCAGCCGAGGGGTCGGGGCAGGGCACAGGCCCGTGAAACACACGTGCCATCACCCCGCAGCGCTCCAGGCACCGAGCCCCCACTTCCAGCAGCAGTGCGCCAGACGCTGGGAGAAAGGAACCCAACCGGCCAGCAGGCAAGACAGGCCTCCTCCCCGCCCGCGGGCACCACCCTGCTGCAAGGTGTGCCAACCCTCACCACACGCAAGGGCGGGCCCAAGGAGGCGTCTGCTCCAGCCCTGCCCAGGGCCCAGCCCAGCCCCTGCCCGCCAGGTGCCAACCTCCAGCCAGAGGTGATTCCCAGACTGCCAGGGATGGGCACAGGCTGAGCAGGCCCCTGGAGGAGATGCAGGGACGGCCCCACGCCAGGAACAGCCCCCGGGATCCAGCCCCAGCCAGGGCAGATCTGCTCCCCACTCCTGAGGCGCTGAGCCCTCCATGCTGGGGCAGGTGCAGGGCCTGGCAGACGCTCTTTCAGGCCTGCAGCGTGGCTGGGGGTGGAGTGGCATCCCCCCGCCCCATGGAGCCTGTAGATGCGTTCGTGCCCGTGTCCCCCTGGCCTTGCCCCATCTCCCCGCCAACCCGGTCTGGCTCTTCCATCCCTCTGCATCACCCCCAGCCTGCCTCTCTGGGTCTCGCCTGCCCCCCGAGCCCACCAGCCCAGCTCCCTCCCCGCAGCGTCTCAGCGGGCACCCCAGGTCTCCTTGGCACTCACTTTGCCGATCCTGCAGCTGTCCATGCTGGGAGCTCCCAGCTGCCTGCGGGCTCCCCCTCCTAGCCGCGTGCCCCCCGCATGCCAGCGCCCCGGCCCATCGCCTCCAGCCTGTGCACGGCTCCGGGGCCCGGCGGGCTCTGCAGCGCTGGCCTGGCGGCTGACGAAGGGCCAAGGAGAGCTGAGCAGTGCGATGCCAAGCTCCCTGCAGAGCCGACGCTGGGCGCAGGGGTGGGAGGGGGCCAGGGAGCCAGCAGGGGAAGGGGGATCAGCAGGAGCTGTTTCCCGGCAGCTTCAAGGCTGAGCCGGCGGCTCCAGCAATTCACACCGTGGAGAGCGCGGAGGAAACGGTGACATCACCAGCTGGCTATAAATAGCGGGGGGGGGGGGGGGGGGAAACAGCTGCACTGGCGATGGGGCTGGACAGCTGCCTCCTTTCCCAGGTGGGGGGGCACAGCTGCAGCAACCAGGGTGAAGCCAAGAGGGGGCAGCAGCTGCCTCCCACCCCCAGCTCAGGAGCATGGTGGGGAAAGTGAGGCAGGAGGCACTCCCCACCCCCACCCTGGTCAGAGGGAGCACCCACCCACCCACAGGATGGGCTTGCCTTGGAGATGGGGCCCCAAGACAAACACAGGGTGTCTGAGGGAACGGTTCCCCCACTCCCCGAGAAGCACGGCAGGGCAGGCAGGACAGTCTGGCCTTGCTCTGGGAGGGATGGCCAGGTGACGGTGTGGGGAGGGGTACTGGAGGACAGGGTGGGGGTGGGTCTCCCCCAGCTATGTGGGGCATGGCCTCTTGTGGGGCCAGAGCAGGTCCCCACCACTTGGTGCTGGCTAAGCCAGTTGTGTTTGGTCTCCTGCTGCCTGGGGCCCTGAGGTGATTAACAGCCGATTTGCTAATAGGATTGCTTGGTAAATCCGTGGGGGGGCAGGGGCGGGGGAGGGGCGGAGCTGGACAGACAGTGGGTTTCCCCCCTAGCCAGAGTCTCACCAATTCCACCCCTGCCCCGCAAGACAGCTCAGCAGAGGGTGCTCTCCCCCTGCAGGGCTGGATGGTCACGGGTTCAAATCCTCCCCTGGCTGGATCCTGGCTCCGAAACGACCCCCGCCCCAGCCCTGGGCAGGACACGGACACCAAATTGCAGGCCTGGAGAGAGTGCCCAGCCAAGGGCACCCAGGGGCTCCCCGAAGGCAGAGACACGGGAGGTAACACACAGCCCCTGGCGGCTGGCCAAGGCGGGGCTCCCTACTCTACACCCCGTCCCGGGGATCGCCAGCGACCCGGGAAGGGAAGAGCAGAGTGGATGGAGAGCCAAGGACGGGGCGAGGAGACGCTCCAGCAGCGCCCCAGGAGGGACTGCATGTGGACAGAGCGGGGAGGCACAAGATCCCTGCAGAGCTGGGAGGAGCAGCGTGGCACAGCTGGGGGGTGTGAATGGGGGACGAGGAGAGGAGAGGAGAGGAGAGGAGAGGGGGGCTGGATGGCAAGGGGGCTGGGGAAGCAAAGGATAATAATCTAGGATTAGGGGGCTCTGGCTCACAGGAAGCATTACACTAATCTGCTGCCCTGGGGAGGGGGAGACCCAGCCCCGGGGAGGGGGAGCAGCACCTGGCCGGGAGCGACTCAGCCCTGGGCGCCGGGAGACACCTTTGGGGGCAGGGGCACTTGGTGCTGACTGGGGCCGTGCGCCCCCTGCAGGCAGAGTGGGGGCCCAGCTCCTTGCCCTGCAGCGGGGACTCCCCCAGGCACACAGCTCCTGAGTGCGCCCCTCCACTGAGCCCCCACTGCCGAGGAGCTGCTCGGCCCCCCCGCCCCACTCTCCTGGATCCCCGGGCACCCCACTGGCTCACACACGCCCAGGGCGGCCGCCCCCTTCGCAGTCACAGGAGCTGATTAAAAGCAGCTTGGAGCACCAGCAGCCAGGACCCCCTCCCCCAGCCCGCAAGGGGAGAGAGCGGAGTCCCCACAGCCGCCAGCCCCTGGCTGCCAGTGTCCCCCACCCAGCAACGGGCACAGAGGGGAAGGGACGAGGCCCCAGTGACAGTGAGTCATGGCAGAGCTGGAAAATGAACCTCTGAGCCCTGGCTGCCAGCACCTCCTCCCGTGCTTCAACCTACCAGACCCCATTCCTCTCCCAGAGCCGGGGCCAGAACCCAGGAGTCCTGGCTCCCAGCACCTCCCCCACTGCTCCAACCTACCAGACCCCACTCCCCTCCCAGAGCCAGGACCAGGAAATGGTCCCAGGGGCTGGGTTTGCCCTGAGAGCAGGAAGCTGGTGACCAAAGCCTGCTGCAGCAGCTTCCTGGCAGTTTAGAGGGCGAGGGCCAGGCCCCGGCCTGCCCGCATGCTCTGTGCTGCTGCCCAGCTAAGGGATGCCCGGACACAACCCGGGTGCCATTCCCCATGGCTCTGTGCTCTCCCCGGGGCTAGAGTACTAAGGGCCAGGGGCGGCCCTGCGGAGACTACAGCTCCAGCCAGCACCAACCAGGCCAAGCAGCCGGCTGGAAAACAGGGTCTCCCCACGGGAGCAGACGCATTTGGGCGCATGCTTTGCCCAGGAGCACACACTGTCAGCCTGGTCTTTGCAGTCAGAGTCTGGTCCTGGCCCTTGCACCAGACCCCCTTCAAGATGCCATCTGCACACGAGCCCCTCACACCGGCACTGACCTGCATCCCTGCCAGGCTGCCCCACGGAGCCAGGCTGCACGCGCTGCCCCATGGATCCTGATACACGCAGGAGCCCACACAGCGCCCTGGAACCATGCCAGCCTACTTCTAATATTTCCCACAGTATTCTTGTCAGCAAGTTAAAGAAGTATGGGCTGGATGAATGCATTATAAGGTGGCTAGATTGTCGGGCTCAACGGGTAGTGATCAATGGCTCCATGTCTAGTTGGCAGCCGGTGTCAAGTGGAGTGCCCCAGGGGTCGGTCCTGGGGCCGGTTTTGTTCAATATCTTCATAAATGATCTGGAGGATGGTGTGGATTGCACTCTCAGCAAATTTGCGGATGATACTAAACTGGGAGGAGTGGTAGATACACTGGAGGGCAGGGATAGGATACAGAGGGACCTAGACAAATTGGAGGATTGGGCCAATAAAATCTGATGAGGTTCAACAAGGATAAGTGCAGGGTCCTGCACTTAGGACGGAAGAATCCAATGCACAGCTACAGACTAGGGACCGAGTGGCTAGGCAGCAGTTCTGCGGAAAAGAACCCAGGGGTGACAGTGGACGAGAAGCTGGAGATGAGTCAGCAGTGTGCCCTTGTTGCCAAGGCCAATGCCATTTTGGGATGTATAAGTAGGGGCATAGCGAGCAGATCGAGGGACGTGATCGTCCCCCTCTATTCGACATTGGTGAGGCCTCATCTGGAGTACTGTGTCCAGTTTTGGGCCCCCCACTACAAGAAGGATGTGGAAAAACTGGAGAGAGTCCAGCGAAGGGCAACAAAAATGATTAGGGGTTTGGAACACATGACTTATGAGGAGAGGCTGAGGGAACTGGGATTGTTTAGTCTGCGGAAGAGAAGAATGAGGGGGGATTTGATAGCTGCTTTCAACTACCTGAGAGGTGGTTCCAGAGAGGATGGCTCTAGACTATTCTCAGTGGTAGATGAGGACAGGACAAGGAGTAATGGTCTCAAGTTGCAGTGGGGGAAATTTAGGTTGGATATTAGGAAAAACTTTTTCACTAGAAGGGTGGTGAAACACTGAAATGTGTTACCTAGGGAGGTGGTAGAATCTCCTTTCTTAGAAGTTTTTAAGGTCAGGCTTGACAAAGCCCTGGCTGGGATGATTTAATTGGGGATTGGTCCTGCTTTGAGCAGGGGGTTGGACTAGATGACCTCCTGAGGTCCCTTCCAACCCTGATATACTCTACCCCAGCCAGGATCCCACACGCATTCCTGAGCTCACCGCCCACAGGGAGATGCATGCTGCAGGCTGACTGGGTAGTGGGAGTCCAGGGTGTCAGAACCCAGGAGTCCGGGCTTCCAGACCAGTGTTAATCACCTCACTGGGATCCCTCAGCACAAGCGTTCTGCTCCAGCGTGCCAGCCCGAGGCACCTGCTGCCTGCAGCCACGGGATGCAGGACGCTGCCCCCAGCAAAACCACCACCAGCAAAGTGCTCCAGGCATTTCAACATCCCAGCAGCCCCTTCCATGCCCGACAGCCCCGGCTCTGCCCTCGCTCGTCCCTGCAATAAGACTCAGCATGGGCTGGAGCTCAGCAAAGCCAGGCTGGCTCCCTGGACCCCTGACAGGGTAACCATGTGGTCTTGGCACCGACAGGCCACAGGGCTCCCAGGACGGGCACCCTGCCATGGCGAGTGCCAGGGTGAGATGCAGGAGCCGCCCCCAGCGCAGGCTGGGCACTGCAGGACACCTGCCAGGGGCACCACGGGAGCTGTACCTGCAGGCTGAGCGCTATCTGCCGGATGTACAACATGTTGAGGTCCTCCAGGATCCGAAGCCTGTCCTGCATCTCTGCAAACCTGTCCCTCGCCGTCGTGTCCATGGAACCCGCTACAGCCCCGGCCCGGCCCCGTCACTGGCAGCCCCAGTGCCCCTGTACAGGCACCTGCTCGCCAGGGCACAGCCAATGCCCATGTCCACCCCGCAGTCCCCGCTCTCCCCCGCCTGGAGGGTCAGGTGCAAGGTGCCTGCGAGCAGCACCCCGAGCTCTGCCCCGCTCTGGCCGAGCGGCACAGGACAGGGCTCCCCGATCTCACCCAGAGCCCTGGTGCAGCCTCTCCAGAGCAAGAGGGTACGTGGGGCGGGCTCGCTGCCTCCTCGCGTTCCCCCTGCCCCCGGCTGTCTCGTCAGCAGATTCCAGCCACCAGCCACGGGCCCAGCTGTGAAGAGAAAAGGCCCATTCATCCCAGCCCCAGTAATGTGCATTTTCCTCCCACAGAACAAGCAGCCAGTGTGCAGGGGCCAGAGCAGAGCCCCCCACTCGCAGCCCAGTGCCAGAGGGGGGGCAGAGCAGAGCCCCCCACTTGCAGCCCAGTGCCGGGGGGGACAGAACTCGTGGCAGCGCCCCCCCTTGCAGCCCAGTGCTGGGGGGGGGCAGGGCTCAGGGCAGTGCCCCCACTTCCAGCCCAGTGCTGGGGGGGGGCAGAGCAGAGCCCCCCACTTGCAGCCCAGTGCCGGGGGGGCAGGGCTCAGGGCAGCGCCCCCCCTTGCAGCCCAGTGCTGGGGGGGGCAGGGCTCAGGGCAGACCCCCCGCTCGCAGACCAGTGCCCCCCACTCGCAGCCCAGTGCCGGGGGGGGGGGCAGGGCTCAGGGCAGCGCCCCCACTCGCAGCCCAGTGCCGGGGGGGGGCAGGGCTCAGGGCAGCGCCCCCCGCTCGCAGACCAGTGCCCCCCACTTGCAGCCCAGTGCCGGGGGGGGCAGGGCTCAGGGCAGCGCCCCCCCTTGCAGCCCAGTGCTGGGGGGGGCAGGGCTCAGGGCAGACCCCCCGCTCGCAGACCAGTGCCCCCCACTCGCAGCCCAGTGCCGGGGGGGGGGCAGGGCTCAGGGCAGCGCCCCCACTCGCAGCCCAGTGCTGGGGGGGGCAGGGCTCAGGGCAGACCCCCCGCTCGCAGACCAGTGCCCCCCACTCGCAGCCCAGTGCCGGGGGGGGCAGGGCTCAGGGCAGCGCCCCCCACTCGCAGACCAGTGCCCCCCACTTGCAGCCCAGTGCCGGGGGGGCAGGGCTCAGGGCAGCACCCCCACTTGCAGCCCAGTGCCGGGGGGGCAGGGCTCAGGGCAGCGCCCCCACTTCCAGCCCAGTGCTGGGGGGGGGCAGAGCAGAGCCCCCCACTTGCAGCCCAGTGCCGGGGGGGGCAGGGCTCAGGGCAGACCCCCCGCTCGCAGACCAGTGCCCCCCACTTGCAGCCCAGTGCCGGGGGGGGGCAGGGCTCAGGGCAGACCCCCCGCTCGCAGACCAGTGCCCCCCACTTGCAGCCCAGTGCCGGGGGGGGGCAGGGCTCAGGGCAGACCCCCCGCTCGCAGACCAGTGCCCCCCACTTGCAGCCCAGTGCCGGGGGGGGCAGGGCTCAGGGCAGACCCCCCGCTCGCAGACCAGTGCCCCCCACTTGCAGCCCAGTGCCGGGGGGGGGGCAGGGCTCAGGGCAGCGCCCCCACTCGCAGCCCTGCAGACAGGTCAGGGCTCGGCCGACAGCACCGCGCACCGTGCCCCATTCGGGGGGGGGGAGAGCGCTGCCCCCCGGCTGGGCGATGCCCCCTCGTGCCGGCGGCCCCCCGCACAACCCGCCCCGTTACCTTCGCCTCCTCCAGGCGCCGGTTCCCCGCTGCCCGTGCCCCAGCCGGGCGGCCCCAGCCCGGCTCCCTCCCCGCCCAGCCCCCGCCCGGCTCGGGTTACAGGGGCGGCCCCTCCGCGCCGGGCTGCGGGGCCGGGCCAGAGCCCGCCGGCTCCAGCCATTGGCTGCCCCTCACCCGGGCCTCTGGCCCGGCCTCGCTGGGGGGAGCCCCGGGGGTCCGCGCTCAGCCTGGCTCGCGGGAGGGCCCCAGCTGGCGAGCGGGCGGCCGGAGCCCACGGGGATGGGCAGGGCGCGGCTGGGCGCCCGCATCCCCCCGCACGTGGAGGGGCCTGAGCCGCCCGGGCCCTGCAGGGGGCGCCCGGCCCGGCCCGGCCCGGCCCGGGGCTCCCCCTTCTGGTGCAGAGCGGCCCTGGCAGGGGCTCGCCCAGAGCCACGCGGCCACGTCGTGGCAGAGCGGAGGGGGGAGCCGCCTGCGCCCGGCAGGGAGACGCCCTGGCCTGCGGGGCCCCCGGGCTGGGAGCGGGGGCAGGGCCACGGGGGGAGCTGTGCCCAGCACACACGACGGAGCAGCAGCCCACGGAGCCCATAGCCGCGGAAACTGGGGGCGCTGCAGCACCCTGGGGCCCCGGCTGCCGGCCCAGCACCCAGGGCTTTGCTCCCAGCCTCAGGTCGGGGGCGGGGGGCCCCCCCCACTCCAGCTCCCCTGGCGCTGTCTGGCCCACGCCTGGCCCTGGCCCACCCCCTCCAGCAGCCTCCATGCCCAGCCTTCGCCAGGGGGCTGCGTACCCAGCCGAGTCCTGGGGCAGCACAGAGGGGCCAGGCGGGGAATCCACTGAACCCAGGACCGGCGAGACAGGGCCCATCCTACCACCTGAACCCAAGGCCCAGCCCGCACGCTGTCGCTTCCCTATGCAGGGCTGATGGATCCAGATGGGAAACGGCCCCCCTGTCAGTGCCCAGGCACGGCCCCCTACCCTCCCCAATACGACACGGTGTCCAGACAGCCCCAACCCCCCGACAGCGCTCAGCACACAGACAGCCCCCAAGCCCCAAGGGGATGCTCAACACCCAGAAGGCGCCCGTGCCCCAAGGTGATGCCCGGAGCCCAGATGGTTCCCCTTCCCCAAGAGGGCACTCGGTGCCCAGATAGCTCCCAACGCCACCCAAATAACGCTTGGCACCCAGACAGTGCCCCTATGCCCCAGAAAATGCTCAGCGCCCAGTCCCCCCCCCATCCCGAGATGACGCTCAGCGCCCAGCCTGCCCTCTCTCCTCCTAAAACACTTGGTGCCCACACACGGCACCTTCCCGCCAGGCATGTTCAGCGCTCACATGGGGCACCCACCCCCAGGACTCTTGGCGCTTACACGGGGCTGAATGTTTGGCACCCAGCCCCACCCCAAACACTCAGGGCTCAGGCGCGGCCAGCTCTAGCCAGGCTCCAAGTGGGACAGGTCTTGTTGGACCAAAGCCCCTCCCCCTGCCCAAATTGCCCCCAGAGCCAGCGCAGTTGTCAGAGACTCCGTGCAACAGGCTCCCAGATGCGTCTGGTGCCATCCGCTGGGGGCAGCTGCAGGTTCCAAGCACTCCGAGGGCACCCCCGTGGCGTGGCCCAGAGCCACCGGGCAGGGGGAGGGGATGGCGCTTCCCAGGGACCAGCAGGGATGTGAGAGCTCCTGACGGGCAGGAACGGTCTTGCCAGGCCACTCCACCTTGCCTGGGCTTCGTGCCAGCCCACAGGCCCCCATCCTCCCCCTCTAGGCACCAAGGAGGCAGATGCTGCTCCAGGCGGGTCTGTGAACGAGAGCCCCAGCCAGACCAGGTTCCTGGCACCCCAGACCTAGCACGCTCGGCCCTAAGCAACCTGCCAGGAGCCCCCACAGCATCCCCAGCCCATCGGCACCGCACACGGCTCTGGGGACACAACAGGGCACGTAGCCCCCCTCCATGCCACTGTCAGGCTGCCTTAAATCCACTGTGGTCAACCACCCATGAGAAGGAGGCCCTTGAGGAATTCCACCAGGATTTCAACAATTTCCACCCCACCATCAACCTCAGCCTGGGCCAGTCCACATAAGAGGTCCACTTCCTGGACACTACAGTACTAATAAGCGATGGTCACATAAACACCACCCTATACCGGAAACCAACTGACCGCTATTCCTACCTACATGCCTCCAGCTTTCATCCAGACCACACCACACGATCCATTGTCTACAGCCAAGCTCTGCGATACAACCGCATTTGCTCCAACCCCTCAGACAGAGACAAACACCTACAAGATCTCTATCAAGCATTCTTACAATGCATGATCATTGCAGAGCCCTAGAGGGCAGGTGCGTGCAGGGGTCTGGACACAGAGAATGGCCGACACCCTGTTTCCTGGCAACTGATGGCCTGGGCCCTTCCCCCCTGCAAGGTGAGAGCTAAAGGGTTGGAGAACAAAGGAATCAGGTGACCTCCTGGCCCAGGAAAGGGACAAAGCCCAGAGGAGGAGGGGCTGGAGGGAGTTTCAGTTTGGGGCTGGCTGGAGACATGGAGTGAAGGGCAGACGTGGTTGTCTGGTTCCCTGCCCCCCAAAATGGACCCAACTGAGGGGTCTGGTTCTCTGCACCTGCAAGCTCTGTGTTAGACCATGTTCCTGTCGTCTAATAAACCTCTGTTTTAGTGGCTGGCTGAGAGTCCTGCGGAAAAGGACCTAGGGGTTACAGTGGACGAGAAGTTGAATATGAGTCAACAGTGTGCCCTTGTTGCCAAGAAGGCCAATGGCATTTTGGGATGTATAAGTAGGGGCATTGCCAGCAGATCGAGGGACATGATCGTCCTCCTCTATTCGACATTGGTGAGGCCTCATCTGGAGTACTGTGTCCAGTTTTGGGCCCCCCACTACAAGAAGGATGTGGAAAAACTGGAGAGAGTCCAGCGAAGGGCAACAAAAATGATTAGGGGTCTGGAACACATGACTTATGAGGAGAGGCTGAGGGAACTGGGATTGTCTAGTCTGCAGAAGAGAAGAATGAGGGGGAATTTGATAGCTGCTTTCAACTACCTGAGAGATGGTTCCAAAGAGGATGGTTCTAGACTATTCTCAGTGATAGCAGATGACAGAACAAGGAGTAATGGTCTCAAGTTGCAGTGGGGGAGGTTTAGGTTGGATATTAGGAAAATCTTTTTCACTAGGAGGGTGGTGAAACACTGGAATGCGTTACCTAGGAAGGTGGTGGAATCTCCTTCCTTAGAAGTTTTTAAGGTCAGGCTTCACAAAGCCCTGGCTGGGATGATTTAATTGGGGTTGGTCCTGCTTTGAGCAGGGGGTTGGACTAGATGACCTCCTGAGGTCCCTTCCAACCCTGATATTCTAGGATTCTATGATTCTACAGTGCCACAAGGACTCCTCATTGTTTTTAGAAATTAAAAGGTACAGCGCCAAAAGTGAAATCCCTCCAAGCTGCATGGAAACTTTTTAAAGACAGTATAATATAGGCTCAACTTAAATGTATATCTCAAATTAAAAAACACAGTACGAGAACCAAAAAAGTGCCACAGTGGCTAAACAACAAAGTAAAAGAAGCAATGAGAAGTAAAAAGGCATCCTTTAAGAAGTGGAAGTTAAATCCTAGTGAGGAAAATAGAAAGGAGCATAAACTCTGGCAAATGAAATGTAAAAATATAATTAGGAAGGCCAAAAAAGAATTTGAAGAACAGCTAGCCAAAGACTCAGAAAGTAATAGCAAAAAAAATTTTAAGTACATCAGAAGCAGGAAGCCTGCTAAACAACCCATGGGGCCACTGGACGATCAAGGTGCTAAAGGAGCACTCAAAGACAATAAAGCCATTGTGGAGAACCTAAATGAATTCTTTGCCTTGGTCTTCATGGCTGAGGATGTGAGGGAGATTCCCAAACCTGAGCCAGTCTTTTTAGGTGACAAATCTGAGGAACTGTCCCAGATTGAGGTGTCATTAGAGGAGGGTCTGGAACAAATTGATAAACTAAACAGAAATAAGTCACCAGGACCAGATGGTATCACCCAAGAGTTCTGAAGGAACTCAAATGAGAAATTGCAGGGCTACTAACTGCCATCTGTAACCTATCATTGAAATCAGTTTCTGTACCAAACGACTGGAGGAGAGCTAATGTGACACCAATTTTTAAAAAGGTGATTCCAGCAATTACAGGCCAGTAGGCCTGACTTCAGTACCTGGCAACCTGGTTGAAACTATAGTAAAAAACAAAACTGTCAGACACAGATGAATGTTCTCTCCACAGGTACCCTTGCGGAGAGTGGACCAGATGATATGTCTGGGGGGAGAAAGCAGAAGGAGACTCCGCTGGTTGGAAGGCATGAGATGCACTGTCCTGAGATGAGGGGTTCCACGACCGCCACTTCCAAGAGAAGGAGGCGGGTGGTGGTGGTCGGGGACTCTCTACTCCGGGGGACTGAGTCATCTATCTGCCGCCCTGATCGGGAAAACAGAGAAGTCTGCTGCTTGCCGGGGGCTAAGATTCACGATGTGACGGAGAGACTGCCAAGACTCATCAAGCCTTCGGATCGCTACCCCTTCCTGCTTCTCCACGTGGGCACCAATGGTACTGCCAAGAATGACCTTAAGCGGATCACTGCGGACTACGTGGCTCTGGGAAGAAGGATAAAGGAGTTTGAGGCGCAGGTGGTGTTCTCGTCCATCCTCCCCGTGGAAGGAAAAGGCCTGAGTAGGGACCGTCGAATAGTGGAAGTCAACGAATGGCTACGCAGGTGGTGTCGGAGAGAAGGCTTTGGATTCTTTGACCATGGGATGGTGTTCCATGAAGGAGGAGTGCTGGGCAGAGACGGGCTCCACCTTACGAAGAGAGGGAAGAACATCTTTGCGAGCAGGCTGGCTAACCTAGTGAGGAGGGCTTTAAACTAGGTTCACCGGGGGAAGGAGACCAAAGCCCTGAGGTAAGTGGGAAAGCGGGATACCGGGAGGAAGCACAGGCAGGAATGTCTGTGAGGGGAGGGCTCCTGCCTCATACTGAGAATGAGGGGCGATCAGCAGGTTATCTCAAGTGCTTATATACAAATGCACAAAGCCTTGGAAACAAGCAGGGAGAACTGGAGGTCCTGGTGACATCAAGGAATTATGACGTGCTTGGAATAACAGAGACTTGGTGGGATAACTCACATGACTGGAGTACTGTCATGGATGGTTATAAACTGTTCAGGAAGGACAGGCAGGGCAGAAAAGGTGGGGGAGTCGCACTGTATGTAAGGGAGCAGTATGACTGCTCAGAGCTCCGGTACGAAACTGCAGAAAAACCTGAGTGTCTCTGGATTAAGTTTAGAAGTGTGAGCAACAGGAGTGATATAGTGGTGGGAGTCTGCTATAGACCACCGGACCAGGGGGATGAGGTAGATGAGGCTTTCTTCCGGCAGCTCGCGGAAGCTACTAGATCGCACGCCCTGGTTCTCATGGGTGACTTTAATTTTCCTGATATCTGCTGGGAGAGCAATACAGCGGTGCATAGACAATCCAGGAAGCTTTTTGGAAAGCGTAGGGGACAATTTCCTGGTGCAAGTGCTAGAGGAGCCAACTAGGGGGGGCGCTTTTCTTGACCTGCTGCTCACAAACCGGGTAGAATTAGTGGGGGAAGCAAAAGTGGATGGGAATCTGGGAGGCAGTGACCATGAGTTGGTTGAGTTCAGGATCCTGACGCAGGGAAGAAAGGTAAGCAGCAGGATACGGACCCTGGACTTCAGGAAAGCAGACTTCGACTCCCTCAGGGAACGGATGGCCAGGATCCCCTGGGGGACTAACTTGAAGGGGAAAGGAGTCCAGGAGAGCTGGCTGTATTTCAAGGAATCCCTGTTGAGGTTACAGGGACAAACCATCCTGATGTGTGGAAAGAATAGTAAATATGGCAGGCGACCAGCTTGGCTTAACGGTGAAATCCTAGCGGATCTAAAACATAAAAAAGAAGCTTACAAGAAGTGGAAGGTTGGACATATGACCAGGGAGGAGTATAAAAATATTGCTCGGGCATGTAGGAATGAAATTAGGAGGGCCAAATCGCACCTGGAGCTGCAGCTAGCGAGAGATGTCAAGAGTAACAAGAAGGGTTTCTTCAGGTATGTTGGCAACAAGAAGAAAGCCAAGGAAAGTGTGGGCCCCTTAATGAATGAGAGAGGCAACCTAGTGACAGAGGATGTAGAAAAAGCTAATGTACTCAATGCTTTTTTTGCCTCTGTCTTCACGAACAAGGTCAGCTCCCAGACTGCTGCGCTGGACATCACAACATGGGGAATAGATGGCCAGCCCTCTGTGGAGAAAGAGGTGGTTAGGGACTATTTAGAAAAGCTGGACGTGCACAAGTCCATGGGGCCGGACGAGTTGCATCCGAGAGTGCTGAAGGAATTGGCGGCTGTGATTGCAGAGCCATTGGCCATTATCTTTGAAAACTCGTGGCGAACCGGGGAAGTCCCAGATTACTGGAAAAAGGCTAATGTAGTGCCAATCTTTAAAAAAGGGAAGGAGGATCCTGGGAACTACAGGCCAGTCAGCCTCACCTCAGTCCCCGGAAAAATCATGGAGCAGGTCCTCAAAGAATCAATCCTGAAGCACTTACATGAGAGGAAAGTGATCAGGAACAATCAGCATGGATTCACCAAGGGAAGGTCATGCCTCACTAATCTAATCACCTTCTATGATGAGATTACTGGTTCTGTGGATGAAGGGAAAGCAGTGGATGTATTGTTTCTTGACTTTAGCAAAGCTTTTGACACGGTCTCCCACAATATTCTTGTCAGCAAGTTAAAGAAGTATGGGCTGGATGAATGCACTATAAGGTGGCTAGAAAGTTGGCTAGATTGTCGGGCTCAACGGGTAGTGATCAATGGCTCCATGTCTAGTTGGCAGCCGGTGTCAAGTGGAGTGCCCCAGGGGTCGGTCCTGGGGCCGGTTTTGTTCAATATCTTCATAAATGATCTGGAGGATGGTGTGGATTGCACTCTCAGCACATTTGCGGATGATACTAAACTGGGAGGAGTGGTAGATACGCTGGAGGACAGGGATAGGATACAGAGGGACCTAGACAAATTGGAGGATTGGGCCAAAAGAAATCTGATGAGGTTCAATAAGGATAAGTGCAGGGTCCTGCACTTAGGACGGAAGAACCCAATGCACAGCTACAGACTAGGGACCGAATGGCTAGGCAGCAGTTCCGCGGAAAAGGACCTAGGGGTGCCAGTGGACGAGAAGCTGGATATGAGTCAGCAGTGTGCCCTTGTTGCCAAGAAGGCCAATGGCATTTTGGGATGTATAAGTAGGGGCATTGCCAGCAGATCGAGGGACGTGATCGTCCTCCTCTATTCGACATTGGTGAGGCCTCATCTGGAGTACTGTGTCCAGTTTTGGGCCCCCCACTACAAGAAGGATGTGGAAAAACTGGAGAGAGTCCAGCGAAGGGCAACAAAAATGATTAGGGGTCTGGAACACATGACTTATGAGGAGAGGCTGAGGGAACTGGGATTGTCTAGTCTGCAGAAGAGAAGAATGAGGGGGGATTTGGTAGCTGCTTTCAACTACCTGAGAGGTGGTTCCAAAGAGGATGGTTCTAGACTATTCTCAGTGATAGCAGATGACAGAACGAGGAGTAATGGTCTCAAGTTGCAGTGGGGGAGGTTTAGATTGGATATTAGGAAAATCTTTTTCACTAGGAGGGTGGTGAAACACTGGAATGCGTTGCCTAGGGAGGTGGTGGAATCTCCTTCCTTAGAAGTTTTTAAGGTCAGGCTTGACAAAGCCCTGGCTGGGATGATTTAATTGGGGATGGGTCCTGCTTTTGATCAGGGGGTTGGACTAGATGACCTCCTGAGGTCCCTTCCAACCCTGATATTCTATGATTCTATGAATGTAATTTGTTGGGGAAGAGTCAACATGTTTTTTTGTAAAGGGAAATCATGCCTCACCAATCTACTAGAATTCTTTGAGGGGGTCAACAAGCATGTGGACAAGGGGGATCCAGTGGATACAGTGTACTTAGATTTTCAGAAAGCCTTTGACAAGGTCCCTCACAAAAGGCTCTCAAGCAAAGTAAGCAGTCATGGAATAAGAGGGATAGTCCTCTTATGGATTGGTAACAGGTTAAAAGATAGGAAACAATGGGTAGGAATAAATGGTCAGTTTTCAGAATGGAGAGGTAAATAATGGTGTCCCCTAGGGGTCTGCACTGGGACCAGTCCTATTCAAGATATTCATAAACGATCTGGAAAAAGGGGTAAACAGTGAGGTGGCAAAATATGCAGATGATACAAAACTACTCAAGATAGTTAAGTCCCAGGCAGACTGTGAAGAGCAACAAAAGGATCTCTCAAAACTGGGTGACTGGGCAACAAAATCGCAGATGAAATTCAATGTTGATACATGCAAAGTAAAGCACATTGGAAAACATAAGCCCACTATAAACATAAAATGATGGGGTCCAAATTAGCTGTTACCACTCAAGAAAGATCTTAGAGTCGTTGTGGGGAGTTCTCTGAAAACATCCACTCAATGTGCAGCGGCCGTGAAAAAGTGAACAGAATGTTGGGAATCATTAGGAAAGGGATAGATAATAAGACAGAAAATATCATGTTGCCTCTGTATAAATCTATGGTGCGCACACGTCTTGAATATTGTGTGCAGATGTGGTCGCCCCATCTCAAAAAAGATATATTGGAATTGGAAAAGGTTCAGAAAAGGGCAACAAAAATTATTAGGGGTATGGAACGATTAGAGGAGAGATTAATAAGACTTGGACTTTTCAGCTTGGAAAAGTGACGGCTAAGGGGAGATATGATTGAGGTCTATAAAATCATGACTGGGTGGAGAAAGTAAATAAGGAAGTGTTGTTTACTACTTCTCATAACACAAGAACTAGGGGTCACCAAATGAAATTAATAGGCAGAATCTTTAAAACACACAAAAGGAAGTATTTCTTCACACAACCCACAGTCAACCTGTGGAACTCCTTGCCAGAGGATGTTGTAAAGGCCAAGGGTATAACAGGGGTCAAAAAAGAACTAGATAAGTTCATGGAGGATAAGTCCACCAATAGCTATTAGCCAGGATGGGCAGGAATGGCGTCCATAACCTCTGTCTGCCAGAAGCTGGGAATGGGCGACAGGAGATGGATCACTTGATGATTCCCTGTTCTGTTCATTCCCTCTGGGGCACCTGGCCCTGGCCACTGTTGGAAGACAGGACTCTGGGCTAGATGGACCTTTGGTCTGACCCAGTCTGGCCGTTCTTAGGTTCTTATGAGGGGGACCTGATTTAGTGTTATCCCCAAAACACAATTCATCCGACTGATCGTGGACATTTAACAAGTCTCTCAATGGGGTGGGCTGAGCAGGAGCGTTGGGCTGGGCTGTTCTCTGGTTTGTGGAACTAATATGAGTGTTTTTAGGTGGCGGGTGCAGGGCCAAGGCGGGCCCCTGGTGCTGGGGGCAGGCCAGGGTTGGCTGGTGGGGACAAGGCCAGGGTAGTGCCGTCAGCGTCAGCGTGGGATTGCTGGGGTCAGGTGAGAGAGAGGCTGCGGCTCGCTGGGGGACAGGGGGGCATTAGCCTTCAGAAGTGTCAGTCCCAGCCTTGCCCTAGGCAGCACAGCGGGAATTCCCAGCTCCAGGAGAGAACAGGGCCTTTGTTCCAGCTGCTGCCAGGTACAGCTCCCCTGGGAGAGGAGCAGGCTGGAGAAGGAGCTGGAGTTAACCCTTTCCATGCACAGGGCTGGGCATGGTGCTAGACTGCCTGGGGACCCTCCAGCGTGAAGGGGAGAACCTGGAACCCAGCACCATTCCCTGGGGGTGCAGCAAGTCCTTTGTGACCCAGGTGTCTTTCTGCTTCCGCCCCACCCCCCGACCCCGGGAGGGGAGCAGGGGATGGGCAGGTGACTCAGGCCTGGTCTACACTAGGAAATCAGGTTGGTTTAATTCCACCACTGCGGGGTGGGGAAATCCCCAAGCGGTGTAATTCAGCCAACCTGAGTCCCTGGGTGGCCAGTCCTGGGTGATGGAAGAACTCGGCCGTGGAGCCGGCTGCTGCCTCCTGGGAGGTGGATTAACTGCACCCACAGGAGAGCCCCTCCTTCCCCACGGGGCAGGCAGTGCCACACTGAGACGCTGCAGCACCCTAAGGTGGACCAGGCCTCGGTGCCCCGCATGCCGGCAGACGGCTGCTCCCACCCCAGAGCATGCACAGGGTTGGGGAGACTCCTGGGCTGAGGAGTGTGCCCTGTAAGCAGCCTCAGCCTCCCCTCACAGAGCCCAGACACCCGGCCTGGCTTGGCCACCCATGGACCCGCCTCAAGGTGAGGCTGCAGAGGCAGGCAGCCCCCAGCAGCAGCCCCTCGGCATGTGGGGAGCAGCAGCAGTCAGACGCTAGGTGCCCATGGCCCAGCTGGGAGCTAGAGGAGCCTGCAGAGGCCCATGGTCGGGGACCCACGGGCACTTCCTGGGGAACATACTTTTGCTAATAGGGATGGGAAGTGGGGGGGAGCAGAGGGCTCTGCCGATGACCCTGCACCCCCCGGCCCCGCGGGGCTGGCTGACACTCAGAGGGAACGAGGATGCTCTGCAGCCAGGCACAGGGTGGGCACGGACTCCTCATCTGTGGGGCCACAAGCGGCACTGGAAAGACTTACCAGGGATGCAGGGCAGGAACCCAGGCTGGGGCATTGCCATAGTCTCCCTGCAGCCCTTTCCCTCCCCAGAGCCTGCCAGCTGGGGGTGGATTTCTCAGCGTGACCCAGCATGACTCGCAGGCAGGACTCAGCTCTGAGCCACCCATGGGCCCTCCAGCCACAACCAGTCCAGGCATGGCTTCCCCAGGAGCTGAGCTGGGTGGGGCATGCACCCCATGGGATTGGTTTCCACCAGTCTGATTCGCTCAGCAAGCCCCATGCCCCAGGGGGTGGTGCCCTGTGCTGCCATGCAGGGACCTGGGTGCAGAGCTAGGCCTGGGGCTCCAGAGGGGCGGTACCTTGTGCTGCCATGCGGGGAGCTGGGGTGGGGGGGGTGCAGAGCCAGACCTGGGCCCCCACTGGGGCCCAGGTTTCAGTCCTAGATCTCGCCCCTGCGGCTGGGGATGCTGGGCCCAGCACTATGCCGCTTGCAGCTTGCTCTGCGCTCCCTGAGTCTGCAGCGGCTCAGTGCCCCTGTGTGACACCGACAAGCCAGGAACCCCACCAGCCAGAGCCCACCCCCAGGGGCCCCCTAAGAACCCTGCCCCCAGAGTCACTGACCAGGCCTGGCAGAGAGGGGTTGGGTTTGAAATCCCACACGTCCCAGAGAGAGATGGGAGGCCTGGCCCAGCTCAGCCTGACTCCAGCAGAGAGAAGTGGCTTGCCCAGGGTCACACAGCCAGGCAACGGAAGGGCCAGGAGGAGAACCCAGGAGTCCTGACTCCCAGTCCCACCCTCTCCTTGTTATAGGACTATAACAGGGTTTAAAAGAGAACTGGATAAATTCATGGAGGTTAAGTCCATGAAAGGCTATGAGCCAGGATGGGTAAGGAAGGGTGTCCCTGGCCTCTGTTTGTCAGAGGGTGGAGATGGATGGCAGGAGAGAGATGGCAGGAGAGAGTCATGACCTGTTAGGTTCACTCCCTCTGGGGCACTTGGCCCTGGCCACTGGCGGTGGACAGGACACTGGGCTGGATGGACCCTTGGTCTGACCCAGTCTGGCCGCTCTTATGTTCTCCCTCCTAGCACCCCTCAAGCGGCAGCTCGGCTTCACCTCTCACCGTCTCAGAGGGGCACCGTCGGCACCCCGCCCCGCAGGAGGCAGAGCGCCGTGCCTGGGGGGCAGCCACCTCCCCCCAGCTGCCAACAGGGGGCACTGCCATCACGGCAGCACAGCTGACCCCCAGCGGGGACCCCACACGGCAAGCCAGTGACACCCCTCGCCGGGGGGCCAGCCCCCTGCCAATCCCCGGCTGGCTTCTTGCCCAGTTAGAGCAAGTTAAACGGCCTTGAAGTCAGCAAGAAACCCAGTTTTCCGGTCCCATGGCCAGCGGCCACTGGGGCATGGCCTCAGCAGGTCTGGCTTGGCCAGCGGGTGGGTGGGGCTCTGGAGGGGGCGCTCTGCTCTCCCCTCCCCGTCAGCGCTGACCCCAATGCTCCAGCGAGGCGCTGCAGGGTGGGGGGTCAGCAGGGGGAGCACCTCAGTCTCTCCACGCGCGGCAGGCCACTCGCTCAGACTGGAGAGGGTGGACGAGGGGCTCCTGGGCCTCGGATGGAAAGAGGAGGGTCAGGTGGGGGGGAATCTATCCCCCCACTTTAAGCGGTGCTCTGCAGACCCAGCTGACCCCAGCAACCCAGACTGTGGGGCAGGGACAGGGAGCTCCGTAGGGGGCGCTCTCCCCTGGCAGTGCTCCCCCAATGCTCAGCGCTGCACTAGGGGGCTGTGGGGCAGGGGGCTCTCTAGGGGGCGCTCTCCCCTGGCAGTGCTGACCCCAATGCTCAGCGCTGCACTAGGGGGCTGTGGGGCAGGGACAGGGGGCTCTCTAGGGGGGGCTCTCCCCTGGCAGTGCTGACCCCAATGCTCAGCGCTGCACTAGGGGGCTGTGGGCTCTCTAGGGGGCGCTCTCCCCTGGCAGTGCTGACCCCAATGCTCAGCGCTGCACTAGGGGGCTGTGGGGCAGGGACAGGGAGCTCCGTAGGGGGCGCTCTCCCCTGGCAGTGCTGACCCCAATGCTCAGCGCTGCACTAGGGGGCTGTGGGGCAGGGACAGGGAGCTCCGTAGGGGGCGCTCTCCCCTGGCAGTGCTGACCCCAATGCTCAGCGCTGCACTAGGGGGCTGTGGGGTAGGGGGCTCTCTAGGGGGCGCTCTCCCCTGGCAGTGCTGACCCCAATGCTCAGCGCTGCACTAGGGGGCTGTGGGGTAGGGGG
This sequence comes from Lepidochelys olivacea, assembly GCF_965140295.1. NCBI lineage: Eukaryota > Metazoa > Chordata > Testudines > Cheloniidae > Lepidochelys > Lepidochelys olivacea. The sequence goes on from NC_140414.1 coordinate 148,928,195, forward strand.
CTCTCTAGGGGGCGCTCTCCCCTGGCAGTGCTGACCCCAATGCTCAGCGCTGCACTAGGGGGCTGTGGGCTCTCTAGGGGGCGCTCTCCCCTGGCAGTGCTGACCCCAATGCTCAGCGCTGCACTAGGGGGCTGTGGGGCAGGGACAGGGAGCTCCATAGGGGGCGCTCTCCCCTGGCAGTGCTGACCCCAATGCTCAGCGCTGCACTAGGGGGCTGTGGGGTAGGGGGCTCTCTAGGGGGCGCTCTCCCCTGGCAGTGCTGACCCCAATGCTCAGCGCTGCACTAGGGGGCTGTGGGGTAGGGGGCTCTCTAGGGGGCGCTCTCCCCTGGCAGTGCTGACCCCAATGCTCAGCGCTGCACTAGGGGGCTGTGGGGCCACAACAACGTCTGTTTGGGGAGCCCCAAAAGCCCAGGGAGGGTCCCTCAAACTTCCCGGCCCCAGAGCTGCCCAGGCCGGCAGCGGCAGCCCCCGGGCCGGAGCGTGGCGCCGACGCAGGTGAGAGCTGGAGACCGGGGGAGGAGGAGGCGGAGACGGGCGAGGCGCAGGGAGAAGCGGGGGACCCCGGCGCCCCCCGGGTGTTGGAGGCAGCGCGGGTTCGGGGCTGGCGGGGGCGATTCCTACCTGGGGGGTGTCCCCGAGGAGGCTGAGCCTGAAGCGGCCCCTCCGGATCTCCATCTCCAGGGCTGAGCCCCGCGCCACGGTCACTCGGCTCCGGTGGTTCCGGCAGAACATCCTGGCGCAGCCGGGACCGACCCGGTCCAAATCTCTGGGGGATCGGAGCCGCCGCGGTCTGGGTTGCAACCCACAGCGGGTGGGCGAACGGGGAGCCTGCGGTCCCGATTCCGATCGTGCTACCCCGGCCCGGTCCCCACTGGTTCGGTTCCGAGCTCACTGCCCCGGGCCGGACCTGCGCGCTCAGTCCCAGGTCCACTCCCGATTCCCAAGGGAAAGTTCACTCTCGGCTCAAAACTTCGAGTCAAACTCCTCCCCTCCGCCCCCGGGCGGCACCTGGCGGGGGCGGGCAGCGCTGCAGCCCCGAACCGAACCGAACCGGGCGGCACCTGGCGGGGGCGGGCAGCGCTGCAGCCCCGCACACGTGGATATCAAGGAGCAGGCTGCTTTGATAAGGAACCATCCAGGGCCTTCCCAGGCGGGCACAGAGAGAATCATGAAGCCAGCTAGTGTGGGCTGGCCCCGGGGTGCTGGTTCCCTAGGGTGGGGATCTCTGGACCAGAGTCCCCTGGGGCGGGCCGAGGCTGGCTGCCAGGCTGGGGAAGGGCCTTGCGGAGCTAGGCAGCAGCAGGCACCGGGAGCCCCTGCAGAGAGTTGGCAGGAGCCTGCGTCACTGCCAGGCCTGCAGAGGGGACAATGGGACAGTGAGACAGCACATGGGGGCCTGTGGGAAGGAGCACGGGGGGAAGGGGGGGTGAGTGTGTCATCGTGAGGGGGGCGTATGTGTGTGGGTGTGTCGGGGTACCTGTGTGTGTTCCCATGTGAGTGCACGGGGGGGTGAGTGTGTCATTGTGAGGGGGACGTACGTGTGTGGGTGTGCCGGGGGTACCTGTGTGTGTTCCCATGTGAGTGCACGGGGGGTGAGTGTGTCATCGTGAGGGGGGCGTACGTGTGTGGGTGTGCCAGGGTACCTGTGTGTGTTCCCATGTGAGTGCACGGGGGGTGAGTGTGTCATCATGAGGGGGGCGTATGTGTGTGGGTGTGCCGGGGTACCTGTGTGTGTTCCCATGTGAGTGCATGGGGGGGTTGAGTGTGTCATCGTGAGGGGGACGTACGTGTGTGGGTGTGCCGGGGTACCTGTGTGTGTTCCCATGTGAGTGCATGGGGGTGCACCCCAGGATGGGGGCCTGTGTGTACCTGCATGCCTGTGTGCGTAGATGGATGCCTGCTACACCCATGCATGTGTGTACAGCAGTGTGTGTCTGTTGGTGACTGCCCCCCCTGCACACTCGGGTATGGAATTGGCCCAGACATTGTGGCCCCAGTGGGCTGATTCCTGGGTTGGCTCTGCCCAAGGTTGCACAGCCCTGTGCCCCTGTCCCCCCTCCCGAAATGGCTGGAGCGGCTCGGTGGGGGCCCCCTGTCCCACTCCTCCTCCCTGCAGTGCCAGACTTGAAGGCCTGGCACCAGCACACAAACGCCCCGGGTGTGTGTACAGGGACATACCTGCGTGTAACACCCTGGTACACACACACACACACAGAGCTTTGTACACACACCACGTCTGCACACGTGACATGCCCTATGTCTGCACACACCACAGTTCCTATTTCCACCCACCCACTTCACATGTTTGCTCACTCTTCGCAGCTCCCCTCTGTGCCAAGCCAGACAGATTTAGCTCCTTTAATCTGTCCTCGGGCAGTGACCCAACCTCCGCGGCTCTGTGGCGCTTCTCTGAGCTCCCTGCACTTCCTCTCTCTCCGGGGCTGAGGGGCCTGGAGCAGCGCACACCAGCCTGGGTGGCTCTCCCCGAGCTGCATGAAGAGCCCCTGGCCCGGCCATCCTTCGCTCCACCCATTTCTGGCCTTTACTCTAGTTCGCCTGGGAGCTCTCTGGAACAGAGACTGTGCCTCTGGGTCTGTGCAGCCCCCTGCACAATGGGGCCTGACCCTGGCTCTGGCCCACACACCCACTGCAACAGAAACAGTATTGGCAGTGGGGCAGGGGTGGGGAGGGTTGAGCCCCCTGTGATACCAGCCATGGAGGGGAAAATCCAGCATCCTGGGCTGGGAGAAGCAGAAACCGCCCCCCACCCCCACCCCCAGCACTGCGCTAGCCCTGCCCACTCGGCTCACCCCCTGCATTTCACAACCCCCTGCGCACAAACGGGGAGGGCAGGCGAAGGCTGGACCATTACACCGACAGCAGCTGGCTCCGGGGCTGTATAAGCTGCCAGGTTGCCTTGGGCTGTGAGTGTCTCAGATCTCACCAGCTAGGCTGGGTCAGTGCCTGGATGGGCAACTCCAGGGACAATCCAAGGTGCTTCCGGCAGTGTGGGGGAGGGGTCTAGTAGGGGGCGTTCTCCCCTCCCGGGCAGTTTAGGCACAGTGCTGGGGGGTGGGGGTGCTACGGGGGGTGGGGGGGAGGGGCGCTCTGCCCTCTGAGTCCCCCCATTCAACTCGCCTTTGCCCTGGTGCTCGTACAAAACTTGACAAGCCTTAGCTGAGAGCAGTGCTTGGCCTGCCTTGCCTCGCTGGATCCGTCCGTCCGTCTGTCTGTGTTGTCTCTTGAGTCATGACCTGGTTTGACTGAAAAGACATGCCAGCTCGCCCTGTGAGCTCCGCCTGTTCATGAATCGCTGCGACTCAGCCTGGCACAGCCGCTCACAGGCTGACACCCACCGGAGCGTTTCGGGGACCGTTCGCTCATCTCGCCTGGCCTCCTGTGTCGCACAAGGAGCGAGAGATCACCCGGCGGAGAGCAGCTTCCTGCGGCAGCAGAGGCATGCAGGTTTTCCTGAGCCCAGATGGCCCCAGTAATTCTGGACAACCCAAGGGACTCATGCCCTAGCCCAGAGAATGCCCTGGAGTGGTGAGGAAACTGAGGCAGGGGCGTGCATTTAGTGTTTATTGCTTTGTATGATCTGTGCTCTCCTGTGCTTTCCATGATTAAGTATAAAAGAGAATAAATGTGTTAGACTGTGCAAAGTGTGAGCGTGTGTTGACTGCTTCACAACTACCACTTGCCCCGAGAGTGAAACTGACCAGAACCGTCACACCTTTGGGTGGAGTTTGGGGCAGGGGTGTGTTTAAGTCCCGGGGAGTCTGAAGGGTTGGTGCTGCACCCAGAAGTGCTCGACAGCAGGTTTCAACACCCAGAGGGTCTGCACCTGGAGAATGTGCCTAAGGACCCTGAGATTGGGGCAGGGGCGGGACTCCAGGCCCCAGAAGCATAACACACCCCAGGGTATCCGGAGCACAGAGACCTGGATTCCTCTCACAGCAGCCCTAATGGGTGGCCAGGCTGGGGGTGCAGGAGGATCTGTGACAGGTATTCAGTCTGGCTTTGAAGCCATCAAAAGATAGAGAATCCCCCACCTCCCTTGGGAGTTTGTTGGAGTGGTTAATCACCTGCATCCTTAACTAATTGTGCCTAATTTGGGGGATCTTCACCATCAGAGTTAAGGGCTGTGAATTCCTGGGGGGTGAGGAAGGGGCAGATTGCTGTGTGAGGCTGGCCTGGAGGCTAATGGTTCCAATCTCAGTGCCTTGATGGAAAATCCTCGGAGCAGCCACCCCTGTAAATTAACAAAATTGTATGCGTGGGGATTTCTGCAATATTGGGAACATGCCTAGTGCTGTACAGCCGGTGGGCCTGTGCCCAGCAAGCACTGGGCTCCAGCTATGATACTGCCAGTCCTTAGCTAATGCCCACAGCCTGGGCAAGATCTGGCATCTGGCCTGGCAGCGGCACACATGGGACACACCGAGGGAGCGCTGGCCCTTTATCCAGTGCGTCAGAGCAGGAGGGTGGAAGGGACTTTGCCTGTGTTGGATGGGAGGCAAGGGAGGGAGCTAGGAGTGTGCATGGGGAGACTTTGGACCCTCTGGGATGGATGTAATCAGGCAACACAAGACCTGGGGGAAGGACCAGTGATCACAAGCAAGTCAGCAGTAAGGGGGCAGGAGACTGACCCTTGCACGGGGGGGCCTATGCCCAGTGCAGACGCACTGCCCCAGGAAGGCTGAAGCGTCAACGCCTACTAGAAATGCTGGGTCTCTTTGCACAGCTCCATTCCGACAACACTGCATCAAGCTGACGTGGGGACAGCGTGTGGCCAAGGGAGACCCTTGGTTCATGGGCAGGGTGAATGAATGCCCCTCATTTCCATTACCGGGCAGCTGGCCACCCTGCAATCTTCTTAGCAAATTCATCCTCACGCTCTTCCCCCCATTTACAGGTGGGAACCAAGGCCCAGGGAGACCAAGCGACGTACCAAAGTCACAGGGAGTTTGGGGCAGAGCAGGAACTTGACCCCAGGCCTCACAGGCTAATGCCCAAAGCCCTGGACCATCCTTCCCCTCATGTCACTAGCTGCTTAAGGCAGTGAAATCAGACGCTTCTGTGCATGGACCCCCAGTTGCGTTGCCCCCACTCCTTCCAATGCTAGAGAAGCCGCTGGCCCCCCCAGTGCACACCCAGTGAAAACGTGCACTGCACTGGCTGCCCTCCATGCCCCTTCTCCCCCACTACAGTCCTCTTTGCAAATCTGCTCACCCTATTCCTAGGGCCTCTGCCTGCGGGGTGGGGAGACTTGTGCCTTCTGCTGCCCTTCTCTCTATCTAAGCACTTCCCCGGGCCCTATCTGAATGATATGAGCCTCACAATGGAGGCAGGCTAGGGCTACCCTCATTGCACAGGCGGGAACTGGGGCACAGAGAGTCTAAATGACTTAGCCGAGGTCACACAGGGAGTCTTGGACAGAGCCAGGAATTGAACTCCTAAGTCCCAGGGTGGGAATCCCACCTGATCCCTTGTCCCAGTCCAGTGCCCTTTTATCGTTACTTATTATTTGGCTGCGGTGGTGTGTGGGCCCCATCACGGAGCAGGACTCCCTCGCGCCAGGCACTGTACCAGCATAGAACAGCTGACAATCTAGTCCCTTCTTCTCCCTTTCACCAGCTCAGTGGCTCCCCATGTGCAGGAGGCAGCTCCCCAAGCCCCTAGCAACAAACCCACGTGCCCTGGAGCAGCGCCAGCAGCGGGCTGTGTTGGTAGCAGGCTCTGCCAGTCCCTGGGGGGGGGGGGAATGGGTCACACCCCCTAAGCCAGGGATGGGGGAGGCTCCTGCCGGCTGGGACAGTGTGGGAGGGGGAATTCTGTACTGGCTGCCAGTGGGACGGAGCCTGGCTGGGTTTGGGGGCTGTAGGACCCCGGTGCTGCTCACTAGTGCGCAGGCCACACGCCCCACAGGGGCAGCTCCTCCCGGACCTTTGCTCTGGCCCGGGCACAAAGTGCCCAGGGGCGTGTTTCTAGGGGGAGCCCTTTAGCGGGGGACTGCGCCCCGAACAAAGATGGCCGCTGGCCACGGGGGAACGGTCGGCGACTGAGCGCTGTGCGGGGCGGAAGCGGAGCCGGGTCCGTCGGGAATAGCCCTCCCGGGGCTGCCGGCCCGTAGCGGAGCCTGGCCCGATGAGCAAGGCGTGGCGGCGAGCGGGCGGCAGGATGGAGGGGGCCGAGGCGGGTGAGGAGCGAGCGCGGTCCCCCCCCCCGCCCGGCCGCTGCTGGCCCCGGGGCCCCCCTCTCCCAGCAGTAACGGCTCGGGCCGCCGGGGGGAGCGGGCGGGGACTGGGGCCCGGTGCCCGGTGGGCGAGGGGGGAGCGTCTGGAGGGGAGCCCGGGGGGGGGCGGCCGAGGGGGGCGGCGACCGGTCGGTGGGTGGGGGGAGGGAGCGGGGCCCGGCCGGGGGGGGGGCGGGAACCGGGGCCCGGCCGGGGGGGGGGCGGGAACCGGGGCGCGGCCGGGGACTGGGGCCCGGGGGGGTGGGAGGGAGCGGCCCGGGGGGGCAGGGACTGGGGCCCTTTGCGCTGGGGAGGGAAGTGGGCGGGGACTGGGGACCGGGGGGGGTGGGAGGGAGCGGCCCGGGGGGGCAGGGACTGGGGCCCTTTGCGCTGGGGAGGGAAGTGGGCGGGGACTGGGGCCCGGGGGGGTGGGAGGGAGCGGCCCGGGGGGGCAGGGACTGGGGCCCTTTGCGCTGGGGAGGGAAGTGGGCGGGGACTGGGGACCGGCGGGTGGCGGGGGGCTCAGCGGGACCTGGGAGTTATATAGGGCCTGCGCTTGCTCCCTGCCCCAGCCATGGGGCCCCCAGCCAGCCAAGCAGGAGCTGGGGCGGGAGCGGGACAGGGGGCAGAGGAGCCGGGAGGGGCCTGGTGGGTCTCACCCCCTCCCCCGGGGGGTCGAGGCAGCTTATTCCTGTGGCCCAGCCCCCCGGGAACGCCCCAGGCCAGTGAGGTGACTGCGCGTGTCCCCAGACCAGGACGAGCCCGGCGGGCCCGGCTCCCACAAGAAGAAGCACAAAAAGCACAAGAAGAAGCACAAGAAGAGGCATCACCACGAGACCGGGGGCACCAGCTTCTCCGCCGAGACCCTGGAGTCCAGCCCCTTGCTCCCCAAGCCCCAGCTCAAGCTCAAAATCAAGCTGGGGGGGCAGATCCTGGGCACCAAGAGGTAAGGGGAACCCCAGCGTCCGCTCTGGGTGACGGGGGCACTGGGCGGGATGTGTGACATTTTTGGGGCCAAGGCTTATATTTCAAAATAGGACTCGCTGTAGTGACCAGACCAGGGCCAGGATTCATGCCCGGGTCAGACCAGCCAGGTCTCTCCCTTCAGGCCCTATCGGATCAGCAGGCCCCCCTCGCCCTGTGTCCCCGCCCTGCCTCCCACCTCCCCAGAACAGACCAATGGGCCCTCTGCCCTGGAGCCATTACAGGGGCCAATGCTGGTGTTGTGCGGGTAGACGCAAGCCCACAGATCCTAGTGTGGGTCTCTGTGTGGGCAAGCAAACTCTGCTCCAACCTAACGGGCAGGGTCTGGGCTGTCTCTCCAGTGTGCCGACCTTCACAGTGATCCCCGAGGTGCCGCGCTCGCCTTCCCCCCTGATGGTCGTGGATGACGAGGACGAGCCCATGGAGGGGGTCCCCATTGAGCAGTATCGGGCCTGGCTGGGTGAGTGCTAAAGGGGGAGATCCTCGCTGTACAGCTCTGCAGCATTCCCAAACAGCAGGCAAGGAAGCCCAGCCCCCGATAAGGGTGGGGAGAGGATCCTGGGGCAGCCGCATGGCTGGGGGGAGCCCTGGGGTGGGATGAGGTCCCTGGGGCAGGGAGGTATCAGGTGATCCCACATTCGCCCGACCAAGCTCTGAGTGCTCTTGTTTCCCTCCCATAGGCAGTAACAAAATAGATGTAAACAGCTTTGGGGGACCCCAGCTTCTCCCCCGTGTTGGGCTGCTCCCTTGACTCTGTTCCGGCTTGGCTAGTGAGGCTGTGGGTGCTGCCCGGGGAGCCAGGGCTGAGCTTTGCCATGCTCTGGGGTTTCCCCTGGTGGGAGCCAGAGACGGATCCTATGCCCAGGGGCCAGAGGAAGTGTAAAGCCAGGTCCTAGTAGGGGTCTGTTGGGCATCTGCCCCTGGAGAGAACAGTTTCTTGGGAGCAGGCCAACCACTGGGAGTTACAGGGGGCCCAGGACAGGTGGTAACACTGTGTCTCCCTCCTGGGGCTGCGCAGATGAAGACAGTAACCTGGACCCATCGCCCCTGCCGGACCTGGACTCGGAGAGCTGCTTCCCTGCCCGCGAGGACGAGGAGGAGGAGCGCTGGCTGGATGCGCTGGAGAAGGGCGAGCTGGACGACAACGGCGAGCTGAAGAAGGAGGTGGATGAGTCGCTGCTCACGGCCAGACAGGTGAGGGGGGCTGGGAGCCTGAGCTGTGCAGACTGGGAGCTGCTGTAGGGGTCAGTCCCTCCCTCCCATGTGGCCTAGGAAGGCTGCGGGTGGCCCATGTGTACAGGGCGGCGGCTGAGACATGTGCAGGGGTTGTGGCTGCAGCAGCCTGCTTGGTACAGAGAGCAGCCAGGGTAGCACAGAATCCCCTGTGCCCAAAGCTCTCCCATGCGTGGGGCTTTAGAGCCCCATGTCCTGCCGGGCTCCCTGCCTTCCTTGCACAGGGAGGCCCTGACACATGCACACTCCCCAAAGCCAGCCAATCTCCCCCAAGCCGGGGCTGGATTGGAGCCCCTCCCCCAGCGGGGAAAGCCCCCTCAGCCTGACCGTCCCTCTTGCTCTGTGCCCCCCGCAGAAAGCTCTCCTGCACAAGCAACAGAGCCAGCCGCTCCTGGAGCTGCCCATGGGCTACAAGGCGAAGGAGATGACGGAGGAGATGCTGGTGAAGCGGGAGGAGCGAGCCCGCAAGCGGCGCCTGCAGGCGGCCAAGAAGGCGGAGGAGAACAAGAACCAGACCATTGAGCGCCTCACCAAGACCAACAAGGCCAAGGTGAAGACACTGCGGGAGCGCAAGGCCAAGCAGGCCCCGTGCCCCATGATCCGCTACTGCAACACCGTGGACCGGATCACCGTGTCCTTCCCGCCTGGGGTCACGCTGCCCCTGCTGCCCTGCACGCTGCCGCCCGTGCCCGCACCCACCACCTGTGGGGTCAGCGGCTGCCCCAACCGCAAGCGTTACTCTTGCTCACGCACCGGCGTGCCCCTCTGCAGCTTTGCCTGCTACCAGAAGAACCTGCAGCTGCAGGAGGCAGTCGGCTAGGGCTCCAGGCGCTGACCCTTGCTGCCGGGCTCAACTCTTCGAGGGCATGGCTGAAGATCCCTGTGTCCCTCTAGGGAGGCCCAGGGGGGATATTCGCTCTCCATGAGCTCAGGATGCAGCTGCTACCCTTTGACTATGAGCTGAGGACCCTGGCATCTGGGACCCCTACTAGGACTAGCTCATTCCCTGAAAGCTGAGTCATGTCTGAGCCCAGAGTCGCCGCAGGGTTGGGCCTGTCTGCCCCAGGGCAGCCTGGGGGCCCCAGTGCAGCTTAGGCTCCATGCAGCCTGGCCTCCCCGTGTCTCTCCCACCCGCCCTGGTGACTGGGAGGGGTGTGGAACGGCATGAGCTGGGACTGGGCTCAGCTGCGTGGTGTCACCAGGCCCTGCCACGAGGAGGCATATCCCACCCTTCGGTGCCTGCCTGCCGGCAGTGCTGAGCTCTGCTGTGCTTGGGGGAGGGAGGGCTGTGGGTGGTTTCTTCCAGCTGCCAGTGGAAGGACTGACTGGGCCCATACACCGAGGGGCTCTTTGCTCTGCTCTGCCCAGGTACAGGAGACGTAAATCAGCCAGCCCCATTGGCTGGGGAGAAAGTCTCTGGATGTGCTCAGAGCGCCCCTCCCACCCAGGGCAGGTGTTGTGGGGCCGGGGGAGGCCCTTGGAGATGTGTGAGTGACAGTAGGAGTACCACCCACGCTGTAACTATTGATGCAGGGAGGCAGTCAAGTGGGGTCAAAGCAGTTAGCGGAGCTTGTGGGGGACGGGATGGGATGTTTCTCCAGGGAGTGGGCTTTGGGCTGCCCCAAGACCGTCAGGGCATGGCTGCCTGGGCCTGGCTCGCTGTCTCCTCGCTCCAGCTCTCAGGAGCTCAGACCACCATGTTTGTGCACGGGAAGGTGGGAGCGTGTCTGGTGGGATGCTGCAGGGCAGACTGGGTGTTGCTCGTCACCCTCCTGCAGGGCCCCTTCATGCTCTCCTTGGGGCCGGGGGTTTGTTACCTGTAACATTCATTAAACCCCACAGTACAGAAGAAACATCTGTTGCTTCCCTGATGTGGGCCGGTGGGAGCCTCTCTTTGATCTCGGGGCTAGGCTGGTGGGTTGTGGGGGAGCTCTGGGCTTTTGGGTTCTGTTGGTGAAAGCAGGCCAGTCTCTGCTCCATGCAGAGGGGGGAAAGGCTGCCCAGCCTGTGGCCTCGGCCACCCCACTTCCAGAGCCCCTCGCACCAGGTCCCAGGGGATGTTTCCAGAGCACCCTGATTTCATCATCTAGTCCCCTGGGGGAGCGGCCAGGGCAGTAAGTCTTGTGGGGCAAGGCAGAGGCTGTGGGGCCTGATCCCAGAGCCGAGATGTAGCCAAGGGTCGCTCGCCCAGTGTCATTCACTCTTCTCGTGTCTCCCGCTGCTGTGCCCCAGTGTCTGGTGTGACCCGTGTCACCTGGCTGCAGGTCGACGTTAATAGGAGCAGGAAGAATAATAGAATCAGAATATCAGGGTTGGAAGGGACCTCAGGAGGTCATCTAGTCCAACTCCCTGCTCAAAACAGGACCAATCCCCAACTACATCATCCCAGCCAGGGCTTTGTCAAGCCTGACCTTAAAAACCTCTAAGGAAGGAGATTCCACCACTTCCCTAAGTAACCCATTCTAGGGCTTCACCACCCTCCTAGTGAAAAAGTTTTTCCTAATGTCCAAAAGTTTTTCCTAATAGCCAAGAGAATTGATCCCCGTGGGACTCCCCAGATGAGGGGCCTATCAATGGAGGTGCAGATTCCCATCTCTCCTCAGGAAGGACTCAAACCATTGGAGTGCCTTACCCTGGGCCCGACCATACAGCAGTATCCCACGGGCGACGGGGCACAGGGGGATGGGAAGTGAGCTGGTTACAGCAATATGCAGGTGAGACGCAGCTCTGTTATTTATCCATCATGCACGACTACAACACTAGCGCCAAGCGTGGATGAAATGGGCTCAAGGCCGAGGAACAGCTGGCGGAAGCTGAAACCCAGCAAGACGCAGGTGATGCTGGAGGGCAGAGGGAAGCACTCTGACCAGTTTGCAGCCATGGCGTAGTCCCCGTTAGTGGAAAGTTCATGCCCACACGTGGTTGGTTCAGTCTGTAGTTTAGGAGGCTCCTAGATTCCTCGTTGACACTGAACTCTCACAAAACAGCACTCACAAGTAAAGGTTTCTACCCCCTCTGGCTGGCTAGGAGACGCCGTCCCATCCTGGTGGCCAGTGACCTGGGCCTGGTTAGACAAGCCTGCGTCACCTCCCAGCTGGACTACAGCAAAGCAGCAGCGCTGGGCGTGAAGCCACCAGCTTTAGGAAACTCCAGCTGCTACCGAACACAGCAAAGCATCTCCCCAGCACAGTGCCCAGCAGGTCTGTCCTTGGTTCTCTGCACTGGCTTCCCATGGACTGCAAATCGAGTTCAAGGTAAGAGATCCCTTACGTCTCTGGGAGGAGGAGAACTCTACTCCGCTGGCACAATGGCCTCTCTACAATAAGGAACAGGGGGACTCGTGGCACCTTAGAGACTAACCCATTTATTTGAGCGTGAGCTTCCGTGAGCTACAGCTACAGATGCATCCGATGAAGTGAGCCGTAGCTCACGGAAGCTCACGCTCTAATAAATGGGTTAGTCTCTAAGGTGCCACGAGTCCTCCTGTTCTTTTTGTGGATACAGACTAACACGGCGGCTGCTCTGAAATCTACAATAAGGGTAAAGCTCATCTGTTCAGGAGACGGCGCTTTTCTGGGGCCAGTCCTGACTATGCCATGACCATCCCAAGACAGGAGCTGGGGCAGCGTGGGATATGCCTGTATCAGCTTGTGAAGTGTTCTGTGCCTCGCTGAAATATTGGCACTGTGGCCGCACTACTTCAGACCAGCCCAGCCTGTTGTGTTGCAGTCTAGGTGGCTGCCCTGCCTGGGAAAGGTATTTAACACCTCAGAGGGACCAGCAGTAAGAGCCCCCATGAAGAATGCATGAGGGTAGGAGGCATCCACTCTGTATAACTCTCAACTACTGGCTCACCCCCATGGAACAGCCGCCTTTCCATACAAGGGCCCAGAAGGGAGATGGAACTTGAGCGTGGGAGCACACGGCACAGAGGTGGTGGCCCTGTTTAAGAGTGGGGTTCTGCTGGCCGGCTGTGGCCACTTGTAAGAAGGGCTTGCATGAGCCAGAGGGCAGAAGGGACTCTGCCTAGTGTGACTCTGAAGAAGGGACGGATGTCTCAGGCTTTCTGTTGTTTTCAAAGAGCTGTAATACTCCCAGGTTTTCTGGGTAAAGTGGCTGGGTTAAGAAATCCCTCTGCTGAGGATGTGTGCCTTGCTTTCCTGCCCTTTGGCCGCACCAGGGTCAAACTAGGTGCCCCCTGTGATGTTAGGAATGTAATATAATATCTCATTGAAAGGTGACACAGTGCCAGAAAGAGTCAATGAACTCACAGACTGACCTGACCCAGGGCCGAACTTTAAAGACTGGTTAGGAAGAGATGGAAATGAATAGAGCTGTGAAATGCAGCCGGCATGGTTAGAGATAGAAGAGTAGATGTTGGCTCAGGTCTTGTGATGTCAGCAAACAAGTCTTGTCTATGGCTATAGCTTGGATTCAAAGATCAAAAAAGGAATATTAACATTTAGGAAGACACTTGAGTGAAATAGTATCATTGTCTATATGTCTCTCTGAAGGTTGTGATAACCTGTAGCTGAACTGTTTAAGGGATAAATTACCCTGTGCTAATTGCCAGCATGGTTGGGAGGCAGAAGCTTACACTTATTCTCTCAAGCCAAAAAGGCTGCAGGAAATGTATAAAAACTTTGGGACACGATCCTTCTTCATCTCAGATCTGCTCTGGGTTTCAAGAAGGGGAAACCCTGAGCCATAAGAATTGAGATCCCCAGTCACTGGCTGGAGTCACCCTGAATATGGACATTGCACTATAACCTAGGGACTATTTCGAAAAGAACTTTTGGCAACTACAAACTCACCACCTCTGCTATGTAACTGGACCTCAAGAAATTGAACTGAAGTCTGTCTGTATATTCATCTTTCAACCAACACTCTCTCTCTCCTTTTTTTAATAAAAATAATGATTTTAGTTTAGTTAATAAGAATTGACTATAAGCATGTATTTTGGGTAAGATCTAAGTTATCATTTGACCTGGGTGTGTGGCTGATCCTCTAGGATTGAGGGAACCTTTTCTTTGATATGACGAAGTAAGATTGTCAGAATTTATCATCATATATTTGATGTGTGTCTGGATGGAGGCCTGAGGCCAGGCACTTTAAGGGAACTGCGTTGTTTGGACGTCTGAGTACCCAGGGAGGTGATACAGAGGCTGTTTTGGGCTGGCTTGGTAAATCTAAATATTGAAATATCCACCAGCCTTTGGGGTTTGTCTGCCCTGTTCTGTTTGCAGTTCACCCTGATTGAGTGACCTCAGCTGGCTCCCACGGGCAGCCTTGTTACATCCTGAGTTGGAGGGAACTCGGGGAGAGCCTCTGAGACACTGAGTGCAGGGTCAAGGCCTGCTGGGCCCCACATCCCAGGGAAGGGGGTCAGAGGTCTACGTTTGGATGCTTGCCCTAAGGCCCCAGAAGGGGAAACGGAGACTAGACTGTAGCCAGACCCTGCTAGTTTGGAAGTGGTGGGACGTCTGTGAGTGACTCCACTTGTAGGAGCCTAGTGCCTGTACAGAGGGCACTGGGCCAAGTGCCAACACAAGGGACATCCCCACCCTCTGCCGCAGACACTTGGCCCTGGCCAGCCTCTGCTCTGCCCTGTGCATGGAGCCGCCTGGGCAATCAGAAACATGCCCTGACTCCTTAGGCAGCACCAGTGCCTGGGCACAGCGCCCCACACCCCCGCCTGCCCCATTGCACAGTGCCCCAGACCCCCACACCCCCGCCTGCCCCTGGGCACAGCGCCCCACACGCCCGCCTGCCCCATTGCACAGCGCCCCACACGCCCGCCTGCCCCATTGCACAGCGCCCCACACGCCCGCGTGCCCCATAGCACAGCGCCCCATGCCCCCGCGTGCCCCATAGCACAGCGCCCCACGCCCCCGCCTGCCCCATAGCACAGCGCCCCACACCCCCACACCCCCGCCTGCCCTATTGCACAGCGCCCCACGCCCCCGCCTGCCCTATTGCACAGCGCCCCACGCCCCCGCCTGCCCCATAGCACAGCGCCCCACACCCCCGCCTGCCCCATTGCACAGCGCCCCACACCCCCGCCTGCCCTATTGCACAGCGCCCCACGCCCCCGCCTGCCCCATAGCACAGCGCCCCACACCCCCGCCTGCCCCATTGCACAGCGCCCCACACCCCCGCCTGCCCTGGGCACAGCGGCCCCAACACTGCACGTGCACCCGGCCGCCCCCCGCCCCGGGCCTCTGCACCGCCTGCCGGGAACCGCCAGCAGAGGGCGCACCGTAGGCATTAGTGCCAGAGAGGGTTGCCCGGTGGTTCTGTTGGCTGACTCCCTTGCCAGTCACGTTCCTAGCTGCCAGTGTGTGGTTTCCATTGGTCACGACCCCTATCAGTAAAAATTTGGGGGTGGATCTCTCCTTCCATTGGGCAGATGCTTGTTAAGTTCCACCTAGAGGGCGGGTGTCCATCTTCCATTGGTTGTCTTATGTGTCAGTCACTCCCAAATCCGAGCTCAGCCCTGCGTTTGGCCAGACCTGCTGGCAGTCACGTTACGAGAGGCGGGAATACGCTCTCAATTGGCCAAGCTTCCTGTCAGTCATCGCCGGGGGCGGGTCTCGGTCTCTTTGTCTCCTGTTGTTGGGCGGGCGGCTGCAGGTGGGTTGCCGCTGATTGGCGGAGGCCGGGTGCGGGGAGCGGCGCCGATTGGCGGGTGGCCGCCGCGCCGGAGCGGATTGGCCGAGGGCGGCGCGCGGGCGGGGCGGCGCGATGGCGGCGGCTGAGGGGACGGGCCGGGCGGCCGGGATGGCGGCGGCGGCCCCGGGCCCGGGGCGGCGGCGGGCGGCGGGGGCCGGGGCGGCGGCGGCGGCGCAGGAGCGGGGCCGCGGGGGGCTGTAGGCGGCGCCATGGAGCGGCCCGGGGGCGGCGGCGGCTCCGAGGGGGCCTGGGCCGCGCTGCTGGGCCGGCAGCAGCAGCAGCAGGTACCGGGGGCTGGGCCCGGCCGCTCCGGCCCCGGCCGGCTCCTCCCCGGCCCCAGGGCCCTCCCCGGCCGGGCTTCCGCCGGCTCCGCCCCGCCCCCCCCCCAGCCTGGTCTCCCTCACCGCCCCCCCGGGCCGCCCCCCCCCCCAGCCTGGTCTCCCTCAACCCCCCCCCCGGGCCGCCCCCCCCCAGCCTGGTCTCCCTCAAACCCCCCCCGGGCCGCCCCCCCCCCAGCCTGCTCTCCCTGAAACCCCCCCCGGGCCGCCCCCCCCCCAGCCTGGTCTCCCTCACCCCCCCGGGCCGCCCCCCCCAGCCTGCTCTCTCTCAAGCCCCCCCCCCCGGGCCGCCCCCCCCCCAGCCTGCTCTCTCTCAAGCCCCCCCCCCCGGGCCTCACCCCCCCCAGCCTGCTCTCTCTCAACCCCCCCCCGGCCACACCCCCCCCCGCCTCCTCTCCCTCAACCCCCCCCCCGGGCCTCACCCCCCCCAGCCTGGTCTCCCTCAACCCCCCCCCCGGGCCGCCCCCCCCCAGCCTGGTCTCCCTCACCCCCCCCCAGCCTGGTCTCCCTCACCCCCCCTGGGCCGACCCCCCCCCAGCCTGCTCTCTCTCAACCCCCCCGCGGGCCGACCCCACCCCCAGCCTGCTCTCTCTCAACCCCCCCCCCGGGCCGCCCCCCCCCCCCAGCCTGGTCTCTCTCAACCCCCCCCCCGGGCCGCCCCCCCCCCAGCCTGGTCTCTCTCAACCCCCCCCCGGGCCGCCCCCCCCCCAGCCTGGTCTCTCTCAACCCCCCCCCGGGCCGCCCCCCCCCCAGCCTGGTCTCTCTCAACCCCCCCCCGGGCCGCCCCCCCCCAGCCTGGTCCCTCTCAACCCCCCCCCGGGCCGCCCCCCCCCCAGCCTGGTCCCTCTCAACCCCCCCCCGGGCCGCCCCCCCCCAGCCTGGTCCCTCTCAACCCCCCCCCGGGCCGCCCCCCCCCCAGCCTGGTCCCTCTCAACCCCCCCCCGGGCCGCCCCCCCCCCAGCCTGGTCTCTCTCAACCCCCCCCCGGGCCGCCCCCCCCCCAGCCTGGTCTCTCTCAACCCCCCCCCCCGGGCCGCCCCCCCCCCAGCCTGGTCTCTCTCAACCCCCCCCCCGGGCCGCCCCCCCCCAGCCTGGTCTCCCTCACCCCCCCCGGGCCGCCCCCCCCCAGCCTGGTCTCCCTCACCCCCCCCGGGCCGCCCCCCCCAGCCTGCTCTCTCTCAAGCCCCCCCCCCCGGGCCGCCCCCCCCCCAGCCTGCTCTCTCTCAAGCCCCCCCCCCCGGGCCTCACCCCCCCCAGCCTGCTCTCTCTCAACCCCCCCCCGGCCACACACCCCCCCCGCCTCCTCTCCCTCAACCCCCCCCCGGGCCTCACCCCCCCCAGCCTGGTCTCCCTCAACCCCCCCCCGGGCCACCCCCCCCCAGCCTGGTCTCCCTCACCCCCCCCCAGCCTGGTCTCCCTCACCCCCCCTGGGCCGACCCCCCCCCAGCCTGCTCTCTCTCAACCCCCCCGCGGGCCGACCCCACCCCCAGCCTGGTCTCTCTCAACCCCCCCCCCGGGCCGCCCCCCCCCCAGCCTGGTCTCTCTCAACCCCCCCCCCGGGCCGCCCCCCCCCCAGCCTGGTCTCTCTCAACCCCCCCCCGGGCCGCCCCCCCCCCAGCCTGGTCCCTCTCAACCCCCCCCCGGGCCGCCCCCCCCCCAGCCTGGTCCCTCTCAACCCCCCCCCGGGCCGCCCCCCCCCCCAGCCTGGTCCCTCTCAACCCCCCCCCGGGCCGCCCCCCCCCCCCAGCCTGGTCTCTCTCAACCCCCCCCCCGGGGCGCCCCCCCCCCCAGCCTGGTCTCTCTCAACCCCCCCCCCCGGGCCGCCCCCCCCCCAGCCTGGTCTCTCTCAACCCCCCCCCCCCGGGCCGCCCCCCCCCCAGCCTGGTCTCTCTCAACCCCCCCCCGGGCCGCCCCCCCCCCAGCCTGGTCTCTCTCAACCCCCCCCCGGGCCGCCCCCCCCCCCCAGCCTGGTCTCTCTCAACCCCCCCCCGGGCCGCCCCCCCCCCAGCCTGCTCTCTCTCAAGCCCCCCCCCCGGGCCTCACCCCCCCCAGCCTGCTCTCTCCCTCACCCCCCCCCGGGCCTCACCCCCCCAGCCTGCTCTCCCTCACCCCCCCCCGGGCCGCCCCCCCCCCAGCCTGGTCTCCCTGAACCCCCCCCGGGCCGCCCCCCCCCAGCCTGGTCTCCCTGAACCCCCCCCGGGCCGCCCCCCCCCAGCCTGGTCTCCCTCACCCCCCCCGGGCCGACCCCCCCCCAGCCTGGTCTCTCTCAACCCCCCCGGGCTTCCCCCCCCCGGGCCGTCCCCCCCAGCCTGCTCTCCCTCACCCCCCCCGGGCCGTCCCCCCCAGCCTGCTCTCCCTCAACCCCTGGGCCGACCCCCCCCAGCCTGCTCTGCTCTTCGCTCCCCCCGGGCCTCTCTCCCCTCCCCTCAGCTTGATTCCCTCCCCCCAGCCTGATCTCCTTTCCGCCCCCGGCCTGACCCCCTCCCTGGCCTGATCTCTCCCCCCCATGACCCTCCCCCCTCCCACAGCCTGACCCCTACAGCCTGATCTCTCCTCCCCGCCCCCCAGCCTGATCTCCCCATGGGCTGATTCCCCCCCCCCCTGCTCTGGCCTGATCCTCCCCCCCCCAGCAGGGCTGGGGGCTCCCGTCCACACTATGCGCCTACATGGGGACCCCAGCGTGGCAGGGCCGTGTCTGGGTCTAGACGCGGCTGGGACATGAGCCGGGCCCGAGGCCAGGCTGACCCCGGTAGAGTGACGCTGCTGCTGGGGGCTGATGGCTTGTGTCCTGGCAAAGCCCCGGGGTAGCGCAGACCTGCCTTTGCCGTGCCCCTGATGGGATCTGGGGACCTGGTTACGCCGTGCCAGCACTTTGGCCAGTAGACGTTCCCTGGCCTCCGCGGTTTGCCCCCGTGCGGCTTTACCAGCAAACCTTTCCCAGTGTAGACTGGACCGGAGCGAAATCAAAACCAGTTGTTTTTACAGCAAACGAAGAGCATCTGTGTAGGGACTTGTACCTTTTTCAGGGAAATGCACTGGCTTCACTTAGGGTTTGAAACCAGCTTAGGGATCTGGGCTGCCTCCTACAGTGGTACTCTGGTGTCTGCTTAGGGTCAGTTGATTTCTGACTGACTTAAGCCAAACCACAATAAGCCTGATTTAAACCAGAATAGACCATTCATACAGGACTGTGCACTGGCTGGACGAAATCAGTTTAAAATCTCACCTTTAATCCAAATGGTGCAGCTCTCTCAGGAGACTGGGCCTGTATTGGTTTCACATCACACCTAAAATTAAACTTGAGCAGGTCTGTGTAGACAAGGTCTCAGAGGCTTTGAAAAGGCTCAGGACTGCTCCGGATGAGGAGGAGACTCCTTACAGGAAAGGGAGGGAGATAGCCATGACCCCAGCTTAAAGAACGGGACAGCCCGCTGGGGCACCCTTAAGGGATGTTGATGATGTGACCTGAAGAGAGGCTCGGTAGGGGACCTTGGAGAGCCAAGTGCAGGTGAAGAGAGGGGCCCCCTGGGGAGAGTGCCTGGCTCCAGACTTGTGTAGAGAGGAGGTGCTGCAATGGGTGGGATCCCCTTAACCAGATAGGGACACTTCACCCTCAGTGGCAGCTGGTGCTGTAGCAGGTTAGTGCTGACCTGCAGCCCTGGGGTGGTATGCTGGCTCCATAGAGGAATGTATGTGTTGGGGGTGAGGGACCAGCGGGGTCGGTTCACCTGCGTCAGCCTGACCCCTCTGTGTGCTTCGGGGGACTTGGCCTGGCCCCGCTCGTAGTTGCGTCAGAGGCTCCACCAGAGGCTCCGTGGACGCTCAGCCTGTGTCCTGGAGCGCTGCTGCGGGCATCATGCAGCTAGGAGACCTTCAGCCATTGCAGCTGAGCAGGGAGATCAGCAGGGTCTGTCTGAGCCTGCTGCTGAGCTGTGGCTCGTTCAGCTTGCTGCCAACCAACCTGCAACGTAGGTGGCTCCTGGGCTCCCCTGCAGATGTCCCGACAGGGCCTGGGCTCCTAATAGGGTGCCAGTACGGTGCCGTGGGAGGGCGACACACACTTTGGGGAGGGGACTGGTGGGGTGGTTGTGGAGTGTAATGCCAGGTCCTCTCCCGGCAGGCCCGGGAATACTGCCCAGGGGTGAAGAACCAGCCCTATGTGTGTGAGACTGGCCACTGCTGTGGAGAGACTGGATGCTGCACCTACTACTACGAGCTGTGGTGTGAGTGGGGAGGAGATGGCGCGGCACTAGGCTGCTGAAGGGTTGGGGCCAGCACCTGCCTCTGAGGGATCCTTATTTATAGAATCGGAGAAGCTCAGGGTTAGAAGGGACCTCAAGAGGTTCTAGTCCAACCCCCTGCTCAAAGCAGGACCGATCCCCAACTAAATCCTCCCAGATGGGAGTTATTCTCCGCCTCTTCTGGCAGAGAGCAGGGCTGGGGTGCTGGCTGTGGGGGGGAGCTCCCAGCTGCTCCAGCTCTGGCCTGGCCCAGCAGGGAGTGCTGTGGGGAGCAGGACCGGGGCACTGATTGGTGGGGAGCTCCTGGCTGCTCCTGGCCTGGCCCGGCCCAGCAAGGGGCGCTGTAGGGAGCAGAGCCGGGGTAGTGATTGGGGGGAGCTCCTGGCTGCTCCAGTCCCAGCCTCTCCCAGCAGGAGGTGCTGGGGGCTGCTGTGGACAGGAAGGTGGCTCCTGGAGGAGGGTTGTTCTCAAGAGTTCTCCTGTCTGTAGGGTTCTGGCTCCTTTGGACTATTCTCATCCTCTTCAGCTGCTGCTGCGCCTACCGGCACCGCCGGGCCAAACTGCGCCTGCAGCAGCAGCAGCGGCAGCGTGAGATCAACCTCATCGCCTACCACGGTGCCTGCAACTACCCCACCTCCATGATGGATCTCAGTGAGTGCCCACAGCCTCTGCTCTTCTCCCGCTGATCGCTGGGCTGGGGTGGGAGCTCAGCTCGGGCAGTCTGGCCCTGTGTGTGTGGCGCTGGCCATCCCCACCCAGGCAGGGCCATGCTTGCCCTGCTGGGGCTCTCAGATCCCTGAGCTGGAAAGCCAGTCTAGGTCCTACCCTGCTGTTGCTGGAAAGTAGTGCATGGGACCAGATCTTCCACTGGGGGCTATAGGAACTGGGGCGGGGAGCACCCTGGTCTGAGGCTGCTTCCTTACCAGCTCAGGTGTGAAATCTCTGGCGTGGTGCTGGACCCCAAGGGGCGGCCAGCCCAGGGAGCACAATGAGAGCAGTAGCTTGTGGGGTGAGGGTGGTGGGGAAGGGTGTGGCCTGGTGGGCACATGCAATGGGGGGGCAGTTTCTGTGGGGCAGGTTGTCTGGGGCAGAGGGGGCAATGCCAGGAGCACTCAACTGGGGGCTGACAGGAAGGGCAGCTCCAAGGCCTGGAGGTGAGCTGGGCTCACAGGGTGGGAAGCAGGCTGGGTTGCTGCGGGGAGGACCGTGGTTGTGGCTGGCCCCCTTTGGGTTCTCAGGTGACTCTCTCCCCTCCAGGGATGCTGGCTTCCTTTAAGCTGCCCGCCTACGAGGAGGTGGCTCACCGTCCCAGCACCCCTCCTCCCCCCTACAGCACCATCCTGGCCCAGCTGGGCGGGCCGCATAGCCGCCTGGGCTCCAGTCCCCTGACCCTGTCTCCCAGCTCGGAGAACTTCACCAGCTGCTCGTGCGAGTCGAGCTGCCTCACCTCGCCCAGCAGCACGTCACTGTCGGTGCAGATCACGGAGGAGACGGAGCGCAGCCAGGCCAGCACGCCCAGCGAGGAAGGCGGCAGCAGCAGCACGGGCACGGGCGCCAGCTGGGAGCTGCCCGAGGAGCCGGCCCCCTGCGAGGCCCCAACCAAGCAGACCCTCTTCTCCTCCAGCGTGGATTTCTTCGAGGCTGACTACCACCGCTGCTCAGACATCGAGGAGGAGGAGGAGGAGTGCGTGGGGGAGGAGGAGGGCGCGGCCCAGGGGGACAGCAGTGAGCACTTCCGGCACCGGCGCCTGACGGGCGATTCGGGTATTGAGGTGGGGCGCTGCCAGGAGGAGGAGGGCGGGGAGGACAGTGAGGAGGAGACGCACCTGCTCAGCAAGGTGGGGCCTGAGTCCCCCCAGCTCTCGGAGCGCAAGAGTCTCTGTGGGCTCCAAAGCGATGGGGGCAGTGAGGAGCCCGGCTCGCCTGCCCTGCCTGTCTGAGCCCTGAGCTGGGTGCTGACCCTGTGGCCAGGGCTGCCCCAGACAGCAGCTCCCCGCTTCCTGTCCTGTGACCCCAGCTCCCCTCCCCGTAACCTCCATGGTGCTGGAGCGGCCCTTCCCATCAGCCCCCACCTCTGTGCTCCTGGCCGAGGCGGCTGAGCTGCTGCTCTGGCCCCTGCCTGCTGGCTGTCTCTGTCCCATGCCCTTACCCTGTTTGGTGGGCTGCCTGGGCATCCTGCCCTCTGGTGTGGGGTGTGTAGACCTGCGTGAGGCTGAGAGGCTGTTCCTTGGGGCCCCTGGCTGCCTCATGCCAGGCAGCGAGGGTGGAGCTGGGGCCAGGGCAGCTGCCTCTGGGCCCTTCCCTCTCCTGAGCCATTGTGACGGGGAGTGTTGGGGCTCCATGCTCACCAGCACCCTGGGTGGGCTTCCCCTCCCTGGCAGGCAGCCCCTGGCTCTGCAGTGTGGGGTCCCCCACGCCCAGCTCTGCTTGGGCTGTGTGCTGGCTCTGGGACAATTGGCACCAGCACCATGTGGCTGACTGACCCCTCCCTGGGGTGTGGACTCTGTTGGCATGGAGCCCCTGGGGAGAGCGTATTCCCCCGAACTGACTCTCTGTAGACGATGTGCGTCCCTCACTCTGCGTGCTGCTGTCATTTGTTGGGTACCATGTGTAGCGCTGCCCTGCCAGGGCACATGCCCCTGGCCGGGTCCTTCCCCTCCCTGTAGAGTTCCCACGGGGACTGGATTTCTGTGGACTTGCACGAATCAGATTATTCCTGCCCAGCACCCCCTCCCCCTCCCCAAGTGCTGCTCTTGGGGAGCCTGGGGCAGCTAGCAGGCCTTCCCCAGGGCAACCTGGTGCTTGAGGGGTGGGGGCGGGCAACTGACTGGCCTGGGCTGGGGGCTGCCTGCCACACTCAGCTCTGCTCCCAGCCTGCGGGTCTGTGCTCGGGGGGAAAGTAGTTCTCATTATTAAAGAGATGTGGAATTACAGCCTGTGAGAGTCTGCCAGGGGGAGGGGGGAGAGGCAAACCCTCACCCTGCTGCTTGGGCTCTAAGCTGTGTGTGTGGGGGGGTGTCCTCTCTGCCTGGGGGAGTGGGGCCAGGGCAGCCAGGGGGAGGGAGTCCAGCTACCACTGTGAAAGGGCCATTGCAGGGCAGCCAGTGCTCCAGGGACAGCAGAGTCACTGCAGGGCTTGAAAACAAGGGGGTGCTTTCTTGTGGGGGGGAAGGGACACTGCTGCCTTAGCTTGGGCCTGATGCTGCTTGCGTGTGTGTGTGTGTGTGTGTCCCCCCCACGTGCACACACGTTGCGGTAGTGGTGACAGGCTGAGGAGGAACAACCCTCCGCTGGCTCCCTGCCTGGAGGAGCTGAGGGCAGGGCCAGGGATGCTGCAGCAGACAGGCCGAGTGCCTGGAGGGTCCCACCCCACCTGCCAGGCTAGGAGGACTGTTCAAAGGTACAGCCCCTGAGCCAAGGAGGGGAGCGCGGCAGGTGCTGCAGGGCTGTGGTACAGAACAGGCCCTGGGGCCCACGCTGGGGAGGGGAGTAGTGGTTTCTTCTGGCTGGAGGGCTCACAGCTATGGGAAGGAGGCTGCTGGATTTCCCCCCACAGGCCAGGCTGTCTGTCACCAGCGGTGGAGCAGCACCATGGGCCTTCAACATGCCCCCAGGATTTTGATGGGGGCTCCCTGCTGCACAAGAGAGACCCCCCTTCTGGGCCTCTGCTCCTTGCGACCTCCCGCCAACGTGGCTTGCCAGGCCCCAGTGTAGCCCTAGATGCAGGAACAGTGGCAGCCGTGCCCCTAAACGCGACAGGCCCCTTTCCCCCTTCTAGCCCCGCAAGCCGCCCTGTGTGACCTGCCCCGTCCCCCGAGTGCCCCATGGCTGGCTGTGTCCACCCCACCCCCAGCTGCTGATTCCCAAAGATGGCAGCAGCCAGAAGAGGGTAAAGCTACGCAGCTTTATTCTTTTTTAAAAAACAAAAAAAAAAGACCGCTCACCCCTCCAGCCAGGGGTGGGCAGGAAGGTGCAGAGACCCCTCACCCCTCCAGCCTTGAACATTCGTATTAAAACACCTGAGAAAGACTAGCAGGGGCAAAGGCCAGAGCAGCGTGTGGTAACCCAGTAATGCGGCAAACCCAGCGCCCCACTCACAGCCGGCAGCCCTGGGCACCCCCCGCCGCCGCATGCTAGGGCTCAGCCCAGAGGCGGCTGCCTTTGCCCTCCTGCTGGTAGCTGGGACCCCCGTCCCAGCCTGGCCCCTAATACTCCTCGGCCATCACGAGCACCACCAGGGCAGACCAGCCTGTGAAGGGGTAGCAGCCCTGGCCCTTGCCCGTGCTGTCGCTGTACTGCTCCCACAGGTAGCCGCTCTCCCGGTACTGGCGGTGCAGGTTGGCAATGAGGTTGGCGCGCAGCTCTTGGTAGAGTGCAGCTGCCTGCTGCTGGTAGGGCCCCTCCAGGCTGGCGTAATGGTGCAGCGCCCCCACGGCCAGGTAGTTCATGTTGATCCAGATGGGCCCCCTCCAGTAGGGGGGGTCGTGCTCCGTGTTGTGTTTCATGTAGAGGGGGCTGGTGCGGGCAAGCGAGCGGAGGCCGTAGGGGGTCCAGAGCTTCTGCTCGCTGCGCATGTCCCCCAGGATGCTGCCCAGGCGGGGCGAGTCGGGCCGCAGCAGCTGCAGCAGGAAGGGGAAGAGGCTGACGTAGCCCAGGGCCCCCACGAACTGCAACTGGGGGGGCTTGCGGACCACCCGCACCAGCCGTGGGGTCGGGACCTGGTGGCGGGGCTGCCCAGGCCCCAGCGCCACCTTCTCGCGCTCCAGCCCCACGGCCTGGCTGTGGTTGCCGTAGTCGGCGAACATGCCCAGCTGTGCGGCCCAGTGCTGCTGCTCCAGCAGGGCGTTGTCCCTCAGCACCTGCTCCATGCGCCGGTACTCGGCCGCCGGCTCGCCCAGCCGCTCGGCCACCTGGGCCATGACTCCCGAGGCCAGGGCCATCCAGCAGCGCAGGTCCAGGTGGCGCTCGGCCGGCGAGGGGTGCGAGGCCCGAGGGTAGTCGTCCAGCCCCGAGGTCAGCGTCTTGGGGTTGAGGAAGAGGTCGGTGTCCTGGTCCCGGCCCCGCCAGCGGAAGGTGTAGGGCAGCGGCCCTGCCTGCGTGGTGTTGTACCACTCGTACCACGTGTGCAGGCGGGGGAAGAGGCTCCGCAGGTAGGAGAGCTCGGCAGGGCCCTGGCCCGGCTCCCTCAGCAGCTGCTGCAGCGCCAGGAAGAGGGTGGGCGGGTTGGCGGCCTCGCTGTGCTGCAGGATGAACTCGGGGGGCACCTTGGCGCGCGCCTCGTCGTCCAGGATCTGCTCCCGCGGGATCCAGCCCTCCGCGTTCATCAGGTCCAGCCAGTGGGCGATGACCTCGCGGCTCAGGGCCGGGTCCCAGCGCGCCAGCAGCAGCTGGTGGAAGCCCTCGTCCCAGAGGAAGCCGCGGGGGAAGAAGGAGCGGGAGGGCACGGCGGTGAAGAGGGGGCCCTCGGGGTAGGGCAGCGGGTGCTGGCTGTGCGCGGACTGCACGACGGAGCTCCCGTGGAAGTAGCCCATCCCGCCCAGCATGTTGCTGAGGGCAGCCTGGGCAAAGCGCCGCTGCTGGGGCGGGAAGCCCTTGCGGGCCAGGGAGAAGGTCTCCTCGAAGCGCTGCTCGAAGGCGGCCACGTGCCCAGCCAGCTCCTGGCTCAGGGCCGCCCCCACCAGCGAGCCGGGGCGCTCGGCAAAGCTGCCGGACTCGAAGGTCACCTCCACGCGGCAGGGCAGCGTCAGCGTCACCTGGTGCAGCAGCAGGTGGCTGTGGGGAGCCTGCCCCGGCTCCCCTGGCAGCGCCCGGTCCGTGTCCACAGCGAAGTAGCGGCGCTTGGCCTCGCCGGGCGCCGCGTAAACAAAGCGGTTGCTCAGGCTGCTCTTCACCACGTCTGTCAGGCGGTGCAGCCCGGGGCTCCTGGCCTCCAGGTGGTTATAGCTGCAGGAGAGGATGGGTCAGGGCCAGGGCCAGGGGAAGCCAGGAACGCCCCCCCGTCGGAGCTGCTGCCCCGCTCCCCACAGTGCCCGCGCCTAGGAAAGCCTGGTCCCCAAGCAGCCCGGAGCTTCCCGCCCGGCTCTGAGCCCCCCCAAGATACCTGGCATATCTGAGGGCTTCCCCAGTCTCTGTGGTGGGCTTGTGGAAGGTGATGTTGAAACGGCCGAGTTCCTCGGACGTCCCGGTCACGGACACCAACCGCGTGTCCTCCACGTGCGGCTGCAGCGTCCCCTGCCCGTCTGTGGCCACGTAGAAGAGCAGGGAGAGGAGGGGGCTCTGCTCGCCCGCACTCTGCAAAGAGGGAGAGGGAGACGGACGCTGCGCATCGCTCAGCCCCTGCAGCCGCCAGGCCCCCCTACGCAGCCACAGGCAACCACGAGAAGCCACCCACAGTAGGAGCCCTCCACGCTCTCCGGGGACAGCGACCGGGCAGGAGAGGAACCGCCACAAAACACAAGGGGCCCGGTGCGCCAATCAATCGGGAAAACACGGGGCTGAAAGCAGGGAGTCCCCACGGCCCGGGCCAGGCACCGCTCCGCTGGACCAGGGAAGGGGCCAGCACGAAGCACCCCGGGGTCCGGACTCCCAGCTCTGGGCGGACACGTGGCCGGATGGTGACAGTGGAGACTCGGGGGGAGGGGGACGCCCAGGACTCCTGGGTTCCATTCCCAGCAGCTCCGTCACCGACTCGCTTGGGGACCCGGGCAAGGCTCTTCATTCCCGCGGCCCCACCTCCGGCCTGGCCGTGACCCGCCAACTCCAGTCCCCGCCGTGCTCCCCGCCCGGCCGCTTGACGAACTCGGTGCGCAGCGTGAGGCCCCGGTCGCGGATCTCCTGCGCCCCGAAGCGCAGCCCGTCGTGCAGCAGCCAGCCGTAGCCGGGCAGCCCGTCGCTCTGCTCGCACGTGTGGCGCAGCCGGGCCTCCGCCGCCTGCCGCAGCCACATGAGGCCTAGGGGAGAGAGGGGGAGGCTGAGACCGGGCGGGGGCCGCCGCGCCCCGCCCCGCGGGGAGCCCCGGCCCGGCCCCTACCTGCCACGGGCGGCCGCGGGCTGCGGGGCCGCATGCCGAAGTAGACGTGCGGGCGGTAGGAGCCCCAGAAGCGCTCGGGCGCGGCGCGGGGGCCGCTGCTGCCGGCGGGCAGGACGCGCGGCGCCGGGTGCGGGGTGACCACGCGGCGGCCCAGCCGCCAGCGCCCGTAGAGCCCGTAGGCCAGGCCGGCGGCGCCCAGCGCCAGCCCCAGCAGCGCCAGCAGCGCGCAGGCCCGGGCCGGCCCCGCCGGGGCCCCGCGCTCCCGCCGCGCCGCCTGCGGGCCCCGCCCGCCCTTCTCCGCCCCGCGCCCGGCCGCCGCGCCCCGCCGCCTGCGCTCCCGGGCCATGCCCCCGCCGCGCCGCGCCGCGCCAGCCACCGACCGAGCGGCGCCGACAAGCCCCGCCCCCTGGCCCCGCCCCGCCCCCGACAAGCCCCGCCCCGGCCGCCTGGCCCCGCCCCTCCCGCTCTCCTGGCCCCGCCCCCGGCCGCCACGCTGCTGGGCCCCGCCCCCAAGCCTGCCGAACCAGATTCCCCAGGCCCCGCCCCTGTCAGCTCCCGCCACGCCACCGAGCGACTCCGCCAGGCCGCCAAGCCCCGCCCCCGGCCCCGCCCCCGCTCGGCCCCGCCCACTGCCGCCACGCTGCCGGGCGCCGCCCCCAAGCGCGCCGAACCAGATTCCCCAGGCCCCGCCCCCGAGCCTGTCAGCTCCCGCCACGCCAGCCGCCGGGCCCCGCCCCCGCGATGACGCCCCCAGCGACGCTCGCTGATGGCACTCGCTCGCGCGGCACTTGAACGTCACCGTCCTCAGGGGCGCGCGGCTGGAAGGGCTGAAGGCCCCGTCACCGCATCTCCCGGCATGCCCCGCGCGGAGCCCGGAGAGACACGACAGCTCCCAGTGCGCAGCGGCCGCCGTAGTCCAAATAGCACGTGGCGGGGAGCCCTGCCGCGCTGCATGCCGGGGGCTGTAGTCCACGCTCGCTCCCCAGCGCAGAGGGCACAGCCAGGCCGCCCCCGGAGCGGGAGGGGGGCCGGGGCCGGGTGCAGCTCGGTGCCCCGCCGGGCCAGCGAGAGGCCGAGCGCTTCGCCCAGACCCAACCCGCGCTCAGGCGGGGGGGGCGGCCAATGGGGCTCTCGGGGGCTCGGGCCGGGGGTGGGAGGGGGGCTGGCCCGGGGGGGGGGTTCAGGCCGGGGGTGGGAGGGGGGCTGGCCCGGGGGCGGCCAATGGGGCTCTCGGGGGCTCGGGCTGGCCCAGGGGGGGCTCAGGCTGGGGGCGGGCGGCCAATGGGGCTCTTGGGGGCAGGGGGGGGCCGGCCCAGGGGGGCTCAGGCTGGGGGCGGCCAATGGGGCTCTCGGGGGATCGGGCTGGCCCAGGGGGGGCTCAGGCTGGGGGCGGGCGGCCAATGGGGCTCTTGGGGGCAGGGGGGGGCCGGCCCAGGGGGGCTCAGGCTGGGGGCGGCCAATGGGGCTCTCGGGGGATCGGGCTGCACTGGCCCAGGAGGGGCTCAGGCCGGGGGTGGGAGGGGGGCTGGCCCGGGGGCTTGGGCTGGGGGTGAGAGGGGGGCTGGCCCGGGGGGCTCAGCCAATGGGGCTCTCGGGGGCTCGGGCTGGGGGTGAGAGGGGGGCTGGACTGGGGGGGGGCGGCCAATGGGGCTCTTGGGGGCAGGGGGGGGCCAGCCCAGGGGGGGGCTCAGGCTGGGGGCAGGTGGCCAATGGGGCTCTCGGGGGCTCGGGCTGGCCCAGGGGGGCTCAGGCTGGGGGCGGCCAATGGGGCTCTCGGGGGCTCGGGCTGGCCCAGGGGGGGCTCAGGCTGGGGGTGGGAGGGGGGCTGGCCCGGGGGCTTGGGCTGGGGGTGAGAGGGGGGCTGGCCCGGGGGGCTCAGCCAATGGGGCTCTCGGGGGCTCGGGCTGGGGGTGAGAGGGGGGCTGGCCCGGGGGCTTGGACTGGGGGGGGGGGCGGCCAATGGGGCTCTTGGGGGCAGGGGGGGGTGGCCCAGGGGGGGGCTCAGGCTGGGGGCAGGTGGCCAATGGGGCTCTCGGGGGCTCGGGCTGGCCCAGGGGGGCTCAGGCTGGGGGCGGCCAATGGGGCTCTCGGGGGCTCGGGCTGGGCCGGCCCAGGGGGGGCTCAGGCTGGGGGTGGGAGCGGCCAATGGGGCTCTCGGGGGCTCGGGCCCGGGTTGTGAGTGGGGGCCGGCCCGGGGGGCTCAGGCCCAGGGAGCACCAGGGTCCCTTTCAGACCCTGCTGGAACACAGGGTGCCCTGGGCCTTGACTCAGGCCCTGTTGCCTGCAGCTCTCAGGTGTCAAACCTCATGCCCAGAGCCTCTGCAAAAGCTGGGACACGCTAGCTGAGCCCCGGCCTTGGGGCTGCCCCACTAGCCGCGGGCCGTCAAGCTCCCCCCTACCTACATTAGGATCAAGCTTCCCCCCCCCATAGCACCCAGAGTGGAGGACAAACCCAGTCCGGGCCAGCAGTTCCTCTGGACACATCTTTATTCTGTTTATGCCTCAGCGCTGCCCCTTTCCCCTGCTCAAGCCAGGGAGGGCCATCCACTGCTGGGGCACCTCAGCACCCAGCTGCTGCCTCCCTGCTGCTCCCCAGCCCAACAGTGGGGCCTACCAGGGGACAACAGCCTCCTCAGGGTGCTGGAAGGCACAGCTGGAGTGGCCCCACAGGTCCCACCTTGCTCAAGCGCTGGGGTTTAAGGCCCCTGCCCTGGGAGATGAGGCCAAGCCCATCACCTCCCTGAGATACCCCCAGCCACCCTAGTCCTACAGGCTCCCCAGCTCCACACCGTTCAAATACCTGCCCTTCGTCAACTGGGCTCCCTTAGGCCAGGCAGAACCCCTCACTCCAGCTCTCACGCCCGGTGCTTCTGCATGCAGCCCCTACCGGTGGTTGGTGCACTGTGATGAGTCACTGTAGGGTAGTAAAGTAAGTACAGGGCAGTGGATTGTGGGTAATGCCCAGCTGATTACCTTAGGGGCAGAGCTGAGTCTGGCCTCTGGGGCAGTCCTTATGTGGGTCCCCGGGTGGATCTCTGCTTAGAAGAGGAGCAGAGCTGAGATGTGGGGAGGAGGGTGTGGCCCCCTTACCTGTGTCACTGCCCATGAGGCAAGCTGATTGGTGTGACCCAGAATCCTTTGCTCTGAAGATTGTTCCTGGCCCTTGGCATAAGATGCAAGGAAGCAGCTTGTCCTGTGTGGCTGGGTGCCCAGCACAAGGCAGAGGCCTGGGCATGTCTCTGGCAAGCCCCCAACTCCGTCCCCCGGGGCAGAGTAAGGACACGCTGCTTTCCCCTAAGACAGGCTGGTCTTACCCAGCCCATTCTGCAGGCCAAGCCCTGGGCTCCCTGCCATGCCCTGATGTGGAAAGGGGGGGCGCCAGGGAGCACGCTGCAGCTGGCATTACAGTCAGACCTGTGCCACCAGGGCCCCCCAGCTGGACTGACACACTAGATGACCTCAGTGACTCCATTGTGGGGAAGGAAGGAATCCCAAAGCCCCCAGGGTAGAGTAAGCACCAGGCCCTTTCCTGAACTAGCCAGCATAGGAGGCTGGTGAGGGGGGTGCCCACTGTTAACCCCACTGCATGGAGCCAAGGGGAGCCAAGCTTGGGTGGGACACAGACACAGGATGGTTGTTAAGACACGCAGCCCCACTAGGCTAGGGAGGGGCATCTCCCAGCTGGGGCTGCAGGGAAGTGGAGGGGGCGAGAGTCCTGCAGCTGTGCCTAGCCCCGCATTCCACCTCCAGCATAGTCCCAGCTGGGAGATCAGCCCACCAGACCCTCCCTGCTCCTTGACCCCACCTTACTTCCCTTCCCTCCCCCCCCCCCCCCCCCAAGATCCATCACAGCCTCTGCACTGCCCCCTCTGGGAGCTGGCACGGGGTGGTTCCCTGGTGCCGTTCCCAGCTGGAGACAGACAAGGACGAGCTCCAGGGCTGGGGGATATCAATCACCTCCAGGGGACTGTTGGGCTGGGGGGGACGAGACGGTCCGTTACTGCTTGATCTGCCCCCCGTCACCCTCGCTCACAAATCGCTTCCGGCCCCTTGGAGAGAGGAAAGACATGAACATCAGTGAGCCAGGCCCCATACAGCCCAGCCCAGCCCAGCCCTGGGCTTTCCACACACACAGCTGTGCCAGTACCCCTCAATCCCAACCTGCAGCCCCTGCTACCCCAGCCCTGGGCTCTTCACCCCCCACCCCCCCTCCAACAGCTCTGTTAGCGCCCCTCATTCCTGATCCGCAGCTATCCCAGCACCGGGCTTCCCCCCACCTCCAACCCACAGGTTCCTTCTATCCCAGCCCTGGGCTCCCCTACAGTTCTACCAGCGCTCCTCAATCCTGACCCCCATGCTGCAGGTACCTAGCCGGGCAAGTGTCTCTCAGCTGCTTGGTGATGACTCCCTCCTCGAAGCAGAGATCCACCAGCCGCTCCAGGATACGGTGAGCGAGGGGCACATCCAGGCTGATGTCTCCGAGCTCGTCATAGACTCGCTGAAAGCCCTGGGGATCAGGCGAACTGGGATCAGAGCCAGAGATGCTGGGGCAGAGCAGGGCGGGGCCACGATGCCCCATGGAGACCTCGCTCCCTGGGCTAGGAGCGGCAGCCTGTGCTGCCGTCAATCCTAGAGGCTGAATGTGCCCCCACAAAGGTCCCCGGCCCAGGCCCTCCTCACCCTCTGCTGCAGCTGGCCAGTCTGCCCAGACTTCACGGCTGGCTCCCCTCCCTATGCATGGCACCAGCCCAGCTCCTTGCCCCGGCTCCTGTCCCAGCTCTGGCACTCACCCGGTTCATCTGGTCCAGGGTCACCAGGCCAGTCTCCCACAGCACCTTGAGCAGTTTTACCATCATAACGACGGGAGTCTCGCCTGTGGACTCCAGCACCATCACGACAGCCTGCGGGGGTGGGGGAGGGGGCGTCAGCACCAGGTACTGCCGGCATCAGGGACACCCGCCAGGATCCAGGTAGCGAACACAGCTCCCACGGCCAGGCCGCAGCAGCCACCACGGGTGCCACAGGGACTGCCCCCCCAGGCTGGCGATCACAGCACAGCCCCCAACAGACACCCCAGGGACAGGCCCCCCCAGGCCAAGCCTGCACCCTACCTCATAGACCAGCTCGTGATGGAAGTGAGGGACCTCCAGCTCCCGCAGGCAGTGCTCTGCCTCTGACACCTCCCCAGACAGCAGGTACTCGTGCAGCAGCAGGCTCATCTGCAGGGAGAGGCACCAAGGGCTCAGCACAGGGACGGGCAGGTGCCCGCCCAGGCCCCGTGCAGCCCTGGGGCCAAGCCAGCTCACCTCTCTGATGAGATGCTTCACAGGCCTCTGGCCGCCCCCCACTCCCCACACATTGTCCAATCGGTTCACGTCCCGCTTGATCCGGAGCAGAACTGCGGCACGGTCCAGGGCAGCCCTGCAAGGAGGAGACAGGTGAGGGGCAGGGGGCTCTCCCCAAAGATGATACCAGCTGCCGGCTGGAGGCAGAGCAGACCAGGCTGGTGCCAGGGCAGGGGCGCTCTGACCGAGGGTGGGTGGGGTGGGGGGGAAGGGGACTCTTACCGGGCATGCTCACAGTCCACACGCCCCTTGTAGCGGTCCAGGAAGTCCAGGGGCAGCGCATGGTCAGCCACGGCACGGGCAATGAACTGACCCAGCATCTGCAGAGAGGCGAGTGTGGGGTCAGGGGGCAGATGCCACCCAGGGACCTGACACAGCACCTTCTCCGCCTGGCAAGGCCAGGCCCTAGAGCCCCCACCCAACTCCAGCGCCCCCTCAGCTTGCTGGGGGTCAGTCCCTGCCAGCTCCTGACCACCATGGCATTCCCAGCCCCACCCGCAACCAGCTCCCACCCCTTCCCATGCTCCCCAGGGCATTCCCGGTCCTTTCCCCACCCTCCCAAGGGCATTCCCAGTCCTGCCCCCAACCAGCTCCCACCCCTTCCCATGCCCCCCCCAGGCATTCCCAGTCCCGCCCCCACCCTAGCCAGCTCCCACCCTAGGCATTCCCAACCCCCGCAGCCAGCTCCTGCCCCCCCCTGCCATTCCTGCCCCCCCAGGGCATTCCTGGCCCTGCCCCCCAGCCAACTCCCCCCGCCCATGTCTCCCCCGGGGCATTCCCTTCCCTGTCCCGCCCCCACCTGTGGAGCCTCAGGAGTGTCCAGGATGAGGTCAGGCAGGTCCTTGAGCATCTTGTCAAAGGCCCTGGCGATATCCTCCGAGGTCATGACCTTGCCCACGAGGTCAGAGAGCAGGCGGGAAGTCAGCTCCCGGTGGCTGGCCTTGCCCTCCAGCGCCAGTGCCACGGCCAGCGAGGGGACAGCGTGCTTCCTGGTGCCCAGGTTCAGCTCCTTCAGCAGTTCCTACACCCAGCACAGCGCGTCAGCCAGCCCCCCTCCAGCCTCCTTCCTCAGCCGCTTCCAGCGCCCTCCCCTGGCATTGCAGGGGCTCCCGGGCCTAGCCACATGGAGGTGGCCCCTGAAACCCTCCCAGCCCAAAAGCCTGCGGGGGAAGGGGGGGCAGAGGGACTCCCCAGACTCACCATCACCTCGAGGGTGTCCCCATGCTCAAAGTACTCCAGCACCATGGGATGCACGTTCTTCTCCAGCTCCCCCTCCTCCAGCTCCGGCCTCACCGTGGCATAGACCGTGTGGCCCTGCAAAGAGGGGCAGAGGGGCTCATGGCCGACGGCACCCACACTTGGACAGGCCCCACCCACACAAGCACCAGTCCATGAGGCATGGAGAGGGGGCAGAGAGAGTGGCTGGCATGGCTGAGTGGGGGCAGGTACACAGGCCAGGGGCAGGAGTGCCCGGGTGGATGGGTACTGGGGTTCTACTTTCTACACCCTGAGTTCTGTGACCCTGGGCTCCAGGCGGAGGGAGGAAGAGGCCCGGGACTCTGCCACACTGCCCTTAAGAACATACCTGAGATGACTCGTCGTAGTTGGGGTCCCGAGCGTCAGGCTCCTGGTACCCGTACACCAGGCCAGGTGCACCCCACACACCCTTGCCCCCAGCACCACCTGCAGGAGAAACACTGGGTCAGGCACCCCCCTGGGCCACAGCATCCCAGCCAGGCACCAGCTCAGCTCTGCCCACGAGAGAAAAGGGACCGGGGGGCTCTGGGCAAGGGTAGCACTGCTCAGCACCCCCCGCCCAGGGAAAAGCTCAGCATCAGAGCAGCAGTGGTTCACCACAGGCTCCCAGCCCGGGCATGACTGTGTCACAAGTGTAGTGAGTTCAGTGGGGCCCAGCAAACCCACAGCATGTGGCAGGAGTGGCTCCCACGCAGCAAAGGAAGAGCAGGGGCCTGCATGGGGATTGAGAGAGGTAAAGGGGAGGATCCCTGTGTCTTTGGGGCAGTGGGAGGCAGCAGGGGCTGCACTGCTGCGATGCCCTATGGCAGCAGCAGCAGGAGGAGCTGCAGAGTGTGTGCACTATGTGACAGCCAGGGGGGCCACAGGCTGCACCATGGGGCAGGCTTGTGCCCCAAGGCAGCAGGAGGGGCCAGGGGGATGCAGGGCGGGGCAGCAGGGGGGATCAGGGAGCCTGCACTGTGAGGCAGCGGTGTGCCCCATGGCAGCAGTAGGAGCCGGGGGCGCTGTACCGGGCAGCTGTATCTCACCTTTCTTGGGGAGCCCACGGCCCTTGCCCATGCGTGACTTCCTGTCGTTGGTCTTGCCCTTGGGGCTGCTGGGGTCAGGGCTGGGCTCCCCCCCCTCGGGGGCCGGCTCCCGGGTGGAGTCCCGGGATGAGGTGCGCCGCAGGCGTCGCTTGGCCTTGGCCTTGAGCCGAGCTTCGTGCAGGGCCTTCTCCTGCGGGGTCCAGGGGCGGGACCCGTTGCCATCCATCAGCTCCTCCTCCAGAGCCTCGTCCTCTGAGCCTGCCTGGCACGGGGCCTGCAAGGGCATGGAGGGCTCAGAGACGCCCCATGGACTCCTGCTGCACCCGAGCAGCCCCACACAGCCCCGGTGGGAGAGGCGGAGGAGCCAGGAGCTGCCCCACAGATCGCTTCCTTTCCGTTCATATTCACCCCCCCCACTCCAGCCCCGGCCTACCCAGCCGGGGGCGCACCAGCGAGCCGCTGGCTGGGGGCGGGGTGGCTGTGCATTCACACAGCTCCAGGGGCAGTGGAAGAGCCACGGCCCAAGCCCCAAACGCCATCCCACGCCGGGGGCAGCCTGGCGTCCTGGCCTGCAGGCTGGAGGGTACTTGAGGGGCTGCCCTATTGCCCCTTCCCCCAGCAGCGTCCAGACAGCTCCGGGACAAGTCTCCCCCCCAAGCTCACTCTGGGGCGTAGCACCCGCCTGCAGCACCCCAGGCAGGGGGCAGAGTCCCTCGGACAGGCCACGCTCCTGGCCCCCGGGCCCGCGGACCCCAGAGCTTGGGGGCCTGTGAACGGCTGAGCTCGCCGCTGGGAGAGAAAAGGGAGAATGGGGCCGGGGCCGGACAGGACTGGGCAACCCCGACCCCAACAATGCCCCTGGCCCCCGCCCCGCAGCCCCCGGGCGCCCCGCAACCCCCCCGCCCCGCCCCGCAACCCCCCGCCGCCCCCGGGCGCCCCGCAACCCCCCCGCCCCGCGGCGCCCCGCAACCCCCCGCCGCCCCCGGGCGCCCCGCAACCCCCCGCCCCGCGGCGCCCCCCGCCCGCAGCCCCCGGGCGCCCCGCAACGCCCCGCCTCCGGCCCCCGGGCGCCCCGCAACCCCCCCGCCCCGCGGCGCCCCCCGCCCGCAGCCCCCGGGCGCCCCGCAACGCCCCGCCTCCGGCCCCCCGCCGCCCCCGGGCGCCCCGCAACCCCCCGCCCCGCGGCGCCCCCCGCCCGCAGCCCCCGGGCGCCCCGCAACCCCCCCGCCCCGCGGCGCCCCGCCGCCCCCGGGCGCCCCGCAACCCCCCCGCCCCGCGGCGCCCCCCGCCCGCAGCCCCCGGGCGCCCCGCAACGCCCCGCCTCCGGCCCCCGCCCCGCAACCCCCCGCCGCCCCCGGGCGCCCCGCAACGCCCCGCCCCGCGGCGCATGGGGACGGGGCAGGAGAGGCCCGGGAGGCGGTGGGGGCGGGGAACGGAGCCGCAGGGGACTCGCGCGGGGCGGGGCCGGGGGGGGCTCGCGCGGCGGGGGGAGGGGCGGGGCCGGGGGGGACCGGGGCGGCGGGGGGAGGGGCGGGGCCCGGTACTTGCCAGGGCGGGGCTGCCCGAGCCGCGGGCGGGGCTGACCGAGCCCGACATGGCCGCAGGCGGCAGCTGCGAGCCGGGCGCGCTCCCGACCCGGACCCCCGACGCTGCGCTGGGCCCCGCTGCTGCGCGCGCGCGCGCCCGCCCCTTGCGGAAGTGACGCACACGGGGGCGGGGAACCCAGCCAGCTCCCCCCAGCCTCGCAGCCGCAGCGCGCGAGCGGCCACGAGCCCAGGCTGGACCCGCCCCCAGCCGCGCCCCGCAATGCCCCACCCCGCCAGCAGGGGCCTGGGCGGGGAGCGGACTGACCCATGGCTCTGGGAGGGGGGGCACGGAGCGGACTGACCCATGGCTCTGGGGAGGGGGGGCACGGAGCAGACTGACCCATGGCTCTGGGGAGGGGGGGGACAGGGAACGGACTGACCCATGGCTCTGGGGAGGGGGGGACAGGGAACGGACTGACCCATGGCTCTCGGTGGGGGGGCAGCGAACGGACTGACCCATGGCTCTGGGAGGGGGGGCACGGAGCGGACTGACCCATGGCTCTGGGGAGGGGGGGCACGGAGCAGACTGACCCATGGCTCTGGGGAGGGGGGGACAGGGAACGGACTGACCCATGGCTCTGGGGAGGGGGGGCAGCGAACGGACTGACCCATGGCTCTGGGAGGACGGACAGGGAACGGACTGACCCATGGCTCTCGGTGGGGGGGCAGCGAACGGACTGACCCATGGCTCTGGGAGGGGGGGCACGGAGCGGACTGACCCATGGCTCTCGGTGGGGGGGCAGCGAACGGACTGACCCATGGCTCTGGGAGGGGGGGCACGGAGCGGACTGACCCATGGCTCTCGGTGGGGGGGCAGCGAACGCACTGACCCATGGCTCTGGGAGGGGGGGCAGCGAACGGACTGACCCATGGCTCTGGGAGGGGAGCGGGGCAGGGAACGGACTGACCCATGGCTCTGGGAGGGGGGGCAGCGAACGGACTGACCCATGGCTCTGGGAGGGGAGCGGGGCAGGGAACGGACTGACCCATGGCTCTGGGAGGGGGGGCAGCGAACGGACTGACCCATGGCTCTGGGGAGGGGAGCGGGGCAGGGAGCAGATTGACCTATGGCTCTGGGGAGCGGGGCACGGAACGGACTGACCCACGGCTCTGGGAATGGACTGACCCTTGGCAATGGGGAGGGGAGCGGGGCAGGGAACAGACTGACCCATGGCTCTGAGGAGGAGGGGCAGCGAACGTACTGACCCATGGCTCGGGAGGGGCGGCAGGGAGCAGACTGACCCAAGGCTCTGGGAAAAGGAGGGGGCCAAGGAGTGGACTCAGTCATGGTTCTTCCCGGGACCCCATCAGCCAGGGCCGTGGGCAGGGCAGGACTCTGTGCCAGGCAGGGAGGGGCCCAGGGGTCTAGGTCTGTGCGCTGGGTCCATCCCTGAGACCCCTATATCACCCCACACTGCTCTCTCCTGGGACCAACCCCCATAGCCCTTGCACGGACCCTACAGTTGTGCTGGAAGGTGGCAGCCAGGAGCAACAGATCTGGTTAATGTTACGAAGTGTGCTAACCACCCTTCACTCAGGCAAAATTAAGGGACAATTAAATGCTCTGTTGTGTTGTGAGAGCTGAAACAAAAGAAAGCCACTACCCAAGGTACTGGCAAGGCCAGACCCAGAGGTAAGCCTTGTGGCTGAGGGAATTCTCTGGGAATTGATTGTCACACAGGGTCTGGGGCATTGATTGGTGCAGCTGTTATGTCTGGTTGTGAGCAAGCCCAGAGAAAGGAGCAGGCAGCGAGAGAAGCAGTGGTGAGCATGGACCAGAGAGGGAGCAGACAGTGCTCCTGAGGCTTAGGGCTGGCAGGAGGAGCAGACGTGGGACTAGTAAGGGAACTGCCTGCGTGCTCCTGCTGTGTCCAGGGAACCAGGCCCTAGTGTGTTGTTTGTGAATTAACTGGTGTCACGTTATTGACTTGAACTGGGACCATATAGAACATGGTTGCAACCAAGGTCCTGTAGTGGCACCAAATCTTGTACAAAGGGGGTCAAATAAGGTGTCTCAGACAAGGTTATGATTATCCTGTCTGTATGTGGGTATCATTCTGATGAAGTGAGCTGTAGTTCACGAAAGCTCATGCTCAAATAAATTGGTTAGTCTCTAAGGTGCCACAAGTCCTCCTTTTCTTTTTGCAGATACAGACTAACACGGCTGCTACTCTAAAACCTATCATTTTGTAGTTGAAGTTATGAATATTGGCTCTACACCATCTGTATTTCAAACTTGTGCTCTGCTTCTGGGTGACACCCCAGACAAGTTGGTGTTGGCTCTGCCTAGCCTGCTGGGTGGCCCATGAAGGACCATCAGCGACACAACTGACCCATTGCGAGAAGGGAGACACGCCTGGGGACTCAGCCAGGTGTGCAGGGACCTGCCTACGGACAGAACTCTGAGGTGTTTCCAGGCCATGGGATGGGCACCTTGTCTTTGGGACAAAGAAAGAGACCACATGGCAAGAGACTATAAAAAGCTGCGACAGCTCCTCCATCCGGTCTTCAGTCCTGCTTCTGACCTCTGGAGGGACTTTGCTACACGGAAGCTTTGACCCAAGGACTGAAGGACCCCTCCCAGCTGGGGATGTTCTCCAGAGACGGGATTTGAACCTGCCATTTATTCCATCACTGCTGCAAGCCTGAACCAAGAACTTGGCCATCACTGTGTGTCATTGATTCCATTTAACCCATTCTAGCTCTCATCTCTATCTTTTTCCTTTTATGAATAAATCTTTAGATTTTAGATTCTGAAGGATTGGCAACAGCGTGACTTGTGGGTAAGATCTGATTGGTATATTGACCTGGGTCTGGGGCTTGGTCCTTTGGGATCGAGAGAACCTGTTTACTGGGGTATTTGGTTTTCATAACCATCTGTCCCCATAATGAGTGGCACTGGTGGGGATACTGGGAAACTGGGGTGTCTAAGGGAATTGCTTGTGTGACTTGTGGTTAGTTAGTGGGGTGAGACCAAAGTCCTCTCTGTTTGGCTGGTTTGGTTTGCCTTGGGGTGCACAGAAACCCCAGCCTTGGGCTGTAACTGCCTTGCTTTAAGCAGCTTGTCCTGAATTTAGAGTAACAGCCGTGTTAGTCTGTATTCGCAAAAAGAAAAGGAGTACTTGTGGCACCTTAGAGACTAACCAATTTATTTGAGCATGAGCTTTCGTGAGCTACAGCTCACTTCATCGGATCAAAAGCGATCCGATGAAGTGAGCTGTAGCTCACGAAAGCTCATGCTCAAATAAATTGGTTAGTCTCTAAGGTGCCACAAGTACTCCTTTTCTTTTTGTCCTGAATTGGCACTGTCCGTGGGGTCCTGCCAGAACCAGCATCGTTACAACTGGATTGCTGGGCATGGGGCTTGGCTGGATGACAAGACAGCAGGGGCCCGAGTGACCCTTCCTCAGAGACAAAGTGTGTTGGGGGCATGGCAAACCCTTGGGGCACCAACCTAACATAGGGGGCAGTTCAGGCCTTGCCCAGCCCCAAGGTGAAAGGAGGCTGGTGAGCTCAGCTCAGGGATTCTTTTGTAAGTGCCTCTTCAGCTCCTGCCATTCCCTCCTGCATCACCCTGCCCAGTTCCTATGCCCGGCTTCCCGCCTCCAACACCACCACCCTTCTGCCTCCACACCGCCCAACCCAGCTGCATGGACCCAGCCAGGAGCTCTGCAGGGTAATGCTGCACCCTGTGGCAACAGCAGGCCAGACGGCATCACGCCCAGCCCCTTCTTGGGCCGTTCCTGGGTTCCTTGGAGGTGCGGGTGTAGCCACCACGCCCATCCACGCGGGCTGGGAGCACTGATAAAAGCCCAGCTCTGGCCCTGGGCAGCAGGCAGCTTGTCCAACTCCCCTCCACTCCCCCATCCCGCTCCCAGGAAGCAGGCTGCTGCGTCAGCCACAGCTGGCAGAGGGAGGAGGGGTTGTTTCTCTGGTGCAGTCAGAGCAGT
The DNA here is from genome assembly GCF_965140295.1 of Lepidochelys olivacea. Lineage (NCBI taxonomy): Eukaryota > Metazoa > Chordata > Testudines > Cheloniidae > Lepidochelys > Lepidochelys olivacea. Next base: position 148,968,095 of record NC_140414.1, read on the forward strand.
GTGGGCAGCCCAGCAATGGCTGTTGCCTCTCACCCCTTGCTGAGCAAGGGGAGACTGGCCCTGGGGCCTGGTTGAGGGGCTGGCTCTTGGGTGCTGTGGTCTCGCAGCAAGCGGTGCCCTGGCCCGTAGCAGCTGTAGGCTTGCGGGTGGCACCTGTGGTCTCACGGTGGGCAGTGCCCTGGCCAGTAGCAGCTGTGGGCTCACCTGTGGGCTCGCGGCTGGTGCCCTGCCCCGTGGCAGCTGTGGGCTCACGGGTGGCGGCTGTGGGCAGTGCCCTCTCCCGTGGCAGCCGGCTCCCAAATAATCAGTTAACAGTAACGTTTTTAGGCTGAGACGCACAGTCTGCAGGGGGCCTGGGATGGTCAGTCGGAGACCCCCGGTCCATGCATCCAGGCCAGAGTCACTGGGCAGAACTGTTTGTGGGGGGCAGCAGGTAAAAGGCTGCAGAGACACCAAGCACTGGGCAGCGACTCCACCCAGAACACTTAGGCTGTCTGCCACCCCACCCAAGCCAGGGGCTTCCTGCAGAGCTGGCTGCAAGCAGAGAGCCTGGCCCAGGGGCAGCTCAGACAGGAGCCAGCCCCAGCCCTCTCCTGCTGACGGCCCACAGCTGCAGCCCTGCAGCTTGCAGGGCCTTGGCTCAGGGAGCTCTGTGGCCAGCTGTCCTCGCAGAGGCCCATTGCATGCTGGGATCTGTAGTCCCACAGGCCACACCAATGTGCCAAGGGGAGACTGGCTGTGGTGTGCTCCAGGAGGCAGGTCAAGGGAATGTGCCACCCTGCCGAGGCATGCCTTGGCTGGCCAGGTCCGGGGGGCTGCGCGTCCCATGGGGGCAAAACAGAATCACGGAGCCATGGAGCTTTGAGGCTGCTTGGCCGCTCTATTTCTATCCACGAACACGTGGCCGGGCTACGTCCCCAGCCGGGGGGGCCCAGCCCCTCAGGGCTCAGAGCTCCTGGTGCAGGGCAGGCTGGGCACCTTCCAGCGCCGCGTGCCATGCAGCCGCAGGGAGAGCCACCCCTGCTGGGTGCTGGGCAGGTAGGGTTCTGCGGTGCAGCTGCCTTGCAGTTGGCTGAGGAGGTCGGAGCTCTGGGTCTCCAGGGTGGTGCTGTTGCGCAAGGCCTGCACGTCCAGGCTCTCCAGGCTGTCCAGGCTGCCCGGGGGGAAGTCCTGAGTGCGGATGCCGTTGTGTGAGCCTGGGACAAGGAGAGGAAATGTCACCCGGGGGGGGGGGATCTAGGAGAGGTTAGCCCCGGGGGGTGGGGGGGCAGAGGGGAGGTTAGCCCGGCACTGACATCGCTGTGTTCCATTCACTTGCTGTCATCGCCTGGGCCCTCCACACAGCCCATCCCACCCATGCCCTGGCCCCCCGCCCCGTTGGGGCTGATCAGAGCCAGGGGAGGTGGTGCCCCAAACTGGGGGAGGCGGTGCCCCGCGCAGACTCCTGCCCACTCCTACGAACAGCTGTTTACCCTGGAATCACCCAGCGGATGCGCGGGGCTCTGGGGTGAGCTAATCTCCTGGGGAGCTGGGCAGGGGCCTCTCGGACAGGCTCTTGCCATCTGCAGAGGAGCCCAAACCCAGTAACACGGGGAATCCCAGCTCACTGCCCCTACAAGAGGGATGTGGAAAAATTGGAAAGAGTCCAGCAGAGGGCAACAAAAATGATGAGGGGACTGGAACACAGGACTTATGAGGAGAGGCTGAGGGAGCTGGGATTGTTTAGCCTGCAGAAGAGAAGAATGAGGGGGGATTTGATAGCTGCTTTCAACTACCTGAAAGGGGGTTCCAGAGAGGATGGCTCTAGACTGTTCTCAGTGGTAGCAGATGACAGGACAAGGAGTAATGGTCTCAAGTTGCAGTGGGGGAGGTTTAGATTGGATATTAGGAAAAACTTTTTCACTAAGAGGGTGGTGAAACACTGGAATGCGTTACCTAGGGAGGTGGTAGAATCTCCTTCCTTAGAGGTTTTTAAGGTCAGGCTTGACAAAGCCCTGGCTGGGATGATTTAGTTGGGGATTGGTCCTGCTTTGAGCAGGGGGTTGGACTAGATGACCTCCTGCGGTCCCTTCCAACCCTGATATTCTATGATTCTATGGCTGAGAAGCCCTCAGCATGGCTGAACTACCCCAGGGTGCCTCCCAGACACCCATACCCAGCCCCACCACCTACAGGAGAGCCTCAGCCAAGGGGATACTGCTCCCCTGTGCCCAGCCAGGCCCAGCCCTGCTGGGAGGGCAGTACCGAGGAGTCCACAGTGTCTCCAGGATGGAAGGCTGTCAGCAGGCTGCTTGAGAAAGGGCCACGGACCAGCACCTCCCCTTCGACAGATGCCCGCTAACCTCCCCTGACACCACCGGGCCCAGGGGTGCCGTGCAGGGTGGAGCCGGTCCCCCACAGTGCTCCCCCACAGCCGGTGCAGAGCTGAGCAAGTCCGTCCTGTCCCCGTGCCAGGGCGCGGGGCTCCACGTACTCAACGCTCGCACGCTGATCGTGCACCAACAGAGCGCGTCTCTGGGCACGTCCCACCCAGGGCCCAGCCCTGCTCGCCCGGGCTCCCACCTCTGACCCGCCATCATGCACCTGGCCGGGGGCAGTGCAGCCCATTGCCCCTCCAGCCCAGCCCCACGGCACTCACAGCATTTGCGGAAGGACTCCCAGGTGTGGGAGGGCAGGTAGGCCTTGCTGCTGGGCTGCTGCAAGAGGCAGACGATGGCATTGTCCATCTGCTGGAAGATGCGCAGCGACAACACCGACTGCTTGATCTCGGGCGAGAGGCCGGAATCCTCCGACTGCACCAGCTGCCGCACCGTGTCGAAGTCCTGCTTCAGCTGTAAGGCACCCTGCAGGCTGGGGAGCCCCAGGATTAGAGGGGGGAAGAGATCGCAGCCCTGCCGGTGCCCCTCACTCCCGACCTGCAGCCCCCTTCTCCTCTAGCCCTGGGCTCCCCCAGAGCTCTGCTGGTGCCCCTCATTCCCGACCCGCAGCCCCCTGCTACTCCAGCTCTGGGCTCTCCCCAGCCCTGTCACAAACATACCGCTAAGGGTAGCATAGAATCCCTCCTTTGCCTGTAGAGGGTTAAGAAGCTCAGATAACCTGGTTGGCACCTGACCAAAAGGACCAATAAGGGGAGAAGATACTTTCAAATCAGTGGGGGAAGGTTTTTGTTTTGTGTTTTTTTGGGCGTGCTCTCCGGAGACAAAGAGAGACCAAGCAAGTAATCCAGCTCCTACTGAATGATACATCTAAACTTACAGAAATAGTAAGTAATAGCAAGGAAATGCGTTTGAGTATCTTTTATTTTAGCTTGTGAATTTTCCCTGTGCTAAGAGAGAGGTTTATCCCAGTTTTTTGTAACTTTAAAGTTTTGCCTAGAAGGGAATCCTCTGTGTTTTGAATCAGATTTCCCTGTGAAGTTACCTTCCATCCTGATTTTGCAGAGGTGCTTCTTTATTTTTTTCCTCTTTATTATAAAGTTCTGTTTTTTAAAAATCTGATTGGTTTTTAGTGTCCTAAAAACCAAAGGGTCTGGTCTGTGCTCACCTGGTTTACCTATTTGGTTGGCAGATTATTCTCAAGCCTCCCCAGGAAAGGGGGTGAAGGGGCTTGGGGGGATATTTTAGGGAAACAGGAACTCCAAGTGGTCCTTTTTCCTGAATCTTTGTCTAACTCACTTGGTGGTGGCAGCAATACCCATCCAAGGACAAGGAAGGATTTGTGCCTTGGGGAAGTTTTTAACCTGAGCTGGTAGAAATAAGCTTACGGGGGTCTTTCATGCGGGTCCCCACATCTGTACCCTAGAGTTCAGAGTGGGGAGGGAACCCTGACAGCCCCTCACTTCCTACCCGCAGCCCGCTGCCACCCTAGCCCTGAGCTCCCGCCCAACCCTGCAGTGCCCCTCACTCCCGACCTGCAGCCCCCTGCCACCGCACCCAGTGAGCTCCACTACCTAAACTTGATTTTCTGGGTGAGGATGTGGTCCATCCAGGCTTCCACGAAGGCTGTCATGACGTGGGTGAGCGTGGGCATCTGGGACTCACGTGGGAGCATCTGGATGCCCTGCAGGACCTGGCCCAGGACACTCTGGGCAGCAGTCAAGGCGTACTCACTTGGGGTGCTGGGTAGGTCTGAAAGAGGCCGGGGCGGGGGCAGCATTACTCCTGCATGGCTGGAAGGAGCTGTGAGGGGTGTATGCCCCACATTGGCACGGCAAGGGTTACGGGGAGCTCATTAGGGCACCCGGGTGCAACTCCAGAGCGTGGCAGGCCCAATGCAGATGGCCAGCTGGGCGGCTCTAGAAAGGCGGGCGGCAGGCAGGAAGAGGGAGGTGCCCAGGGAGAGCTGGCAGCAGGGGCCAGGGCCCAGATCTCCCAGGTAAGTGCTGGAAGGGCCACACGAGGGTGGCAGCAGGGAGTTAAATTCCCACCTGGGGGAGCCTGGAGCAGATCCAGAGCTGTGGGAAGGGCCTGCTGATAGGCAGAGCGGGGAGGGAGCAGGTCTGACTAGGCAGACCCTGCTTGTTCACTTCCGGGTACCCGGCTGGAGCCCAGAGGAGAGCAGGGCCTGGGCAAGGAGGTGGGCAAAGCCCGGGGAGCAGGGAGGAAGGACTCGATGTGAGGCCGATGGACCCATTTGTGGGACACTCACACCCCTGAAGGGCAAGACTCTACAGTGACCCACTGGGGTGCCAAAAAGCCAGCTATGCCCTGCCCGGCCCCCAGGGGGCACTGGATACTGAGTCGCTCCACCACCAGAGGGAGGGGCGGGATGGGGGAGGGCAGTGGTCACACTGCGCCCCCAGCAGCAGGTACCTCCAGTTCTCACTGGGACCCGGGGCCTTTCCCCGGGGCCAGTGGGGCAGGCTGGCCTGGGCCCTGTGGGCACGGTGCTGCCCCAGAGACTCAAGCTGCAGCCCCCAGGCGCCGGCAATGCCAGGCAGCCAGCCCAGCATGCTGGGGGTTAGCGATCCATGCAGCCTGGGAGAGCTACCAGGGATAGCCGGGTCAGCGGCCTGCCAGCAGGGCCCGGGCCCAGAGCTGGTGCTCCGGGCTGCCGTGGCAGGGCAGGGTCCGGGATAGACCTGGGCAAGAAGGAAGCTGCTCTCAGGCTGACGTGCCAGCTCTGAGCTGCTCTGCCCACCAGGTCTGTCGGCGGACGGTGCTCGGCATGGAGGACACGGGGGGACGTACCTGCACGGAGGCCTGCTCTCCAGTGCTTGCCCAGCGGCATGGTCTGGCCGAAGATCTCTGCCGAAATCCGCTTGCAGTCGGTGGAGAACATCTGCAGCACGTCCTGGGAGAAGCTCTGGGGAACAAAGCGGGAGCTGGGCCGGCACCCCTGGGAGAGCCTGGTTTCGCACCCCCACCCTCAGGCACCTGCCAGCTTAGTGCAGCAAGGATGACGCAGCGGGTCCCGGGCACGTGTGCCAGGAAATGGAGCAAAGCCAGCTTCCACCCGGTGCCACCACCCTGGGGCCGGCCCCAGCCCGGCTTCCAGACGGTGCCACCACCCTGGGGCCGGCCCCACCTCCAGCCTACCTAGCTCAGAGCCAGCACTGCACACTCCACACCACCCATCTGACTAGAGTTGCCACCAGCTGTTCCCCCCTACAACCTGCCCACCTGGATCAGACAGTCCCCTTCCCCGGGTCCCAGCTGGCATCGCCCCCCCCGCCCTGCCCCCTCCCCCGGGTCCAAGCTGGCATCGCCCCCCCAGCCCTGCCCCGCGAGAATAGGGCTGGGGACAGGAAGGTGCTCCGACCCTCCATAGGATACAGAAGGACCTAGACCAATTGGAAGATTGGGCCAAAAGGAATCTGATGAGGTTCAATAAGGATAAGTGCAGGGTCCTGCACTTAGGACGGAAGAACCCAATGCACAGCTACAGACTAGGGACCGAATGGCTAGGCAGCAGTTCTGCGGAAAAGGACCTAGGGGTGACAGTGGACGAGAAGCTGGATATGAGTCAGCAGTGTGCCCTTGTTGCCAAGAAGGCCAATGGCATTTTGGGATGTATAAGTAGGGGCATAGCAAGCAGATCGAGGGACGTGATCGTTCCCCTCTATTCGACATTGGTGAGGCCTCATCTGGAGTACTGTGTCCAGTTTTGGGCCCCACACTTCAAGAAGGATGTGGATAAATTGGAGAGAGTCCAGCGAAGGGCAACAAAAATGATTAGGGGACTGGAACACATGAGTTATGAGGAGAGGCTGAGGGAGCTGGGATTGTTTAGCCTGCAGAAGAGAAGAATGAGGGGGGATTTGATAGCTGCTTTCAACTACCTGAAAGGGGGTTCCAAAGAGGATGGCTCTAGACTGTTCTCAATGGTAGCAGATGACAGAACGAGGAGTAATGGTCTCAAGTTGCAGTGGGGGAGGTTTAGATTGGATATTAGGAAAAACTTTTTCACTAAGAGGGTGGTGAAACACTGGAATGCGTTACCTAGGGAGGTGGTAGAATCTCCTTCCTTAGAGGTTTTTAAGGTCAGGCTTGACAAAGCCCTGGCTGGGATGATTTAACTGGGAATTGGTCCTGCTTTGAGCAGGGGGTTGGACTAGATGACCTTCTGGGGTCCCTTCCAACCCTGATATTCTATGATTCTATGATTCCATGCAGGAGTTTCCAGTCCGTGCCCAGCTCTGTGGCACAGCTCCCCGGGCTCGCCAGAGGAGGGCTGTGGCTCAGAGAGGAATGGGCTGGCCCGAGGCAGGGCCCCTGCCCTGAAGCCCCGGGACCCGAACCCTACGCAGTCACCGTGAGGCGCTGCAGCGCTCCCAGGTAGCGCGAGGCAAGGCAGGTCCCTTACCTGGATGCTGGCAGCGGTGGAGTGGATCTGTAGGCTCAGCTGCCACTCCTGGTGGGAGCCCAGGGCTGGCTGCACCCACCTGGGGCTGTCCCCGCCCTCAGGGAAGGCCCCACTCACGAGCTCTGCCAACCTGGTGGTCTCTGCCTTTAACAGCTGCAGAGGAGAGGAAGACATGAGGCCCTGAGCCTAGCCATGGCCAAAGAGAGCTTGGCTGGGGGCCAGCTGCAGCCCTCCCCCGGCCTGGGATCCCAGCCCCAACCCCTCCGCTGCCAACTTCCTTTCCCACGGGCCAGCTGCACCCGTGGAGCTCTGGCACTCTACAGGGAGGGACTCCAGCTTGGGAGCTGGGGGTCGGGTCCCTGTAGCTGTGGGAGGGAGAGGCCCCAGGCCCAGACAGCATCTCCCTGGCTGAGGGTCCCAGCCCGAGGAAGCGTCCCAGGAGCTGTACTTGCCTGGAGATCTCCCTGGGTGACGAGCAGGAACGGGCAGAGGGACCAGGCCGCAAGGTGCTGATAGGCCTTGGCCATGAGCCAGGAGCAGGAGGCCTGCCCTGTGGCCAGGCAGCGAGTCAGCAGCTCCAGCCGGAGACTTGGGGAGACGAGGTTGCCGCTCGCTGCAGGGCAGGACAATGGGTTAATGGTCAAAGCCAGGAGACCCCGAGGAGCAGAGTGAGCTGGGGCAGGGGAGAGCCCAGGGGGATGGGGATTCGGGGGGGGAGGCAGTCCCAGGGGTGGCCCAGGAGGTGGGTGGGGGGGCAGCGCTGGGGTGGGGGGGGGCGCTGGGCAGTGCCTGGGGCTGGGAGGGGCCGGTGTGGGGGTTGGGGGGCCAGGAAGTGTCAGGGGCAGCCTTAGGGTCGTGGGAGGGGGGCCAGGCAGCACCAGGGGCAGCCCCTGACATAGGGGTGGGATGGGCAGCACCGGGGGTGGCCCTGGGGGTGGGGGGCACAGGTCGTGCCAGGGCCCTAGAAGCTGATTTCTCTGCAGAGCACTGGGGCGTGTCCCCTCCGTGAGAAGGAGCCACCCCCCACGGTGAGCAACTCCTCTGGCTGATACAGAACCCTCCTCTGCCTCCGAGTCTCCAGCCCTGCAGCCGAGAGAACCCTGGCGTCCGGGCAGGGCCTCACTCACCAGTCCTTGCAGCGAGTGGAGGCTCCAGGCATTTCAGGGCGAAGGCCAGGGGAGGGTGGAGCTCCCGGAGCAGCTGGGCTGTCCTGCTGTGCGCTGTGCCCACTGTCCTGGGGCCAGGCACGCACTTATCGCTGAGGCTGGAACCCAGGGCCTGGCAGAACCCTGGGGAGAGAAGAGAGCACCACGGTGGGGGAGGGAGATGCTGCTGCCACTGGGCCCAACGGGGAGCACACTGGGGCCCTGAAACTCCCTGCCCCGTCCCCCAGTGGTCACTGCAGAGCCTCCCCACTCCCAGCATGCCCCCAAAATACCCCACGCAGGGCCCCCTGTTCCCAGGGCCCCCTGTTCCCAGAGCCCCTCCAGCCCCAGTGCTGCAGCCAGGCCTTCGCAAAGGACTCCAGTCGGCCCCAGGGCCTCCAGGCCAGCAGCCCCTGGGCCTTACCTCGGTCCCAGCTCTGGAAGACGCCCTGAGAGATCAGCCACTGGCAGAGGTGCTGCAGCGCCGCCTTGCACTCCGGGGGCACGCGGGCTGCAAGCGAACACAGGGGTGAGCACCAGGGCAGGCACAGCCCCGGGGAAGGAGGAGGGGATCAGGCCAGGCCAGTCAGCCCTTGGCTCCTGCGGAGCCAGATACTGCCAGGGTGGGGCAAACTCCTGGCCTGAGACTCCAATTCCTGCACCATGGGCCAAGCCGCAGCCCTGATGGGAAGGCTATCTGGGCACCAAAACATTCACCTGGATGGGAGCCAGCACCCCCAGAAGGGAGACGCACCGTGTTCCAAACCCCGCCCACTCCCCCGAGCCAGCCAGGCCCTGCCCTGAGGCCAGATCAGAGCCAGCACCCCACAGAGTGGAAAGACCCCATGTCCTATTACCTGCCCCCCGATCCAGCCCGTCCCTTGCCCCAGGGCTGGATGGGAGCCAGCACCCCCTGGAGGGGAAAGACCCTGTGCCCCATTCCCAACCCGGCCCCAACCCTGGGGCTGGATCGGAGCCAGCGTCCCCTAGAGGGGAACGGCTCCACGTCCCATTCCCCGCCGCCCCCCGGCACTCACCCTGACTCAGCGCCTGGCTCAGGTCCTGCGCCAGCGTGGTTGCTGCCCTTTCTGTGCACTGCGGCAGGCCTCCGAAGGGCTGTGCCTGGTCCTGCCGCAGCTCCAGGCGATGGGCCAGCGAGGCGGCCGTGGCCTCCCAGAAGAGCGGGCGGTACTGCGCATACAGAACCTCGGCAGCCTCCGAGTAGGAAGCATCCAGCCAGCGCACGGACTTCCAGCTGGGCAGGGAGGCTGAGCTCAGCCTCTCGTCCAGGCCCGGGCTGGCTGCCGGCACCACTGGGGGCTCCTGGCCCTCCTCTGCCGGGGGCTTCTCCTGCTTGGGCCTCTTGAGCACATGGTGCCAGAGGGTGTCAGTGGAGGCCACCAGGACTCCCAGAACAAGGTCCAGGAGCTCCTTGTCCTCCCTGCACAGTGCCTGCAGCTCCTCGGGGAGGCTCGGCAGCCCCTCCACTGTGGGGGGCCCAGGGGACCCCATATCTGTTTCGCTGCTGCTGTGGTCCAGGGCCCAAGGCACCACAGCATGCTCCCAGTGCACCTGTTCCAGGCTGTCCCCCTGTGCCCGCCGCACGAGGAGCTGGTGGAGTCTGTGGGCGGCCAGCCTGCCTCTCTCGGCTGCCAGCATGCCCAGCACCCGCCCAATGGGATAGGCCTGAGCGCCACCCCCCACCTCCCCTTTGCGCTGGAGTGGAGTGGCGGGATCAGCCCCCGGCTCGCTGGAGGCCCGCTCCAGGGCCTGGTCGCTCAGCACTTGGTTGTAGATCTCCAGGCCCTGGAACAGGTCGGAGACCTGGGCAGGGGAGACGGCGGCGGGGCTGGCCCGTGCCAGGCAGTGCAGCAGCCCCTCCAGGTAGCGCTCCGCCAGGCGGGTGGCGTGCAGGGCCAGCAGGCCCAGCACCCCCTGCATGTGCCTCACCGACTCGTGACGCTGCAGCAGCAGCCCCCGCAGCCAGGGGTCGCTGCGCATCTTGTGCTGCAGCCTGCTCCAGTGGCCGGTGTGAGTCCGCAGCTCCTCACAGAGCCCCCTGAGCGGCCTGCTCCCCGCAGGGTCCCCTCCCCAGTCCTGCAGCGCCAGGAGAGCCAGGAGGTGGCGGACGAAGTCCGAGGCCCCTTTGAGGCGGCGGCTGTACTCGCGGGAGAGGCGGAGGTGATGGCGGTGCTGCACCAGGGCGTGCAAGGCGGCACAGCGCTTGGCCACGCTGGGGTAGACGGGGTGGTAGGAGAAGGCGCCCTGGGCCGTCTCACCGGCCGCCGGCTTGACATGGCCTTGGAAGGTCTCCGTGCGGGGGTTCTCCTGCACGCGGAGGCAGCGGCTGAGCCCCAGCAAGCTGTGCTCCACCTGGGCCAAGCAGGCCAGGGCGCCGGGCGAGTCCTCCTCGTCGCTGTCGTAGGCCCCGGCGCCGGCGTGCCTCGGCTGCAGGAGGCGTTGCACACTGGGGTTCATGCAGCTCCACAGCAGGGCCTCCGCCTTCTGCAGGGACCTGGCAAAGCCGCTCAGGGAGCTGCGGCCTGCAAGACACGGAGCCTGGAGATGGGAGGAGGCAGCTGCAGCCCCAGGGAACCCCCGTAACCTCCCGCAGCGGCGAAAGCAGAGCCAGGCTGGGGCTGAATGGAGAGAGCCCAATACGTAGGGGGAGCAGAGATATGCCCCCCAACGGTCCATCATGCTCCTGTAGATGTGCCCCCAACACTCCCTAGGACACCCCCAGCTCCAGTGGCCTGGGGTATGGAGAACCACAAGGCACCTGCCTTATAGCCCCTGGACCACCCGTAATTACCCCATCCTCAACCCACCACTCCCACACTTGTCTTTGGGGAACCCCCGACACCCCTGCCATGGGGAAAGGAGCTAGATCCGTCACTCGCCTGGCTGCTGGGGACACCAACTGTGCCTTGGAGGGCCCGCACTGTTCAACAGAACAGGGGTAGAGGTGAACACCCAAAGTGCCAGGGATGCAGAGGGACAAAGGGGAAGCTCCTGCATAGCTCTGTCTCCCCTGCTCCCGCTGCTGTCGGGGCTGTGACACAAGGTTGCAGGTCACCCACTGCCACCTTCAGCTCCTCGTTCTCTTCCCTGCTGCCAGCCCCCTGCCTGCCTCCCCTCTGCACTCCCTCAGCCTGCACTGCTTCTTATCCTCCCCCATCGCTGCCTCTGCAGCTGCCCTTCCCCTGCCAGTAATGCCCAGGGATTAAATGGCCCAGACTGAACAAAAGGAGCTGCAGGAAAGAGGCACAAATGCAATTAAAGGATCAAGAGACTAAAAAGAGCAGCCACCCCGCCCCAGGTGTCTACCTGAGCTGGCAGCAGCCAAGCATGCCCTGGCACTGCAGCGAGCGGCCCAGGCCACCACAGGCTGCCAAGGAGTTGCTGTCACAGCCCTCGATTGGGGTTTATGTTCTCTGCTTTCAATGGAGACTTTGGTGTCCAGCTCTCCTCCTGCCCGAACCTGTCATGGTGTGGTGCTGCCCAGCCACACAGAGTTACTGTCCTCACCTGAGTCTGCTGACTCCTCTCGCTCCCCGTGCCCATCGGCGGGAGACACCTTCTTGGGCCCCACCAGCGAGCTCAGCGGCGGCAGGATGGAGCCCGAGGCCTGCGACATGCGCGACATGATGAGGATGAAGACAGCATTCAGGCCAATGCCGTCTGCTTCGATCATCTGCAAGAGCCAAGGGTTGGTGGGTCAACCTCAGCATTGTCCGCAGAGGCAGCCGCCAGCTTAGTTGACTCCGACCCTGACCCCTCCTAAGGACTGCAGCACCATCTCCTGACAGCCCTAGTCACACGGACCTTGGCTGCCACCTTAGGGCAGTGCCCCAGGCCCCAACCTCCACGTGCAGGGGATGGGCACCCAGGAACTGAGGGTGTGTCTACACTGCAGTGTAAATCCAGGGTTTGAACTCAGCCTCAAGACTAACCCCCTTCTGCCTACACACCAATCATGCTAACCCAGGGTCCCGGGACCGCACCGGGGTGGAGGACCTGAGCCTCAGTCAACCTTGGAGCCAGGGTTCAAGCCCTGTTGCTTTGCAGTGTAGATGCAGCCCCACTGGACTCATGCTCTGGCAGTGTGCCAAAAGTAGCCACAATCCCAAGCCCTGACTTTCTTTTTCCTCTGGACAAAGCAGCTTCGGCGGCCAGTCAAGTTTCCCCACGCTGCCCCAGGAACAGAGGGCTCCAGCGGCCACGGTTTGGGAGGGTGCAAGAACTCTGGGGTATGGGCGGTTGGCCTCAGGCCTGCATAATGCCGTGTAGATGCCGACACACCTCAGGGCGTAACAGCTCCACACCCGGGCTTACAGATGAGTGTGGACGCTCAGGGCCAGGGTCTGCTGACTTGAGCTCACGCTGCAGTGGAGACAGACCAGAACGGCCCCCCGGCATGTGCTGATGCCCAGGGCGGGGGGGGGCAGCTCAGCCAGGGAGACACGTTCCCACACAGCCCCGGGGCGGGCCGGGGGGCAGCTCAGCCAGGGAGACACGTTCCCACACAGCCCAGGCCGGGGGGCAGCTCAGCCAGGGAGACACGTTCCCACACAGCCCCGGGGCGGGCCGGGGGGCAGCTCAGCCAGGGAGACACGTTCCCACACAGCCCGGGCCGGGCCGGGGGGCAGCTCAGCCAGGGAGACACGTTCCCACACAGCCCCAGCCCGGGCCGGGGGGCAGCTCAGCCAGGGAGACACGTTCCCACACAGCCCGGGCCGGGCCGGGGGGCAGCTCAGCCAGGGAGACACGTTCCCACACAGCCCGGGCCGGGGGCAGCTCAGCCAGGGAGACACGTTCCCACACAGCCCCAGCCCGGGCCGGGGGCAGCTCAGCCAGGGAGACACGTTCCCACACAGCCCGGGCCCGGGCCGGGGGCAGCTCAGCCAGGGAGACACGTTCCCACACAGCCCGGGGCGGGCCGGGGGGCCGCTCAGCCAGGGAGACACGTTCCCACACAGCCCGGGCCGGGGGGCAGCTCAGCCAGGGAGACACGTTCCCACACAGCCCGGGCCGGGGGGCAGCTCAGCCAGGGAGACACGTTCCCACACAGCCCCGGCCCGGGCCGGGGGGCCGCTCAGCCAGGGAGACACGTTCCCACACAGCCCCGGGGCGGGCCGGGGGGCAGCTCAGCCAGGGAGACACGTTCCCACACAGCCCCGGGCCGGGCCGGGGGGCAGCTCAGCCAGGGAGACACGTTCCCACACAGCCCGGGCCGGGCCGGGGGGCAGCTCAGCCAGGGAGACACGTTCCCACACAGCCCCGGGGCGGGCCGGGGGGCAGCTCAGCCAGGGAGACACGTTCCCACACAGCCCCGGGGCGGGCCGGGGGGCAGCTCAGCCAGGGAGACACGTTCCCACACAGCCCCGGGGCGGGCCGGGGGGCAGCTCAGCCAGGGAGACACGTTCCCACACAGCCCCGGGCCGGGCCGGGGGGCAGCTCAGCCAGGGAGACACGTTCCCACACAGCCCGGGCCGGGGGGCAGCTCAGCCAGGGAGACACGTTCCCACACAGCCCCGGGGCGGGCCGGGGGGCAGCTCAGCCAGGGAGACACGTTCCCACACAGCCCCGGGCCGGGCCGGGGGGCAGCTCAGCCAGGGAGACACGTTCCCACACAGCCCCGGGCCGGGGGGCCGCTCAGCCAGGGAGACACGTTCCCACACAGCCCCGGGCCGGGCCGGGGGGCCGCTCAGCCAGGGAGACACGTTCCCACACAGCCCGGGCCGGGCCGGGGGGCAGCTCAGCCAGGGAGACACGTTCCCACACAGCCCCGGGCTGGGCCGGGGGGCAGCTCAGCCAGGGAGACACGTTCCCACACAGCCCGGGCCGGGCCGGGGGGCAGCTCAGCCAGGGAGACACGTTCCCACACAGCCCGGGCCGGGGGGCCGCTCAGCCAGGGAGACACGTTCCCACACAGCCCCGGGCTGGGCCGGGGGGCCGCTCAGCCAGGGAGACACGTTCCCACACAGCCCCGGGCCGGGCCGGGGGCAGCTCAGCCAGGGAGACACGTTCCCACACAGCCCGGGCCGGGGGGCAGCTCAGCCAGGGAGACACGTTCCCACACAGCCCGGGCCGGGCCGGGGGGCAGCGGGCCGGGGTGGTTACAAGGGGCGAGCAGGGCTACGAATGGGGGCCCTGCAGATCCCCCCCGCGCCCTGCCCTCTGCTGTCAGCCCCCTCAACGCCCGCCCGGCCCCCCTTTCCCCGCTGGGGGGCCACAGCCCCCCGCAGCCTCCACGTGCTGCGGCTTTGGGCCCTAGGGGGCTGGGGGGCGGGGCAAGAGGCCGGGGGGCGTGGCGCCGGCAGGGGGCGTGGCGCGCCCGGAATTGGCCCCGCCTCCGCGTCCACCCGGGCACTTCAGGGGGCACGCGCGGCCCGCGGTAGCCATGGTAACCGGCAGCTCCGCGGCCGGCCGGAGGCTCCTCGGGCCCGCGCCGGGGTCCCTGGTGGCCGCAGAGCGGCGGCCGCGCCAGCCCCGCCCGGCCCCGACACTCACCGGCCGCCGCCGCTCGCCGACCCGCCCCAGCTCGGGCGGGGAGCCAAGGCCCAATCAGCGGGCGAGGAACTGGCACGTGACGAGGGTCCGCCGGCTTCTGCCCCCCCCCGCCCGCTCTGTCACGTGATAAGGGAAGTTTGTGTCCGGCCACGTGAGGACGGGGGTGGGCGGGGCCCGGAGGGCGTATCTGCCCCTCCCCCGCCCGGTTTGCCCCACGGCGGAGGGGGCTGGGCTGTGTGGCAGGGCTCAGGAGCAGGCCCCACCATCGCCAACCTGTGGAACTCCCTGCTGCGCCCTCTGCAGCTAGCCAGACACTGCCCCTCCCATGAGCCCCCGAGATACCCCCGGCTGAACCCCCATGTCACCCTTGACTGAATGCCCTGTCAGACCCCTATGAGTCCCCCATGATTCCCTCGGGTCACCTCTGAGTGAACCCTACATAGCCCCCCATGAGCCCCCGTGTCACCCCCGATTGAACCCCCCATGTCACCCCCGACTGAATGCCCTGTCACACCCCTATGAGTCCCTCGGGTCACCTCTGAGTGAACCCTACATAGCCCCCCATGAGCCCCCGTGTCACCCCCGATTGAACCCCCCATGTCACCCTTGACTGAATGCCCTGTCACACCCCTATGAGTCCCCCATGATTCCCCAGGGTCACCTCTGAGTGAACCCTACATAGCCCCCCATGAGCCCCCGTGTCACCCCCGACTGAACCCCCCATGTCACCCTTGACTGAATGCCCTGTCACACCCCTATGAGTCCCCCATGATTCCCCAGGGTCACCTCTGAGTGAACCCTACATAGCCCCCCATGAGCCCCCGTGTCACCCCCGACTGAACCCCCCATGTCACCCTTGACTGAATGCCCTGTCACACCCCTATGAGTCCCCCATGATTCCCTCGGGTCACCTCTGAGTGAACCCTACATAGCCCCCCATGAGCCCCCGTGTCACCCCCGACTGAACCCCCCATGTCACCCTTGACTGAATGCCCTGTCACACCCCTATGAGTCCCCCATGATTCCCCAGGGTCACCTCTGAGTGAACCCTACATAGCCCCCATGTCACCCCCGACTGAATGCCCTGTCTCACCCCTATGAGTCCCCCATGATTCCCCGGGGTCACCTCTGAGTGAACCCTACATAGCCCCCCATGAGCCCCCATGTCACCCTTGACTGAATGCCCTGTCACACCCCATGAGTCCCCCATAATTCCCCCGGGTCACCTCTGAGTGAACCCTACATAGCCCCCCATGAGCCCCCATGTCACCCTTGACTGAATGCCCTGTCACACCCCATGAGTCCCCCATGATTCCCCCGGGTCACCTCTGAGTGAACCCTACTTAGCCCCCCATGAGCCCCCGTGTCACCCCCGACTGAACCCCCCATGTCACCCTTGACTGAATGCCCTGTCACACCCCTATGAGTCCCCCATGATTCCCCAGGGTCACCTCTGAGTGAACCCTACATAGCCCCCATGTCACCCCCGACTGAATGCCCTGTCTCACCCCTATGAGTCCCCCATGATTCCCCGGGGTCACCTCTGAGTGAACCCTACATAGCCCCCCATGAGCCCCCATGTCACCCTTGACTGAATGCCCTGTCACACCCCATGAGTCCCCCATGATTCCCTCGGGTCACCTCTGAGTGAACCCTACATAGCCCCCCATGTCACCCCAACTGAACCCCCCATGTCACCCTTGACTGAATGCCCTGTCACACCCCTATGAGTCCCCCATGATTCCCTCGGGTCACCTCTGAGTGAACCCTACATAGCCCTCCATGAGCCCCCGTGTCACCCCCGACTGAACCCCCCATGTCACCCTTGACTGAATGCCCTGTCACACCCCATGAGTCCCCCATGATTCCCTAGGGTCACCTCTGAGTGAACCCTACATAGCCCCCATGTCACCCCCGACTGAACCCGCCATGTCACCCTTGACTGAATGCCTTGTCTCACCCCTATGAGTCCCCCATGATTCCCCCAGGTCACCTCTGAGTGAACCCTACATAGCCCCCATGTCACCCCCGACTGAACCCGCCATGTCACCCTTGACTGAATGCCTTGTCTCACCCCTATGAGTCCCCCATGATTCCCCCAGGTCACCTCTGAGTGAACCCTACATAGCCCCCATGTCACCCCCGACTGAACCCGCCATGTCACCCTTGACTGAATGCCTTGTCTCACCCCTATGAGTCCCCCATGATTCCCCCAGGTCACCTCTGAGTGAACCCTACATAGCCCCCCATGAGCCTCCATGTCACCCCAACTGAACCCCTGACACACCCCCACAGAGCTCCCCATGTTACCCCCAACTGAATCGCCCATGTCACCCTTGACTGAAAGCCCTGCCAAACCCCTATGAGTCCCCCATGATTCCCCCGGCTCATCTCTGAGTGAACCCTACATAGCCCCCCATGAGCCCCCATGTCACCCCAACTGAACCCCCATGTCACCCTTGACTGAATGCCCTGTCACACCCCTATGAGTCTCCCATGATTCCCTGGGGTCACCTCTGAGTGAACCCTACATAGCCCCCCATGTCACCCCTGACTGAACCGCCCATGACACCCCTGCAGAGCCCCCATGAGCCCCCATGTCACCCCAACTGAACCCGTGACACACCCACAGAGCTCCCCATGTCACCCCGACTGAACCGCCCATGACACCCCTGCAGAGAACCCATGTCACCCCAACTGAACCCCTGTGACACCCCCACAGAGCTCCCCATGAGCCCCCATGTCACCCCTGACTGAACGCCCATGACACTCCCTACAAAGCGCCGCCATAATACCCCCCCAGGGCCCCTTGCAACACCTCAACTGAACCCCCCACAACAGCCCCCTTGAGCCTCCTGTGACATTCCCTCCAGAGCCCCCCTCCAGAGAGCCCGCTGCTGAACCCCCTACAGAGCTACCCCGATGGCCCCTCATGATGCCCCCTGCAGAGCTCCCTGCAACACCCCCCTGCAGAGCCTCTGGCCAACCCCCCCGACTTCCCATGCAGAACCCTCTGCAGCAGCCTGGTAGAGATCCCCATGTTTCCCATAAGTTATGATGCCCCCTGCAGAAGGTGCTGGGCAGAATCTGTGTCTGGGCCCCTTGGATAAGCTGCTGTAGCCAGTGACTGCCGGAGCCCTGCTGCTACTTGCCCCACAGTGCGCTCTTCGGGGCAGAGACCGGTTGGGCCTTCTCTGCCTAGCCTTCCCCAGACCCCTCCAGAAACAAGTTACCCAAGGCCTGGGTAAGGACTTAGCAGGGAGGGTCAGGGTTGCTGGGCTGGCCCTCAGCTGGGGCTTTCTCCTCCCTCCCTGCACAGCCTGCGTTGTGGGACCTTTGCACTTTGCCGACTAGATTGATGTGGTTCAACCAGGAGGCAGGCCTGCCCCGTAGGTGTGCCCACTGGCCTGCTCCAGCGCAGCAGGGGGGAGTGTCAGGCTAGCAGGGCTCCCAGATTTATCTGGCACAGGAGTGTCTCTCTTTCTATAATGACAGGTTTCAGAGTAGCAGCCGTGTTAGTCTGTATTCGCAAAAAGAACAGGAGGACTTGTGGCACCTTAGAGACTAACCAATTTATTTGAGCATGAGCTTTCGTGAGCTACAGCTCACTGCACCCAATGAAGTGAGCTGTAGCTCACAAAAGCTTATGCTCAAATAAATTGGTTAGTCTCTAAGGTGTCACAAGTCCTCCTTTTCTCTTTCTATACTTCTGCTCCCTGTTCTAGTGGGGCTGATCATGGGTGACACCAGCTCCAAGGTCTCCCAGGCACTGCCAGCCCCTTCCCTCAGTGGCTGCTTTATACATGAAGGGAGTGGACTGAAAGCCAAGAGTATCCTGAGGTCTAATCCCTGCCAATCTCCTCATTTAGTGTGGGCCACCGGGTCAGTTGCTTGGCCTACTTAGCCCAGCCAGCCAGGCCTCCCTGAACACACACAGGATCTACTCTCTGAGAGAGCAGGGGTGCCTGGTAACCCCATCTGGGCATTGTTCTGGAAGAAAGACTTCCTGACTCTCCCCCGCTCCCTGACCTCACCGCCTGGGGAAGCTGGGTCCAGGCTCAGTGTTGCTGATCCTCCCCTTCAGTTAGTGCTGGGCTCAGTAGGTGCTGGGGTGTGGAGGGCAGCTGCCTGGGTGACCACAGGGGGCTAGCGATGAAGGGAGGGAGAGCCTGAGCGGGGATGGGCCATGGCTTGGGTCTGCTGGGGCTTCTGACGTGTTCTTGCAAAGACTGGCTTTCTGCTCTTTGGTGAAGTTCTCCAAAGCAGTGCGGGGTCACTTGAGCCTTGTCCAGGGTGTGTGCACGTGTCGGGGGGGCGGGCCCATGTGCACACTGGAGGGTGGGCGGGGGGGGCACGCATGGGAAGGTGTGTTCAAGGATACGTGGGCCAGTGCTAGGCTGGGGGGTGGTACCTGCATTGCAAGGTTTAGAGTGTGCACACATGCGTGGGTGTATGTGTGTGCAGGAGCCGGTGGGGGTGCTCGTGGTGGGTGGGGGCCTGGCAGGCGTGCATGTGCGGGATCACCCATCCCCTGCACCAGGAAAAGCCGCTGGACGGGCTTGGCTTCATCAGTCCTGCCTCCCCCAACTCCCCAGGAGCAGCAAGCGCCTGGACTCTGCTCATTTCTAACTGAACTCTCCCTCCCTCTCCCCGTCAGCAAGGGGCAGGCAGGCAGGGAAGGGGGCGAGGAAGCTGAAGTGGTCAGAGACCTGCACTTTGCTAGAGAGGCCACAGAGATGACACTGGTCCCTGCGGGGCTCGCAATCCATCACCTGTCCCCTGTGAGGAAGCTCCTGGGGGAAGCCCTTCAGCTGGGACCTGGGTTTAACGATGACAGGGGAGGGGCTTTAGGTGTGGGGGAGGAGAGGATAATGGGGAAAGCCCAGCGGTTGGCCCCAGGGCTGAGCGACTGAGTCCTGGCCCTCACTGCCCACCTGCCCCAGCCCAGCTCAGGAACCCCATTCTCTGGCTCCCTAGTTCGGTGCCCCCCACTCCTTTGCTCCTCTGCTCCTTTCTCCCCTTCCCTGCACCCCTCTCCCCCCTCCAGCCTACCCCCTTTGCTGCACCCCTCCAGGCCTACAGCCAGCACAACAGGCCTGGCTGCCGATTGCAGTTCTGTCACATTCCCACAGAAATCAAGACCAATAGATCAGCCACTCGGACAAGCCACCCAGCTGCACTCTGCCTGCACGTCTCCCCGCCTGAGCCCAGAGTGTGCGTCCATCCCAGAGACAGGGCTATGCACCCACCCTGTCACCTAGGGAAGCCACCTCTGTGCTTTGTGACTCATGGCCACATGTCTGTGTAACCCTGAGTTCAGGGCGCTGCTGGGCAGGATGGAGGCATGCCTGCTGCAGGAGCAGGGGGTAGAGAGGTGCAGGGATGGGCGGCAGAGGGTTGCAGCAGTGGAGGAGGGGCGAAGGGGCAGAGAGCGAAAGGGGGTGGGGGACTAGGGAACGAGAAAAGGATGGGGTGCAGTGAAGGGGGATGGAAGAGTGCCGCAATGGGGTGCAGCAAAGGGTGCACAGGGAAGGGGGGTAGAGGGTTGCAGCAAAGCAATGGGGAATGGGAGAAGGGACAGAGGGGTGCAGTGAAAGGGGTTTTGGGGGTGCAGGGAAGGGAGATGGAGGGGTGCAGCAATGGGGAGGAGAAGGGGCTGAGGGGTGCAGTGAAGGGGGACGGAGGGACAGAGGGGTGCAGTGAAGGGGATTTTGGGGGTACAGGGAAGGGCGATAGAGGGGTGCAGCAAAGGGGGCACAGGGAAGGGTGCAGGGGGTGTAGCAATGGAGGAGCAGGGAAGGGGGGCAGAGGGAGGCAGTTTCTTATTGGTCAGAAGAAACAAGGGAGCCAGGACAGGTGGCGTGCTCCCATGCAGAGGGGTGGGGGACACCGAACTAGGGAACCAGAGAACTGGATTCCACAGCTGGGCTGGGGCAGGTGGGCAGCAAGGACCAGGAGTCAGTCCCTCAGCCTTGGGGCTAACCGCTGGGCTTTCCCCATTATCCATCTCTCCTCCCCACACCTAGAGCTCCCCCTCCCTGCATGCACACACCTGTGTGACGCCTGGGTCCCAACTTGGACTGGGGGAGATGGACCGGTGCACGACCTTGCTGCCCACTCCCTTGCCCTGCCCTGGCCGTGTCGAGGCACAGGAAGGGTGGGTTTGTGGCAGGATGTAGCTGAACCTGGTGCTGCTCCTGGCTTTCCTGGTACTTGTGGGGAGATGTTCCCATCTGACGGCTCCCCAAAGGGGCATAGTGCACATGGGCTGGGGGCCAGGACTCCTTGCAGCTTTGGTCGTGACTCAGTGCCCCTGAGCCCTGTGCTGCTTTGCTCACCGCCTTTCCTGCGGAGCTTGGCATTGGTGTCTGTCTCCATTAGAACCCTAACTCCTGCCATGTGCCCCGTGTGTCAGTTCTCAGAGCTCTTTACAGACCAACTAATCCTGGGTAACTGACTAACCTCCCACCTCCAGGGCAACAGCACTGTCCCCACTTTACAGAGGGAAACTGAGGCATGGGGCACGGGGCTGGCCTGCTGCAGGCCAGGCCCATTGGTGTGCAGTGGGATCCCAATGCCAGGGCCTAGCTTCCAGCCCACCCCTCTCTCCAGAGGACACTGCTTCTCCGGGTAGCTGGCATTCTGCCCGGAGAGCCATTGCCAGCTGGGGCTGACGACTGGGTACAAGTGACTTGTGTCTCCTCTTGCTGGGTTGGGGGGAGAATTTCAGGGGGTGCCTGGGCAGATGAAGGGTTAGGGGGGCGGGATGCTGGGGATCCACTCTCCCTTGTTCATGTTGTCCCAGACTGGGGTCCCCTCCAGTTGCTTATATAGCAAATCAAGCTATTTGGAGTCCAGCCATAGATGCGTCTGTCCCTGGGGAAGGACCCTCTTGGCTCCCTAGTCAGCTCAGTACCTGGGGCTCGCCAATGATCCCACCCATAGGACTGTGGTGTGTTGGAGACATTCACCCCCTTGCCTGGCCTGAGAAACACCCAGCCCTCAAGGGCGAGAACTCCCTGTGCCAGCTGGGGCCCCATGTAACAGGGCTGCTGTGAGGTTGGCTCAGCCTTCCCTCCAATCCCCAGTGACTGGCCTCAGTCCCCTGCTCCCACTGGCACCCCAAAAAGACACAGCGCAGACGCAGGGCTCCCCTCAGTCCTCACCTCAAGGTAAGCCTTCCTGCGGCTTCTCTCTAGGCTGTTCTCCTTGTCCATGGTGGGTCAGCAACGGCCCCAGGCAGCTGCCCGCTGCTAAAGCCAGAGAGAAATGAGCTTAATAACAGCTCTAATCAGCTCCTAATCCGGGCAGTCCCGGAGAGGGGGCGGGCAGGCAGGCAGTCCTCCTCTCCAGAGCAGCCCTCCGAGCACATCCAGCCCTCTGGGGATCCCGCCTGGGTGCTGGGGAACCGCAAACTCACATTAGCTCCCTGCCTGCAGTTACAGTATTGTCCTCAGTTGCCCGTCCCGCGTGTGACTGAAGGGTGCCCTGTGAGCACTGGGCCTACCCACCCCATGTGCTATTGCAGGGTTCCCCCTGGGCTTGCCCACACCTCGAATAGTGTGTGCTGCTTGGTGTCATGCCACGTGAAACAAAGTACTGGACTGGGAGAAAGCACAGAGGGCAAGCGATTGTGGGTCTGAAACAGCGTCTATATGAGGAGAGATGAAAACGACGGGAAGAGAGACGACGCAGGGGAGATATGAGGGAGGCCTATAAAATCCTGACGGGGGCGGAGAAAGGAAAGAAGGACGAGTTATTTACCCCTTCTCGTAACCCAAGAACCAGGGGCCACCCAATGCAATGAACGGGCAGCGGGTTTCAAACAAGCCGGAGGAAGGGTTCCTTCCCTCGGCGCGCAGTCGACCCGGGGAACTCCTTGCCTGGGGATGCCGCGGCGGCCGAAAGCACAACTGGGTTAACAACAGAGCGAGGTAAGTTCACGGAGGGCCGCAGAGTATCAGGGCTGGACCCGACCCCCTGCTCAAAGCAGGGCCAGACCCCAGTTTCTGCCCCGCTCCCTGGCTGGGCCCGCAAGGATTGAACTCCCAGCCCCGGGTTCAGCAGGCCCCCGCTCAGGGGATCAGAGGCCGTTCCCGGGCGGGGGACAGGAGGCCTCTGGGCCCCACGGGCCAGGCCCCGGTTTGCCAGGCGCCGGGCCGGGGCGGGTCACGCCAGGGCTGACCCCGCCTGGCCGCTCCCCGTGTCCCTGCCCGGAGCCTGGCAACGCGCCGCGCCGCCCTCAGCAAAGATGGCGGGCTCGGGGCTCTCCGGCCCTCCCCGCCCCTAGCAAAGATGGCGGGCTCGGGGCTCTCCGGCCCTCCCCGCCCCTAGCAAAGATGGCGGGCTCGGGGCTCTCCGGCCCTCCCCGCCCCTAGCAAAGATGGCGGGCTCGGGGCTCTCCGGCCCTCCCCGCCCCTAGCAAAGATGGCGGGCTCGGGGCTCTCCAGGCCTCCCCGCCCCTAGCAAAGATGGCGGGCTCGGGGCTCTCCGGCCCTCCCCGCCCCTAGCAAAGATGGCGGGCTCGGGGCTCTCCGGCCCTCCCCGCCCCTAGCAAAGATGGCGGGCTCGGGGCTCTCCGGCCCTCCCCGCCCCTAGCAAAGATGGCGGGCTCAGGGCCCGCGGGCCCTCCCCGCCCCTAGCAAAGATGGCGGGCTCGGGGCTCTCCGGCCCTCCCCGCCCCTAGCAAAGATGGCGGGCTCGGGGCTCTCCGGCCCTCCCCGCCCCTAGCAAAGATGGCGGGCTCGGGGCTCTCCGGCCCTCCCCGCCCTCAGCAAAGATGGCGGGCTCGGGGCTCTCCGGCCCTCCCCGCCCCTAGCAAAGATGGCGGGCTCGGGGCTCTCCGGCCCTCCCCGCCCCTAGCAAAGATGGCGGGCTCGGGGCCCGCGGGCCCTCCCCGCCCCTAGCAAAGATGGCGGGCTCGGGGCTCTCCGGCCCTCCCCGCCCCTAGCAAAGATGGCGGGCTCGGGGCTCTCCGGCCCTCCCCGCCCTCAGCAAAGATGGCGGGCTCGGGGCTCTCCGGCCCTCCCCGCCCCTAGCAAAGATGGCGGGCTCGGGGCTCTCCGGCCCTCCCCGCCCCTAGCAAAGATGGCGGGCTCGGGGCCCGCGGGCCCTCCCCGCCCCTAGCAAAGATGGCGGGCTCGGGGCTCTCCGGCCCTCCCCGCCCCTAGCAAAGATGGCGGGCTCGAGGCTCTCCGGCCCTCCCCGCCCCTAGCAAAGATGGCGGGCTCGGGGCTCTCCGGCCCTCCCCGCCCCTAGCAAAGATGGCGGGCTCGGGGCTCTCCGGCCCTCCCCGCCCCTAGCAAAGATGGCGGGCTCGGGGCTCTCCGGCCCTCCCCGCCCCTAGCAAAGATGGCGGGCTCGGGGCCCGCGGGCCCTCCCCGCCCCTAGCAAAGATGGCGGGCTCGGGGCTCTCTGGCCCTCCCCGCCCCTAGCAAAGATGGCGGGCTCGGGGCTCTCCGGCCCTCCCCGCCCCTAGCAAAGATGGCGGGCTCGGGGCCCGCGGGCCCTCCCCGCCCCTAGCAAAGATGGCGGGCTCGGGGCTCTCCAGCCCTCCCCGCCCCTAACAAAGATGGCGGGCTCGGGGCCCGCGGGCCCTCCCCGCCCCTAGCAAAGATGGCGGGCTCGGGGCTCTCCGGCCCTCCCCGCCCCTAGCAAAGATGGTGGGCTCGGGGCCCGCGGGCCCTCCCCGCCCCTAGCAAAGATGGCGGGCTCGGGGCTCTCCGGCCCTCCCCGCCCCTAGCAAAGATGGTGGGCTCGGGGCCCGCGGGCCCTCCCCGCCCCTAGCAAAGATGGCGGGCTCGGGGCTCTCCGGCCCTCCCCGCCCCTAACAAAGATGGCGGGCTCGGGGCTCTCCGGCCCTCCCCGCCCCTAGCAAAGATGGCGGGCTCGGGGCTCTCCGGCCCTCCCCGCCCCTAGCAAAGATGGCGGGCTCGGGGCTCTCCAGGCCTCCCCGCCCCTAGCAAAGATGGCGGGCTCGGGGCTCTCCGGCTCTCCCCGCCCCTAGCAAAGATGGCGGGCTCGGGGCTCTCCGGCCCTCCCCGCCCCTAGCAAAGATGGCGGGCTCGGGGCTCTCCGGCCCTCCCCGCCCCTAGCAAAGATGGCGGGCTCGGGGCCCGCGGGCCCTCCCCGCCCCTAGCAAAGATGGCGGGCTTGGGGCTCTCCGGCCCTCCCCGCCCCTAGCAAAGATGGCGGGCTCGGGGCTCTCCGGCCCTCCCCGCCCCTAGCAAAGATGGCGGGCTCGGGGCTCTCCGGCCCTCCCCGCCCCTAGCAAAGATGGCGGGCTCGGGGCTCTCCGGCCCTCCCCGCCCCTAGCAAAGATGGCGGGCTCGGGGCTCTCCGGCCCTCCCCGCCCTCAGCAAAGATGGCGGGCTCGGGGCTCTCCGGCCCTCCCCGCCCCTAGCAAAGATGGCGGGCTCGGGGCCCGCGGGCCCTCCCCGCCCCTAGCAAAGATGGCGGGCTCGGGGCTCTCCAGCCCTCCCCGCCCCTAACAAAGATGGCGGGCTCGGGGCCCGCGGGCCCTCCCCGCCCCTAGCAAAGATGGCGGGCTCGGGGCTCTCCAGCCCTCCCCGCCCCTAACAAAGATGGCGGGCTCGGGGCCCGCGGGCCCTCCCCGCCCCTAGCAAAGATGGCGGGCTCGGGGCCCGCGGGCCCTCCCCGCCCCTAGCAAAGATGGCGGGCTCGGGGCTCTCCGGCCCTCCCCGCCCCTAGCAAAGATGGCGGGCTCGGGGCTCTCCGGCCCTCCCCGCCCCTAGCAAAGATGGCGGGCTCGGGGCCCGCGGGCCCTCCCCGCCCCTAGCAAAGATGGCGGGCTCGGGGCTCTCCGGCCCTCCCCGCCCCTAGCAAAGATGGCGGGCTCGGGGCTCTCTGGCCCTCCCCGCCCCTAGCAAAGATGGCGGGCTCGGGGCTCTCCGGCCCTCCCCGCCCCTAGCAAAGATTGCGGGCTCGGGGCCCGCGGGCCCTCCCCGCCCCTAGCAAAGATGGCGGGCTCGGGGCTCTCCAGCCCTCCCCGCCCCTAACAAAGATGGCGGGCTCGGGGCCCGCGGGCCCTCCCCGCCCCTAGCAAAGATGGCGGGCTCGGGGCTCTCCGGCCCTCCCCGCCCCTAGCAAAGATGGTGGGCTCGGGGCCCGCGGGCCCTCCCCGCCCCTAGCAAAGATGGTGGGCTCGGGGCCCGCGGGCCCTCCCCGCCCCTAGCAAAGATGGCGGGCTCGGGGCTCTCCGGCCCTCCCCGCCCCTAGCAAAGATGGTGGGCTCGGGGCCCGCGGGCCCTCCCCGCCCCTAGCAAAGATGGCGGGCTCGGGGCTCTCCGGCCCTCCCCGCCCCTAACAAAGATGGCGGGCTCGGGGCTCTCCGGCCCTCCCCGCCCCTAGCAAAGATGGCGGGCTCGGGGCTCTCCGGCCCTCCCCGCCCCTAGCAAAGATGGCGGGCTCGGGGCTCTCCAGGCCTCCCCGCCCCTAGCAAAGATGGCGGGCTCGGGGCTCTCCGGCCCTCCCCGCCCCTAGCAAAGATGGCGGGCTCGGGGCTCTCCGGCCCTCCCCGCCCCTAGCAAAGATGGCGGGCTCGGGGCTCTCCGGCCCTCCCCGCCCCTAGCAAAGATGGCGGGCTCGGGGCCCGCGGGCCCTCCCCGCCCCTAGCAAAGATGGCGGGCTCGGGGCTCTCCGGCCCTCCCCGCCCCTAGCAAAGATGGCGGGCTCGGGGCTCTCCGGCCCTCCCCGCCCCTAGCAAAGATGGCGGGCTCGGGGCTCTCCGGCCCTCCCCGCCCCTAGCAAAGATGGCGGGCTCGGGGCTCTCCGGCCCTCCCCGCCCCTAGCAAAGATGGCGGGCTCGGGGCTCTCCGGCCCTCCCCGCCCTCAGCAAAGATGGCGGGCTCGGGGCTCTCCGGCCCTCCCCGCCCCTAGCAAAGATGGCGGGCTCGGGGCTCTCCGGCCCTCCCCGCCCTCAGCAAAGATGGCGGGCTCGGGGCTCTCCGGCCCTCCCCGCCCCTAGCAAAGATGGCGGGCTCGGGGCTCTCCGGCCCTCCCCGCCCCTAGCAAAGATGGCGGGCTCGGGGCCCGCGGGCCCTCCCCGCCCCTAGCAAAGATGGCGGGCTCGGGGCTCTCCGGCCCTCCCCGCCCCTAGCAAAGATGGCGGGCTTGGGGCTCTCCGGCCCTCCCCGCCCTCAGCAAAGATGGCGGGCTCGGGGCTCTCCGGCCCTCCCCGCCCCTAGCAAAGATGGCGGACTCGGGGCTCTCCGGCCCTCCCCGCCCTCAGCAAAGATGGCGGGCTCGGGGCTCTCCGGCCCTCCCCGCCCCTAGCAAAGATGGCGGGCTCGGGGCTCTCCGGCCCTCCCCGCCCCTAGCAAAGATGGCAGGCTCGGGGCCCGCGGGCCCTCCCCGCCCCTAGCAAAGATGGCGGGCTCGGGGCTCTCCGGCCCTCCCCGCCCCTAGCAAAGATGGCGGGCTCGGGGCTCTCCGGCCCTCCCCGCCCCTAGCAAAGATGGCGGGCTCGGGGCCCGCGGGCCCTCCCCGCCCCTAGCAAAGATGGCGGGCTCGGGGCTCTCCGGCCCTCCCCGCCCCTAGCAAAGATGGCGGGCTCGGGGCTCTCCGGCCCTCCCCGCCCCTAGCAAAGATGGCGGGCTCGGGGCCCGCGGGCCCTCCCCGCCCCTAGCAAAGATGGCGGGCTCGGGGCTCTCCGGCCCTCCCCGCCCCTAGCAAAGATGGCGGGCTCGGGGCTCTCTGGCCTTCCCCGCCCCTAGCAAAGATGGCGGGCTCGGGGCTCTCCGGCCCTCCCCGCCCCTAGCAAAGATGGCGGGCTCGGGGCCCGCGGGCCCTCCCCGCCCCTAGCAAAGATGGCGGGCTCGGGGCCCGCGGGCCCTCCCCGCCCCTAGCAAAGATGGCGGGCTCGGGGCTCTCCGGCCCTCCCCGCCCCTAGCAAAGATGGCGGGCTCGGGGCCCGCGGGCCCTCCCCGCCCCTAGCAAAGATGGCGGGCTCGGGGCTCTCCAGCCCTCCCCGCCCCTAACAAAGATGGCGGGCTCGGGGCCCGCGGGCCCTCCCCGCCCCTAGCAAAGATGGCGGGCTCGGGGCTCTCCGGCCCTCCCCGCCCCTAGCAAAGATGGTGGGCTCGGGGCCCGCGGGCCCTCCCCGCCCCTAGCAAAGATGGCGGGCTCGGGGCTCTCCGGCCCTCCCCGCCCCTAGCAAAGATGGTGGGCTCGGGGCCCGCGGGCCCTCCCCGCCCCTAGCAAAGATGGCGGGCTCGGGGCTCTCCGGCCCTCCCCGCCCCTAACAAAGATGGCGGGCTCGGGGCTCTCCGGCCCTCCCCGCCCCTAGCAAAGATGGCGGGCTCGGGGCTCTCCGGCCCTCCCCGCCCCTAGCAAAGATGGCGGGCTCGGGGCTCTCCGGCCCTCCCCGCCCCTAGCAAAGATGGCGGGCTCGGGGCTCTCCGGCCCTCCCCGCCCCTAGCAAAGATGGCGGGCTCGGGGCCCGCGGGCCCTCCCCGCCCCTAGCAAAGATGGCGGGCTCGGGGCTCTCGGGCCCTCCCCGCCCCTAGCAAAGATGGCGGGCTCGGGGCTCTCCGGCCCTCCCCGCCCCTAGCAAAGATGGCGGGCTCGGGGCTCTCCGGCCCTCCCCGCCCCTAGCAAAGATGGCGGGCTCGGGGCTCTCCGGCCCTCCCCGCCCCTAGCAAAGATGGCGGGCTCGGGGCTCTCCGGCCCTCCCCGCCCTCAGCAAAGATGGCGGGCTCGGGGCTCTCCGGCCCTCCCCGCCCCTAGCAAAGATGGCGGGCTCGGGGCTCTCCGGCCCTCCCCGCCCCTAGCAAAGATGGCGGGCTCGGGGCCCGCGGGCCCTCCCCGCCCCTAGCAAAGATGGCGGGCTCGGGGCTCTCCGGCCCTCCCCGCCCCTAGCAAAGATGGCGGGCTTGGGGCTCTCCGGCCCTCCCCGCCCTCAGCAAAGATGGCGGGCTCGGGGCTCTCCGGCCCTCCCCGCCCCTAGCAAAGATGGCGGACTCGGGGCTCTCCGGCCCTCCCCGCCCTCAGCAAAGATGGCGGGCTCGGGGCTCTCCGGCCCTCCCCGCCCCTAGCAAAGATGGCGGGCTCGGGGCCCGCGGGCCCTCCCCGCCCCTAGCAAAGATGGCGGGCTCGGGGCTCTCCGGCCCTCCCCGCCCCTAGCAAAGATGGCAGGCTCGGGGCCCGCGGGCCCTCCCCGCCCCTAGCAAAGATGGCGGGCTCGGGGCTCTCCGGCCCTCCCCGCCCCTAGCAAAGATGGCGGGCTCGGGGCTCTCCGGCCCTCCCCGCCCCTAGCAAAGATGGCGGGCTCGGGGCCCGCGGGCCCTCCCCGCCCCTAGCAAAGATGGCGGGCTCGGGGCTCTCCGGCCCTCCCCGCCCCTAGCAAAGATGGCGGGCTCGGGGCTCTCCGGCCCTCCCCGCCCCTAGCAAAGATGGCGGGCTCGGGGCCCGCGGGCCCTCCCCGCCCCTAGCAAAGATGGCGGGCTCGGGGCTCTCCGGCCCTCCCCGCCCCTAGCAAAGATGGCGGGCTCGGGGCTCTCCGGCCCTCCCCGCCCCTAGCAAAGATGGCGGGCTCGGGGCTCTCCGGCCCTCCCCGCCCCTAGCAAAGATGGCGGGCTCGGGGCTCTCCGGCCCTCCCCGCCCCTAGCAAAGATGGTGGGCTCGGGGCCCGCGGGCCCTGCCCGCCCCTAGCAAAGATGGCAGGCTCGGGGCCCGCGGGCCCTCCCCGCCCCTAGCAAAGATGGCGGGCTCGGGGCTCTCCGGCCCTCCCCGCCCCTAGCAAAGATGGCGGGCTCGGGGCTCTCCGGCCCTCCCCGCCCCTAGCAAAGATGGCGGGCTCGGGGCTCTCCGGCCCTCCCCGCCCCTAGCAAAGATGGCGGGCTCGGGGCTCTCCGGCCCTCCCCGCCCCTAGCAAAGATGGTGGGCTCGGGGCCCGCGGGCCCTCCCCGCCCCTAGCAAAGATGGCGGGCTCGGGGCTCTCCGGCCCTCCCCGCCCCTAGCAAAGATGGTGGGCTCGGGGCCCGCGGGCCCTCCCCGCCCCTAGCAAAGATGGCGGGCTCGGGGCTCTCCGGCCCTCCCCGCCCCTAGCAAAGATGGCGGGCTCGGGGCTCTCCGGCCCTCCCCGCCCCTAGCAAAGATGGCGGGCTCGGGGCTCTCCGGCCCTCCCCGCCCCTAGCAAAGATGGCGGGCTCGGGGCTCTCCGGCCCTCCCCGCCCCTAGCAAAGATGGCGGGCTCGGGGCTCTCCGGCCCTCCCCGCCCCTAGCAAAGATGGTGGGCTCGGGGCCCGCGGGCCCTCCCCGCCCCTAGCAAAGATGGCGGGCTCGGGGCTCTCCGGCCCTCCCCGCCCCTAGCAAAGATGGTGGGCTCGGGGCCCGCGGGCCCTCCCCGCCCCTAGCAAAGATGGCGGGCTCGGGGCCCGCGGGCCCTCCCCGCCCCTAGCAAAGATGGCGGGCTCGGGGCTCTCCGGCCCTCCCCGCCCCTAGCAAAGATGGCGGGCTCGGGGCTCTCCGGCCCTCCCCGCCCCTAGCAAAGATGGCGGGCTCGGGGCTCTCCGGCCCTCCCCGCCCCTAGCAAAGATGGCGGGCTCGGGGCTCTCCGGCCCTCCCCGCCCCTAGCAAAGATGGCGGGCTCGGGGCCCGCGGGCCCTCCCCGCCCCTAGCAAAGATGGCGGGCTCGGGGCTCTCCGGCCCTCCCCGCCCCTAGCAAAGATGGCGGACTCGGGGCTCTCCGGCCCTCCCCGCCCTCAGCAAAGATGGCGGGCTCGGGGCTCTCCGGCCCTCCCCGCCCCTAGCAAAGATGGCGGGCTTGGGGCTCTCCGGCCCTCCCCGCCCCTAGCAAAGATGGCGGGCTCGGGGCTCTCCGGCCCTCCCCGCCCCTAGCAAAGATGGCGGGCTCGGGGCTCTCCGGCCCTCCCCGCCCCTAGCAAAGATGGCGGGCTCGGGGCTCTCCGGCCCTCCCCGCCCCTAGCAAAGATGGTGGGCTCGGGGCCCGCGGGCCCTCCCCGCCCCTAGCAAAGATGGCGGGCTCGGGGCTCTCCGGCCCTCCCCGCCCCTAGCAAAGATGGTGGGCTCGGGGCCCGCGGGCCCTCCCCGCCCCTAGCAAAGATGGCGGGCTCGGGGCTCTCCGGCCCTCCCCGCCCCTAGCAAAGATGGCGGGCTCGGGGCTCTCCGGCCCTCCCCGCCCCTAGCAAAGATGGCGGGCTCGGGGCTCTCCGGCCCTCCCCGCCCCTAGCAAAGATGGCGGGCTCGGGGCTCTCCGGCCCTCCCCGCCCCTAGCAAAGATGGCGGGCTCGGGGCTCTCCGGCCCTCCCCGCCCCTAGCAAAGATGGTGGGCTCGGGGCCCGCGGGCCCTCCCCGCCCCTAGCAAAGATGGCGGGCTCGGGGCTCTCCGGCCCTCCCCGCCCCTAGCAAAGATGGTGGGCTCGGGGCCCGCGGGCCCTCCCCGCCCCTAGCAAAGATGGCGGGCTCGGGGCCCGCGGGCCCTCCCCGCCCCTAGCAAAGATGGCGGGCTCGGGGCTCTCCGGCCCTCCCCGCCCCTAGCAAAGATGGCGGGCTCGGGGCTCTCCGGCCCTCCCCGCCCCTAGCAAAGATGGCGGGCTCGGGGCTCTCCGGCCCTCCCCGCCCCTAGCAAAGATGGCGGGCTCGGGGCTCTCCGGCCCTCCCCGCCCCTAGCAAAGATGGCGGGCTCGGGGCCCGCGGGCCCTCCCCGCCCCTAGCAAAGATGGCGGGCTCGGGGCTCTCCGGCCCTCCCCGCCCCTAGCAAAGATGGCGGACTCGGGGCTCTCCGGCCCTCCCCGCCCTCAGCAAAGATGGCGGGCTCGGGGCTCTCCGGCCCTCCCCGCCCCTAGCAAAGATGGCGGGCTTGGGGCTCTCCGGCCCTCCCCGCCCCTAGCAAAGATGGCGGGCTCGGGGCCCGCGGGCCCTCCCCGCCCCTAGCAAAGATGGCGGGCTCGGGGCTCTCCGGCCCTCCCCGCCCCTAGCAAAGATGGCGGGCTCGGGGCCCGCGGGCCCTCCCCGCCCCTAGCAAAGATGGTGGGCTCGGGGCCCGCGGGCCCTCCCCGCCCCTAGCAAAGATGGCGTCAGCAGACGGCGGGGTGGACTCCTGTGACTGTGTCCGGTTTCCGCACGGCGCAGAGGATTGTGGGGTGGGCTGAGGGGGGTGTTTCTGGTGAGGGAGGGAGGCCGCCCCTCCCTGGGCTGATGCCGAACGCGGGACTCGGGGAGGCGGGAGCCCCCGGGGGGCCGGAGCGGGGTGAGTGAGGGGGAGTCTGAAGGGCTGGAGGTGGGGGGGGTTGGGGCGGTGAGGGGGGGTCTGAGGGGCTGGAGGTGGGGGGGTTGGGGCGGTGAGGGGGGGTCTGAGGGGCTGGAGGTGGGGGGGTTCGGGCGGTGAGGGGGGATCTGAAGGGCTGGAGGTGGGGGGGGTTGGGGCTGTGAGGGGGGGTCTGAGGGGCTGGAGGTGGGGGGGTTGGGGCGGTGAGGGGGGGTCTGAAGGGTTGGGTGTGGGGGGAGTTGGGGTGGTGGTGGGGATCTGAAGGGCTGGGTGTGGGGGGGGGTTGGGGCGGTGAGGGGGGATCTGAAGGGCTGGAGGTGGGGGGGGTTGGGGCGGTGAGGGGGGGTCTGAGGGGCTGGAGGTGGGGGGGGTTGGGGCGGTGAGGGGGGGTCTGAGGGGCTGGAGGTGGGGGGGTTGGGGCGGTGAGGGGGGGTCTGAGGGGCTGGAGGTGGGGGGGGTTGTGGTGGTGAGGGGGGGTCTGAAGGGCTGGGTGTGGGGGGGGTTGGGGCGGTGAGGGGGGGTCTGAAGGGCTGGGGGTTGGGGCGGTGGGGGGGATCTGAAGAGCTGGGGATGGGGGGGGTTGGGGCGGTGAGGGGGGATCTGAAGGGCTGGGTGTGGGGGGGGTTGGGGCGGTGAGGGGGGGTCTGAAGGGCTGGGGGTGGGGGGGTTGGGGCGGTGGGGGGGATCTGAAGAGCTGGGGATGGGGGGGGTTGGGGCGGTGAGGGGGGATCTGAAGGGCTGGGTGTGGGGGGGGGTTGGGGCGGTGAGGGGGGATCTGAAGGGCTGAGTGTGAGGGGGTCGGAGGGTTTGAGTGCGAGGGGGAGTTGGGGCGGTGCGGGGGGGTTTGGACAGTGGGGGGGTCTGAAGGGCTGGGTGTGTGGGGGGGTGGGGGGTGTCTGAGGGTTTGGGTACAGTGGGGGCTTGGGGAGGTGGGGGGTGTCTGAAGGGCTGGGTGTAGGGGGGTTGGGGTGGTGAAGGGGGTCTGAGGGTTTCACTGCGAGGGGGAGGTGGGGGGTGTCTGAGGGTTTGGGTGCAGTGGGGGGTTGGGGAGGTGGGGAAGTCTGGGGACATGCAGGAAGAAAGTAACTCCCAAGCCCCAGGCTGTTCTGCTCAGGGCGTTTGGGGGGAGCCCCCACCCTATGTTGGGGGGAGGAAGTGATGTTGCCCCCGGCGCCGGCTGTGGGGTTGGCCTACCTGGGGTGCTCCCTGGAGTGAGCGAGCGGTGAGGAGATACGCTGGGCCTGATGCGGGGGTGTCCCCTTGGGAGATCTCTTGGGAGGCGGCGGGGGGGGGGTGCTGGGGCCATGCGTCAGCAGGAGGTGGGTTGGTCTGTTCCCTGGCCTTCCTGACCCTCTGCACGTTCACTTTCGGTCCTGGCCCGCTTGGCTGCTTGCTCACAGCTGCTGTCTTGCAGGGCCCTTCCCGCCGGGGCACTTACCCCTCAGCCTGCTCACCAGCTACGGCTGTGACCCCAGCTTACAGCACCACAAGGAAGAGGTATGTGTCTGCTGTCCCTCTGCCTTCAAGGGAGTGTGTGGGGTGCATCCCTCAAGGGGATCATGGGGCTCCCACCTTCCCAGCCAGACCCCTGGCAACTAGACATGGCTGAGTCTCTTGGGCTGGCTGCCTGGTTTGCAGGCGGGGAGGGGGACCCTGGGCCAGGGCTCTGGGAGAAGCTCATTCCTGCTTCTTCTGTCTGATTTGACCAGAGCTTCAAGTTGTGTAACGGGTGGGCGCAGCAGTGAGCTGGGGGAGGCACTGAGGAACCCCAGCGGGGCTGCTGGAGACCCTGAGTCGCTAGCTGTGGTTCCATCTCCTAGGATCTCAACAACTTCATGGAGAAGCTGATGATGGAGAACCTGTACGGCCCCCCCAACAGTGCCATGAAGTGTAAAGCTGAGGAGATAGCAGGTACGAGGGGGTGGGGAAGGGGAGAGTCGGGGAGGCCAGGGGCTTTTGTGGGTGGACCTTGTGGGGTCAGAAGCTCTTGGAAGCAGCATGTCTCATGTTCCTGTGGAATCAGCCGGTCTCCTCAGGCAGAGCCATCCCTGGCCCCTCCTGACTCCACCCGTGGGCTGCTAACAGTGCACCTGCTCCTGGTGCTTGTATGAGGCACTGCTGTGCCCAGGGCTTCGCGCCCAGGGCTTCGCGCCCTGGCATATCCCTGCTGCGGGCAGGCTCCCCCCTCCTCACTCGTTTTCACCCCTGCTTCCATGAGCCCTGTCTGATTGCTTCACACAACACACAGTCAGCCTGTGGAACTCCTTGCCAGAGGATGTTGTGAAGGCCAAGACTATAACAGGGCTCCAAAAAGAACTAGATAAGTTAAGGGAGGATAGGCCCATCAGTGGCTATTAGCCAGGATGATGGCCTGAGCTTCTGTTTGCCAGCAGCTGGGAATGGGCGACAGGGGATGGATCACTTGATGATTCCCTGTTCTGTTCATTCCCTCTGGGGCACCTGGTACTGGCCACTGTCGGAAGACAGGATACTGGGCTAAAGGGACCTTTGGTCTCACCCAGCATGGCCGCTCTTATGTTCTTGGCAAAGTGCTTGGGAACCCCGCGGGGACAAGCCAGTGCTGCCGAGAGGGGCCAGTCCCACAGCCCTGGCCCAGAAGCTCTCTCCGAACGATGCACCCTGCCTTCTGCCAAGTGCCTCGCCCTGCCCTGGGAGAAGCAGGTTTGTGGTGGAGGGTGGGGTTCAGACTCCATGGGCTGAGAAGTCCTTTGCCTCTGATGAAGCTGCCACAAGGGGGCCTATTGTAGCTGCAGGCAGAGGACTCAGCTGGGTGCTCTTTCCCCTCCCAGTTCGTGGCTAGAGTCTGAGTGGGGCTGGGTAAAGAATACCCATCCAAACACCTGTTAGTCAGTGCCCCAGCCATGTGCATTGTGACATTACCTATATCGTGGCAGAGCCGAGCAGCCCCAGTTGTGGCCCAGGACTTCGTTGCGCTAGGCGCTGTATGCACACAGCCCCAGTGACCTCACAGTTGAAGGACAAGACGAGAGGTAGACAGAGGACCAGAGCTATGGCCTGGAGGCATGTATGGGACAAGAGCCTGTCAGCAGATCAACCTGTCCCTGCTAAAACCCTGCGGGGAAGGAAATTCATCCACATTCTAGGAGTACGTCTACGCTCCAGAGAAAAACCCACACCACCAAGTCTCAGAGCCCAGCTCAATTGACTTGGGCTTGCACTACAGGGCTTAAAACAGCAATGTAGATGTTCCTGCTTGGGCTGGAGGCTGGGATCCGAGCCCCTTGCCGGGATTCAGAGCCCAGGCTCCAGCCGGAGTGGGAAGTTCTGCATTGCTATTTTTAGCCTTGTGAGCCTGACTCCTTTGACCTGGGCTCTGTGATGTGGCCTTGCAGGTTTTTCTTTGCAGTGTCGAGGTCCCCTGCGGGACTTGTGAACGATGCTTCCCCAGAATGAGAACCTCTCCCAGGCTGGGATTCTGAACTGCCAGGAATCTCCCATCCCCTCTGGCCCTGTCCTGACAAGCCCACCCCCTGCCCATCACCACAGAGTCTGGGCACCTCCCGTGGCAGATTGACAGCAGTAGGGAAGGCCTTGGGGGTCTATGGAATCTCAGGCTCCTTCCTCAGTGGGGGAGGGGTTTGGGGTGAGTTGGTTTATTTTGGGGTTTTGGGATGGGGCTGCTCCTTCCCTGATCACTCGAGGTTTGGGGAGAGCTGGGGACTAAGGGGTTTGGAGTGAGGGGGCGCATCGAGAGCTCCACTCCCAGGAGATATGGGCTGGTGGAGTCATGCACTGGGGACTGTCTCTGGAGCATAGCTGGGACCTGACGGGGGGAGGTACAGCACAGGGGATGGGAAGCCCAAGCCATGGCTGCATGGGGCTGAGCGCCTGATGTGCTCTCCCTGTGCAGACTCAGACGAAGAGCTCTGCTATTATTACGACAATGATGGGGAGTATTACGAGGATGAGGAGAAGTGGGACGATTTCAACAAGGAGTGCGATGCAAAGACTGACGAGGACTCACTCCCTGGCACCTTCTGTGGCTTCAGGAAATCCTTCCTGTGCAAGGACACCTCACCAGCTCCCCTGCCCCAGAAGTCGATGGACTATCAACTGCTGGACCTGAAATTGCCCCAGAGGCAGCAGGTGACCGCAGAGGTGAGCCGAGCCCCAGGGTCATCCTCCCCAGTGGGTCCGTGTAACAGGGCGTACAGGGCCCCCTTTGCTCCTGCCCCTGCTCTGCTCCAAAAACCACTCAGAGACCTTCTGGCTCAGCAATCACGGGTGCAGTTTATTTACAGCGTGAAACCCCACCACCTTCTCACCATATACAGCTTGGGGGCTTCAGTCTGAAGGACTTCCCAGCCTTTGCATCCAAGAGAGAAGAGCTCCCACTTTCTGGCTTCCCCCCATTGGCTTCCTTCCTCTGAGGCTTTTATGTACCCCCAGGCTAATCAAGCTGGCAGCTGTTTCCCCTTTGCCAATCATGCAGAGGCTTCTCTAGCCAGCTCCAATTTATCTCCCGTAATGGGAGCTGGTGTGACGGAGGGCTAGCTCAGCAGTTTGTGCCCGGCACCCTGTCACAGTCCCCTGGAAGCCCCACTGTGGCCAGGGCTGGATGGGGCCCTCCATGTATTTCCTAAGGGCTTTGTCCACTGTGGTGCCTCCTGGATCTCTGCCAGTCCTCCGCGGGAGAACCTTCTGGTGGTGTCCTGGCTGCAGATCAGAGTGGACAGAACCTGGGGGAAGGGGTGGGGATTGTCAGCGCCACCTTTGACCAGCCCCGCTGCTGAGCATGGATGTAGTACTGCTTCTCTAGGAACAGAGCAAGCTGGCCTCGGACTTTGCCAGGGTGCAGACCGGGATCCCCATCCCGGATCAGCCCAGGGCTCCACGGAGCCCATCTCCAGCTGCTGCAGAGCAAGGTGCAGAAGCCCCTGCAGTAGCGGGGGTGAGAGAACCTGCCCCAGGGAAAGCTTCCTAGCTGTTAAGGCCAGAAGGGAGCATTGGACCATCCAGCCCCGAGAACCACCCAGGGATTCCTGCATCCAGCCCCAGATGTTTGACTGAGCTAGAGCCTCTCTCAGAAAGACACAGAGTGCGCCGCATCCCATTGGCTCATTGGCTCTCATCCTGCCCTTGCGTACTCACACCCTGGGTTCTCAGAAATCTCCTCCCTGTGGAGGAGGTGCTCGTAGTCCCCTCAGAACTCTTTCTTGGATAAGCTGACTAGACTGAGCTGCTTCAGCCTCTCCTGAAGGTCAGCCCTCAGAGCATCCTTGTAGCTCTTTTCTGATCCGATTCCAGTTTGTCACCATCCCTTTGAAAGCGTAGACTACAGCCATGGGCCTGCTGTCCCAGCGAGGGTCGCACTAAAGCTGCAGACAGACATGTTACCACCTCCTGGCTCCTGCTCGCCACCCCTCTGCCTGCCCATCTACGGGCCACGCTCCCCACTTACAGCCAGCATGGCACTACCAGGAGCACATGTTTAGCTGCCTGTCTACCATGGCTCCTTGCTCTAGACCTTGGTTCTGTTCTCACTGCAGTGTGATTTCCTGTGGGGGAAGGGGTCCTTCTCACAGCTGCCACCCCTAGCTGATCATCACCTGTGATCTCCTGGGGGATAGGGACTCTCAGTTCCAGTGGTGTGCCCCTGCTCCCAGTTGGGAAGGGCTGGCTGCTGGGTGGGGGCTGTGCCCAGCTGGCGTGGTTCTCTTCCCAGGAAGCGGAGAAGAACGCCAAGGAGCTGGTAGCTGAGGAAGAGCGAGTTAAAAGGAAAGCAGAGAAGAAAAGACTTAAGAAGAAGGTGAGTGCCCGGAGCTGTGCTCTCCACTCCTGCTGCTGTCCCAGCCACCTGGCATGCCTGCTTCCTCCTCTCCATTCTCAGCCTGGCCGGTGACCCCAGGGGATGGGGTGTGCATCTCGCCAGCATGCCACACCGGTGACGGCGCTTGCCTCCCCCCCAACAGCGCAAATGCCATTCTCCCACTCCCAAGCAGGGCAGGGAGCCTGTGGCCAGGAGATGGGTTTGTTTGGGGTCCATACCAGGTCTGTTGGTAAAATGGATGGATAGCAAACTCTGCCTCTGTCATGCCAACGAGCCAAGGGTCCTCTGCTGGCACTCAAATCCGGGGTCTCCCATCCTGGCTCGTGACAGATCCGGGTGCAGGGATTCCAGCTGTGGGGAGACCTTCCCCTTGTTCCCTGTCCAGCCAACCAGCTGTGCTGCACAGCCTGATGGATCCTCTGGAGGGCAAACTTCTGTTTTCTCTGCTACCCAGTTGCCCTGTGTTTTGAGCTCTTCAGCTCCATCTCTGTCTGTGGGAAGGGGGCTGTGTCGAGTTCAGTCCCCTTCTTATACTCCTAGAGTAGACTAGTGTAAAGCAGTCCCATAGAAGAGGGGTGGTGTGTCGGGTAGATTGAATGGAGTCTGGGGCTATCACTGAGCTTGGGATAAGGGATGTCTCTTGGCTCATGCAGCAATCGCACGCATTGGTGGGAATCTCTGGTTAGTGTGGAACAGGGAGTGCTGGCCAGGCTCTACTGGTGCCTTCTCTTCCCTGAGGTCCTCTCTTGCCCAGGCCCCTAGCTCCAGGCTGCAAGCCAGGAGTTCAGCCTGCCCTGCGTCTAGGCTCTGCAGGACAACCTGTCTCAGTTCCGTTCCCCTTGCCAGAGGAGCCTGGCTGGCTGCCCTGCTCCCCACAGAACCTGCCCTGGAGGTCCCTTGGGGGTGTGTGGTGCTGGGTGGCCCCCAGCCCCAGGAGGGTGAGCTGACTCTGCTCTACCAAATGTGTCAGCAGTGACTCGGAAGTGCAGCCTTCCCTGGGAGGGATCGGGGTCAGAGCCCCTGGCTGGGGAAAGCTTCAGCTCTCTGGAGCTCACTCGTTTCTCTGTGGCTTCCAGAGGCAGAAAGATCGGAAGAGGCAAGAAAAACTAGAACAAGAATTGAAGCCCAAGCCCGAGATGAAGTCGGTAAGTGGCTGGGTGTCACGGAGTCCCCGGGCGATGCTCTGAAATTGCTCCCTACATAGCCAATCAGGACTCTGGGGAAGTCTCCTTTCTGGGAGCAGACTGTCTGCAGGACACACAGCTCACCCGGCTTCCCCCTTCCTGGGTCTGACCTCGGAGCATTCAGCTTCCTCTGCCCCTCTGTACGCTTCCCACAGCGAGTCCGCCCAGGCGGGGTCCTGGGGAAGCCAGAGGGTCCTGCCCCCCAAGTCCGCAGACAGACGTGACTCTCAGCCAGCCAGTAAAACAGAAGGTTTATTAGACGACAGGAACATGGTCTAACACAGAGCTTGTAGGTGCGGAGAACAGGACCCCTCAGCCGGGTCCATTTTGGGGGGCAGTGAGCCAGACAACCCCGTCTGCACTTCACTCCATGTCCCAGCCAGACCCAAAAACTGAAACTCCCTCCAGCCCCCCCTCCTCTGGGCTTTGTCCCTTTGGGCCAGGAGGTCACCTGATTCCTTTGTTCTCTAACCCTTTAGCTCTCACCTTGCAAGGGGGAAGGGCCCAGGCCATCAGTTGCCAGGAAACAGGGTGTCAACGATTGTTTGTGTCCAGACCCCTGCACACCCCTGCCCTCCAGGGCTCTGCAACAATCATACATCCTTATCCTACCCCCTAGAGACTTAAGAACTGCACAAGGGAAACTGAGGCACACCCACACTATTCAGAGGAAACATTAAGAACAGTCCCACTTCGTCACAGCTGGGATACGCCTTGCTCTCCGGGCAGCCTGCCCTGTCATCCCCGGGCTTGGGAGCGGGGCTCAGAGCCACGTTTCTGAGGTGCAGTACTCTTGGTTCCTGTGTGTCCGAGAAGAGGGGCTGTAACCTGTGAGTGCTGGGCTGGGCTGGGCTCTCCCCTCCCCTCCCAGGGGAGTCTGGCGGGCGGGTGCCAGGTGGCAGAGCCTTGCCATCCTGGGGAAGCTGCCGGCAGAGCTCTGATCTCACGGGCTGGTGCTCTCCTTGCAGAATGAACCTTGTCTGAATGGTGACGCGGAGGAGGAAGGCGCCATGACATCATTGCGGAGGGGGACCCTGGACTCTAGCTCCTCCCGGAGAGATCCCAGCGAGGCCCCAGCTCCTAGGAGAGGGGAGGGAGCCAGGGCCCGGGACAGGAGTGCAGACATGAGCACCGAGGAGGAGATGGAGGTGAGGCTTGGGTGTGCTGGGCTGTGGCCCTGTCCTGCTTTTGTGCAGGGCCCGGTGCTCACCCGGCCTGCCTAGACAGAATGGCTGGGCTGTGAAAGTCCGGGTCAGCTGGCTCGGTGACGGCTGGGGGTCAGGGACCAAGGCACCCGCTGCCTCTGGGGCCAGGTGTCTTCTGGTCGTGCAACCCGTAGGGCGTGACGTGGCATACTGTTGTATTGATGTCCCTGCTCATCCAGCCTGACACCCGTGTCCCTCTCCCCCAGGATGAGCTGGACTTGAGCAGCACCTTTGTCTCCAAAGCTCAGCGTAAGGTGGGTGTGAAGCCGCTGACGCCCAGGAAGGAGAAGGTGCCCAGAGCTGAGCACAAGGAGCCGGACAGGAAGCCCCAGCAGGAGGTGAGCATTGGGTTTCTGGGCAGACACCTCCCTCTGAGTGGGCTGGGTTGGGTGAACGTGTCTCAGCCATGGGGCGGAGGAGGGAGATCCCTGGCTGCCCCAGTGGGTCTGATTAGTGCCAGCGTCTGTGTCCTCTTGGAGTGGGGGCACTTGTCCTCTGAGCACCCGGCTGAGCCGCCCTCCCAACAGTGAGCTGTGACGGGCCTGGCTCTGGACTCTGCAGGCTGCCCACCCTCTTGTGCCTGGCCACGCTCCTCTGGCTCCACCCCCCCTTGGTGACGTGCTCCCCCGTGGTACTGGCCTAACACAGACTCTTCCGGGCTGACTCTCAGCTGCTGAGCCCCATAGGACCAGCCTGGAGGGGATTTCCCACCACTGGGGCAGGGGCTGCAGATTCACTCCCCGCCGCTGAAGGGCTTTGGGAAGTGCTCGGAGCCTCGCTGGGCTCCAGTGAGTGGAACCAGCAGATGGGCCAGGTGATCAGCAGTTCTGTGAGGCCTGGCTGGCACCGGAGTTGAGCTCTCGTGTTTGTCTGCCACACCCATAGCCCTTGAGAACGGTCTCGTGACTCTTCAGGGAAGGTTCTGAGGTAGCCAACCTTCCCTGGAGTGAGCTGAGGCCAGCTGGTGAGGGAGGAGTGGAGCCAGCCTGGGACTGATCTAGGCTGTGTCGTGACAGGGCCTGTTCTCTATTAGCAGGCAGGGCTTTTGGCCCTGAGGCCTCGGCTCACAGCAGTGCAGGGACAAGACAGCTCTGGGTCCCTCCTGGGAGGGGTGCTTTCCATTGGCTCTAGCATCCTGCTCCTGCTCCAGGACACTCCGCGATCACCCTCCATGTCCCCAGTGCCTTTCAGTGTGTCTCAGAGCACCTGTGCACCAGATCAGCCTGGACCGCTGCTGGAGTGTCTGGGCTCTGCGCGGCAGAGGGGCCGGGGCTCGCCGGGGGCACAGGACCATGGCACAGGACCCTCCTCATGGCCACCTGCTCAGCCAGAGCCAGGCTGTCCCTGCAATGTGCTGCTCACCCAAGGCAGAGTGAATGGAGGGGTTCTGCCCCAGGGCACATCCCCCTGCCTGCTCCCAGGGAAGGGGAGTGTCTCTCTGGGGAAGGACGTGGCTTCTCGAGAGCCCTGTCTGTGGGGGAGACTCTGGTCCCCTCTGTTATGTGCTGACTGCAAGTGGGGAGCGTGGAGGGGCTGGTGGAGGAGGCGGTGGGATGTGGGGCTAAGAGGAGGAGGAGGAAAATCAGGGGCAAGTGCAGGCGGAGCTGGTCAGCCCCCTGCTAGGTCACCTGCCCTTCGCGTGACGGGGCAGAGGCAGGGCAGGCTCTGCCCCACGACCCAGCCGTGAGCACTGCAGGGGAGCCAGCGGGGAAAAGTGGCAAGTGATCTGCGATGTGACCCTGGCCTAGGACATCTGGGCCCCAACAGCCCATGCTGCCTCCCGGGGCCGGTGTCCAGGTCAAGGCCAGGCTGGAGTGTGCCGGGGCTGCTGCTAGGAGCAGCCAAAGTGTGCGGTGAGCGGCGACAGACATGGGCCCAGCATGGGGTGTCAGGTTGCAGAGTGAATGGGGGAAGGTGTGGGGCAGCCCCATGGCAAGCTGCTGTGCAAGCAAGCCATACCTGCCTGCAGACCCAAGGCTCAGGGGAGCCTGGCTAAAGCGAAGAGCAGGCTAACGGTGCAGCGTCTCTCCCAGCGAGCCCAGAGGCCCTGCGTGAGCAGGAAGCTGCTCAGTTGCTTGTTCGGTTGGCACTAGGAGAAGGTGGGTCCCCACCCCAGCCAGCGCACTCAGGCCTCTCGTCCTGCGACCTGCTGGGCTTGGCTCCTAGTGGAGTGGCAGCGGCTGGGGAAGCGGAGCCCCCCATGGGGAGAGGTGGGGCCAGTTCCAGCTGCACCCGTTCTCCTTGGCAGCGCTGGGGCGGCTGAAGGAAGTGGGTCCGTCTGCGTGTCTCTCTGGAAGGTGCCTAGTTCTGGCGCATGGCGCCCCCTCGGGGCAGGGGGCCCGGGCCTGTCTGAGAACGATCGAATGTGCAAATTCCTGTCAGGCAATCAGAGTGGAAGGATTTGCACCCTGCCTCGGTGCTGTGCGTGCGCAGAGGGACAGCCCCAGCCGGTGGGCGTGTGGGGAATTGGGTAGCAGAGCTGTGCCAGAGCAGCCCGGGTGCTGTGATGACGGGCTCAGTGCCTAGGTGCCAGCCAAGAATCCCAGCACGGGAGCTTTGGGCGCGGGCTGGGTGAGGCGGGAAGGGCTGGGCCGTTGTGTGGATTGCATCCCGGCTGATCTCACAGGGAGGCTAAACTGTGCCCTAGGGGACGGGCTGGGCTGGGTGGGGGTGGGCAGGACTGGAGTCG
The DNA here is from genome assembly GCF_965140295.1 of Lepidochelys olivacea. NCBI lineage: Eukaryota > Metazoa > Chordata > Testudines > Cheloniidae > Lepidochelys > Lepidochelys olivacea. The sequence goes on from NC_140414.1 coordinate 149,010,695, forward strand.
CTGATGTCTTTGCATGGTGTCTGGGCATGGGGCAGAAATGTGCTGGAAAGTGACAGCTGAAGGACTTCCAAAGGCACCTTGTTGCCACAGCCCTGCGCTTCCCCAGAGCTGTCCTGCGGCATGGGGGCCTGGCCCCACCTAGCCCACACAGACACCCCCACGCTCTGGTGCAGGCCATTCGCTGCAGAGACGGTAACTGGGAGGCAGAACCGGGCTGGGCTGGCTGGTCCCTGCGGGCTGCCTGGGGTGGGAGGTTGGAATTGCCTGCCATTCACGTGACTGGCTTGGGGAACTGCTGGTTTTCAGAGCTGGGGGCCCTGTGTGAGTCACAGGCCCAGAGGAGGGGAAGGGCTTGGTGGGTTGCCCCCAGCCTTGGCCAGTCCACCCCTCAGGGCCAGGGCATGTGGCACAAAGCCTTCAACTTGGGCAGAAAATATCCCCTTCCCCTTCTGGCCAAGGGGAAAGGCCAGGGTGTGAGCGTGCTCCACGCTGCCCTTCAGAGCCCTGTCCCTGACCCCTGCTGCCTGCGCTGGTCACGGCAAGACGGGCAGCCTGTGTGGGCAGGGGGAGGTGTCTTCCAGTGGTGGGGGTTTCGGGTTTTCCCCTGCATGCCAGAGGCTCTGCTGGGGCTGCACCGTGGGGGGCCCTGCAGCAGTGAGGCTGGGTGGCGGCCGTTGCAGTACCCCAGCCTTGCGGGTCCTCCTGAGTTGTGTCCGTCCCTCGGTAGGGAGCATAGCAGTTCTTTGCTGTGTGTCCTGACCCCGGGGCAGCTCTCCGGCCATGGGCTGGAGACATTGAGAATGTCCTGGAGGTGCCTGGTGCCGCCCAGGTTCTCTGGGCAGAGACAGGTCTCCTAAGGGCCCCTGCGTCCTCCCACTGCTGCACCCCAAGGTGGTCAGCACTGCTCGGCCTGAGAGAGCTCCTTGGGGCAGGTGGGTGGGGAGCCCCGGACCCCGCTCAGTGAGACCGACTGACTGGTTAGAGTGGTTCCTTGAATGATGCTGCCGGTGGGGGGCAATGCCAGCAGGTGGGAATTGGTGTAACCCGGTCCCCCTCGCTGCAGTCTGAACGGGAGATGGGGCGTCCCCAGGAGGAGCTGTAATGCACGCAGCGCCCTTCCCGTGCCAGAAGAAAGCAGCCTCCTGGCGCCGAGGCCGGGCAATCAGCGATGTCGGCTCTGTGGCAGTGTTGGGACGGGTGACTCCGGCCCGGGGCAGCGTGTGCTGCGGGGACGGGGTAACTGTCCCTGCTCTCGCCAGGGGCTGAATTCCCGCGTGGTCTGTGCCCAGCACCAGCCCGTCTGCTAGGCGGCTCAGGCGAGCGGGCTTCCCAGCCTGCCCCTCGGCTCCTGGGGGAGGCTGGCCTGGCAGCACCGCAGGTGTACCCCATGCACTGTGCTGCAGCCTCTCCCCCCTCCAGTGCCCCCTCACTCAGCCGAGCTGCCCCACATGCGCTGCCCAGCTGAGCGCTCGCCTCCTGCCAGGCCCGGGGGGTGAGCCCAGCTGCCCTGGCAGCCCAGCCCTCACCATGTTACTTGGCTCCCTGTGCAGGTGCCGAGGCCTGGGCAGGACGGGAGGGGAGTGGATCCCAGCACAGTGCTAGCAGGTCAGTGTCCCCCGCCCCCCACAGGCCCGGCCTTCCCACACCCAGCAGAAGGGGTCTGGGGCCATGGGGCCGGACAAGTGGCCACGCCTTTCCTGTGCCAACCTGGCTCCGCCCTGCTCACTCCTGATGCGCAGCCCCCCCATCCCAGCCCTGGGCTCTCCCCCAGGTCCGCTGGTGCCCCTCAGTCCCGACCCGCAGCCCCTGATAGCCCAGCCCTGAGCAGGCACAGCCCTTCCTAGAGCCCTGGTGTCAGGGATGCATTAACCCTTTCCTTCCCAGCCTCGTTTCCCTCCCTCTGGCCCATTCCCCGCTGCATCCCGCTTGTCCCATGGTGAGCGATCTCCATGTAGGTGCCAGGCAGGCACGGGCACCCGAGCCAGCCCCGCCCTGGAGGCCTGCCTAGGCTGCACGGGGTTCAGTAATGCAGTGCCTGTCTTGGTGACCCTGTTCCCTTCCTGCAGGCTATGGGAACGAGGCGGCAAAGCGGAGCTGCTTCCAGGAGGCCGTGTTCTTCTTCACTGAGGCTGTCAAACTCAACCCTCGGGAGCACAGGTAGGAGCGCTGGGCAGGGCTCGGGGCGGGGGGGCTCACTGGGGAGGGGGCAGAGTGTTTCTCTCTCAGGGTGGGGGGATGCTCTGGTGTGGGGCTGGGGGAGTGTTTCTCTCGGGGGTGTGCTCTTTGGGGAAGGGCTGGGGGGAGTGTGTTTCTCTCATTGGGAGGTGTGGGGGGTTCTCCATGCCAGAGGCGGGCTGGTAGTCCGTGCAGCCCCCTCCTAGCCCTGGCTCTGTATCCCCAGCCCGACTCCCTCTGTGCCTGCACGATCTGCTGGAGCCTCAGCCCCACACAGGCCCAGCGCTGCCGGGCGCTTTGGGGCAGGAGCAGGCAGCAGGGTTTGGCCCAGGCTCGCTGACCGGCCCAGTGCCAGTGGGCGCTTTGGGGCTGGGGCAGGAGCGGGCAGCTGGCCTTGGCCCAGGCTCGCTGACCGCGCTCTCCCTGCAGGCTCTTCGGGAACCGCTCGTACTGCTATGAGAGGATGCAGCAGTACGACAAGGCCCTGCGTGACGCCCACGTGGCCTTGAGCCTCCTGCCCGGCTGGCCCAAAGGCTTTTTCCGCAAGGGCAAGGCCCTCATGGGGCTGAAGGTACCTGGGTGTGGGGGGTGGGCGCCAGGGCTTGAATCCCTGCCTGGCCCTGCTGGTCAGGGAGATGGGGGGCCCTCTGAGCGAGCAGCTCATGGGAGTGGGAGCCAGGTCTAAGTGAGGTGGGGGAGGAGGCCCCTACCCTGGCCCCTGAGGTGCAGGTGGGATGGGGGAGGTGCCAGGCTCAGGGGAAGGAGACAGGTGCCTGGCCCTGTGGGGCAGGGAGGCGCTGGGCCTGTTGGGGGGTGGCAGTGAGTGACTGCCTGGCTCTCCCCAGCGCTACGCTGAGGCCAAAAGCACCTTCCTGGAGCTGCTGCAGCTGGACAGCTCCCATGCCGACGCAGCCACCCAGCTGGAAGTCTGCCAGGTGCAGCTCATCCTGGTGAGTGTCCCTGCTGTCTACACGGGGGTGGGGACAGGCCCTCCAGCCGTGGGCACAGCGCGGCCTGAGCGATTGTGGGGTGGGGTGGGCTGGCTGGCTTGGGCCCCGTGGGAGCCACCCCTGCAGGGGACAGAGCGTGAGACAGGAATAGTCTCTGCCTGCTGGGCAGTAGGGAGTCCTCTGCGTGCTGGGACATCACTGGGGCCCTGCTCATCTCTGGGAGGATCGCCCCTCCCAGGCTGGGGGCTCTGGCTGGGACAGACAGCCCTGCAGCCCCCTCCCTGGTCTAGGCTGCATGTGCTCAGAGCCCCTGCGGTGGTCTGGCAAGGCTGGGAAACTTTGCCAGGGGCCTCTCCCTGCGGGGACCACCCTGGGTTGATTTGATGTGCAGGGGCCCAGATACCAGGGTGATGGTCAGCAGAATCAGAGCCCTAGCTCGCTAGCTGGGGAAAGATGAGTGGGGCTGGGCTGCTGACCTGCTCCCCTCCTGACAGGAGAACGGCTTCAGCAGCTTTAGCAGTGAGAGGAGCCTGCTGGTGGAGCCGTCGCTGGGAGCCACAGAGTCCCAGCCGGCGGGGCCTGGTAAGGGCACAGGGGCATGGGGACCGTTGGGTGTGGAGCTCCGCTTCCCTGCGGAGACCTGGCTTGGGCCCAGTCTTCCTCGGGGAACCAGTAAGAGTTGGGAGCGGGAAGGCTGCAGGCTGGGACTGAGGGGCAGGGGCTGCGAGTCGGGAGTGAGGGGCACTGGCAGAGCGGTATGGGGATGGGGGAGCAGGGGGCTGCGGGTTGGGCTGGAGGAGCAGCTCGGGGTTGAACTGCCAGTCCCCCAGCCATCAGTTTGCCCCTCTGCAGTGTCCCCGCGGGGGGGGCCGAGTCTTCTGGGCAGCTCCTGAGCAGCCTCCAGCTTGTCCCTGCCTCTGGCCGAATGGCCCTGTGCCTGCAGAGCGGGGGTGTGCTAAGCCCTGCCTGTCCCCCCAGGTGAGCAGGCCAGGAGCTGGTCCCTGGGCAGCAGTGGTTACGCCGAGGGGGACGAGGATGGGGAGAGCGGGTTTGTGACCATCACTAGCTCGCGGAGCCGAGGGAAAGGTCCAGCCCAGCAGGGGCTCCGGGCCAGCAGCAGGGAGACCCCAGCTAGCACCAGACACCCTGTAGCCACTGTGCATCAGGCCAGGTAATGGGGCGCCTGGGAAATGGGCTGTGGGGGGAAACAGGCTAGTGTCCTGGATGCATCTCTGGCTATGCTTGAGGAGGGATCCGGGCCCTAAGCAGAAAGCCTGCTAGGCCTGGGGGTGGGGCAGGCGCAGGGCCCTGAGCAGAGAGCCAGGTGGGCCTGGGGGTGTTGGGAGGGGGCAGATGCTGGATCCAGGGGGTGGGGCGGGAGCCTGAGGGCGTAGTGGAGGCGCAGGTGTTGGGCCTGGAGGCGGGGAGGGACAGGTGCTGGGCCTGGGGGTGCAGCAGGGGGAGTGGGGGGTGGGGTGGGGGGTGGCACTCGTCGGCCCGCTGGCTCCTGGTGCCCGGGGTGAGGCTGGCGGGTGGGTGACCCCATGCTGTGTGCCTTTGGCAGGGAGTGGTACGCTGTGTGGGTCGGGAACGTCACCCCCAGGATCACCCAGAAGTTGCTGCGCAGCTATTTTGAGGCGTGAGTGATTCTCCTCCCCCGTCCCCCCCCCATGCCCCCAAGCTGTCTGGGCAGGGCACGGTGGGGCGGGGCTGGGGTGGAGCCTGGGCCCTCAGGCATAAACCCTGCCCTGCCCTGCTGCTTTCTGTCTCCTGCCAGCCCATCCCTCCCCCGCTGGGGCTGCCTTGACCCCTGGCCCTGCCCCTAAGCTGGTGCCCCTCCAGGCCCTGCCCCCCAGTCCCGCTGGTGCTCCCCTACGTTGCCTTGGCTAGCAAGCACCACATGCCCGGGGCTGCCCCAGAGCCAGCCTGGGGGCTGCCCAGTCAAAGGAGTACTGCCTTCTGGGCCACAGCCTCTCCCCTCTGGCTGCAGCGTGGGGCCGGGGAGCCGTGCCTGTCTTGAGGCCCGCGTCAGCCTGCCCTCCCTGGAGTAACCCGGCCAACCCAGGGCCCTCTCGCTGACTCCAGCTCCCTGCTGCCGACGCAAGAGTCCCTCGTGTCGGCTGCCCCGTGCCTGGAGAGCCTGGGGCTGGTCCCGGCGGGGGCAGCAAGGCTGAGCCCGCTCTGCTCGGCAGGTATGGGCCCATCCACTCGGTGCGGATGCTCCCGGAGAAGTACTGCGCCTTCATCAACTACACCAAGAAGGAGGCTGCGGAGGCGGCCTACGCAGCCCTACAGGTCAGGCCAGGCCTGGGGAGAGGGTCGGGGGTACTGGCCCACGTGGCTTGGCAGAGGCTGCTCTGGGCCAGCAGCCCACACTGATGCCAGCCATCAGTGCAGCCTGGTGGGCAGCAGGCAGGACTGGTCATGGCAGGGGCTCAGCTCCCCTAGGGCCAGGCCTGCTGTGCCCAGGGGGAGCCGCTCTTCTCCTGGCCCACTTGTCCTGCCTCTCTCTGGCTGGGGGGCCCCGCCCGAAGGCTTGTCTGGGGCTCTCCCCCATGGAGACAGGGCCCCACTTGGGTTCTGTCATTCCCCCACTCCTGCCCCCGGCACACACTCTGCTTGGAGACTTGCCCCAGTCAGTGCCTGGTGCTGAGCCCAGCTCTGGGTGAGCTGAGCCCTCTCCTCACTCGGCTTGAGCCAACCCTCCTCACTCGGCTTGAGCCAACCCTCCATGCCCTGCGCTCATGCCGGGTCGTCCGCACAGGGCCTGTGCCAGCAACACCTGCTTGGTGACACCAGCCTGGGTTTGTCTGCCCTGCCTGCGGCCTCTCCCCCAGGGCCCTCCTGCCCCACAGCCCAGGGCCTCCGTGTTCTCCTAGAGCCCTGCCTTGCTGGAGTGTCTCCTACTGTCCCGTGGTGCCCTCCGTGCACTGCTCCTTGGCAGCGCTGCGAGCGCCCCGCCCCACGGGGTGGCCTGTGCTGACCGGCCCCTTTCTCCCCAGGGGGCCGAAGTGGAAGGAACCAAGTTTGTGCTGCAGCTGAAGCACCCTGACCATGCAACCCCGGCCCCTGGTAGGGCTGGCCCTGGCAACGGCCCGCGGCCTGTGGGGAGGTAGGTGCTGCCCTTGGGAATGGGAATCCTGGAGCCTGCAGTGGGGCATGAGTGGGCAGGGGCCCTCCTGGCTGTCTGCAGTGCCCCCCTGCTCTGGGACTGCTGGGTCATGGAGCTGAGCAGCCGAAGCGAGGCTGTTCCAAGGCCTGAGGAGTTGGGCCCCTGCTGGTGCCCCGCGGAGGGGTCTGCCCAGTGCCCCTCCAGGTGCCCTGGCCCTGCTTGGCTCAGGCTCGGAGGAACCCGCCCCACCGCTCCAGTGCCAGCCTGGATTATTTCCCCAGTGGGGTTCTTGGGATGCTTCTTTGGAGCCATGGCCTGTTACTGCCTTGGCATGATGCCATCACTAGTGGCATCCCAGCCCAGGATCTCCTGGACGGGGGGCTGGAGCTCTGGGCTGTGCATGTATGGGGGATGGGCTGATGAGACATATGCCGGCTCTGGACCCTCTGTGTGTGCCCACAGGGAGCCAGTGCGAGTGCCCCCCACCCTGGAGTGCCATTTCTGGCGGAACGCCGGCTGCAGCTACGGGGCCGACTGCCGTTTCCGCCACCTGCCCCAGAGCAAGGGGCTGGACAAGAAGCTGGCTCAGCACTAGGGCCCTGCCCTGGCCCCATCATTGCAGGGGTCTGGAGGCCGGATGTCCCCAGGCTGACAGCTGGCTCCTCCCTGGCCATGCTGCCTCGTGGGCACAGAGTGACTGGATGGCTACCATGCTGGGCCTTCCCAAGGCCCCTCCAGCTGCTGCCTGTTGCCTACCTGTGGCCCAGCGCCAGCCAGTGGGCATCACCCCCCCGGGGTAGGACTGGACTCGCTGCTGTGTGGATGGGGACCCTGGCTGGCTGTGCTGTGGGTTCCCCTTCCCTGGGAAGGAGCCATGCAAGCTGGGTGGGGCGGCCCGCCCCCCCCCCTCCCGCCCCCCGGGACTGCCTTGGGGTTGGTTGGCCTGGAGGGAATCGCTGGGCCTCTCCTGGCAGGGAGGGCTGGAATTCAGGGCCCTGCCTGTGGCCCAGTGGGGGCACTGTGCCCCACATCTATGGGGGCACTGGAGCTGGCTGCAGACCCCTTTGCCTTATTATGGAGTGAGGCCTATGGGGACTACAACTCCCAGCATGCAGTGGAACCATGCTGTTGGGATGAAGGGCATTGTCATGCTGGGAGTTGTAGTCTCCACCCCCGGGCTGCTCTTCCATGGCTATTTCATACCAAAAATTGTCCCGGGGCAGGTTCCTGCCTCAGCCATGCTCTCTCCTTCCTGCCTTCTGATTGGCTGAGCCCTGGGTCTGTTACACTGACTCTGCCCTGCTAGGGCCTGTCTGTGCGGCGAGGGTTTGCTCCCTCTGAAGCACTGTTGGCAGACAGGACACTGGGCTAGATGGACCATTGGCCCGACCCAGTCTGGCCGTTCTTCTGTAGCTCTTTGTGGGGGGCTGGCTGGGTGGGGAGCATGGCCCAGGGTCAGGGTTGGGCTGTGGCTCCAGTCCATAGAGCCGCCCCCGGTTCCACTTGGGCTTTTAACATTGTCCCTTTGTTTTTGGAACATCCCTCTGCCCTTGGGGCTAACCTATGCCACCCCATACAGAGCCCCACAGGCCTGGGCCAGCCCCTTGCTCCCCTGCCATGTGGTGCTCTCGGCACCGGGCAGGCTGGTCCCAGGTCCCCTTTCGCTCATGTGCAGCGATGCCCCTGGGGCTCTCTGCCCTAGTGCTGGCTCCGTTCTTCGGCTCTGGCCCAGTCTGGCTGCTTTCTGCCTCACCTGTCTCCCACAGCCCTGAGTGCAAAGCCAGCTGGGTACCAGGGAGCTGCCCTGCCCTGCTGATCACAGAGACCAGCTGGCTGCTCTGGGCAGGTGCCGGGCTGTGTGTGGCTGAGGGGCCAGGATCTGCCTGGGGGCGAGGATGCAAACTGACCTGTTATGGCCCTGAGAGCGCCCAGCCTGTGCGTTCAGTGGGTGGGCCTTGCTCCCGGGCTGTGGGGCGGGGAACTCCGCAGAGCTCTTCCCCCGGGCAGCCCCGGGTTTGCAGTGGGTGCGGCGCCCAACGGGAATTTGTTCAGGGATTTGTACCTGCCTGGGGATTTATAGATTGTTCTTAATAAAACTCATTAAAGAACCCACCTTCTCCCTTCCGCCTTCCCACTCTGGCCCTGCTGGCTTCCCCCACCGTAGCCCCCCAGTCCTCTCCTGCATCTGGGAGCGTGTGGAGGAGCCCCGGGCACTGTGTGGGTTGTGCCAGCAGGGGGCGCTGTTCTCCATGGCATGCATGACAGAGCCACACCTGTTCCTGGGGCGGCTGGTGCAGCCTGGCCTGGCTGGCTGCGTCCTGTGCTCGTGGTGGAAGGAGGTGCGGGCTCCCAGCAGGCTGCAGCCAGCACAGGGGACCGTGGTGCCCCCCCGGCCACGGTAAAGTGAAAAGGGACAAAAGTAGTAACATGGGATAGGCTGAAACGGCTTCTGGGGTGTCGCCCCCGATCTCCCAGGAGCCTCCCTGTGCTCTGAACACATTTTCCCAGACGCGGTGGGGGCTGGGTGCTCTCCTCTTCCCCAGTCCTGACCCCAGAGCTCCAGTGTGGGGGTAGGGCCGTTTAACCCTTCTGGTGCTGTCTGCAGGCGCTGCCCACCGTGGGGACGTGCGTTTGCCACCCTGTCCGTATCTGGAGGATGAACGGGGCAAGGAATCAGAGTCCTAGGGCTCAGTCCCATGGCTCCCCCTTGCTGCCCCATGCCACTGCAAGCTCCATAGCTGGGGCCTGTTGACCCGGGAGCCTTCTCCCACCGCATGTACCTGTACACTGGTGGGCGTGCCCTTGGCTTTGTGCCCGTCCTGCGTGGGGAGCTTGGTGTAGGGCCCCCAAGCAGCGTTCCGCTCGCCCTGCTCTGCATAGGAGATGGAGCTGCCCTTGCCGTGTTAGGGGAGGGGTCGGTGCTAGGTGGTTCTGCACCGCTGGCCTGGATCAGCCGGGCTGTATCAGAAAAGAGCGGGCACCAACTGGGGTACAGGCATTTCCAGCCACTACTGCCACCCAGGGGAAGGACCCATGGAAAGTGGGCAAGCGCAGCGGCGGCTGGGTGGGGTGGGGAGAGACAGGGCTAAGGCTATAATCCTGAGCAAAACACTCTAGTCTGCCAGAAGCCTGGAGACCTCAGGAAGTTGTGCCCCTCCCCAGGGTCGGAGGTGGGGCTGAGGCACTGACTCGGGGCGCGGACAGCCATGTGGCAGAGGGGTGCCAAGGCTTAGAGAGGGGAAACTGCTTCTCCCCAGCTGGGAGGAGCCTGTGGAAGTCATGGCCACAGGCAGTGATGAGGTGAAGTGCTGAGCAGCGGTGTGAGCGTGAGGCAGTCATGAGTTCCACGAAGAAGCAAGAGTAACTGTCACCTGGTTGACCCCAGCTCTGCCCCTGCCCCTTCCCCTCTGAACTAGGATGTTGATGAATGTGGTCGAGTCCAGCCTGGGCTGTGAGCTGGCCCCAGCTGAGTCGTGCGTGGCCCTGGGACAGCGCATGGCCTTGGAGTGGCTTGTTCTGCAGCCCCTTCTCCCCATGACGGTACCTCCGCAATGGGATCAAGTGGCCTCAGTCGTCCTTGTGACAAGCTAAGCAGAGTGCGCTCTTGCTAGCCGGTGTTTTCTCCAGCTCGAGTCACTGTGGTGGCCCTTTTCTGCACCCTCCGGTTTTACAACTTCCTTCTAAACTGTGGGCACCAGAGCCAGATGCAGGATTCTGGTGTCTGTCTCCCCAGAGCCTGAGTACAAGAGAGAACCACCTCCCTGCTGCTGCTCACCCCCACTCTGCAGATCCGTCCACGGAGCCCTCTTTGGCACAGCAGTGCGCTGTCTGCAGTGACCCCAGGATCTTTCTCTGTTGCTGCTTTCCAGGAGACAGCCCGCACTCGGGCCTGTGGTCTCCCTGCCTTGCTCTGAGATGTACAGTGCTGGCTGTATGAAAATGTTCTGTTGGAATGCGCCCAGCTTACCGAGCAATCCAGACCACACTGGATGGCTGCTGTCCTCATTCCCTGCTCCCCCAGTGTGTGTGTCGCATGCAGATTTGATATTTACTTTGACATCGTTGGTGAAGATGTTGGCGTCTTGAGCCTAGTACCGCCCCTTGTGGTGCTGCACTGGTATACCGCCATGCAGCGAAGAGTCCCCGGGGATGATTGCTTTTGGAGATGTCAGCCCATTCTTAAACTGTTGAACGTGCGCTCTGTTCAGAGTGGATAGAGCTGATTGTCCAGTCAGAATATTATGCAGTACTGAGACAAATGTTGTACCAAAGTCCAAGTATACTGCATTTGTGCAGTCACCTTTATCAACGAAATCTATAATCTCATCAAAAAATGAAATCAGGTTTGTTTAACAAACCCTGTTTTCCCTGAAACCACGTTGACGGGTCTCAGTGATACGCCAGCCTTCGTTAGTTAGCTCATCCCTTATTTTCCCTGGATTTCTGATGTCAGGCCAACCAGCCTACAGTTACCCAGGTCATCCCAGCTCTTTCTGCTTCTTTACAAACAGAAATAGTTATTGAACGCATCTGCCTTTTCTGCACCTTTACAATACTTCTAGCGTTTCCATTGAGTAGTGGGCCTGGACCATTGCTAGGATTTCTTTTGCTCCTAACATACTTTAAACCTTCTTGTCGTGCTTGGCCCTGCCAGCTAGAGATTTTTCCCTGGTGTTTTTAGCTTCTGTGATCAGTTATCTCCAGGTCATCTTAATCCATCATAATGAGGTCCAGCATTTCCCCGTGCTGGATGTAATGCTTCTTGTGGTAAAAAGTTATCTAAAACCATCATTAGAGTTCTGAAAATTAACAGCTGGCTGCATGAGATCTCCAGCATGTCTCCTCCAGATTGAAATCCATCAGAGCACCACAACTTGTCTTTCCACACACTGTTAGACAGTGTTCGAGGTGTAACTCACCTACCCCCCTTGCGGGATCACATCTGCTCTCCCTCTCTGAGTCGGGCCCTGCCTGAGGCCCCTCCCTTTCCTGCAGCACCAGCCCAGCGGGAAGGCCTGGCTGGCTCGTGCCCGCTGCTGAGCTCAGCGCTATGTGAACTCAGAGGGGCCCAGGCTCAGGCTGAGCGCAGGGCATGGAGTTGGGGGATGCAATAAATGGTGGTACCTGATTGTGCCAAGACCGGGGTAGCTGCTGTTGTCTTGCGTCACTGAGGACAGAGCTCCAGCAGGGCGAGCTCTCTGCGGTGGCCAGGGAGGGGTGGGGACTGGACCCATCGGGGCCAAGCACGACATTGATCCTGCCCCGGGCATAGAGCAGTTAACCAAGGTGAACAAACTTGGGTCCATCCCCCCACCCCTCATCAACACAAGGCTCAGCGCCCTCCCCCTCCCACGCCAGCTGGGATTGTTTGTTGCCGTGACAACATTATGGATGCAATAATCGTTGCAGGCAGTATCTGTCCCTGTGTCTGTCTGTCTCTCTTTTCCCCCCCCCCACCCCACCCCCCAGTATCTCTCACTCTCCACCCTGCGTGTGTGCACCTGCCTCTTGTCTCTTCTGGCCCCAGATCCATGGGTCATGCCCCGCACCCCATGTATTCTTCCCTCCCTCTTTCCCTTCATTCGCCCAGGGCAGCCCCAGTGCTGGGCACCGTAGGGGATCCCTGCTGACTTGGTGCCAAGTGTGTAGCTGGAATGGACCCACAGGTCCCATCTTGACCACTCCCTACCCCAATACAGACCCTTCCAGCAGCCCGGGTAGGAGTGTTCCAGTTACCACAGGGGCATCGCCAGTTTGGAGTGTTCCCAGCAATGGGCCCTGCCCCCTTTTCCTGTGGGGGAGGTGGGTTTCCCAGCCAGTCTCTTGGATGGGAAAGGGATCCTGTAGGCCTGTGCAGCTGGGCAGGAATCCCAGGGACAAGGAAGAAGCTTAGGGTTGGGAGATGCTTCAGTGAATGCTTCAGCTGTCCCCTGTGTGGGTTGCCTGGCCAGGGCTGGTGAGTCCAGAATGGAGGGCAGGCCTGGGGAGCGTGGATCCTTTGGCCATGGCAGGAGGGAGACAGCCACACATGGAGAGCAAGGACAAACCCAGAGGGTGGGCCCCTCTCCAGGAGTGGGTGTGTGTGTGGGGGACAGGACCAGGCTGCAAAGGGGAGAATACCTGGGCTCCAGCTGCCAGCCCAGCCGAAGTCTGTGCTCAGACCCTCACTTGCAGACTTTGCATATCCCCCTGTGAGGGTGATGGGGCCTTTGAGCTCAGAGATCTACAGAGGAAAGAGCATGGGTTCTCCCAAGCCATTATCTACCTTGGTGGAATCTAGTCTCACCAACTCCCAGTGCTGAAAAATCATGAACCAGACCTGAGATAACCTTAAAAACCATGGGATTTGGACCATACTGAATGTGGGTTTGTTCCTTGCCTTCTGGCTTTGGATCCTTGAGGCTGCACTCAAATCACTTTGTCAAGCCTTTGTCCCCAACAGGAGGCTTAGAAACCAAGAATTTCATGAAATCACCTGAATCCAGGAGCTGGAGCTTGAAGAGAAAAACCAAATATCATAATAAAGCCACAAGAGCTGGTAGCTCTGGTAATCTGAGGAGACCAGACTGGCATCTACTGTCTGGGCTTAGTTTCTGCCTTGCTTAGTGGCCTCTAAGCAAAAGCAACTGGCTGCCCTTTCTACCTAAATCATGCCCCTTGTCCTTCGGAAGCTGCATCTACCGACAGTGCAGATGGCTTAGTTAAATCAGCGTGTTCCAAAGGGTGATCGGTGGTTTAAGCTGCTCAGATGCTGCTACCTATCTGGCTGCCCAGCACCAGACAATGCCATTTCCCAGCCATTCCCTAAGGGCCTATTGCCCACCGGTGGGTTTGGAATGAATGTCGTCAGTTTGCCTGTGTCTGGAGGGACATTGTGCAGTGGGCATGTCAGCTGCTGCTGTCATAGATAGTAAGGCCAGTCTGCCCTCCTGCCTGGCACAGCCCAGAGACCCTCCTGCTGCAGGGTTTGCATAAACTCCTCATTTCTGCTTTGAGCCAGTCGGTCTTTGGGAAAGATGGCCTGTCTCCACTCAGAGCCTGCACAGGATGGAGAATGCCCGCGTCTCTGGGTGGGTTGCGTCCCCTTGCTGGTAAAAATCTGCAGCTTATTTCAGGTTTTAATTTCTCCTGCTTCAACTGCCAGACTTTGGATCTCGCTCTGCCTTTGTCTGCTCAGGTCAGGTCCTTCAGCTACCACACAGTGCGTGCCCAGACAGGTACTTACAGGACTTCATCAAGCCAGTGCCACTTGCTCTTGGACAAAGCTTCTGGAGCCTGTCCCTATAAGGCAGGCTTGCCAGACCCCCAGTCAGTCTTGTGTCTCTTCTGGGAACCCTTTCCATTTGGTCAGTGTCCAGTATCCAGTAACAGACTGAGGTCACACCACCTGCCTTCTCCTCAGTATTTTCCTGCTCACGTGTCTGTGGAGTGTGTTTTCCCCCTTAGCTGCAGCATCACACAGACGGTTCACATTCAGTTAGTCTCCAAGAGTCATGCTTTCCACAATACAGTCCCCCCATCTGATAAGTGTGACCTACAGTCTTGTTCCTAGGTGTGTGAGCTTACAGGTGGTTGTTTGAAAACGTGTTTAGATGAGCCCACCTTACCAAGGTGCCCAGGTCAGTCTGTGTATCTCTCCCCATCATTTACCACTCCACTAATTTTAGTGTCATCTGCAAATGTTATCTGTAGTGCTTTTCTATTTTCTTCCAGCTCATTGAGAGAGAGAATAAATCACATTGGGCTGAGCACAGATCCCTGTGGGACTGCACTAGAAACACCCCTTTGGACAATGATTCCCCATTAACAATTTACCTTTTTGAGATCTGTGAAGTATCCAGTTTTTAATCCATTTAAAATGGGCTACATTGACATTGTGTAGTACTCATTGTGTCTGCATGTCATGCAGGGCTAAGTTCTTTCAGACACTAAATATATTAAGTTAGTACAGTTACCTTTAGCAACTAAACTTGTCATCTCTTCCAAAATGAGAAGGTTGTTTAAGACCCTGTTTTCCATCAAATCATATTGATTGGCATTAATTTTGCTGCCATCATTTAGATCTTTATTGGTTATGCTCCATATCAGCTTTTCCATGATTTAGCCCTGGATCAGGACCAATGTCATGCTGCCTGGCCTGTGGTCACACACACCATCATCGCATTTGCCCATTTCAAATGTTGGCATAAACTCAGCTCTTTTCTAGTCCTCTGGAACTCCACCACCATTCCGAGGTTTGTAAACACCAACATTAATGGTTCACAGAGCTCCGCAGCCAATTCTTTTAATACAATGTGGGTTTAAGTTATCCAGTCCTGTGGAATTAAAAACATTTCAATAGTGGATGATTAATAACCTCACTGCACTGGTAACTGATGAAAGAGAAAATATTGAATTATCACTGTAAGATATAAATACATTATCCTGCTTCTTTCTGAACTCAGGATAGCAATACTTACGGAATATTTCTCTCTTTTCTGCCTCATTGTTGACAATTTTTACCATCCTTATCTAGTATTGGACCTATACCAGTGCTAGGATTTCATTTGTTCCTGATTTAGTTAAAGAATTCTTTCTTATTCTCCTTAACCCTATTTGCCATAGATTTTTCACTAAAACCTTTAGTGCCCCTTATCAGTTGTCTGCATTTCCAAACTGCATTGGCTTCCCCATTTTGTCCATTTGTTATATATATTTTTAATGGCTCCTTTCACTTTCTTCCTTAGCCAGGATATTTTTTAATCAAAGAAGCCTTCTTTTGTGACTGCAGAATTATGTTTCTTTGGTCTCAAACAATTCCAGTTATCATTTACCTTTTTCATGTTGTTTATATCTTTCCTCTCATTTTTGTTTTCAGCTTTGGGAAATTAGTCTTCTTAATATCCCAAGTGTGTGGATTGCTCATTGGCACTCCATTCTGTATGCACATAACAAATGAAATTAGGTTGTGATCAGTTGCACCTAGGCAACCATCAATTTTTAGTTCAGTGATCAATTTGTCGTTCTCCGTTGGAATGTGGCCTGATATCGGTTGCAATACTTTCTGTGTTAGAAAGTTATTGTCTGTAATTTTCAGGAGCTCCATGGACATTTGAGTAGTTGTGGCATGAGCTCTTTTATTGCATCTGGCCCAGAAGTTCAGCGATTTATAGCCTGGGAGTGTAACGTAGCACAATCTCATCTGTGGGCAAGTTAGCGACAGAAAGGGAAGGGAGGTGTCATTTGAGTCGTAAAACTCTCCACAATCCTCATTTTGATGGTGTTCCCCTCTGCGATATGGGAGAGGGAACTTGCTGCCCAGCCAGCTCCCAGCTCTACCTCCCCTGGTTGGCAGAAGTTTTGATAATACAGGGTAATGGAAATGGGCTGAGTTGGGTGTCCTTCGAAAGCCTTTTCTCCCATGAACACAGTGGTACCAAGCATGACAAACCTAGAACAATTACGTAGATATATATTAGGGGAAATGTATAAAAATCAACTTTTTAAAAGTATCCTTTAACACAGGGATGTTTTGCTTACCTAAAGTAGACACTGATCTTGGCTAATCCTAGGGAAGCTAGCCTTGGCATGTAGGACCAAAAACATGTATTCACCAATGTCATCATCACTGTCATCTCTGTCTAGGGCACCACTGCTAGACACGTTGTCACGCTGCTCCTCTGCGCCACCCTCGTACATCTCCAGACAAAGCCAGAGCACTGGGGCTGTAGGATTGGAGCCGCAGGGAGCTGTGATAAACAGGGGGAGGGGCTGCACCTGGCTGTTTGGGGAGGCAGTCTCCTCCAGCCTATGCGACCCACCACCCATGCTCACAGGGGTGGTTCCTGGGCAGATGGAGGCCCAGACATGGGCCCCCAACTCCCTTGCAGGGCTAAGCCCTTTACTGTCCTCGGCATTTCCTCTGTGCTGGTTCAGGCAGCTCCCTGCTCAGCGGTTTGCGAGGTCCCAGTGCGCTGTGGAGGGAGCCTGTGTCATGGAGTCCCTGGGCGATGCTCTGGAACTGCTCCCCATGAAGCCAGGCAGGACTCTGGGGAAGTCTCCTTTCTGGGAGCAGCCTGTCTGCAGGACACACAGCTCACACAGCTTCCACCTTCCTGGGTCCGACCTTGGAGCATTCAGCATCATCTGCCCCTCCATGTGCTTCCCACAGCGAGTCCGCCCAGGCAGGGTCCTGGGGAAGCCAGAGGGTCCTGCCCCCCAACTTCGCAGTCAGACGAGACTCTCAGCCAGCCGGGAAAACAGAAGGTTTATTAGACGACAGGAACATGGTCTAACACAGAGCTTGTAGGTGCAGAGAACGGGACCCCTCAGCTGGGTCCATTTTGAGGGGCAGTGAGCCAGACAACCACGTCTGCCCTTCACTCCATGTCCCCAGCCAGCCCCAAACTGAAACTCTCTCCAGCCCCTCCTCCTCTGGGCTTTCCCCTTTCCCAGGCCCAGAGGTCACCTGATTCCTTTGTTCTCCAACCCTTTAGCTGTCACCTTGCAGGGTGGGGGAAGGGCCAGGCTGCCAGTTGCCAGGAAACAGGGTGTTGGCCATTCTCTGTGACCAGACCCCTGCACACACCTCCCCTTTAGGATTCTGCAACGATCATACACCCTTATCCTACCCCGTAGAGACTTAAGAACTGCCTAGGGTAAACTGAGGCACCCCCACAATATTCAGAGGAACCATTAAGAACAGTCCGCTTCGTCACATCTCTCCCCCCTTCAAGACCGAATTGAGCGGGATCACTTTAGCTGGTGACCTGGGGAAGTTCGAAGCCACCAACGTTCCCATGGATGCCCCAGCATCTCTCCCATTCCTTGGTGGGAGTTACACCAGGCCCTTCCAGTTTCACGCCCTCCCTTAGGTTGGGGGTGGTCGATAGCACTTGCATGCCGCATGTGGGAAGGTTTATGCGGCCCATGCCCTTTGGCCACCCCAAAACCCCAGGGGGTCAAACTGGGATTGGGTCTTCTCCCCAACAAGCTGGCCAAACAGCCACTTGGTTAGAGGACTGTTTAACTTTCTAAACAGCTTTCACTTCATCTGAGACCTTCTCAGAGCTATCCACACTGGGTCCTTCAACAGGAAAGTCAGTGGATCCATTCACAACAGAAAATTTTTGGCTGGTAGGAACTGAAACTTTCTTGATTAAATCACTTTCACACCCTTCAGTTGCAGTAAACTGCTTGCAAAGACTCCATGAGGATTCCTTTCCCTAGGGCTTTTCTATGCAACAATTCACCCCCACAGAAATTCTGCTCTTACCCTCTTTAACAAGGGCTTGCTCTAGAGGAACACTTTCCTGAGCAACAACAGACTCTTTCTGGGTCTCCCTCACATCCAGAATCACCTCTGGCCCATCCGGCGGATTCCTACACAATCCCCTTTCAGGCAAACTGACAGACTTCCTAGATAAAAGGTCAGAAGCATTCTCCTTCCCTTTGCCACACACAAGTTCAGGAATCTTTTCCTTCTAGCTACAGGTTTCCACACCCTCAGTAGGTAACATAATCAAATCACCTTCATGCTCTCCTTGTGCCCTGGCTAGGATCTCACCCTGATTAGACAGAGTTGCTCCACCCTTTCCCAACAACACACTAGCAACAGGCAAAATACAAGCACCAGAATTGTCTGGTCTCTGGGATTTTACATAGATCCTAACTGGATGCGACCTAGTAACAGGGCCATTCTCCAGAGCAGACACAAACTTAGGACCCTTCCCTTCCTGGGCTTTAGCTGAATCCAGAAGCAGCTCTGAGACAACTGCACGACCCTCAACCATCACAGGCTGAAAGGCCCCTTCTGTCTGCTCCACAGACAAAGAAGAGCCGGACACACTTTCTCCTTTCCCAGACACACAGCTTGGGATCTCATTCCCCTGGTCCCAGCACACAAGGCTGGTCACAGACAACTGCTTGGAGATCAGGGTAGCTCCCTCCACAGGCAAGTCAGTACCCCTGACAGACACAGACACGTTTCCTTCCCTGTCACACTTCTCCACCCAGTGAACAGGTAAGGTCCACACTCATCTTCCACTCTCCTCGCCTTCCCACCCTGCTGACTAGACACAGCCATCAGCTCACAAGGCTTCCTAGGCTCATCCAGACTTTCCTTACCAAGCACCTTGCCACTCCCCACAGATCCCCTGCCCGGCCTGTGTCTCCCCCACTCAGCTGGGGTCTCAGCTCCCATTGTGCTCAGCGTTGCCCTTGCTGTCCCAGTGGGGGTAGGCAGCGAGCTCCCTGCTTTCCTCACTGCATCAGAGCCAGCCTGAGCCCCCGCTCTGGTGTGGTAACAGGCAGGCAGGTAGCCTGAGCCTAGCCGCTCCTCCCTCCTGCATTTTCACTGACCATTTTCACTGCATTTTCATCTGACCATTTCCCTCTCCACTGACTGGTTCCCTGGATTCAAATTCAAACCCTTGGCAGTTACCGGAGCAGGGCTTAGATCCTGTCCCAAAGAGACACAGTCACCCCACAACAGGGTCTCACAGCTGATATCCCGGAGAACCCCAATGACCAGCCAGCCCCACCCTTCCTGTGTCTGCACAGGGATCTGGGCCATAGGCAGGGCGAGGGGCTTCGTCCCTGGGACCTTCACCCAGGTCACCCAGCCCCTCAGCCTCTGAGGCTGCACCACCCAGGGCCTGACACCAGTTCTCTCTGTCCCAGGATCTCGCCACCCCAGGAATGTCTCCCCATTGACCATCACCTCCTGCTCCCACTGGGGGTCCGAGGGGCCTGAGCCCAGGAGACTCCACGCAGACATATAGGTTGGGGTCAGGAGTGGGAGCCTGTCCACCTCCCCACCCATCTGGCTGACGGAGTCTATGGCCTTGGGACCCAGCAAGGGAGCTAGACACCGGGGCTTTTCCGCAGGATCCCCCTGGTTCAAATCGCTAGCCTGCTCAAAGGCAGTGAGGTGGCATCCACATCCCCCCCTCCTTAACCAGGGGCAGCAATTTAGTCTCAAGGTTCCCTGTGGAACTGGCCGCCCAGGGTCTATCCCCACTCACCCCTGGGGGGTCCCCTAGGCCTCTCCGCCCCACCACCGCCAGTTCATGCTTCTGCAGCTCTTTCTCGGTCTCTCGCTGTCTCTCACAGTCCTCTTGCTCTCTCGGACTCAGCTCCAATCCCGTCCGTCTCCGATTCCCGGATGGGGAACCTGATCGTGAAGACCCTCGTCTGGTCGGGGACAGGAGTCTTGGGGATGCCTGGCTACTACTCCAGCTGCTTCCAGATCCTGCTATCGCCCCATTTGGGGTCAGGAATCTGTTCCTTAGAGTGGTTATCCTCCTCCAGCTGCACGATTAACTCTGCGTTGGTGAACTTTCCAATGTGTAACCCTCTCTCTTTTTGCACAGGGTTACAATGTCCTTCTTAAGGAGACGGTGACAGGCCATCACTCCACTCCTCCCAAGTTGTTGTGGATTCACAGGCCTGTGTGTTCTCAGCTCCCCACGGTTTCCAGGGAGAACCCCTCGTGTGCCAGCCCTTCTCGAGGTCACCCCCTCTTTGCCAGGGTCGAGCTGCAGACTCCTCTGCCCCGGGACCGCTCACTGCAATCCGCAGGGGAACCCTGTTACTGCAAAAGTCCGTCTCTCTCCCAGGACCAAGCCGCAGGCTCCTCTGCCCCTGAGACTGCTCCCCACAGTCCCCAGGGGGACCCCATTACTGCACAGTCCTTCTCGCTGGTCACACACTCCCAGGGGTTAACCGCCCCCCGAAACCGCTTCTCTCTGAGTCTTCAGCACACCTGGTCCTCATCAATCCCCCTTCGTTTTACTGCTCCCCAGTCACTTACTGCAGGAAGCGCCATCCATGGGGTGCAGTACATCCCACCTCTGCCACCAGTTTTCACGGAGTCCCTGGGTGATGCTCTGGAACTGCTCCCCATGAAGCCAGTCAGGACTCCGGGGCAGTTGCCTTCCTGTGAGCAGCCTGTGTGCAGGACACACAGCTCACACAGCTTCCACCTTCCTGGGTCTGACCTCGGAGCATTTGGCATCCTCTGCCCCTCCGTGCGCTTCCCCCAGCGAGTCTGCCCGGGCGGGGTCCCGGGGAAGCCAGAGGGTCCTGCCTCCCAACTCCGCAGTCAGACGTGACTCTCAGCCAGCCAGTAAAACAGAGGTTTATTAGATGACAGGAACATGGCCTAAAACAGAGCTTGTAGGTGCAGAGAACAGGACCCCTCAGCTGGGTCCATTTTGGGGGGCAGTGAGCCAGAGAACCCCGTCTCCACTTCACTTCATGTCCCCAGCCAGCCCCAAAACTGACTCCCCCTCCAGCCCCTCCTCCTCTGGGCTTTGTCCCTTTCCCGGGCCAGGAGGTCACCTGATTCCTTTGTTCTCCAACCCTTTAGCTCTCACCTTGCAGGGGGGAAGGGCCAGGCCATCAATTGCCAGGAAACAGGGTGTCAGCCATTATCTGTGTCCAGACCCCTGCACACACCTGGCCTCTAGGGCTCTGCAATGATCATATATGCTTACCCCACCACTTAGAGATTTAAGAACTGCCTTGGGGAAACTGAGGCACCCCCACATTATTCAGAGGAAACATTAAGAACAGTCCCGCTTTGCCAGAGCCTGCACCTCGCTGGGGCTGGCGATTCCAAGCACAGCAGGGCGCAGGCACAGCGTTTGTCTCCTTTGAGGCTCTCGCTCCATGGGCTTGGGAGTTTCAGCCTCATGTTGGGGAAATCAAACTCTACGTTGAGTGGTTGCCATGTGGCAGCATCTCCATTGTGGGCGGGCTGGGGCCTTCGCTGGCTCTGCACAGGGCTGGGCCATGCAGGCAGGTTACAGCAGATTCCTGCGGCAGCTCTGGTGCCTTGTGCGTTTGGCATCCCACCGACAAATGTCTTTTCTGAACGGGGGGGCAGAGGCCCCCACATTCTTTCCCCTCAGTTTCGGGTCTGGCTCATGCACCAACAGACCCACGCTTGCCCTGGGTTGTGGAAGAAAAAGAAAATGTCTTTTAGAAGTGAAGATTCTCTGACATCACAGAGCCCCCCTTCCCCTGAGCTGGGCCAGATCTGTCCTGGGTCAGAGCATCACATGCACCCCATGCTGCTGGGCCTGCCCCTGGAAGAGGTGGCCTCACCCCTCCAGTCCCCTTGGGTGATAACATCCTGGACTCGTGCCGTTGTTCTGTGAGCTTTCCTTGGGGCACCGCCCCAGCCTGAGCAGGGCCCTTCTCCGCAGGGCCACCCCCTGCCCCTTTGCCCACAGCTCCTTTCCCGCTTCTGTAGCTGTCCCATGAGGCCCCTGCTTAGCAGCTGACACCCACCTGCCCCCTGAGTCCCAGCGAGGCAGGCAGGGGCCAGGAGCTGAGTTTGTCGTTCCAGTGAAACTCCTTGATTCCTTCAGAGATCCCAGAATGACCCGTCTCCTGTAACGGCAACACCCGGCCAATCTGCCCCTGTCCCTGGGAGCCAGGAACCCCCCCCCCACCAGTCATGCCAGAAGTTCTTACCCTATCCCCACATTTCTCCACCTTGCTTCCCTGAAAGAGGCTGGCTATTGGGGGGGAGGCAGCCCCCCTGTGTGGCCCTGATGTAAGCAGAGTCAGGATGAGCTCCACCCTGACATCTGGTGGCGAGGTGTGGCAAGTTGTGGAAAAGAACTTCAGGGGCCGATCTCATTTGCATAGGCACACCCACCCCGCCTAGAATGAGGCCATAGCTGCCCAAATGGTCACTTTGGCTGCTGTGGGATCCCCAGTGTCTCTGTTATTGGGGCAGGAAGAATAAATTGTTATGACCCTGATTATGGGAACTGTGCTTGGAACTGTACGTGGCCTTTTGTTATGATGGAGGGACTCACCATCAACTATGTAGCACTTGCTAGGCAAGGGTCATGGGTTCCAAAACTGTGAATTGAGAGAGGTTGGGGACAAGTATTAATGCTTTGTGGTATGGGCCCCTTAGTGAGGGTTTTATATGCTAATTGCACTTTCTCCTCTCTCCACTGTGGAATATCAGAACTAATTTTGATTCTGTTAGGAGTCTAATTACAGGCTGCTGAGCTCATTTTGGGCTAATGGTGCACCAACACCGAGGCTCCCCTCCTAAATGCTGAATTCACCTAAGAGCTGAAATCACTGAGTGTTGTGTTAAGTAGCAGGGGAGCCTGAAGATATATTGTGGAGCAGTTTGCGGGCTGGCTGGAGTGCCTTGTGGACAGGCTGATGGAGCAGTTTGTAGGATGGCAGGAGCTCCTGGTGGGATGCGGAGCAGTTCGTGGATCGGCTGGTGGAGCAGTTCGTGGGATGGCGGGAGCTGCATGTGGGCCAAGGAGCCGAGCGAAGCAGTTTGTGGGGTGGCGAGCGGAGCGAAGGCCTATGGAGCTGTGGGGCGGTCAGCTTCAGATCATGTAAGGTGCCTCTTACCTCCACCTCCATCTCCACCCAGGTTGAGAGGTAAAGCTCTGCAGATAAACTTTCGAACTCTGGGGCTGCCCTAACCAGGGAAAGAGACTTTTGGGTCATTGGACTTTTCGGACTTTGGGTGATTTGGGGTTGCTGGACTCAAGAACAAAAGGGAAAGGGGCATGCCCCAATTTGCTTGGGGTGGATTTTTTGCTAATGGGTTGTGTTATGGATCCTGTTGGTGGTGTTTCCCCAACATAATGCCACATTGCTTCTCTCTGTTATTAGAAGGCTTTTTGCTACACTCAGACTAGGTGCTTGCGAGAGGGAAGTATCGCCTCTTGGAGGTGCCCAGCGGGGGTGGTATATATTTGTCCCAGGTCACTGGGTGGGGGCTCGAGCCGATTTGCATTGTGTTATTGGAATGGATCCCCTAGATACTGAACCCAGCCCTTGTTGCTGCCAACTCTGACGGGCAGAAGGGTTACACTTATTCAGCTACAAGGTGGCTTTTAACTACTCTGGCTCTAGAACTGAGCAGGTTCTTAGGCAGCCCATTGTGTGCACGTCCCCAGGGGCCTGGACCTGGCCAGCAGCTCGTCAGCCTCAGGATAGTTTCCACAGCAGCCGGAGCAAAGGTTGCGGGAAGAGAAAGCTCTGAAGCATGGGAGTGAAGGGGGAGGTGGAATTCCTGAGGGCTGCACCAAGTGCATGTGAAATGGAGCGGGGGCCAGGGAGCCCCAGGAGGCTGCAGGTCCCAGCGTGCAGTGCCCCATCGTCTCCGCAGCCGGGCCCCGTTGCGGGCTAGGAGCTGTGCAGCTGTAGCGGCTGCAGGCAGCAGCTTTGGGCGTCAGCCCGCCACATCCGCCACCCCTGAGCTAAGGCCTGAATGTGCCAGGGTGTGGCTTCACCCCAGCAGCCTGGTCAGCTGCTCAGGCCCCACCTGCTGTTAGGGGGCTGTGCTGCTGGGGTGCTGGCTATTGGACCCTGGCCACGGCTGCTGTGTGGCTGGCCGGGCGTGGCTCCCCGCTGGTGTGTGGGTCTCCTCAGGAATTGAACGGTCAGTCACCTCTGGTGGCAGCAGAACCTCGCTCTCACCAGGCTGCCTGCAGGGGAGATGATGGTCCGTGCGGATGGATGGGGTGTCGCACATGCTGCCTGCTTCTCCCGCAGAGCCCCCAAACCGTCCAGCCTACGCCCTTCTCCCACAGGAGCTGGGAGCCAGGAGCCGCTCCAGTCAGGGGAGGGCTGGCTGCCCCAGAACAGCTGGTGGTGTTGGGCCCCTATAGGAATAGGCAGGGTTCCTCTGTCCAGCTCCTGAGTAGGGGGAGCGTGCACCCAGCACAGGAGGGAGGAGAAGCTGGGGATGGGGGTTAACCATTTGGCGAGCTGACCTGGGGCAGTGGTGGATTCTCCATCCCTTGGGGTGTTTCTGTCCAGACTGGATGTCTCTGACAGCTCTGCTCTAGTTCAACCAGCTCTTCGGGGCTAGCTGGTGTCCTGGGGGAGGGTCGCTGGCCTGAAATGTAATGGAGTCTGATTAAATGGTCACAGTGGTCACTTCTGGCCTTAAAAGCTGTGACTAGAAGTAGGTTCCTTAACCAATGTGGGGTGAAGGGAAGGAGGGGAGGGGACGGAACGAGGCC
Organism: Lepidochelys olivacea; assembly: GCF_965140295.1. Classification (NCBI taxonomy): domain Eukaryota; kingdom Metazoa; phylum Chordata; order Testudines; family Cheloniidae; genus Lepidochelys; species Lepidochelys olivacea. Next base: position 149,034,934 of record NC_140414.1, read on the forward strand.
TCGGAAAGAGCTCAAGCAGTTCCCTGCTTTTGGAATCTGCCCTGATCCCTGAAAAGAGGAGCCCTTGGCAGTCGCTACCCCAGCTGCCTCTTTCCAAACCGGCCAACAGCTGGCACTCGCTGTTCACACAGGTCGGGTTGGTTTAACCAGAGGGGGGGTGTTACACTGACTCAGTGGCCCTGGTGCGTGGATGCTCTTACGCCAGTACACCCCTGGCTTGTGCGGGGCTCACTTGCACCTGCTCTTGTACAGCTGCACTTAAATCGGTGCCACCTCACACCTGCGTGTGCAGAGCTGGCTGAAGAAGTGGAAAATCCCATTAACTGTCTTGAATGATAATGGACGCATGAGCACCAGGCAGCTCGGGTGCTGCGTAAAGAGTCAATCTAGGCAGCCAGCCATGTCTTGCAAGGTCAAACCATGAGGTGAGAGGCCACAGGGATCGCAGGCGAGGGCGGAGAGCTGGAGTTCAGTAGCAGATCTGAGACTGTGGCTCCTGGAATCGTAATTGAAAAATTAATTCCAATGGGTTGGCCGTGCCCTTGTCGTGTGGGCTGAAAGCAGGTTGATGGGGTGTGAACAAAGGGGATGACTGGACTACGTCTCCATTTAAACCGCGGCAGAGATGCTGCGCTTCAGTGAAGCCGCTTGCTAGATTCACAGCGCTGGGGTTCCTCCTCCTCCTCGAGACGGATTCTGCCATCGGCCCAGCGCTGTCTGCACGGGGGGGGGGAGCTCAGCAGAGCGCCCTCACTAAGGGGGTGGGTTTTTCACACTCCTCAGCAACCTTGCTGGGTTGACCTCACTTTATAGTTAAGCGCTGGCCTGTCTGGCAGCGTGAGCTGGGGGAGCCACGCGGGGCGCTGGGAACCTCTGTTCGTTTTAACGTCATCATTAAGGAAGTCAAAGAGGCGAGCAAATGGCACACGAGTGAACTTCTCAATGAAGTCAGCGTGGGAGGAGGCCCCAGGCTGCGGGAGGACAGAGAAATATCCAGGGGAAGGCCAGGTGCAGGGCAGAACCCACCAAGAAAAATGCAGCTAATCCACCTGGGGGAAAATAACCAGACACCCCGCATGAGGGAGCAGGGATGGCCAAGGCCAAGGAGGGTGGAGGGCACAGCAGCAGGACTGGCCTATGTAATAGGAGAGGGTGGGGAATAGGCCAGTGGGTGGCAGTTGGGGCAGGGGGAAGTTCCTCAACTCTGAGCCCCTCAATCCCCGAGGTTCCTGTCCTGGAGTGGCAGCAAGGGGCGAGCCCCTCTCTGCTCTGCTCTGGCATGACTGCAGCGGGGTACAGAATTTGGTCCTGGGTCCCTCCTTGCTGGGAAAGTGTGGACAAGGTGAAGGAGGGTCAGAGCAGCCCCCAAGATACTCTGGGGCCTGCGGGGCTCAGCTCTGGGGAGAGATTTAAAGGAACCAAATGTGACTGGCTTTGCTGAGTGATGTCTAAGGAGGGGGTGGGCTCAGGGTGGATCTGAGCAGTTTGGCCGGTGAAGCATTTGCATGCTGGGATCTCCAGCCTGGCTCTTGGGGTGTCCAAGGGCTGCACCTCCATAAGATGGCTGCAATCTGCTCCATTAGAAACACATTAAGTGTAGCCCTTGGTTGGGTGGCCCTGGTTTGCCGTTAGCTGGAGAGGGCCCAGACTCTGATCTCAGGGGCCAGGCCCAGGCCCAGCCAGGCCAGCAGACCTTGGGGAGAAGAAGCGAAGCAACCAGGTCTCCATCAGGTTCGCCGTTGCTCTGCCTCAGTGGCTCTGTAGCACATGGGGGAAGGGCTGCTGCTCCCCTTCACCTCAGGCAAGTTGGGGGGCTCCTCAGACGGAGGGAGGAGTTGGGATGTGCTGCACCCCAGTAACCTGGGTACCTTCCTGGGAGAGCTGCATCCCCTTTTGGGGTGTGGAATGGGCCACACAGCCCCCAAGGGGGCAGCAGCCGAGAGAAACCAAACCAAACCCGGGACTGGGGATCTGACAGTGGCATTAACTCCAGAAAGGATGGGACTTGGGTTCAGCATGACCAGGGCTGAGTGGGTACAGCTGGGAGGGCGCCTGTCCTGCCAACTCCAGCAGCTCAAAAGGTAGGAGATCCAAAATGAATGAAAGATTAGCTGTGTGGTTGGCTGCTATGTGAGGTCCCCCTGCTGCTGTGTGTGAGAATTAGCACTGCCCTGTACAGTGTGAAACACAGTCATAGAAATGCAGGGCTGGAAGAGCCCTCCCTAGGTCGTCTAGTCCAGCCCCCTGCACTCCTCTGGACTAGAGGGGGGATGGGACTAGACGGCCTCTCGAGCTCCCTTCCAGGTCTATGATTTCTATGACTCCATATTACCTGGACCATCCCTGACGGGTTTGTCTGACCTGCTCTGAAACACCTCCAGGGCCAGAGATTCCACCACCTCCCTGGGCCGCTTGTTCCAGGCGTAACCACCCTGAGAGCGAGGAGGGAGTTTTTCCTAATCTCCAACCTAAACCGCCCCTGCTGCAGTTTCAGCCCATTGCTTCTTGTCCTGTCCTCCGAGGTTAGGAGAACAATCTATCACCCTCCTCCTTGTAACAGCCTTTTACATACCTGAGAACTGGTATCAGGTCCCCTCTCAGTCTTCGCTTCTCCAGACTAAACAACCCCAATGTTTTCAATCTTCCCACCGAGCTCATGGGCTCCGGACCTTGAATCATTTTTGTTGCTCTTCTCTGGACTTTCTCCAATTTGTCCCCATCTTTCCCAAAGTGTTGGCCACCCACCACTCCTGACAGCGATTAACCTTGTGCCCCAGCTCCAGATCAATTCCCCTCAACTAGAACTCTGCCCCCCTCCCCCGGCTCCACACTGACCCCCCCCGCTGCCGCGACTCTGCACCCCTCCCCTGAACCCACACTGACCCCCACCACCGCCATGACTCTGCCCCCCTCCCCTGGCCCCACACTGACCCCCACCACCGCCATGACTCTGCAACCCTCCTGCATTGGAGGTACAGCTGTGGAGTCATTCAGTGGACAGCACCAGGAGAAAGACTGGAGGGATATCTGTGGGGAGTGGCTGAGGGGATAGCGCTGGGCGGAGGGATATCTGTGGGGAGTGGCTGAGGGGATAGCGGTGGGCGGAGGGATATCTGTGGGGAGTGGCTGAGGGGGATAGCGGTGGGCAGAGGAGGGATATCTGTGGGGAGTGGCTGAGGAGGATAGCGGTGGGCAGAGGAGGGATATCTGTGGGGAGTGGCTGAGGGGGATAGCGGTGGGCGGAGAGATATCTGTGGGGAGTGGCTGAGGGGGATAGCGGTGGGCGGAGAGATATCTGTGGGGAGTGGCTGAGGGGATAGGGGTGGGCGGAGGGGTATCTGTGGGGAGTGGCTGAGGGGGATAGCGGTGGGCGGAGAGATATCTGTGGGGAGTGGCTGAGGGGATAGCGGTGGGCGGAGGGATATCTGTGGGGAGTGGCTGAGGAGGATAGCGGTGGGCAGAGGAGGGATATCTGTGGGGAGTGGCTGAGGGGATAGCGGTGGGCGGAGGAGGGATATCTGTGGGGAGTGGCTGAGGGGGATAGCGGTGAGCAGAGGAGGGATATCTGTGGGGAGTGGCTGAGGGGGATAGCGGTGGGCGGAGGGATATCTGTGGGGAGTGGCTGAGGGGGATAGCGGTGGGCGGAGGGATATCTGTGGGGAGTGGCTGAGGGGATAGCGGTGGGCGGAGGAGGGATATCTGTGGGGAGTGGCTGAGGGGGATAGCGCTGGGAAGAGGAGGGATATCTGTGGGGAGTGGCTGAGGGGATAGCGCTGGGAAGAGGAGGGATATCTGTGGGGAGTGGCTGAGGGGATAGCGGTGGGCGGAGGAGGGATATCTGTGGGGAGTGGCTGAGGGGATAGCACTGGGCAGAGGAGGGATATATGTGGGGAGTGGCTGAGGGGGATAGCGGTGGGCGGAGGGATATCTGTGGGGAGTGGCTGAGGGGGATAGCGGTGGGCGGAGGGATATCTGTGGGGAGTGGCTGAGGGGAAAGCGGTGGGCGGAGGGATATCTGTGGGGAGTGGCTGAGGGGATAGCGGTGGGCGGAGGAGGGATATCTGTGGGGAGTGGCTGAGGGGGATAGTGGTGGGCGGGGGAGGGATATCTGTGGGGAGTGGCTGAGGGGATAGCGGTGGGCAGAGGAGGGATATCTGTGGGGAGTGGCTGAGGGGGATAGCGGTGGGCAGAGGAGGGATATCTGTGGGGAGTGGCTGAGGGGGATAGCGGTGGGCGGAGGAGGGATATCTGTGGGGAGTGGCTGAGGGGATAGCGGTGGGCGGAGGGATATCTGTGGGGAGTGGCTGAGGGGGATAGCAGTGAGCAGAGGAGGGATATCTGTGGGGAGTGGCTGAGGGGGATAGCGGTGGGCGGAGGGATATCTGTGGGGAGTGGCTGAGGGGAAAGCGGTGGGCGGAGGGATATCTGTGGGGAGTGGCTGAGGGGATAGCGGTGGGCGGAGGAGGGATATCTGTGGGGAGTGGCTGAGGGGGATAGTGGTGGGCGGGGGAGGGATATCTGTGGGGAGTGGCTGAGGGGATAGCGGTGGGCAGAGGAGGGATATCTGTGGGGAGTGGCTGAGGGGGATAGCGGTGGGCAGAGGAGGGATATCTGTGGGGAGTGGCTGAGGGGGATAGCGGTGGGCGGAGGAGGGATATCTGTGGGGAGTGGCTGAGGGGATAGCGGTGGGCGGAGGGATATCTGTGGGGAGTGGCTGAGGGGATAGCACTGGGCAGAGGAGGGATATCTGTGGGGAGTGGCTGAGGGGATAGCGGTGGGCGGAGGAGGGATATCTGTGGGGAGTGGCTGAGGGGATAGCGGTGGGCAGAGGGATATCTGTGGGGAGTGGCTGAGGGGATAGCGGTGGGCGGAGGGATATCCGTGGGGAGTGGCTGAGGGGATAGCGCTGGGTGGAGGGATATCTGTGGGGAGTGGCTGAGGGGGATAGCGGTGGGCGGAGGGATATCTGTGGGGAGTGGCTGGGGGATAGCGGTGGGCGGAGGGATATCTGTGGGGAGTGGCTGAGGGGTTAGCGCTGGGAAGAGGGGGATATCTGTGGGGAGTGGCTGAGGGGGATAGCGGTGAGCAGAGGAGGGATATCTGTGGGGAGTGGCTGAGGGGGATAGCGGTGGGCGGAGGAGGGATATCTGTGGGGAGTGGCTGAGGGGATAGCGGTGGGCGGAGGGATATCTGTGGGGAGTGGCTGAGGGGATAGCGGTGGGCGGAGGGATATCTGTGGGGAGTGGCTGAGAGGGTAGCGCTGGGGAGAGGAGGGATATCTGTGGGGAGTGGCTGGGGGATAGCGGTGGGCGGAGGGATATCTGTGGGGAGTGGCTGAGGGGGTAGCGGTGGGCGGAGGGATATCTGTGGGGAGTGGCTGAGGGGATAGCGCTGGGTGGAGGGATATCTGTGGGGAGTGGCTGAGGGGATAGCGCTGGGCGGAGGAGGGATATCTGTGGGGAGTGGCTGAGGGGATAGCGCTGGGCAGAGGAGGGATATCTGTGGGGAGTGGCTGAGGGGGATAGCGGTGGGCGGAGGGATATCTGTGGGGAGTGGCTGAGGGGGATAGCGGTGGGCGGAGGGATATCTGTGGGGAGTGGCTGAGAGGGTAGCGCTGGGGAGAGGAGGGATATCGGGGGGAGTGGCTGAGGGGAAAGCGGTGGGCGGAGGGATATCTGTGGGGAGTGGCTGAGGAGGATAGCGCTGGGCAGAGGAGGGATATCTGTGGGGAGCGGCTGAGGGGATAGCGGTGGGTGGAGGGATATCTGTGGGGAGTGGCTGAGGGGGATAGCGGTGGGTGGAGGGATATCTGTGGGGAGTGGCTGAGGGGATAGCGGTGGGCGGAGGGATATCTGTGGGGAGTGGCTGAGGGGTTAGCGCTGGGCAGAGGAGGGATATCTGTGGGGAGTGGCTGAGGGGATAGCGCTGGGTGGAGGAATATCTGTGGGGAGTGGCTGAGGGGATAGCGCTGGGCAGAGGAGGGATATCTGTGGGGAGTGGCTGAGGGGATAGCGCTGGGTGGAGGGATATCTGTGGGGAGTGGCTGAGGGGATAGCGCTGGGCAGAGGATGGATATCTGTGGGGAGTGGCTGAGGGGATAGCGCTGGGTGGAGGGATATCTGTGGGGAGTGGCTGAGGGGATAGCGCTGGGCGGAGGAGGGATATCTGTGGGGAGTGGCTGAGGGGATAGCGCTGGGTGGAGGGATATCTGTGGGGAGTGGCTGAGGGGATAGCGCTGGGTGGAGGGATATCTGTGGGGAGTGGCTGAGGGGATAGCGGTGGGCAGAGGAGGGATATCTGTGGGGAGTGGCTGAGGGGGATAGCGGTGGGCAGAGGAGGGATATCTGGGGAGTGGCTGAGGGGATAGCGCTGGGAAGAGGAGGGATATCTGTGGGGAGTGGCTGAGGGGATAGCGGTGGGCGGTGGGATATCTGTGGGGAGTGGCTGAGGGGGATAGCGGTGGGCGGAGGGATATCTGTGGGGAGTGGCTGAGGGGGTAGCGGTGGGCAGAGGAGGGATATCTGTGGGGAGTGGCTGAGGGGATAGCGGTGGGCAGAGGAGGGATATCTGTGGGGAGTGGCTGAGGGGGATAGTGGTGGGCGGAGGGATATCTGTGGGGAGTAGCTGAGGGGGATAGCGGTGGGCGGAGGGATATCTGTGGGGAGTGGCTGAGGGGATAGCGGTGGGCGGAGGAGGGGTATCTGTGGAGAGTGGCTGAGGGGGATAGCGGTGGGCGGAGGAGGGATATCTGTGGGGAGTGGCTGAGGGGGATAGCGCTGGGAAGAGGAGGGATATCTGTGGGGAGTGGCTGAGGGGATAGCGCTGGGAAGAGGAGGGATATCTGTGGGGAGTGGCTGAGGGGATAGCGGTGGGCGGAGGAGGGATATCTGTGGGGAGTGGCTGAGGGGATAGCACTGGGCAGAGGAGGGATATCTGTGGGGAGTGGCTGAGGGGGATAGCGGTGGGCGGAGGGATATCTGTGGGGAGTGGCTGAGGGGGTAGCGGTGGGCAGAGGAGGGATATCTGTGGGGAGTGGCTGAGGGGGATAGCGGTGGGCAGAGGAGGGATATCTGTGGGGAGTGGCTGAGGGGGATAGCGGTGGGCGGAGGAGGGATATCTGTGGGGAGTGGCTGAGGGGATAGCGGTGGGCGGAGGGATATCTGTGGGGAGTGGCTGAGGGGGATAGCAGTGAGCAGAGGAGGGATATCTGTGGGGAGTGGCTGAGGGGGATAGCGGTGGGCGGAGGGATATCTGTGGGGAGTGGCTGAGGGGAAAGCGGTGGGCGGAGGGATATCTGTGGGGAGTGGCTGAGGGGATAGTGGTGGGCGGAGGAGGGATATCTGTGGGGAGTGGCTGAGGGGGATAGCGGTGGGCAGAGGAGGGATATCTGTGGGGAGTGGCTGAGGGGGATAGCGGTGGGCGGAGGGATATCTGTGGGGAGTGGCTGAGGGGATAGCGGTGGGCGGAGGAGGGATATCTGTGGGGAGTGGCTGAGGGGGATAGTGGTGGGCGGGGGAGGGATATCTGTGGGGAGTGGCTGAGGGGATAGCGGTGGGCAGAGGAGGGATATCTGTGGGGAGTGGCTGAGGGGGATAGCGGTGGGCAGAGGAGGGATATCTGTGGGGAGTGGCTGAGGGGGATAGCGGTGGGCGGAGGAGGGATATCTGTGGGGAGTGGCTGAGGGGATAGCGGTGGGCGGAGGGATATCTGTGGGGAGTGGCTGAGGGGGATAGCAGTGAGCAGAGGAGGGATATCTGTGGGGAGTGGCTGAGGGGGATAGCGGTGGGCGGAGGGATATCTGTGGGGAGTGGCTGAGGGGAAAGCGGTGGGCGGAGGGATATCTGTGGGGAGTGGCTGAGGGGATAGTGGTGGGCGGAGGAGGGATATCTGTGGGGAGTGGCTGAGGGGGATAGCGGTGGGCAGAGGAGGGATATCTGTGGGGAGTGGCTGAGGGGGATAGCGGTGGGCGGAGGAGGGATATCTGTGGGGAGTGGCTGAGGGGATAGCGGTGGGCGGAGGGATATCTGTGGGGAGTGGCTGAGGGGGTAGCGGTGGGCGGAGGGATATCTGTGGGGAGTGGCTGAGAGGGTAGCGCTGGGGAGAGGAGGGATATCTGTGGGGAGTGGCTGGGGGATAGCGGTGGGCGGAGGGATATCTGTGGGGAGTGGCTGAGGGGGATAGCGGTGGGCGGAGGGATATCTGTGGGGAGTGGCTGAGGGGATAGCGCTGGGTGGAGGGATATCTGTGGGGAGTGGCTGAGGGGATAGCGCTGGGCGGAGGAGGGATATCTGTGGGGAGTGGCTGAGGGGATAGCGCTGGGCAGAGGAGGGATATCTGTGGGGAGTGGCTGAGGGGATAGCGCTGGGCGGAGGAGGGATATCTGTGGGGAGTGGCTGAGGGGATAGCGCTGGGTGGAGGGATATCTGTGGGGAGTGGCTGAGGGGGATAGCGGTGGGCGGAGGGATATCTGTGGGGAGTGGCTGAGGGGGATAGCGGTGGGCGGAGGGATATCTGTGGGGAGTGGCTGAGAGGGTAGCGCTGGGTGGAGGGATATCTGTGGGGAGTGGCTGAGGGGATAGCGCTGGGTGGAGGGATATCTGTGGGGAGTGGCTGAGGGGATAGCGGTGGGCAGAGGAGGGATATCTGTGGGGAGTGGCTGAGGGGATAGCGGTGGGCAGAGGAGGGATATCTGGGGAGTGGCTGAGGGGATAGCGCTGGGAAGAGGAGGGATATCTGTGGGGAGTGGCTGAGGGGATAGCGGTGGGCGGTGGGATATCTGTGGGGAGTGGCTGAGGGGGATAGCGGTGGGCGGAGGGATATCTGTGGGGAGTGGCTGAGGGGATAGCGGTGGGCAGAGGAGGGATATCTGTGGGGAGTGGCTGAGGGGATAGCGGTGGGCAGAGGAGGGATATCTGTGGGGAGTGGCTGAGGGGGATAGTGGTGGGCGGAGGGATATCTGTGGGGAGTAGCTGAGGGGGATAGCGGTGGGCGGAGGGATATCTGTGGGGAGTGGCTGAGGGGATAGCGGTGGGCGGAGGAGGGGTATCTGTGGAGAGTGGCTGAGGGGGATAGCGGTGGGCGGAGGAGGGATATCTGTGGGGAGTGGCTGAGGGGGATAGCGCTGGGAAGAGGAGGGATATCTGTGGGGAGTGGCTGAGGGGATAGCGCTGGGAAGAGGAGGGATATCTGTGGGGAGTGGCTGAGGGGATAGCGGTGGGCGGAGGAGGGATATCTGTGGGGAGTGGCTGAGGGGATAGCACTGGGCAGAGGAGGGATATATGTGGGGAGTGGCTGAGGGGGATAGCGGTGGGCGGAGGGATATCTGTGGGGAGTGGCTGAGAGGATAGCGCTGGGAAGAGGAGGGATATCTGTGGGGAGTGGCTGAGGGGGATAGCGGTGGGCGGAGGGATATCTGTGGGGAGTGGCTGAGGGGAAAGCGGTGGGCGGAGGGATATCTGTGGGGAGTGGCTGAGGGGATAGCGGTGGGCGGAGGAGGGATATCTGTGGGGAGTGGCTGAGGGGGATAGTGGTGGGCGGGGGAGGGATATCTGTGGGGAGTGGCTGAGGGGATAGCGGTGGGCAGAGGAGGGATATCTGTGGGGAGTGGCTGAGGGGGATAGCGGTGGGCAGAGGAGGGATATCTGTGGGGAGTGGCTGAGGGGGATAGCGGTGGGCGGAGGAGGGATATCTGTGGGGAGTGGCTGAGGGGATAGCGGTGGGCGGAGGGATATCTGTGGGGAGTGGCTGAGGGGGATAGCAGTGAGCAGAGGAGGGATATCTGTGGGGAGTGGCTGAGGGGGATAGCGGTGGGCGGAGGGATATCTGTGGGGAGTGGCTGAGGGGAAAGCGGTGGGCGGAGGGATATCTGTGGGGAGTGGCTGAGGGGATAGTGGTGGGCGGAGGAGGGATATCTGTGGGGAGTGGCTGAGGGGGATAGCGGTGGGCAGAGGAGGGATATCTGTGGGGAGTGGCTGAGGGGGATAGCGGTGGGCGGAGGAGGGATATCTGTGGGGAGTGGCTGAGGGGATAGCGGTGGGCGGAGGGATATCTGTGGGGAGTGGCTGAGGGGATAGCACTGGGCAGAGGAGGGATATCTGTGGGGAGTGGCTGAGGGGATAGCGGTGGGCGGAGGAGGGATATCTGTGGGGAGTGGCTGAGGGGGATAGCGGTGGGCAGAGGAGGGATATCTGTGGGGAGTGGCTGAGGGGGATAGCGCTGGGCAGAGGAGGGATATCTGTGGGGAGTGGCTGAGGGGATAGCGGTGGGCGGAGGGATATCTGTGGGGAGTGGCTGAGGGGATAGCACTGGGCAGAGGAGGGATATCTGTGGGGAGTGGCTGAGGGGATAGCGGTGGGCGGAGGAGGGATATCTGTGGGGAGTGGCTGAGGGGATAGCGGTGGGCGGAGGAGGGATATCTGTGGGGAGTGGCTGAGGGGATAGCGGTGGGCGGAGGGATATCCGTGGGGAGTGGCTGAGGGGATAGCGCTGGGTGGAGGGATATCTGTGGGGAGTGGCTGAGGGGGATAGCGGTGGGCGGAGGGATATCTGTGGGGAGTGGCTGAGGGGATAGCGGTGGGCGGAGGGATATCTGTGGGGAGTGGCTGAGGGGTTAGCGCTGGGAAGAGGGGGATATCTGTGGGGAGTGGCTGAGGGGGATAGCGGTGAGCAGAGGAGGGATATCTGTGGGGAGTGGCTGAGGGGATAGCGCTTGGTGGAGGAATATCTGTGGAGAGTGGCTGAGGGGAAAGCGGTGGGTGGAGGGATATCGGGGGAGTGGCTGAGGGGATAGCGGTGGGCAGAGGAGGGATATCTGTGGGGAGTGGCTGAGGGGATAGCGCTGGGCAGAGGAGGGATATCTGTGGGGAGTGGCTGAGGGGATAGCGCTGGGTGGAGGGATATCTGTGGGGAGTGGCTGAGGGGATAGCGCTGGGCAGAGGAGGGATATCTGTGGGGAGTGGCTGAGGGGATAGCGCTGGGTGGAGGGATATCTGTGGGGAGTGGCTGAGGGGATAGCGCTGGGCGGAGGAGGGATATCTGTGGGGAGTGGCTGAGGGGATAGCGCTGGGTGGAGGGATATCTGTGGGGAGTGGCTGAGGGGATAGCGCTGGGTGGAGGGTTATCTGTGGGGAGTGGCTGAGGGGATAGCGGTGGGCAGAGGAGGGATATCTGTGGGGAGTGGCTGAGGGGGATAGCGGTGGGCAGAGGAGGGATATCTGGGGAGTGGCTGAGGGGATAGCGCTGGGAAGAGGAGGGATATCTGTGGGGAGTGGCTGAGGGGATAGCGGTGGGCGGTGGGATATCTGTGGGGAGTGGCTGAGGGGGATAGCGGTGGGCGGAGGGATATCTGTGGGGAGTGGCTGAGGGGATAGCGGTGGGCAGAGGAGGGATATCTGTGGGGAGTGGCTGAGGGGATAGCGGTGGGCAGAGGAGGGATATCTGTGGGGAGTGGCTGAGGGGATAGCGGTGGGCAGAGGAGGGATATCTGTGGGGAGTGGCTGAGGGGGATAGCGGTGGGCGGAGGGATATCTGTGGGGAGTGGCTGAGGGGATAGCGGTGGGTGGAGGGATATCTGTGGGGAGTGGCTGAGGGGATAGCGGTGGGTGGAGGGATATCTGTGGGGAGTGGCTGAGGGGATAGCGCTGGGCAGAGGAGGGATATCTGTGGGGAATGGCTGAGGGGATAGCGCTGGGCAGAGGAGGGATATCTGTGGGGAGTGGCTGAGGGGATAGCGCTGGGTGGAGGGATATCTGTGGGGAGTGGCTGAGGGGATAGCGGTGGGCGGAGGGATATCTGTGGGGAGTGGCTGAGGGGATAGCGGTGGGTGGAGGAGGGATATCTGTGGGGAGTGGCTGAGGGGATAGCGCTGGGCAGAGGAGGGATATCTGTGGGGAGTGGCTGAGGGGGATAGTGGTGGGCGGAGGGATATCTGTGGGGAGTGGCTGAGGGGATAGCGGTGGGCGGAGGGATATCTGTGGGGAGTGGCTGAGGGGGATAGTGGTGGGCGGAGGAGGGATATCTGTGGGGAGTGGCTGAGGGGATAGCGGTGGGCAGAGGGATATCTGTGGGGAGTGGCTGAGGGGATAGCGGTGGGCGGAGGGGTATCTGTGGGGAGTGGCTGAGGGGATAGCGGTGGGCGGAGGGGTATCTGTGGGGAGTGGCTGAGGAGGATAGCGGTGGGCAGAGGAGGGATATCTGTGGGGAGTGGCTGAGGGGGATAGCGGTGGGCAGAGGAGGGATATCTGTGGGGAGTGGCTGAGGGGGATAGCGCTGGGCAGAGGAGGGATATCTGTGGGGAGTGGCTGAGGGGATAGCGGTGGGCGGAGGGATATCTGTGGGGAGTGGCTGAGGGGATAGCACTGGGCAGAGGAGGGATATCTGTGGGGAGTGGCTGAGGGGATAGCGGTGGGCGGAGGAGGGATATCTGTGGGGAGTGGCTGAGGGGATAGCGGTGGGCGGAGGAGGGATATCTGTGGGGAGTGGCTGAGGGGATAGCGGTGGGCGGAGGGATATCCGTGGGGAGTGGCTGAGGGGATAGCGCTGGGTGGAGGGATATCTGTGGGGAGTGGCTGAGGGGATAGCGGTGGGCGGAGGGATATCTGTGGGGAGTGGCTGAGGGGTTAGCGCTGGGAAGAGGGGGATATCTGTGGGGAGTGGCTGAGGGGGATAGCGGTGAGCAGAGGAGGGATATCTGTGGGGAGTGGCTGAGGGGGATAGCTTAGGGCGGAGGAGGGATATCTGTGGGGAGTGGCTGAGGGGATAGCGGTGGGCGGAGGGATATCTGTGGGGAGTGGCTGAGAGGGTAGCGCTGGGAAGAGGAGGGATATCTGTGGAGAGTGGCTGAGGGGAAAGCGGTGGGTGGAGGGATATCGGGGGAGTGGCTGAGGGGATAGCGGTGGGTGGAGGGATATCTGTGGGGAGTGGCTGAGAGGGTAGCGCTGGGGAGAGGAGGGATATCTGTGGGGAGTGGCTGGGGGATAGCGGTGGGCGGAGGGATATCTGTGGGGAGTGGCTGAGGGGGATAGCGGTGGGCGGAGGGATATCTGTGGGGAGTGGCTGAGGGGTTAGCGCTGGGAAGAGGAGGGATATCTGTGGGGAGTGGCTGAGGGGGATAGCGGTGAGCAGAGGAGGGATATCTGTGGGGAGTGGCTGAGGGGGATAGCGGTGAGCAGAGGAGGGATATCTGTGGGGAGTGGCTGAGGGGAAAGCGGTGGGCGGAGAGATATCTGTGGGGAGTGGCTGAGGGGGATAGCGCTGGGTGGAGGGATATCAGGGGGAGTGGCTGAGGGGATAGCGGTGGGCAGAGGGGTATCTGTGGGGAGTGGCTGAGGGGGATAGCGGTGGGCGGAGGGGTATCTGTGGGGAGTGGCTGAGGGGATAGCGGTGGGCGGAGGTGGGATATCTGTGCGGAGTGGCTGAGGGGATAGCGGTGGGCAGAGGAGGGATATCTGTGGGGAGTGGCTGAGGGGGATAGCGGTGGGCGGAGGGATATCTGTGGGGAGTGGCTGAGGGGGATAGCGGTGGGCGGAGGGATATCTGTGGGGAGTGGCTGAGAGGGTAGCGCTGGGGAGAGGAGGGATATCGGGGGGAGTGGCTGAGGGGAAAGCGGTGGGCGGAGGGATATCTGTGGGGAGTGGCTGAGGAGGATAGCGCTGGGCAGAGGAGGGATATCTGTGGGGAGCGGCTGAGGGGATAGCGGTGGGTGGAGGGATATCTGTGGGGAGTGGCTGAGGGGGATAGCGGTGGGTGGAGGGATATCTGTGGGGAGTGGCTGAGGGGATAGCGGTGGGCGGAGGGATATCTGTGGGGAGTGGCTGAGGGGATAGCGGTGGGCGGAGGGATATCTGTGGGGAGTGGCTGAGGGGATAGCGGTGGGCGGAGGGATATCTGTGGGGAGTGGCTGAGGGGATAGCGCTGGGCAGAGGAGGGATATCTGTGGGGAGTGGCTGAGGGGATAGCGCTGGGCAGAGGAGGGATATCTGTGGGGAGTGGCTGAGGGGATAGCGCTGGGTGGAGGGATATCTGTGGGGAGTGGCTGAGGGGATAGCGCTGGGCAGAGGAGGGATATCTGTGGGGAGTGGCTGAGGGGATAGCGCTGGGTGGAGGGATATCTGTGGGGAGTGGCTGAGGGGATAGCGCTGGGCGGAGGAGGGATATCTGTGGGGAGTGGCTGAGGGGATAGCGCTGGGTGGAGGGATATCTGTGGGGAGTGGCTGAGGGGATAGCGCTGGGTGGAGGGATATCTGTGGGGAGTGGCTGAGGGGATAGCGGTGGGCGGAGGGATATCTGTGGGGAGTGGCTGAGGGGATAGCGGTGGGCGGAGGGATATCTGTGGGGAGTGGCTGAGGGGATAGCGGTGGGCGGAGGGATATCTGTGGGGAGTGGCTGAGGGGATAGCGGTGGGCGGAGGGGTATCTGTGGGGAGTGGCTGAGGAGGATAGCGGTGGGCAGAGGAGGGATATCTGTGGGGAGTGGCTGAGGGGGATAGCGCTGGGCAGAGGAGGGATATCTGTGGGGAGTGGCTGAGGGGATAGCGCTGGGCAGAGGAGGGATATCTGTGGGGAGTGGCAGAGGGGATAGCACTGGCGGAGGGATATCCAAGAGGCAGACCAAGATAGCAAATGAGAGGGACAGAGTTTCGCATGCCTGCCCAGTCCTGGACGCCCATCCAGGTGTGGGGCAAGCAGGCTCAGCCCAGCAGGATCCAAGTGTGGAGGGGCTTAGTGTGGGGGGATCCAGATGTGGGGTGAGAGGATTCTGTGTGGGGCAATCTGGGTGCAGGTGACTTGGTGGGGGGGCCAGTTGTGGGGGGATCTGGATGCACAGGGGCTCATTGGGAATTTCCAGGGACAGCAGGAATGGTATTCTGTAGTGGGGTCCAGGTGAAGAGGGTTGGGACTGAGCAGGATAGGTCTGGGTGTAGGGGGATGAGTCTCAGCAGGGGTCTGGGAGTGGGGGGGCTTAGTGGGGAGATCCAGGTCCTCAGGGAGTGGGGCTTGGTGGGGTGGGGATTCTGGTGTGTGGAGCTCATCGGGGTGGTCCAGGTGCAGGGGGGTGTGGCTCATTAGGGTGGGGTTCGAGTGTGGGGAGCTGAGCAAAGGATGGGGGTTCAGGTGTGGGGGGTTCAGTTGGGGGAGTTCTGGGTGTAGGGGGGTGTGAGGCTAGGTGGTGGGATCTGGGTATGGGGTGGGGTCCGGATGCATGGGGTTTGCTGGGCAGGGGAGTAGCTTCCTATACAGTGACCCCTCCCTCTGCAGCTGAGGAGTGGTGGGGGCAGGAAGCGGGTGGAGGGGGGCATGGAGCTTCCTGCAGCTGGGGGAGGTTTCTGGGGGTGGGTCTGACCCAGCCCCATGTTCCTTGCAGGGGAAGAAGAAATCCCTTCCTCCCCCTCTCCCAGCCCAGCTGGGACTAGCAGCTGAGCCTGGCACAGGGTAGGAGCCCCTGGCTTGAGTGTCCCCAGTCCTGTAGTGATTTACTTCTCCACCAGCTGCTCTGGGCACCTGTGCTGGGGAGGTGTGGGTGATCTATCTTGCGGCTTCCCTTTGCTTCCTCGTCACAAGTCATTTTTCTGCAGAGAAGCAAATAAATCTGCGGGGGTCACAAATTCTGCATGTGTGCAGTGGCGCAGAATTCCCCCAGGAGTAGATATTGGACGGTTGAAAGGAGATCCAATATAAATCCCCTTAAGAGACAATGCTGAACCATATAGTGTACATACACCTCACAGCAGGAGTGCCGAAACCCCAGTAGACGTAGGGAGGCCAAAAGGTCCTGCCCCTCTCCATGGTCACGCCCCTGCTCCTCCTCTTCCCCCCGAGTCCTGACCCCTGACCAGGTGTCCAAGAGCAGCTGCCAGCCTGTGTCCACACCCTCTGTGGTGCGCTGCCCAGGGCAGGTGGAGGGTCTGGGGCTCCTCACAGTGGCCTGGACTCCCTGGGCAGCTGTTACCACTGCGTGCCTCTGGCTTCCAGCCTAGCCATGTGGTGGGGTTTCAGGGGGAAAAGGAGGGACAGGCGCAGGGCCACAGAGAGGGGTGGGCGGTCTCTTGGCGAGGGGGGGCTAAGGCCCATCTCATCCCCCCCAGTGGGAAGAGGCTGGTGCCAGTGGAAGGGGAAGCTTTGTGTCTGCCTAAGGCTTGCAGTTTGGAAGGGCAACGTGCCTCCAAACTACACCCATGTTAAAAAGTGGGCAGACATGACCCTCCCACTTTTAACAGTGTGGGGAGGGGCATGGCCCTCTGGCCTGCCCTCTCCCGTTCAGGTGCCCTTGCCTCCCAGGATTCCTGTCCCATTACTTCATAAAGTGCTGAGTTAGAGAACGGAGCAGATTGGCAGAATCAAGAAAATCTCTGAGCCAACCTCATGGTGTGCTCCAATGGTACCAGGAACAAAATAAAATGGAAAAATCTGTATCTGTGGTGGATCTTAAGACTAAATGAAGCAGTTGTAAGAGAAAAATTTATCCTCTCAAGCCTGGGTGACTTCATTCCCAAAGTGAAAGGAGTGATAGTATTATCCAAGCCGGATGCCTCAGCTGGATTCTGGCAAATTTCTTTAGCCAAAGAAAGTGCTAAACTGAGGGCAGCTATCACACCCGTTGGGAGATTTTGCGTTTGAAGATTACCCTTTGGGATGACCGGGGCGCCTGTCATTTTCCAACACGAGTGGCAGAACTGTTAGGGAACACGACTGGAGTTGTAGTTTTCATGGATGATATTCTGATATCTGGTTCTTTGATGGAAGAACATAACAAAGCCTGCAACGAAGTCTTAAACCTAATCAGTCAGCTTGTATTGAAGCTAAACGAGGAAAAATGCATTTTCCGCCTACTCCAGACTGGGTTTTTGGGACAGACAATAACAAGGATGGAATCAATCCTAGCCCTGTGAAAATAAAAGTAATTTAAGAACTGAATGCACCAACTAATATACCAGTGTTGGTGACACTGGGCACTGCTCTAGGTAACTCGGGAGGGTGGAAGACCACGAGTGTCGATGAAGCCCTCTTGCTCTAGGCCCAGGCAAACTGAAGCCCCTCCATTCCTTGAACTTTCTGTGACCCTGCACAACTATGAGGAAGCTAGCATACAAACAGACAGGTTTGCACATGGCTTGCTAGCCAAGGCCAGCTTCGGCCTGGTAAACGTATAGATAAGGCAGATATGTTTAGCAAAAACTAGTAACAAATAGGACCAAATAAGGCAAGGCTCGGGCAATGCTACTGAGGAAAACCATAACTGGCTGCTTTAGCTGATTGGCAATGGTATTGTACGGGGCAACAGGTAATTGGTTGTATAAGCTTGTGTAGTGAAGTAGGCAAAGGTATAAATTGTATACTGTAATCTGTGTTCAGGGCTGCAGGATTTGAGTCAGCTCAGTCTCCCTGCGCCATATCTGAAGCTTCAAATAAAACTCGCTGCTTCTCCACCCCATTGTGGTCATTGGCGCGACGCACACCGGGCAACGAACCCAACTGTTGCTTGCCTTGGGCACACCAGGACTGAGATGCATACTGGGGCTGGTAAATTACCTTGGTTGATACTTACAACGCCTTTCTACAGTGACAAAACCATGGAATGAAATGTCAAAGTCCAACATATCTTGCCTATGGAGGCCAAATCAAGAAACTGCCTTAAAAAAGTGTAAAAGAAATTATCTCAACAGCTCCAGTTCTCAAGTACAACGATTGTGGACAAACCCACCACGATCAGTGTGGATGCAAGCAGCTGTGGCCTATGTGGTGTATTGTTCCAGCAACTTGCCTGAGTGGAAGCCAGCTGTATTTTGCTATCGCACACTCAGAGGTAGAAAAACAATATGCCTGGATTGAAAAGGAGCCCGGCGAGTGTCTGGGCATGTGAAAAAGTGTACAGATATCTGTGTGGGCTGGATTCGTTTACACTGATAACCAACCATAAACTGCTTGTAGCCTTTCTCAATGGAAAAGATGTGGGCCAAGCACTGCTGAGATGCCAACATCTATTGCTAAGGGAAATGCGATTTAACTCAATTGCTAAATATGTTCCTCGGAAAAATCTGGGAGTAGCAGACACTCTGTCACAGAGCCCAGTATTCCACTCATCTACCTTGGAGCTCAAAGATGATATAAAGGTTACATGCATACAGTGGATGTAAGGCTGATGCCATATTAGGAGAGCAGCAGCCATGAGCCTTGAAGCAGAAAGTCACATCCTCACATTCCATCTAAATTACATTAAAATGATGTCATATCAGGCTGTTAAGGAAGCTCCTGTCCTAACAGCTCCCACCATCACCAGAAAGAGAAACAGAGCTTAAGATGGTTAAAGAAAACTTTGTTTGACAGAATTCTGTCTGGCAAGAACTCACTTATCAAAAGTTGTGGTTGTGAAATCCTCATTTCTTTATTGTTTTGTCCTTATGGCCCCCATTTCTCTATTGTTTGTCTGTATGGTCTCTGTCTGGTTCTTAGATTGTTTCTGTCTGTTGCATAACTAATTTTGCTCGGTGTAAATCAATTAAAGTGATGGGATATGATTGGTAAAGGATTGTTTTACAACACGTTAGGATTGGTTGGAAAATTGTTTAGTAATAATTTAGTATAATGATTGGTTAAGCAAGCTAGGCAAGACTCAAGTTTCACTGTGTAAAGTGGGGTCCAAAAGAAAGTTCTTTGGAACCAACCCCAGGACACAGCCCTGAGAGCAGAGCTGCCAGATCTCAACACTCTGCCAATGACACCGTGCAGAAAGTGGAGTTCCCCAGATGACCTGATCCTGAATGGCCATCAAGAAAAGTTCATCTGCCCTCTTGGGAGTGTTGAGCATTGTATGCTTAGCGTGTGCCTTCTGTTTTGGTGATTGTTAATAAATAGAGGTTAAGTAGGACATTACTGTGTATGGCTCTTCCACTGGTAAAAAACCCCATAAACCTGCAAAGATTAAGCCCTGAGGCAACAGGGACTGGGTGTTTGCTCTGAGTCCACAGAGGAGTAAAGTTCAGTGCCTTTCACCTAGAGCCTTAGGAACTGGGAAAGGGTGGGGGAGCCTAAATCAGCCAGGTTACGCCTTGAGCCCTAGGAAACTAGGTAGAGGAGGGGTGTCCTAGAGTGTGCAGGCAACAAATTTAGGGTAAAGTTGGGTGCCTTAGTGTGTGTGTAAAACGGAGAATTTTGTGCAGGTAACATGGACACATACACACCAGTGTCGGAAAAGAAACTACTGCAGCTCCAAAAGCAGCCTTAACAGACACCCAGCTTCAGGAAGTTCTAAGCTACATTGGAGGTGGCTGGAACACATATCTAAAGGACACTAAGAAATTGACAAGAGACTACTTTGCAGTGTGTGGACAATTAAGTAAGTCAATTGGACTCATAACTAAAGGCAATTGCACATAGGCACCAACTTCCTCTCTACCTGGGGAGTGCTCGACCCCTCCTCTGCCCCAGGCCTGCCCCAACTCCACCCTTTCCTCCAAGCCCCCACCCCTGCCCTGCCTCTCCCACCCCTGCTCTGGCCCAGGCCCCGCCCTCTCTCCATCCTTTCCCCCGAGGCCCCACCCCACCTCTTTCTACCCCTGCCCCACCTCTTCCCTCCACTGAGCGCGCCCCATCCCCACTCCTCCCCCTCCCTCCCAGGTGCAGCTTTATGTGACTTCAGTGAACATCATGATCTGGCTCTTGTGACTATTTCTAGAAATATAGAAATAATGTACTTGAAAGACACAACATGGTGCAGTGTTATTGAGAAACTGAAGTGCACTTTTGCACACTTTGGTATTCCAGGACAACTCATGATGGACAATGGATCTCAATTCACTGCAGCAGAATTTAAGTCATTCCAAAATGAAATATGATTTTGATCATATTCCTAGCAGCCCACATTACCTACAAGCGGTAATGAGGCTGAGAGAGCTGTACAGACAGTCTAGAAAATCCGACAGCAGGAAGACCCATTCCTTGCTCTTCTGAGTTACAGATCAGTGCTAATAACAGCTACTGGATATAGTCCAGTACAACCCCTGATGGGAAGACAACTCGGACAACCAGCTTTGGAAAATAATCTATTTCCAGTGTGGCCAGACATGAAGAGATTAGCCAAATAGGATAAAAAGGCTAAAAGAAATTACAACAGACATCACTCAGAGAACTGCCAGGTCTAGAACTTGGTGACTATGTTCATGTTAAATGGGATGGAGAAAAAGAATGGATAACTCCAGCAGCCAGAAAGAAACATAATTCAGCACCCAGCTCATATGTGATAGAGACCGACAGTGGAGAGTTCAGCAGAAACTATTGACATCTACGGTTTGTTCCTCAGAAAGAACAATCAACAGAGCAAACTCTGCAGATGCAGAACAAGAAGAAGACTCAAGGATTCCAAACCACCCACGGCCAGTCGTTGCAACCAATGGACAACCAGATGATGAAGTTGTTACACATTTGGGTTGTGTAATTAGAAAACCAGGACGATTCAGAGACACTGAACAGACTGTTACGTACTGAACTTCAAAGATAGTGTGACAGTGTAAATACCCTGAATGGGAGGAATGCAGAATTTAAAAGGAATGCTAATCTGTGTTATATTTTTCCAACACCAGGTGGCATTGTGGGTAAAATACCTTACTTAGACGAACCTCAGCCTTACCAGTCAGGGTGTTAAAGGATCTTATGATGAACACAGCTGGTGTGTATAAGCAAGCTCTGCGACCAGTCCATATCTGGTACAGAAGAACATGAGGGAGAGAGAGACCATGAAGAGCCTTGAAATGAAGAGAAGTAGTCAATGTGTGATTTGACAGAGAAGGGGGAGCCAGTGGAAGGCAGTGTGTATAGTAGGGGTCTTGAGAGCCATTGAACCAAAGTGTAAACCCTGTATGTGATGGAAACTACTTCCAGCACCTGTGGTGGAGGGATGCAAAGAGAGGGATGACTGGGTCAAAGGAACAAGCCAAAAAAATTACCTTTGCTAGAGAATTTTCAAGGGGTCTGAGTGGGGCAAGATTGCATTTGTCAGGGCTGGAGAAGAGGATGTTGCAGTAGTGAAGATATGAGTTGATAAGACCTTGGCTGTGAGTTTTAGCTGTGTGACTGGATAGGAAAAGCCATATCTTAGTGCTGTGATGCAGAAAGAATCCTAAGATTGAGACACAGCCTGATTGTGAGGGTCCAGGGAGAGGTGTAAGGTGAAGACGACTCTCAGGTTGTGGCTCAGTAACAGGGGGATGTTGGTGTTTTCCACAGTGATCAAGAAAGGAGGGAAGGGAGAGGGCTTGGGGGAAAAACACAGAGTTATGTTTTGACCACGTTGAGTGTAAACTGCTGGCTGGACATTCCTCCCCGAAAGTTAGATGGGGGATGAGGAGAGGCCTCAAAATGACATGCTGATGGAGCAATTAGAGAGATTGGAGGAGAACCAGGAGAGGAGAGAGTCACAAAAGCCAAAGGAAACAAGAATATCAAGAAGAAGAGTGCGGTCAGTGGTGTTGAAAATGGCTGATAGGTCAAGGAGTATGAGGATGGGAGTACTGGTTCTGAGTTTTGGACAGGAAGAGATCCGTGATGGGATCCCTGGGGTGCAGCCTGGGATTGGGGGACTGCTTTGCCCCCTTAACTCTCCGGCCTGGCTGTCTCTCATAATGCCTTGCCAGTGACAAGCAACAAACCCCTCCAGGCGCTGTGATCGCTCAGCACAACCGCATATGGAGCCCCACACCCAGCTAGGCTGCATGAATGCTCCCAGAGCCACTCATGAATCACACAGAGAATGGCACCAGGTGAATCCCCCCAGCTCCCAGCCTTGTACCTCAGGAATATGCCAACTTGCACTCAAGACCCTTTCTTGAACAGTGCAAGTTTATTAATTGGTTCACCACTTCATCAAAGAAAAGTGGACATACACCAGCCTTTGTAACCTGAGCAGATTCACCAGACACTTCAGACAAACTCACTGGTAAAGATAAACAGTGAAACAAATTTATTGACGACAAAAGATAGATTTTAAGTGATTATAAGTGATAGGCAAAAAGTCAGAGTTAGTTACTAACGAAAATAAAATATAAGCACGCAGTCTAAACCCTAACCCTTAGCACACTAGGCAGTATTTAGGTCAAGCAATGTTCTCACCCCACTGGATCTTACAGTCCTTAATATACAGGTTTGTCTCTTAAACCTGGGCCAGTTTCTATTGGAGTCTTCAGTCTTCTGAGTGTCCTTGTTGCTTGCAGCATGCGGGGTGGGGAGGAGAAAAGATGAAGCTTGCGGCCCCCATGTTCTGTTTTATACCGAGTCCATGTGCTTGCAGAACACAGTCCAGGCATGTCTGGTGGGCATTGCTGAGTCACAAGGTGAAGCAATACCCTGGTGTGTCTCATAAGAACATAAGAAAGGCCATACTGGGTCAGACCAAAGGTCCATCCAGCCCAGTCTCCTGTCTACCGACAGTGGCCAATGCCAGGTGCCCCAGAGGGAGTGAACCTAACAGGTAATGATCTCGTGATCTCTCTCCTGCCATCCATCTCCACCCTCTGACAAACAAAGGCTGGGGACACCATTCCTTACCCATCCTGGCTAATAGCCATTAATGGATTTAACCTCCATGAATTTATCCAGTTCTCTTTTAAACCCTGTTATAGTCCTAGCCTTCACAACCTCCTCAGGCAAGGAGTTCCACAGGTTGACTATGCGGTGAGTGAAGAAGAACTTCCTTTTATTTGTTTTAAACCTGCTGCTCATTAACTTCATTGGGTGGCCCCTAGTTCTTCTATTATGGGAACAAGTCAATAACTTTTCCTTGTTCACTTTCTCCACACCACTCATGATTTTATAGACCTCTATCACAGCCCCCCCTTAGTCTCCTCTTTTCCAAGCTGAAAAGTCCTAGTCTCTTTAATCTCGTTTCAAACCCCAAATCATTTTAGTGCCCTTTTCTAAACCTTTTCTAATGCCAGTATATCTTTTTTGAGATGAGGGGACCACATCTGTACACAGTATTCAAGCTGTGGGTGTACCATGAATTTATATAAGGGCAATAAGATATTCTCCGCCTTATTCTCTATCCCTTTTTTAATGATTCCTAACATCCCGTTTGCTTTTTTGACTGCCGCTGCACACTGCATGGATGTCTTCAGAGAGCTATCCATGATGACTCCAAGATCTTTTTCCTGATTAGTTCTAGCTAAATTAGCCCACATCATATTGTATGTATAGTTGGGGTTATTTTTTCCAATGTGCATTACTTTACATTTATCCCACATTACATTTCATTTGCCATTTTGTTGCCCAATCGCTTAGTTTTGTGAGATCTTTTTGAAGTTCTTCACAGTCTGCTTTGGTCTTAACTATCTTGAGCAGTTTAGTATCATCTGCAAACTTTGCCACCTCACTGTTTACCCCTTTCTCCAGATCATTTATGAATAAGTTGAACAGGATTGGTCCTAGGACTGACCCTTGGGGACCACCACTAGTTACCCCTCTCCATTCTGCAAATTTATCATTTATTCCTACCCTTTGTTCCCTGTTTTTTAACCAGTTCTCAGTCCATGAAAGGATCTTCCCTCTTATCCCACGAGAACTTAATTTACGTAAGAGCATTTGATGAGGGACCTTGTCAAAGACTTCCTGGAAATCCGATGAAGTGAGCTGTAGCTCACGAAAGCTCATGCTCAAATAAATTGGTTAGTCTCTAAGGTGCCACTAGTACTCCTTTTCTTTTTGCGAATACAGACTAACATGGCTGCTACTCTGAAATAAGCCCACTATGTCCACTGGATCCCCCTTGTCCACATATTTGTTGACCCCCTCAAAGAACTCTAATAGATCAGTAAGACACGATTTCCCTTTACAGAAACCATGTTGACTTTTGTGCAACAATTTATGTTGTTCTATGTGTCTGACAATTTTATTCTTTACTATTGTCTCAACTAATTTGCCCGGTATTGACGTTAGACTTACCGGTCTGTAATTGCCGGGATCACCTCTAGAGCCCTTCTTGAATATTGGCGTTATATTAGCTGTCTTCCAGTCATTGGGTACAGTAGCTGATTTAAAGGACAGGTTACAAACCATAGCTAATAGTTCTGCAATTTCACATTTGAGTTTTTTCAGAACTCTTGTGTGAATGCCATCTGGGCCCGGTGACGTGTTCCTGTTAAGTTTCTCAATTAATTCCAAAACCTCCTCTAGCGACACTTCAATCTGTGACAATCCCTCAGATTTGTCACCTACAAAAGACGGCTCAGGTCTGAGAATCTCCCTAACATCCTCAGTCATGAAGACTGAAGCAAAGAATTTATTTAGTTTCTCCGCGATGACTTTATCGTCTTTAAGTGCTCCTATTGTATCTCGATCGTCCAGGGGCCCCCCTGGTTGTTTAGCAGGCTTCCTGCTTCTGATGTACTTAAAAAACATTTTGTTATTACCTTTGAGTTTTTGGCTAGCTGTTCTTCAAACTCCTTTTTGGCTTTTCTTATTACATTTTTACATTTAATTTGGCAGTGTTTATGCTCCTTTCTATTTACCTCACTAGGATTTGACTTCCACTTTTTAAAAGATGCCTTTTTATCTCTCACTGCTTCTTTTACATGGTTGTTAAGGCACGGTGGCTCTTTTTTAGTTCTTTTAATGTGTTTTTTAATTTGGGGTATATGTTTAAGTTGAGCCTCTGTTATGGTGTCTTTGAAAAGTGTCCATGCAGCTGGCAGAGATTTCACTCTAGTCAGTGTACCTTCTAATTTCTCCTGTGAGTAAGTCATTGCATTGTAACTCCTCTGCTGGACAATGGCTGGTGATGTCTGTTCAGCACCCACCTGGGCTTTGGTTACCTCCCTGTTGGTTGTCTCTGGAGAGCTGGTATCTGGGCGCTTCCCAAACCCACAGAATGCTTTAGTGACAACTACACAACACAATCCTCATAACTTCATATGCATTGAGGCTACACATATTTAGATGGAACAGTGACTTTCAGCAGATCAGAACCTTTCCCCTGATCCCTCACATGACCTGCTTTATATGCAAGATCACAATGATATATAAATGAGGAATTTGAGGGTTACAGGGCGCTCCCCCGAGGTACAGAGTTTCACAAGATCATTAGCGGCTTTGGTCAGAAAGTGGACTGCAGCAGCTCTAGGATGGAATTAGACAGCAGGGCAGAATGAATGTGAGCAGCACATTCAGTGAAAGGAAAGAGGAAAGAGAGATGGGACAGTCATTGGAGACGCAAGTGAGGCTTTTCCAGCTGGGGGAAACTAAAGCCTGTTTCTATTGGAGCGTGAGAGCTGGCCTGTATCCCAAGGTCTCCATCCGATGAAGTGAGCTGTAGCTCACGAAAGCTTATGCTCAAATAAATTGGTTAGCCTCTAAGGTGCCACAAGTCCTTCTGTTCTTTTTCCTCTGTCAAGGTTCACCTGGAATCAATACCAGCTTTCCACCCTCACATGGTGTAACGATGCTGGTTCTGGCGGGACCCAACTGAGAGTGCCAATTCAGGACGTATTACTTAAAGCAGGGCAGTTACAGCCCAAGGCTGGGGTTTCTGTGCACACCAAGGCAAACCAAACCAGCCAGACAGAGAGGACTTTGGTCTCACCCCACTGGCGAACCACAAGTCACACAAGCAATTCCCTTAGACACCCCAGTTTCCCAATATCCCCACCAGTGCCACTCGTTATGGGGACAAATGGTTATGAAAACCAAATACCCCAGTAAAAGAAAAAAGGTTCTCTCGATCCCAAAGGACCAAGCCCCAGACCCAGGTCAATATACAAATCAGATCTTACCGATAAATCACTCTGTTGCCAATCCTTTAGAATCTAAAATCTAAAGGTTTATTCATAAAAGGAAAAAGATAGAGATAAGAGCTAGAATGGGTTAAATGGAATCAATGACATACAGTAAGGGCAAAGTTCTTGGTTCAGGCTTGTAGCAGTGATGGAATAAACTGCAGGTTCAAACCAAGTCTCTGGAGAACATCCACAGCTGGGATGGGTCCTTCAGTCCTTGGGTCAAAGCTTCAGTGTAGCCAAGTCCCTCCAGAGGTAAGAAGCAGGACTGAAGACAAGATGGAGATGAGGCATCAGCCTTTTATAGTCTTTTCCAGGTGTAAGAACCCCTCTTTGTTCTTACTGTGGAAAATTACAGCAAAATGGAGTTTGGAGTCACATGGGCAAGTCCCTGCACACTTTGCTGAGTCACTAGGCATATTTGCCTTCTCTCAATGGGTTAATTGTATAGCTGATGGTCCTTAATGGAATCTCCTTCCTTTGAAGTTTTTAAGGCCCAGCTTGACAAAACCCTGGCTGTGATGATTTAGTTGGGGATTGGTCCTGCTTTGAGCAGGGGGTTGGACTAGATGACCTTCTGAGGTCCCTTCCAAGCCTGATATTCTATGATTCAAGCAGGCTAGGCAGAGCTGACACCAACTTGTCTGGGGTGTCACCCAGAAGCATAGCACAAGTTTGAAATACAGGCAGTATAGAGCCAATATTCATAACTTTAACTACAAAAATGATACCCACAGATAGACAGTCTAATAATAACCAGCCAACCATAACCTTGTCTTAGACACCTTATTTGACCCCCTTATAGAAGATTTGGTGCCACTACAGGACCTTGGTTGCAACAATGATCTATATGGTCCCAGATTTTGTCAATAATGTCACACATGGATAACTGATCTGTTTGTTCTAATGACGTGACAATTAGATCCCTGAAAGGCCTGGAAAGATTGTACCTTCAGCTAAGGGAGCCTGTTTCCCTTTGGGACTTGAACTTAGTTTTGTCTACATTTATGGGACCACCATTTGAGCCTATAGCAACATGCTCCTTTACTACACCCTTCTTGGAAGGTGGTTTTCTTAATTGCTATCATTTCTGCTAGAAGGGTCTCCGAACTGTGTGCCATCACATCTGAATCACTGTACACAGTCTTCTTCAAAGATAAGGTGTACTTACGCCCTCATCAAAGGTTTCTCTCTAAGGTACTTTCAAATTTTCATACTGAACAATCAATTTACTTGTTGTATTTTACCCCAAACCACACGTCAATAGGGACAAGCAATGGGTACACACTTTGGATGTTAGATGAACACTGGCATTCTATATAGGACCAAACCATTTTGGTGATCCACCCAACTGTTTGTGGCCATAGTGGACAGAATGAAAGTCTTCCAATCTCTGCACAGAGAATTTAATCTTGGGTAACTTGTATCCGTGCGTGTCATGATCTATCAGGGTGTCTCTCCTCCAGGCAAGCTGACTGCACACTTCACAAGATTGCAAGCATCCTCTGCGGTATTCCTAGAGCAGATCCCTATCCTGGACATTTGCAAAGCAGCAGTCCGATCATCGATGCACACTTTCTCCTCCCGTTACTCCATCACGCAATATTCAAGGGATGATGCCAAATTTGGTTGAGCTGTACTGCAGATGGTATGCATGAACTCTGATCCCTTCACCTATTTAACTGCTTGGGAGTCACCAAGAGTGGAATGCACATGCTCAGGGAGATTAGAGAGGCTATTAAAATAAAAAACTCAGTAATAATGGGGATTTCAACTATCCCCATATTGACTGGGTGCATCTCACTGCAGAACCGGATGCAGAGATAAAGTTTCTAGACACCTTAAATGACTGATTCTTGAAGCAGCTAGTCCTGGAACCCACCAGAGGAGAGGCAATTCTTGATTTAGTCCTAAATTGAGCACAGGATAAGGTCCAAGAGGTGAATAGAGCTGGACCGCTTGGTAATAGTGACCATAATATAATTAAATTTAACATCCCTGTGGTGGGGAAAACACCACAGCGGCCCCACACTGGAGCTTTTCATTTCAGAAAGGGGGACTACACAAAAATGAGGAGTTTCAGGGGAGCAGCCGTGTTAGTTTGTATCCGCAAAAAGAACAGGAGGACTTGTGGCACCTTAAGAGACTAACACATTTATTTGAGCATGAGCTTTCGTGAGTTACAGCTACAGATGCATCCGATGCAGTGAGCTGTAGCCCACAAAAGCTTATGCTCAAATAAATGTGTTAGTCTCTTAAGCTGCCACAAGTCCTCCTGTTCTTTTTGAAAAACGAGGAAGTTAGTTAAACAGAAATTAAAAGGTACGGTGCTAAAAGTGCAATTCCTGCAAGCTGCGTGGAAACTTTCTAAAGACACCATAATAGAGGCTTAACTTAAATGCATACCCCAAATTAAAGAACATAGTAAGAGAACCACAAAAGTGCTACCATGGCTAAACAACTGTAAGCGGAGTCAGGATGAGCTCTACCCTGACATCTGTTGGTGAGTTGTGGAAAAGAACTTCAGGGGCTGATTTTGTTTGCATAGGCACACCCACCGTGCCTAGCATGAGCCCACAGCAGCCCAAGTGGTCACTTTGGCTGCTGTGGGATCCCCAGTGTCTCTATTATTGGGGCAGGCAGAATAAAGTGTTGTTACTCTGGTTATGTGAATCAAGGACGGTGGAACTGTTTTATGATGGAGGGACTCACCATCAACTAAGTAGCCCTCGCTAGACAAGGGACATGGGTTCCAAAACCCAGTGAATTGAGAGAGGTTGGTATTAATACTTGGTGGTATGGGCTCCCTTGGTGAGAGCACTAAATGCTAATTACATTATCTTTCTCCACTGTGGAATATCAGAGCTAGTTTTGATTCCATTAGGAGTCTAGTTACAGGCTGTTGAGCTGAATTCACTGTGGGCCGATGGTGCACCAGCCCTGAGGCTCCTGTACAAGCTGAAATCACTAAAGAGGTAAAATTACTAACAGCTGGATATATTGTGGGGTGGCTGGAGGGGCTCCCGGGACGGCTGGCAGAGCAGAGTGGAGCCCCACGGAGAGGTGGGGCAGTCGGCTTTGGACCATGTACCCAGGCTGGGAGGTAAAACTCTGCAGATAAACTTTTAAACTCTGGGGCTGCACTGACCGGGGACAGAGACTTTTGGGTTGTTGGACTTTTGGGACTTTGGGTGACTTTTGGGTTGCTGGACTCAAGAACCAAAGGGAAAGGGCACAGCCCAATTTGCTTGCGGTGGGTTTTTGCTCATGGGTTGCGTTATGAATCCTGTTGGTGGTGTTTCCCCAACATGATGCCACATTGTTTCTCTCTGTTATTAAAAGGCTTTTGCTACACTCAGACTCTGTGCTTGCGAGAGGGAAAGTATTGCCTCTTAGAGGTGCCTGGGGTGGGGGGTGGGGTGGTATATATTTGTCCCAGGTCACTGGGTTGGGGCTCGAGCCAGTTTTGCACTGCGTTGTTGGAACGGAACCCCTAGATACTGAACCCGGCCCTTATTACTGCCAACTCTGACATGCAGAAGGGTTACACAACAAAGTAAAAGAAGCAGTGAGAGGCAAAAAGGCATCCTTTAAAGAGTGGAAGTTAAGTCCTAGTGAGAAAAAGAGAAAGGAGCATAAACTCTGGCAAATGAAATGTAAAAACATAATTAGGAAGGCCAAAAAAGAATTTGAAGAACAGCTAGTCAAAGACTCCAAAAGTAATAGCAAAAATATTTTTAAGTACATCAGAAGCAGGAAGCCTGCTAAACAACCCAGTGGAGCCACTGGACGATCGAGATGCTAAAGGAGCACTGGACCACTCAAGGACAATAAGGCCAATGTGGATAAACTAAACAAATTCTTTGAATCAGTCTTCATGGCTGAGGACGTGAGGGAGATTCCCAAACCTGAGCCATTCTTTTCAGGTGACAAATCTGAGGAAATATCCCATACTGAGGTGTCATTAGAGGTTTTGGAACAAATTGATAAACTAAACAGGGCAACACCAGGACCAGATGTATCACCCAAGAGTTCTGAAGGAACTCAAATGTGAAATTGCAGGACTACTAACTGTCGTCTGTAACCCATCATTTAAACCAGCTTCTGTCCCAAATGACAGGAGGACAGCTAATGGGACGCCACTTTTTTAAAAGGGCTCCAGAGGTGACTCTGGCAACTACAGGCTGGTGACCCTGACTTCAGTACTGGGCAAACTGATTGAAACTATAGTAAAGAACAAAATTGTCAGACACAGAGATGAATGTAACTTGTTGGGGAAGAGTCAACATGGTTTTTGTAAAGGGAATCCAGTAGATATTGGACTTGGAAAAGATTCAGAAAAGGGCAACAAAAATGATTAGGGATATGGAACGGCTTCTGTATGAGGAGAGATTAATCAGACTGGGACTTTTCAGCTTGGAAAAGAGACGGCTAAGGGGGGGATATGATTGAGGTCTATAAAATCATGACTGGTGTGGAGAAAGTAAATAAGGAAGTGTTGTTTCTCATAACATAAACACTAGGGGTTACCAAATGAAATTAATAGGCAGAATGTTTAAAACACACACAAGGAAGTATTTCTTCACACAACCCACAGTCAACCTGTGGAACTCCTTGCCAGAGGATGTTGTGAAGGCCAAGACTATAACAGGGTTCAAAAAAGAACTAGATAAATTCATGGAGGACATGTCCATCAATGGCTATTAGCCAGGCTGGGCAGGGATGGTGTCCCTAGGCTCTGTTTGCCAGAAGCTGGGAATGGGTGACAGGGGACGGATCACTTGGTGATGCCCTGTTCTGTTCATTCCCTCTGGGGCATCTGGCATTGGCCACTGTCGGAAGACAGGGTACTGGGCTAGATGGACCTTTGGCCTGACCCAGTCTGGACGTTCTTATGTTCTTATGAAGAAGAAAAAACGGTTACTAACCTTTTGTAATTGTTCTTCGAGATAAGATGCACATGTCGCTTCCATAACCCGCCCCCCCCCCACCCTTTTGCACTGGAGTTTCTGGAAAGAATGAACTGAGGGGGTGAGGCGTTGGTTGGGCCTTTTATACTGATGCCAGCGGCGCATGGCAGCAGAGGTCTCTCAAGTCACCCCAACAGGTACTGCTGAGGGAAAAGATGTCTGGAGGCTGTGCGCAGGGCATGGACGTACATTTAAAGGGAGGACTCTTCTGTCTGCCGCAGTGGATGTGGCTGGATGCGAGCCTTTCACCAAGAAGGAAATCATTGGCTTCACTGTTGGCTCGATCGCCTCCTTGTTATATCTCTTCTCCTGAGTGCCCCAGATCTACACTAATTTCAAGAGGAAATCTACCAAAGGTGTCTCATACTGTCTTTTTGCTTTGGTGATGCTGGGGAACTCGCTGTATGGAATAAGTGTGCTTCTGAAGAACCCAGACAGAGGGCAAGACAAAGGCAACTACATCATTCATCACCTCCCCTGGCTGATTGGCAGCCTGGGGGTCCTGTCTCTTGATGTGATTATCTCCTTCCAATTCCTTGCCTATTGGAAGGGAAGACCTCGCACTTCTGAGAGAGAGGCCCTGCTTGGCAAGCAAGATGAACCCCTTGACAGCTGACAAAGGAACTGTCCCCAAGCAAGAATGGATACTGGTGAGAACTCTGGCTTCAAACTAAGCCATAGCGAGTTGCCATCAGGTTCCTAGACCTGTTTTTGGGTGACTCCTGTTAACAGAAGAAGATGTCAGCCAGTGTGCGGTATGATGCTTCCTGCAGAAAGTGCTTGGCCATCTGTCAGAGGACTTTCCTGGTAGATCTCACCTGCTTGTAGTGATGACTCAAAAGGGATTAAATATTTTAAAAAGAAAAAAAAGAAAAAATGGGGGGAGGGATAGCTCAGTGGTTTGAGCATTGGCCTGCTAAACCCAGGGTTGTGAGTTCAATCCTTGAGGAGGCCATTTAGGGATCTGGGGCAAAAATTGGGGATTGGTCCTGCTTTGAGCAGGGAGTTGGACTAGATGACCTCCTGAGGTCCCTTCCAACCCTGATATTCTATGATTCTAAGAGTGGAAGGGACACGGGCAACTCCTCTTGAAGAACAAGTTACGAAAGATTAGTAACCGTTTTTCATTTGTTTCTAGTTTCTTCTTTTGTGGCAGAGGTAGCTGCTCGTCCTGTTGCGGGGTACGTTCAGTCCAGCTCTGCTTTCACTCATTTCGTTGACTTAGTTATGATTAAAGCAGTCTTTGCAGCAATCTGCCATTCTGTGTTCCGTAGAGGAGCTTATCTTTTATTAAGAAGACACACAGCTCCCCTAATGCTCATGTCTGAGCTTTAAGCAGTCACATTCTCGACAACTGTCTCATTATTGCCCTTGATTATGAATTTAAAAAATCTTTAGCATTTTTCCGGGGTTACAGAACCTTTCAAGTGGTCTAGATAATCCTTAGTCCTGCCATGAGTGCAGGGGAGTGGGTTGGATGATCTCTCAAGGTCCCTTCCAGTCCTACGATTCTAAGTGTATATCTTTAAAAAGCCAACCAACTAAACTACCCCTCACAAAGTCTGCCTATCGCTGGTATAACTACGTGTAATCCCCAGGCCCGCTCCTCGTAGTCCCACTTTAGTTACATCCACTTTCGGCATCCTGTTTTAACCTAGTCTTTCAGCTCTTTGGGGTAGGGAGTGTCTCTTTCTATGTGTTTGTGCAGCTCTCGGCACACGAAGGCCCTGCACTGATTGGGTTCTCTGCCATACAAATAAATATTACTCAGTAATATCATTTAAGCTCAAGGGGTGGTAACAGCAGGATCACCCCGGGGAGGATTTCCAAACTGTGGCCTGGGTTTTGCCCTCCGCTATACCTGTGTGATGGGTGTGTAAGTGAAGACACTGTCGGTTTCACTGGTGATTTCAATCCTTCCCTCCTCAGCTGGCTACCCAGAAGGGCAAGGAGCCCTCAGCCCTGTCTTGAGACCAAGGGGAAATGTTGTATCAGCCTGTCCCGGGGCCCGGCTGGCCCGCAGATCCCCTCCCCTGTCCTGTACAGGGAGAACAAACCCAGGGCCTCTGGGGGAGAGCCAGTTCCGCTGAGCCGGGTTCCCAGCAGACCAAAGCAAAGTTGAGAAGCCAACATCCCAGCCTTGTGCGGAGGGGTCTCTTCCCCTCGGGTGGCTGCAGGGGGAGCTCGGGAGGGGCAGAAGCTGCTGTCTGCCTGTCAGCCGCCCAGCCTCCCTCCCTCCCTCCTGGACCATCCGAGGAGCTTTTCCTGGCCCACTCCTCTCTCCTCCCCCCGTAATCAGCTGGCCACACAGCCTGCCAGCTGGCTGGCCGCCCAACTGGATGGCAGGCATCGCCATGGCAACCCGCTGCAGCCCCTTCCCTGGGCAGGAGCGAGCCGCAGCGCTGGGCCTGGAGAACGGAGCAGAATTACTGGATAATCCTGTCACGGGGCCTCACCAGCGCTCCCCGCCCGCACGGCCAGGGGAAGCTGCGAGAGGGTGATGGGCCCGTCGTGTGCCTGCCATGTCCCCCACCCCCACACGGAACAGCCCTGGCGGCTCGGCTCTGGCACCATCCGACGGGCTTTGGGGGTGTGGGGAGCCAACTCCCTCTCCTGGGTGCCTCGCCAGCTGCCCTAGGGACCCCCGCCTTAGAGCCGCTGGCAGGAAGGTTTAGGGGTAACAGGGAAGTGCGAGCTGGGTTTCCTTAGCACTTGCAGGCCCTGGAGGCTGCTGTTCATCCTCCAAACAGGCCCCCCTAGGCACTGTCAGGGCAAACCCCCCCCCACCCCGCCCCAGCTTAGCAGGGCCCGGAGGGACCCAGCTAGTGGGGGAGAGGGATTTCAGGCTCCAAGAGCCAGTCAGGCCTTAGCCTCCGTGTCGAGGCTGCCAGCGAGGGGGCCAATTACTGCCAATTGGGCTAGTGGTTTCTAGGAGGTGGACACCTGTCATGGAGGTGAAAGGCAGCCCATTCCCTGCTCCCAGCCTGAGCCAGCCCATCCGCCTGATCTCGGTCAGAGCAGAGCTCTAGAGGGGAAAGGTCCTGTATCCCATTCCCCAGTGCCCTGAACTAGCCAGGGCCCAGCAGACATATTACACATTGAAATAATTCTCAGTGGTGCTTATAAACCCGCAGGGTGTCAGGGCTCTGGCAGGGCTTGGGGCAGCGAGAGCATGGCTTGATAAGGAGACATTGGGCATCAAGGCTGGGTAGTCTGCAAAGAGAGAGGCTGCTCCCAGGCCAGCTCAGCTGGTGTTAGTCTGCCCAACTGTCCCTGAGCTGGAATCTCCATCTCCATTTCTTGCTGCTTGATGACAACTTGCCCCCCTTGCCTGGCCTCCAGATCCAGGCTTCTTTCCTGCAGCTCTGACCAGAGGTGCACCCCACTGAGGAGCTTTCTGCTTGGAGGTCTTCTGTTATTCCCCTCCTCCTACCCCACTCTGGGGCTGGTTCTCGTTCCTGTGGGCAGCAGCTCCGCTTCAGGTTCCCAGCTACCTGCTCTGCTAGCAAGTGACTGCAAGACTGAAAAGCAGCAGAATAAAGGGCTAACAATGACAGGAGGCTGGTCCCCATGGGTGAGCAGCGCCATGCTGGGACTGGTCTCCAAAGAGAACCAGGGGCTGGGGAAGGGTGAGGCAACAGGACGGGGAGAGTAGAGGTGCGGGCAGCTGCTCTTCTGCCCACAGCCTCCGTATTCCCAGCTGGAGCAGTTGTTGGAGGCTAGCGATTTCCAAGCTCCGGCTGCATGCACGCAACTGCCGTGAAACATGCAGCATGAGAGCCAGACACTGGGGGTCATGTGTCTTCTACAATCCCGCAGCCAGGGAATCTGCTGCCAGCTCCTTCCAGTACCACTGAATCTCAACTTCTGTCACAAGATGCAAGATTCTAATGGGTTTGCAAAGAAAACTTTCAGAAAGTGCCCTGTGTGTGATTCACTGGAGTGCTGCCTACCTGATAACATCCACCTCAGAGGCGGGAGCTGCCCCATTCATCTCAACGGGATGTTAACTCTGACCTCTTATGCTATGTCTATATCTTGCCAATTCTTTCTGCCTAACATCTACTGCTTTTTCTACCCACCCATGCAGCTAAAACTCTTGTCCAGGCTCTTACAATCTTGTGTCTCGATTTCTGCAAAAGCTTTCTCTCAGGCCGTGACAAATGCAGTTTTGTCCTGCTTATATCCAATCAGAATGATGCTGCAGAGATCATTTTCCTAGCTTGTTGCACTGACAATCTCCCCCTCTCTTTGCATCTCTCCCCTGGCTCTGTCACATCAAACAGAAGCTACTTGTTTTCGTTCTTAAAGCCCTTCATGGTCTGTCACCACTTTACCTGTCATCTCTCATTTGCTATTGAGATGTCAGC
The DNA here is from genome assembly GCF_965140295.1 of Lepidochelys olivacea. Taxonomy (NCBI): domain Eukaryota; kingdom Metazoa; phylum Chordata; order Testudines; family Cheloniidae; genus Lepidochelys; species Lepidochelys olivacea. Next base: position 149,070,027 of record NC_140414.1, read on the forward strand.
TCCTGCCTCCCATAGGCCCATGATCCTGCCTCCCTCGCCCATTGGTTATATTTTCAAGCAAGCGCCTTTGTGCTTTTTCCCGTTCTCTCTCCATACACATCTGCAAAGCGAACTCATTATCCTCCTTAACGCGCTCCTTTGCCGTGAGGCCAACAAAGAAACATAAGGAGGGTTTGGCTGCTGGTGTGGGCTGAGGCCACGGCCTGTCGTGCTGACCAGCACAGTCTCTGGTTCCTTCATACTGCCCCATTGCTCTGTCTGTGTCCAGCTGTTGTCTCTTCTCTTACATGTTCAGTGCTAGCTCTCTGGGCAGGGACGGCCTTTCTGGGCTGGGCTGCCGCTGTGGGGCCCTGGGCCGCGACGGGGGTTCCTTGGTGCTCTGGCATTACAAATACTGAGCGATTGCTACGTCACCGCTGTCGCGTTAGCAGGAACCTCCAGCTCCTGGGCCTCTCCATCGCTGTGGGCTGCCCGGGCGGTTCTTGAGGCAGGAACAGAAGGGCAGCTGGCTGGCGGGGTGCGGGAGCCGGAGTTCCCTCTGTCACTGGGGAAGGGAAAGGGGAAATGTGTTGCCAGAACCCCTCCCGCAATGTCCCCTCTGACCCTCCGCAGCTGCCCCCCTCCAGCTGTCCCACTGGCAGCCCCTTGCAGTGATGTGCTGCTAATGGGAACATGGGGGCAGGGGTGCCCAAGGAAACCCACCCTAAAGCTGAGTTTGGCTTTGGCTCAGCACACGAGTCAGGCAGCTTTAACGCACCAAGGGCCTCCGGCTTGGAAGGTGCAGAGACGTGAGCCAGCAGCGTTCCACCACCGGGGAGCCCGGGGCCCTGCTCTCAACAGGCAGGACAGCACGTAATGGCCCTTCAAGTTACAGGGTGAGCATGAGGGCCTGAAGGCCCCGTGTTTACCCAGGGCGGGAGTGGGGCTGGTGGAAGGGGAGGGGCCAGCCGAGCTGGGCTCACAGCCCCACGTAGCCTCAGGACGGGGCAGCACAGGCAAGGCAGGGTCCTATTGCTGGCAACGCTAGGTCCCGCCGGGGCCACTGGGGCTGGTCTGTGGGCAGCTCGTTGCTGCTGGCTGGGGAATGTTGCTCTGGGCTGTGGGAAGGTGCCTGGCCTCCGGCCTGTTTGTGTTTGCTCAGGTGACCCTTTGGTGGCCCCCGCCTGGTGCCCTGTGGCAGACAGAGCTCACATAGCACCGGGGCGGCTGCCTGGAGCATACCCACGGCTCCAGGGTCAGCTGGGCCCCTGGAGCGGAGAGGGAGAGTCGCTGGCTCTCGGCAGGGTGTGTTCAGCAGGGGACAGCAACATCTCCGGGAGCCCTAGGCAGAGGCAAACCCAGCCGCTGGATGCAGCTCACCGGCGGAGAGTCCTCATGTCTGTGAGAAGCTTTTCTGCTGAGGGATCCCACAGTGCTGCTGCGCTCAGAGAGGGCCCAGCCAAACTGACATGCAGCCGGCTGTGGGGTGGAGCGGAGCAGCTGCTCAACAGAACTGTGCTGCCTGGCCCCTCTGCACCTGTTCGGACACTGCTAGGACCAGAGCGTGACTGCTCCTCCCAGCCCGGGCAGCCGTCTCTCTCCCTGCACGCTCAGCCTTTCCACCCAGCCAGCCTCTCCATGTTCCTCAGCCCAGCCTGTGCCCCCTTCCCTGCCCACGCAGCCCCCAGGCTCCCCATACCTCCGCATCTATGTCCTCTTGCTCTCCCAGGGTTCTGCTCATGCCCCAGCCCCATATTCCCCCGCTGCCTCCCACTGTATCACAGCCCTGCCATTCCAGCTCTGCGCTCCGTCTTCCCTGCTCTCTTCAGAGCCTACTCCCAGCGCCCCGCAGCTTCAGGGCTTCTCATGCTGCCCCCAGGGCCTGGGCCCAGCTGCCAGACCCCTCTGTCCCCTCCTTCCACAACCCCCGATGCTCTTCCCCTCCCTGTCTTTGTCTCTGGCCCTCTTCAGGCGGGGGAGGAAACAAGTGTGTCCTAAAGCCTGTTTGCGCGGCATGACATGCCCTAGCCCTGGGTTTCATTCCGATAGGGCAGGGGCTGGGCTTTGTCCCTCTGGAGCTAAGCGTCTCCAAGAATGGGATCCATCCCCAGCCAGGGAGTTACAGGGCCTCCAGGCCCAACCTGGCACACAATTCCTGGCCAGACCCAGGCCCAGCCATGGGGCGCCCAGTCCTGCTGTAGGACGGGGAGTCTCCAGGCGCATCTAGCTCCCTGGCAGGGTTTTTTCTGGAGATTCAGCCAAAATTCCTTCCCCTTTCTCTGTTCCACACTTTGCATTCCCCTGATCGTTCCTCTCCCCCTGAGGGGCTGAGCTCATGGCTCCCCCTGGCACCCCTCAGCCCAGCTGCTTTGCACATGGAGTTGTTCCCTCCAGGATTCGCCCGTCTCTCTGCAGACCTCAGCCCCAGCTGGGTCCCAAGCATTGGGCTGGGCTTCTCCAAATGCCCTGCACTTTGTTGCTCTCTCTCTGGGAAGACGGTGCTCAGAGCTAAGGGCCGGATCCTGGGGCAGCGGGGGTCACCTCAGGGGCTGACAGATGGGGACCTGCCCTCCTTGATCTGGGGCGAGCGGGTGGTCTTTGGGATTGATGGGCTTGGAGCAGCAGGCTGGGGCCCAGGATGGTCTCAATCACCCCAGGGCTGGCTATGGTGGACTGCCCCCTCCCTGCTTTGGGACGGGAGGCCTCTGTATGATACAAGGCCCAGAATAGACCCGGGTCCCCTTGCTGCTGTCTGCTCCTGCTCTCGCTGAGGGTTGGGAGGTTACCAAAGGAAGCCAGGGGAGTGTACGCTGGGGGGCCTGGGGACTGCACTTGCTCCGAACCCCAACTGATGGATTTATAGCCCCCACAAAGGCAGGGTCCCTGCCCCGGAGAACTTGCAGCCTGCCCGAGGGACCTAGACAGAGCAGTGAGACCCGGGGGTCGGGGGTATTTCAAAGGGATCTTGGTGTGTAGAGGGGTCCAAGTGAAAACGCCCTCCCTGCAGGCTGGCAGGGCCAAGGGGTGTTGAAGGGTGGCGGGTGAGGAGGGGCCTGGTGTGTGGCTGTCAGGGAGGCCCCAGGGGCAGCCTGGGACAGGCCAGCGGGACACCTGTAAGAGAAGGGGGCAGGGAGTGGGGGTGGCAGCCAGGCTGAGGGAGTGGGCCCCTGGTGCATGCCATGAGGGGGAGACCCAGAGGGGACGGTGTGACGAAGTGAGACTGTTCTTAATGTTTCCTCTGAATAGTGTGGGGGTGCCTCAGTTTCCCCTATGCAGTTCTTAAGTATCTAGGGGGTGGGATAAGGGTGTATGATCATTGCAGGGCCCTGGAGGGCAGGTGTGTGCAGGGGTCTGGACGCAGGGAATGGCCGACACCCTGTTTACTGGCCACTGATGGCCTGGGCCCTTCCCCCCTTCAAGGTGAGAGCTAAAGGGTTGGAGAACAAAGGAATCCGGTGACTTCCTGGCCCGGGAAAGGGACAAAGCCCAGAGGAGGAGGGGCTGGAGAGAGTTTCAGTTTGGGGCTGGCTGGAGATATGGAGTGAAGGGCAGACGTGGTTGTCTGGCTCACTGCCCCCCAAAATGGACCCAGCTGAGGGGTCTTGTTCTCTGCACCTGCAAGCTCTGTGTTAGACCATGTTCCCATCGTCTAATAAACCTCTGTTTTACTGGCTGGCTGAGAGTCACGTCTGACTGCAGAGTTGGGGGGCAGGACCCTCTGGCTTCCCCAGGATCCTGCCTGGGCGGACTGGCTGTGGGAAGTTTCAGAGTAGCAGCCGTGTTAGTCTGTATTCGCAAAAAGAAAAGGAGTACTTGTGGCACCTTAGAGACTAACCAATTTATCTGAGCATGAGCTTTTGTGAGCTGTAGCTCACGAAAGCTCATGCTCAGATAAATTGGTTAGTCTCTAAGGTGCCACAAGTCCTCCTTTTCTTTTGGCTGTGGGAAGCGCACGGAGGGGCAGAGGAGGCTGAAGGCTCCGAGGTCCGACCCAGGAAGGTGGAGTCGGGGGAGCTGTGTGTCCTGCAGACAGGCTGCTCCCAGAGAGGAGACTCCCCAGAGTCCTGCCTGGCTTCGTGGGGAGCCGTTCCAGAGCATCGCCCGGGGACTCCGTGACAGATGGGCAAGAGGACAGTTGGGGCAGCAGCCCCGGGCTGGGCCGACAGAGTGGGGCAGAAGGGGAGGGGCTGGGGCAGAGGGGGCTCCGTGGGGAGTGGCAGGGGCTGGGGCAGAGTGGTAGGGGGCTCTGTGGGAAGGGGCGGGGAGGGGGCAGAGTGGGAGGGGGCTCTGTGGGGAGGGGCTACATGGGGAGGGGAAGGGAGGGGCTGGAGCAGAGGGGGAGGGGCTGTGTGGGGTGGGGCGGGGGCAGAAGACATGCAGAAAGCAAGGGAAGGAAGTGGGGGTGGGAGCCCCCCGTTGCTGTGGCTGGTTTCCCAGCATCCTGCCGGGCACCTGAGCGGAACATCAAGTGAGGCGAGAGCGTGAGCTGGGCAGGGAGCTGCCATCTGGACTGCAGAGCCGGCCCCAGCCATGTGCTCCCAGGGACAGCCCCCCCAGGAGCCTTGCCTGCCCCCTCCAGGAACAGCCCCCCCAGGAGCCATGCCCCCTGCTCCAGGGAGAGCCCTCCTCCGGGGGTGGGTGTGAAGCCCCATGGGCAGTGCCCGTTAAAGGATTGTGGGGCTCCATGCACTGTGGGTCATGGGCAGGGTGTCGACCCTCAGGGTGGCTTTAGCCCTGGCTCCCGGGCTGCGTCCCAGGCTTGGGGTCCATGGACTCCCCGTCGCTTGGCCCGGCCCAGCCAGGCTCCGGCAGGCAGGGGAAGTGGCAGCGTGGCCAGAATCCCTCCAGGACGAGGGTCCGGGCGTCTCCGTTTCTTGTGCAGGGCCTGGCTGGTCTCCCAGCGCGGCGAGGGGGACCCTGGGGCCAGCCTCAGCTCCCACTCTCAGACCTTCCGCACAGGGCCAGCACAGGGCCTGGGGGTCAGGCCCCACAACCGGGGCCCAGTCATGGGATTTGGGGGCTGGGTGTCAGGCCCACAGGCAGGGCCCAGTCATGGGATTTGGGGGCTGGGTATCAGGCCCACAGGCAGGGCCCAGTTATAGGATTTGGGGGCTGGGTGTTAGGCCCCACAAGCAGAGCCCAGTTATAGGATTTGGGGGCTGGGTGTCAGGCCCCATAGGCAGTGACCAGTTATAGGATTTGGGGGCCCCGTGCACTGGGGTGATGAGCACAGTATAAAAACCTCTATAGAACCGAATAGAACGAGAGGAGTGTATGGTAGTGAGGAATGAGGAGTAACCCAGAGCAATAACCCCAGCATCCCCTGAAATCTGACCTGTCCCAAGGCTACAGAGAGGCCGGAAGGTGCCGGCTAAGTGACAGCCAGCCAGGCCCAGGGACATGGTAGACTGTCAGTAATAATGGAGAAATGCAGACGGGTTCAACAGATATTTCTGTTGTATATTTGGGAAAAAGCTGGACGATGGAGTCAAGGCAGATGTTGATACACTTCCCATTCCAACAGTAATTGGGAGGATGTTAAAGAGCAGTCACTAAAATTAAACATTTTAAAATCAGCAGGTCCAGATAACTTACAGCCAGGAGTTTTCAAAGAGCTGGCTGAGGAGATGGCTGAACCATGAATGTTGATTTTCAATAAGGCTTGGAGCCCTGGGGAAGTCCCAAAAGACAAAGACAGATAATGCTGTGCCATCATTTAAAGAGGTAAAGGGGACCATGTCTGAGGTAAGAATGACCTAGGTAATTAAAGGCCTGTCAGCCTGACATCAATCCTGGGCAAGATAATGGAGCGGCTGATACGAGAGGTGTTTAATAAACAAGTAAGGGAGGGCAATATTATTAATGCCAGTCAAAGTCGGTTTATGGAAAATAGATCCTGTCAAACTAACTTCATATCTTGTTTTGATGATATTACAGGTTCGACTGAAAAGGAAACAGGGTTGATGTAATATACTTAGACTTCAGTAAGACGTTTGATGTGGTACCGCATGTCATTTTGATTAAAAACCTAGAACAATACATAATTAAATGGATTAAAAGCTGGTTAACTGACAGGTCTCAAAATGTAATTGTAAACAAGGAATCATCATTGAGCTGGCTTGTTTCTAGCGGGGTCCCCCAGAGATCGGTTCTTGGCCCTGTGCTATTAAACGGTTTTATCAATGAGCTGGCAGAAAACATAAACTCCTCACTGATAAAGTTTGCAAATGACACAAAGATTGGAGGAGTGGGAAATAATGAAGAGGGCAGGTCACTGACAGCAATCTGGGTCACTTGGCAAGATGGGAGCAAGCAAACAATATGCATTTCAATACAGCCAACCGTAAAGTCCTACATCTAGGGACAAAGAATGCAGGACACTTACAGGAGAGAGACTCTGTCCTGGGAAGCAGCGACTCTGGAAAAGACTTGGGGGTTGTGGTAGTCGATAATCACTTGAACATGCAATGCCTTGGCCAAAAGAGTGATTCTGGGATGTGTAAACAGGGGAACCTAAGTAGGAGCAGAGAGGCTCTTTTCCCTCTGTGTCTGGCACTGGTGCAACTGCTGGTGTCCACAGTTCAGGAAGGATGTTGATAAATTGGAGAGGGGTCAGAGAAGAGCCAGGAGAATGATCCCAGCATTGGATAACCTGCCGTGTATTGACAGACGCAGGGAGCTCACTCTGTTTGGCTAAAGAGAAGGTTCAGGGGTGACTTGATCGCAGTCTGTAAGTACCTACCTGGGGAAGAGAAATATGATAATAGAGGAGGGCTCTTCAGTCGAGCAGACAAAGATCTGGCAAGATCCAGTGTCTGGAAGTTGAAGTGAGACAAATTCAGACTGGAAAGAAGGTGCAAGATTTTAACCGAGGGTAAGGAACCATTGGAACAGGTTACCGAGGGCTCCGGTGGATTCTCCATCCCTTGCCATGTTTAAATCAAACCTGGCTGTTTGTCTAAACGCTCTGCTCTGGTAAGTGTTGTGGGGATGTTCTCTGCCAGCAGGTCAGACAGATGATCACAAGGGTCTCATCTGCCCTTAGAATCTGTTAATGTTTGACAGGTTTCAGAGTAGCAGCCGTGTTAGTCTGTATTCGCAAAAAGAAAAGGAGTACTTGTGGCACCTTAGAGACTAACCAATTTATTTGAGCATGAGCTTTCGTGAGCTACAGCTCACTTCCTCAGATGCATATCGTGGAAACTGCAGCAGGCTTTATATATACACAGAGAATATGAAACAATACCTCCTCCCACCCCACTGTCCTGCTGGTAATAGCTTATCTAAAGTGATCATCAGGCTGGCCATTTCCAGCACAAATCCAGGTTTTAATGTTTGACACACACACGCCCCCTTTCTGCAGCAGCCACTGGCTCCAGCCCTAGGTCTTGGCCCCAGCCCTGGGCCTTTTAATTCACGAATTTGTCTCTGAGGCCAGGGTACTGGCAGAAGCGGGCTGAGCGGGGCAAGTGCAGAAGGCTGGGACGTGACTGTGCAAGAGAAGGGTGGGGGGCAGATGTCCCACCTGCCTGTGCCTCACCCCAGACTCTTCTGGCCTCACTGAGGCAGGTCTGAAGTATGCTCTGGTAGAAGAGACAGGGCGGGGGGGATGGGCTGTCCCATGTCCCAGCTGCAGGCCCCTGGTTGCTGTGGAGTGGTCCCGGGGACGGTGCTCTCAGGGCAGGTTTTCTAATGGCCCCAGCCTGGCTGTTCCCAGTGCCTGGAATGGGGATCTGTGCAGCACACTAGGAATAGCTGCCACCCCTTTTCCCTGGGGAACCAGGGGTGGGGGGACACCTAGGCCCACCTTCTCCCAACTCTAAGTTTAGGGTCACTGTGGGAAGGGCTCCCACGTGGGAAGAATCTGCACAAGTTGTCACGGAGTGTGGGGGAGTCCAGGCCCTGCACCCCTCTTCCTGGGATTCACTGAGACTCTCAGCCAGCCAGTAAAACAGAAGGTTTATTGGACAACAGGAACACAGTCCAAAACAGAGCTTGTGGGTACCCCCAGGACCCCTCAGTCAAGTCCTTCTGGGGGAGCAGGGAGCTTAGACCCCAGCCCTGGGGTTCCCTGCGTTCCTCCACCCAGCCCCAAACTGAAACTAAACCCAGGCAGCAGGCTCTCTCCTGAAGCCTCTGTTCACATTCCTGGGCAGAGGTGTCACCTCCCCGTCCCCCTCCTGGCTCAGGTGACAGGCTCTCAGGTCTCCCATCCCCAGGGCACATTCCCAGGTCAACACTCCCCCCTCCCTGCTGCGTCACATCGTCACATCTCTCCCCCCTTCGAGAGTGAACTGAGCGGGGTCACTGTGACCAGTGACCTGGGGAAGTTCGGGGCCCCCTCTCCGGGACAGCGCATCTGCTATCAGGTTGGCACTTCCCTTCACGTGGACCACGTCCATGTCGTAATCCTGCAGGAGCAGGCTCCATCTCAGGAGCTTGGCGTTGGCTCCTTTCATCTGGTGCAGCCAGGTCAGGGAAGAGTGGTCGGTGTAGACGGTGAAGTGTCGCCCGAAGAGATAGGGCTCTAGTTTCTTGAGGGCCCACACCATGGCCAGGCACTCCTCGATGGCCGCGTAGTGTTGCTCCCGGGGTAGTAACTTCTTGCTCAGGTACACGATGGGGTGTCTCTCCCCCTTTTCATCCTCCTGTATCAACACAGCCCCCAGTCCCGTGTCTGAGGCGTTGGTGAACACCACAAAGGGCTTGTCAAAGTCTGGGTTTGCCAGAACTGGGCCACTGACCAGAGCCTCCTTCAGCCTCCTGGCACTGCTCGGTCCAGACCACCTTGTCTGGCTTCCCCTTCTTGCATAGCTCAGTGATGGGGGTGGCTATGGCGCTAAAGTGGGGCACAAATCTTCGGTAGTATCCTGCCATCCCAATAAAGGCTTGGACCTGCTTTCTGGTGTGGGGAGCGGGCCAGTCTCTGATCACCTCCACCTTGGCTGGTTCTGGCTTTAGGCGGCCGCTCCCCACCCGATGGCCCAGGTAAGATACTTCAGCCATCCCCACCTTGCACTTCTCTGCTTTTACAGTCAGCCCAGCCCCCTGGAGTCGGTCCAGCACTTGTCTAACCTGGGACACGTGGTCCTCCCAGGTCTGGCTAAAAGACACAGATGTCATCAATATACGCCACGGCAAAACTCTCCATCCCCCTCAGTAGCTGGTCCACTAGGCGCTGGAAGGTGGCCGGCGCTCCCTTGAGGCCGAAAGGCAGGGTCAGGAACTCATAGAGCCCCAGAGGGGTGATAAAGGCCGATTTCAGCCGGGCCTCTGCATCCAGCGGCACTTGCCAGTAGCCCTTTGTAAGGTCCATGGTGGTAAGGTACCGAGCTCCTCCCAGCTTGTCTAGGAGCTCGTCAGGCCTGGGCATGGGGTAGGCATCAGATACAGTGATGGCATTGAGCTTCCGATAGTCCACACAGAACCGGACCGACCCGTCCTTTTTGGGGACCAGCACCACCGGCGAGGCCCAAGGGCTGGCAGATGGCTGGATCACCCCCAAAGCCAGCATGTCCCGGACTTCTCTTTCCAGGTCCTGAGCAGTTTTCCCTGTGACTCGGAAGGGGGAGCATCTTATCGGCGGGTGCGACCCTGTCTGCACCTGGTGGACAGTCAGATTAGTGCGTCCAGGCTGGTTGGAAAACAGCTGTCGGTACGGATGCAGCACCCCCTGACCTCAGCTTGCTGGGCAGGGGTTAGCTGATCCGAGAGGGGAATTGGTTCCAGGGGGGAACCAGCTCTGGTCCTAGGGAATAGATCTACTAAAGGGTCATCTCCCTGCTCCTCCCACTGTCCACACACGGCCAACACCGCATTCCCGCTGGCATAATATGGCTTCATCATATTCACATGGTACACCCGGCGGTGGTGCGCCCGGTTTGACAGCTCCACCACATAGTTTACCTCATTGAGCTGCTTGACGACCTTGAAAGGGCCCTCCCAGGCGGCCTGTAGTTTGTTCTTTCTCACTGGGATGAGAACCATCACCTGATCCCCGGTGGCGTAGGCACGGGCCCGTGCCGTGCGGTCATACCAGACCTTCTGCTTCCTCTGGGCTCTGGCCAGATTCTCCCTGGCCAGGCCCATGAGTTCCGCCAGTCTCTCTCGGAAGATCAGGACATACTCCACCACTGACTCTCCATCGGGAGTGGCCTTCCCCTCCCACTCGTCTCTCATCAGGTCCAGGGGGCCCCTCACCCTCCTGCCATATAACAGTTCGAAAGGCGAAAATCCGGTAGACTCCTGGGGCACCTCCCTGTACGCGAACAGCAGGTGAGGTAAGTACTTGTCCCAATCCTGCGGGTGCTGGTTCATAAAGGTTTTCAGCATCATCTTTAGCGTCCCATTGAACCTCTCCACCAGCCCATTGGACTGGGGGTGATAAGCTGAGGCCCAGTCGTGCCGGACCCCACATTTCTCCCACAAGCACCGGAGCAGGGCCGACATGAAGTTGGAGCCTTGGTCTGTCAAGACTTCCTTGGGGAACCCCACTCGGCTGAAAATGGTCAGGAGCGCATCGGCCACGGTGTCTGCTTCAATGGAAGCTAAGGGCACTGCCTCGGGGTAGCGGGTGGCAAAATCTACCACCACCAGAATGTATTTCTTCCCCGACCGGGTCGGCTTGCTGAGAGGCCCCACGATGTCCATGGCCACCTTCTGTTACTCTCAAAAAGAAAAGGAGGACTTGTGGCACCTTAGAGACTAACCAATTTATTTGAGCATAAGCTTTCGTGAGCTACAGCTCACTGCATCCAATGAAGTGAGCTGTAGCTCATGAAAGCTTATGCTCAAATAAATTGGTTAGTCTCTAAGGTGCTGTGACAAAGTGGGACTGTTCTTAATGTTTCCTCCGAATAGTGTGGGGGTGCCTCAGTTTCCCTTATGCAGTTCTTAAGTATCTAGGGGGTGGGGTAAGGGTGTATGATCATTGCAGAGCCCTAGAGGGCAGGTGCGTGCAGGGGTCTGGACACAAACAATCGTTGACACCCTGTTTCCTGGCAACTGATGGCCTGGGCCCTTCCCCCCCTGCAAGGTGAAAACTGAAGGGTTGGAGAACAAAGGAATCAGGTGAGCACCTGGCCCAGGAAAGGAACAAAACCTCTTTGGAGGAGGGGCTGGAGGGAGTTTCAGTTTGGGGCTGGCTGGGACATGGAGTGAAGGGCAGATGTGGTTGTCTGGCTCACTGCCCCCCAAAATGGACCCACCTGAGGGTTCCTGTTCTCTGCACCTACAAGCTCTGTTTTAGACCATGTTCCTGTCGTCTAATAAACCTTCTGTTTTACTGGCTGGCTGAGAGTCACGTCTGACTGCGAAGTTAGGGTGCAGGACCCTCTGGCTTCCCCAGGACCCTGCCTGAGCGGACTCGCTGGGGGAAGCGCACGGAGGGGCAGAGGATGCTGAATGCTCTGAGGTCAGACCCAGGGAGGTGGAAGCTGTGTGAGCTGTGTGTCCTGCAGACAGGCTGCTCACAGAAAGGCGACTGCCCCAGAGTCCTGACTGGCTTCATGGGGAGCAGTTCCAGAGCATCGCCCAGGGACTCCGTGACACCACCCTGTAAACCGAGCACCCGGAGTCCAGAGCCTCCAGCCCTCTGGCGGAGCTGGCCTGGGCTACTCTTCCCTCCTGAGCAGGTGGTAAACTGGCAGCCCCCCTTTCCTGGGTCGTCTGCCCCTCGTCCAGCTGGGTCCCTACCCAGTTAACCCTGGGTAGGTTGGGTCTGCTCAGTCTGTCCCTGACCCCGGGGCACTGGGTCCGTACGTGGCCTCTCTGGCCACAGTGATAGCAGCTCAGGTCACGTTGGTCCCCTCGAGCAGGTCGGAGGGGCCCGACGCTAGGCGTTCCCCGTGGGAGGGGGTTCTCCCTATTTCCCCACTGGGAGGCCCCCTGGTGACTCTCTTTCTGCGTCGGGGGGGGGGGGGGGCTGTTCTTTTGGGACTCCCCCCGGCTACCCCCTGACCGACTGTTCAGAAACTCGTCGGCCAGCTGCCCTGCGTGCTGGGGGTTCTCGAGCTTTTTGTCCACCAGCCACAGCCTCAGGTCGGAAGGGCACTGATCATACAGTTGCTCCAGTACGATTAGGTCAAGCAGGTCCTCTTTAGCTCGGGCCCCAGCTGTCCACTTGCGGGCATACCCCTGCATCCGGTTGACCCGTTGTAGGTAGGTGACCTCAGGCGTTTTACGCTGACTCCGGAACCTTCTCCGGTACATCTCGGGGGTCAGCCCAAACTCACGGAGCAGGGCCTGTTTGAACAGTTCATAGTCCCCTGCCTCCGCCCCTGTCATCCGGCTGTACCCCTCCACGGCTTTGGGGTCCAGTAAGGGGGTGAGGAACTGGAGCCTGTCTGCAGGGTCAACCCTGTGCAGCTCACAGGCATTCTCAAAGGCCATCAGGAAGCTATCTATGTCCTCCCCCTCCTTACGCTGGGCCAGGAAGCACTTATCAAAGCTCCTTGCAGCCTTGGGTCCCCCCGCACTCACCGCAGCCGGGGCCCCACTGCTCCTCAGCCTGGCCAGCTCCAGTTCATGCTGTCTTTGTTTCTCCTTCTCCTGACGCTCCCTCTCCTTCTCCTCCTGCTCATGTTGACGTTGTTTCTTCTCATTTTGACGCTGTTTTTCATGATCCTCCAGCTCCCTCATTTTCATCTCCCTCTCCCATTCCAGCCGCCTCCGCTCCAGGGATGGGGAGCTCCGCTGAGAGGATCCCCTGCTGGCTGCTGGGGTCAGGGTGCCCTCGTATTCGCTGGGCTTCCCCCAACCCCTCCCCCGGACATAGGTAGGAAGGGTCTTGGGATGTCCTGGGCAGCAGTCTGACCCCTCCCAGCCCAGTCAGGCCCCAGGGCCCACGCTGCGTCTGCTGGGCGGCTTCCCTCAGGGACAGGGATCGGGTCATCCAATCGATCCCTCTCCTCCAGCTGGGCAATCAGCTGTTCCTTGGTGGACCTCCCGATGCGCAGCCCCCTCTGCCTGCACAGCTCCACCAGGTCGCTCTTCAGGCGTTTAGCGTACATCTCCCTGCTGGCCACTCGCAGGCCGGGCAGCTTCCCACGGTTTCCAGGAAAAGCCCTTAGTGTGCCAGTCCTTCTTGAGGTCACCACCTCTTTGCCAGGGTCGAGCTGCAGACTCCTCCGCCCCTGGGACCGCTCGCTGCAATCCCCCGGGGGACCCTGTTACTGCAAAAGTCCTTCTCTCTGGTCACGCACTCCCAGGGGTTAACCGCCCCCTGAAACTGTACTCCACAAGTCCTCCTTTTCTTTTTGCGAATACAGACTAACACGGCTGTTACTCTGAACCCTGAAACTGTCTCTCTCTGAGCCTTCAGCACGCCTGGTCCTCGTCACTCCCCCTTCGTTTTACTGCTCCCCAGTCACTTACTGCAGAAAGTGCCGTTCACGAGGTGCAGTACATCCCACCGCTGCCACCAGTTGTCACGGAGTTGGGGGGAGTCCAGGCCCTGCACCCCTCTTCCTGGGATCCACTGAGACTCTCAGCCAGCCAGTAAAACAGAAGGTTTATTGGACAACAGGAACACAGTCTAAAACGGAGCTAGTGGGTACCCCCAGGACCCCTCAGTCAAGTCCTTCTGGGGGAGCAGGGAGCTTAGACCCCAGCCCTGGGGTTCCCTGCGTTCCTCCACCCAGCCCCAAACTAAAACTAACCCCCCCCCCCGCAGGTTCCCTGCTGCAGTCTCCGTCCACCTTCCTGGGCAAAGGTGTTACCTCCCCCTCCCCCTCCTGGCTCAGGTGACAGGCTCTCAGGTCTCCCATCCCCAGGGCACAGTCCCAGGTCAACACTCCCCCCTCCCTGCTGCGTCACATTTTCATACAAGTTCCTTGGGCCGGAGGTGGCGGCTGAGCAGAGCTAGGGAGGAGCTGAGAGATGGCTGAGGGTGCTGATTCACCCCTTGTCGGCCATCAGGGTAAGGAGGTGCCTGGGGAGGTAGAAAGGCGCATTCAAAGAAATCAAAGGACACAATGTGTGGGTAACCTGTGGAACTCACTGCTGCAGGGTACTTTGAGGCACATAGCTCAGACAAGGAACAGACATGGGTGGGTAAGATGAGCATCTGCAAGGACACACTGGCAGGGCCAAGGGGGGAAATATGTGACCTGGGGGTACTTATGGGACTTTCAGATCTTGGTTCTCCCACTACATTTGAGCAAATGGCCCCAGACACCCATGTAGCTAGTGTCTATGCAGGTGTGTGTGTGTCTGGGTGGGATGAAGGTGGGGGGAGCAGGGGGCTGCAGAGACAGGCCCATGGCAGAAGAGGCAGGTGAGGTGGGGGAGGGAAGGATGGAGGGGAGAGGCAGGAGCTGGTGGCAGAGGGCGGTAAGGGCAGCAGAAAGCTGCTTTGATGGGAGGAGGGCTGGAGCCAGGGGTTCCCAATGGGCCGCTGCTGCTCTGGCCCCTTGCTGGGGGCTCGGAAGGTTTGTCCGCATGGCTGTTGGGAGCAGGCCAGCGCGTCCCAGCCCAGGGGGAGAGTCCCACACGAACTCTGCCGGGGCTCGCACACTGACGCCCGCAGCACCTTGCGCTAGCCACCAGAGTCCCAGCCCGCCTGACCCCGGGTCCATCCTGGGGGGATCCGCGGGAAGCAGCCGCACCCTGAGCACTGGCACTGCTGCCGGGGACCCCAAACCCTCCCCTCTGACGTGTCCGGTTCCCCCGGGACCCAGCTCCAGGGGTGGCAGGGGCGGCCAGGGCTGAGGTGGGGGCATGGCCTCCCAGAGCGGGCTGGGTTCTCTGCCAGAAGTGGGGGGTGGGCTCTGGGTCCCTGGGAGGGCAGCGGAAAGGAGAACGGCACCGAGTGAAGGAAGAAGTGTTTGGAGGGGCCCGTGGGATTTGGAGGGGGCTCTTGCCTCTCTTGGCTTGAATAATATAAAGGAGCTTTTGAGAACCATCTGCTTGGACTTTCCCTGCTGCAGGAAATCAAAGGCAAGCTCCCCGCCCCTGCCCGAGAAGGAAAATCCTGGATTTGGAGCCGGGAGAGCTGGGCCTGTTGGGGTCCTGTCCCGGGGCAGCAGCTGCCCCCAGCACACTCCTGGCTTATCCCCTTCCAGGTAACAAGCCCATCGTCCTCAGCAGGCCCTGGGCCTGCTCCTTGAGGCGCTGTTACCGCACAGTCCCCTTCTCTGGGTGCCCCCCAGCCAGCTAGGTGGGTAGGGCTGATGTCCCTGTGGAGAGACATTGCCCTGAGCCCCCTGCATGGGGCTCATCCCTGGTGCCAAAGGGTTGGGCCGGGGAGAAGTTTCTCCAAGATCCCCCGTGCTGGGCCTGCCCTTGCTGCTGGCTCAATGGGCGGAGGGGGGGAGATGTTACCCTAGCCCCCTACTGGGCTCAGCCCTGATGCTGAGGGGTTGGGCTGGGGATGCTGCCCCTCTGGAGAGAGGTTACCTTGAGCTGCCTTGGCAGGGCTCATCCTCAACTCTGACAGGTGCCTACAGCCCATCACCTGTCCTTGCGCCCCAACTCACCCCCTCACCATAAAGCCCCTCTCTGAGGAGCATCGTGGGCGGCCCCAGTCCCTGCTGCAATCCTGTTTGCACTAACACCTGGCAACGTTTTTGTTGCATGCAGGATTCTTCTCACTTCTTGCCCTAAATGGCTGAGTAGGGGAGTGGTGCTCTGTTACACGGCTGCCCCGCTCCGCCCCAGAGGTTGCTGCATTTGGGAGGTGGGCTAGGTGATTCCTGTGTGTGCAGCCTGTCAGTGCTGAGTAGCTGGGCCTGGCTTTCAGCTGAAGAGTGTCCAGAGCCAGAACAGGTGCAGGCCCAGCGGGGAAATACTGGATAGCAGAGAAAACAGCAGGGTACTAGAGGGCAACAAATCCACCCCGTGCCCCCCCGCTGGCTTGTACTCCTGCACCCATGGGCCCCATGGCACGGGTGCTGCACAAACACAGAGGGAGACGTGGTCCCTGTTGCAAAGAGCTCACACTCTCGCCTTCCTCTGACCCAACAAAGCTAGAGCTGGGACACCAGGTGGTGGGCCCAGTGCTCCGAGGAGGCACCCAGAGGCCTTTTTCAAGATGCTCCGCTGCGCTGGGGTGTCCTGCTCACATGCTCAGGGTCGAACTGATCTCCAGATTGGGGGTCAGGCAGGACATTCCCCCAGGCCAGGTTGGCAGGGACCTGGGTTTCTTTCCCCTTCCTCTGCAGCGTGGCTCACCTGCTGGGGTCACCTGTCGCACGTCATCGGTTCCCTGCCATCACAGGGCCCTGGGCACTGGCGGGATCTTGGCTCCATTCTCTGCCTGCGGCACACAGCAGTGCAGTCTCCTGGGGGCTAAAGTCTGCGGACTCAGGGCCCCGGTATCTGGGCCGCGATATGCAGGAGCTCAGACTGCGTGAGTGGCTGGGCCCCACTGGCCTTAAACTACATGAAACATGAACAAGTTACCGAAGGGGGGGTGTCAAAAGCCCCGATGCTTTAGCAGGATCAGCGTCCGGGGTGGTGCCAGGGGATGGGACAGTGTCGGGGGAAGCAAGGGCGACACCTGGGGAAGGGAGAGTATCTGGGGGAATGAGGGTGTCGTCTGGGGCAGGGGCAGCATCTAGGGAGCTGAGAATGTGGGGGATGGCAGCGGCTGGGGGCTGGGACAGTGTCTGGGGGGGCAGAGTCAGAAATCCGTCTTTGCTTCATTGACAGCGAGGAAGCTGAGACCCGCCCTGGCTGCCTGGGGGACTCCAGTTCCCTGGCCCCTGGGGAAGCTGTTCCAGCTCCACCTTCCCTGCCCCCCGCCCGTCCCTGGCAGTGACTCCTCCTGGCCTCATGGGGCACAGGATTTCCCAGCTGTTGGGTTTTCCGCCGTGCACCTGAAAGCTCTCCAGGCATAGGCTGTGTTGTGGAGTTTCCTAGTCTCTGGTTTTATTTGGGGGGGTTAAAACAGGCCCTCCAGCACTTGCCTAGAGACCAACTGGAGAGTGCCAGAAATGAACCAGGGTGTCTCTTCGACTGTGCCTGGCCTGGGGCAGGGCCCTGAGCTCTGGCTGCGCCGTGCACAACACTGGGTTCGGGAAGGCCAAAGTTTCACACCCGCGTGTCTACTTTAGTGTGGCCGGGATTCCACGCTGTGCCCTGCCGTGTGTGCAGAGCAGCCCTCTCGTGTCACAGCCCTCGGACACCACCGACCAGCTGGCGGTTCGTTAGACGCTAGCAGGCGTTTGCCAAGCCAGCTCTCACAGGCACTCGCCACGGCCCCCTCTCCTCTCTGGTTAGCTCACACTGCTCGATGCTGGAGCCACGCAGTGCGGTCACTCGGTGTTATCACAAATGGCTGACGGATTTTGCCCAAACTTAACAATAAAAACCAAAATGTCCCCTTGGACTGAGCCCAGGCCTGGGAAATTTCAGCCCAAAGAACTAAAGTTCTGGGAAGTTAGAAGCCACTGCCAAAGGGCTTGGAATGGAAACACTTGGGCCGACCAAAGCCACGTGTTATCCTCGTGCCAGTTTGCGGGAGTGGATCTGTAGGGCCTGGCAGTGGGGCGGTTCTCGGCTGTCAGCGGGGGAAGGATTGGGGACCTTACGTTTCACTACGAAGGTGGCAAGGTTCAGGAGAAACCTGACTGACAATCCACGCCAAGGACCCAGCCGTAAGGAAGGCCTGTTCCAAGTGGGACTGTTCTTAATGTTTCCTCTGAATAGTGTGGGGGTGCCTCAGTTTCCCCTAGGCAGTTCTTAAGTATCTAGGGGGTGGAGTAAGGGTGTATGATCATTGCAGAGCCCTAGAGGGCAGGGTGTTAGTTGTCACGGAGTCCCTGGGCGATGCTCTGGAACGGCTCCCCATGAAGCCAGGCAGGACTCTGGGGAAGTCTCCTCTCTGGCAGCAGCCTGTCTGCAGGACACACAGCTCACACAGCTTCCCCCTTCCTGGGTCTGACCTCGGAGCATTCAGCATCCTCTGCCCCTCCATGCGCTTCCCCCAGCGAGTCCACTCAGGCGGGCTCCTGGGGAAGCCAGAGGGTCCTGGACCCCAACTTCGCAGTCAGACGTGACTCTCAGCCAGCCAGTAAAACAGAAGGTTTATTAGACGACAGGAACATGGTCTAAAACAGAGCTTACAGGTGCAGAGAACGGGACCCCTCAGCTGGGTCCATTTTGGGGGGCAGTGAGCCAGACAACCACGTCTGCCCTTCACTCCATGTCCCAGCCAGCCCCAAACTGAAACTCCCTCCAGTCCCCCCTCCTCTGGGCTTTGTTCCTTTCCCGGGCCAGGAAGTCACCTGATTCCTTTGTTCTCCAACCCTTCAGCTCTCACCTTGCAGGGGGGAAGGGCCCAGGCCATCAGTTGCCAGGAAACAGGGTGTCGGCCATTCTCTGTGTCCAGACCCCTGCACACACCTGCCCTCTAGGGCTCTGCAATGATCATACACCCTTATCCCACCACCTAGATACTTAAGAACTGCCTAGGGGAAACTGAGGCACCCCCACACTATTCAGAGGAAACATTAAGAACAGTCCCACTTCGTCACATCTCTCCCCCCTTCGAGATCGAACTGAGCGGGGTCACTTTAGCCGGTGACCTGGGGAAGTTCGAAGCCACCAACGTTCCCATGGATGCCCCAGCCTTCCTTGGTAGGAGTTACACCAGGCCCTTCCAGTTTCACGCCCTCCCTTAGGTCAGGGGTGGTCGATAGCACTCGCAGGCCGCATGTGGGAAGGTTTATGCAGCCCATGCCCTTTGGCCACCCCAAGAATGTCTCCCCATTGACCATCACCTTCTGCTCCCACTGGAGATCCGAGGGGCCTGGCCCCAGGAAACTCCACACAGACATATAGGTTGGGACCAGGAGTGGGAGCCTGTCCACATCCCCAACCATCTGGCTGACGGAGTCTGTGGCCTTGGGACCCAGCAAGGGAGCTAGACACCGGGGCTTTTCCGCAGGGTCCCCTTGGTTCAAATCGCCAGCCTGCTCAAAGGCAGTGAGGTGGCATCCACATCCCCCCATCCTTAACCAGGGGCAGCAATTTAGTCTCGAGGTTCCCTGCGGAACTGGCCCCCCAGGGTCTATCCCCACTCACCCCTGGGGGGTCCCCTAGGCCTCTCCGCCCCACCACCGCCAGTTCATGCTTCTGCAGCTCTTTCTCGGGCTCTCGCTGTCTCTCACAGTCCTCTTGCTCTCTCGGACTCAGCTCCAATCCCGTCCATCTCCGATCCCCGGATGGGGAACCCGATCGTGAAGACCCCCGTCTGGTCGGGGACAGGAGTCTTGGGGATGCCTGGCTACCACTCCAGCTGCTCCCAGATCCTGCTATAGCCCCATTTGGGGTCAGGAATCTGTCCCTGAGAGCGGTCATCCTCCTCCAGCTGCACGATGAACTGTGCCTTGGTGAACTTTCCAACGCTCAACCCTCTCTTTCTGCACAGGGTTACAATGTCCTTCTTCAGGAGACGGTGACAGGCCATCACTCCGCTCCTCCCAAGTTGTTGTGGACTCACAGGCCGTGTGTTCTCAGCTCCCCACGGTTTCCAGGGAGAACCCCTCGTGTGCCAGCCCTTCTCGAGGTCACCCCCTCTTTGCCAGGGTCGAGCGGCAGACTCCTCCACCCCTTGGACCGCTCGCTGCAATCCCCCGGGGGACCCTGTTACTGCAAAAGTCCTTCTCTCTGGTCACACACTCCCAGGAGTTAACCGCCCCCTGAAACCCTATCTCTCTGAATCTTCAGCACGCCTGGTCCCCGTCAATCCCCCTTCGTTTTACTGCTCCCCAGTCACTTACTGCAGGAAGCGCCGTCCACGGGGTGCAGTACATCCCACCGCTGACACCAGTTGTCACGGAGTCCCTGGGCGATGCTCTGGAACTGCTCCCCATGAAGCCAGTCAGGACTCTGGGGCAGTCGCCTTTCTGTGAGCAGCCTGTCTTCAGGACACACAGCTCACCCGGCTTCCACCTTCCTGGGTCTGACCTCAGAGCATTCAGCCTCCTCTGCCCCTCCGTGCGCTTCCCCCCAGCGAGTCCGCTCAGGCGGGGCTCCTGGGGAAGCCAGAGGGTCCGGCCCCCCAACTTCGCAGTCAGACGGGACTCTCAGCCAGCCAGTAAAACAGAAGGTTTATTAGATGACAGGAACATGGTCTAAAACAGAGCTTGCAGGTGCAGAGAACGGGACCCCTCAGCTGGGTCCATTTTGGGGGGCAGTGAGCCAGACAACCACGTCTGCCCTTCACTCCATGTCCCCAGCCAGCCCCAAACTGAAACTCCCTCCAGTCCCCCCTCCTCTGGGCTTTGTTCCTTTCCCGGGCCAGGTGGTCACCTGATTCCTTTGTTCTCCAACCCTTCAGCTCTCACCTTGCAGGGGGGGAAGGGCCCAGGCCATCAGTTGCCAGGAAACAGGGTGTCGGCCATTCTCTGTGTCCAGACTCCTGCACACACCTGCCCTCTAGGGCTCTGCAATGATCATACACCCTTATCCCACCACCTAGATACTTAAGAACTGCCTAGGGGAAACTGAGGCACCCCCACACTATTCAGAGGAAACATTAAGAACAGTCCCACTTCGTCACAACAATCCACGCCAAGGACCCAGCCGTAAGGAAGGCCTGTTCCGACAGGCTTCCCCTGGACCCGCCAGTGCCGGGGACCCCTGCTGCGCTGGGTTATAGAGATGTGCTAGCTGGCACCCAGGCCATTAACAGCTTTGGTGTCGAACATCAGGACCTTTTAAAGTCTACTGCCAGGAGCGTGCCTGGCACCGTGTGGGCTAGCAGGCCTGGTGCTCAGGTCCAGCACTGGGTGGGGAGCCAGACACCCTGGGCACTGGAGTAAGATGGTTTAATAGCCTGGCGGTGCCAGCCAGAGTCTACTTGTGACCTCCCCTTTCGTCCCCGGTGCAGTACAGCCAGGATATGCTGAACTCTGGCCAGCTGGAGCCGGTGAGTGGGATTTCTGGCTGCTGTGGGCTCGAGGCTGGGGGCCAACTTGACAAGCAGGGGCAAGTGCCTTCCCCAGCGGGCGTCTCCCTTGGCGCTGGGTGACTGGAGTCAGTACTTATCCGGAGGGGAGCATGCCCCCTTACTGAGCACCCAGCCCGCCCCCTGCCGCACTTCCCTGTTCCTAAGCTCATCCATCCAAGGACTGAGCTGGCTCAGCCCTGCTGAGCTTGAGACCAGGGCAGGCGACTGTCTCAGGTTCAAAACCCTCCTCTCCCCCTGGGGGCCAGGCGGATCCCAGGGAAGACGATGCAGTGCTGCCATCTCTGTGCTGGACTTCAGCACGTCCTCTTCTGGGTGAGATGCCAAATGAAGGACAGGGCCCAGGGTCGGGTGTTAACCCTGGTGTAACGCCATCCCCAGAAGTGGCTGCATTTCAGAGGTAGCTCAGTAAAATACCCGTGAATACACAAGCGATTTAGATCCCTTTGGATTGACAAGTGTGAGGGAAAGTTTCATCCCTTGTGCACTTGGTGGCTGCAAAGGACCCCCAGCGGTCCCCGAGTCCCACAGACACCTGGGGTCCCCTGCTCCTCCCTTCTGTTGGGGAGAATTGTTTCCATTGGAAATGCAGACTCATGCTCAAGGCCCAGACACGGGGCAGGAAGCCCGCAGCCGTTCCAGCGCCCAGCAGGCCTGGCTGCTCGGGCTGTCAGCGTAGCTGTCAGACAAGGCGTCCCACATTTGTACTTGTGACCTGATTCTTTACCCCAGGATCTGCCCCCGGCCGAAGCTGATCTGGGCCCTTCTGGTCTGGCCTGCCCCATGGAGGGGCAAAGAATCTCGTCCTGGATTCTCCCTCCCTGGGCTGTGGCCCTGCAGCAAACAAGGGGTGTTTCCCCCGGGCTGCAGCTGCTGGGCTGGAGTTTGGCTCAGGTGGAATTTCCCGGCAGCTCTGATCCACTCCAGGATTTGGCTGCTGTACGGATCTGTTATAAACACCCTCTCCCCCTCCTCCTCCGAGGGGCTTGCTGAGGTCGGGGAGGGAGCTGGGTTGTATGTGACTTACCCCCAAGCAGAGTGGGAGTCCCAGGATCTGTCCCCGAGTGTCACTGGAACCCAGTGACCAGAGCAGGGACCAGGGAGGCACAGAGCTGCTCCTCTTTCAGAAGAGGGTTGAGACGAAAGCTAGGGCAGCGCCTTCCTCTGGGGCTGCCCACGCACGTACATCCCCTTAGGGCAGGGCAGCCAGGACATCAGATTGTGCCTGGCCTGGAGCCCCTCACTGGCACATCCGAAATAACATCTCCAGCCTCCCTGGGACAGGAGTGGGGCCAGGGTTACAGCAGAGGGGTGGGTTCTACCTCAGCTGTGGGAGAGGAGCAGGGATCTAATGGGTTAAAGGGGGGGATGGGGCTGGGAGCCAGGACTCCTGGGTTTTATCCTGGCTCGGGGAAGGCAGTGGGGTCTAGTGGTTAGAGCAGGGGCGGGAGCCAGGACTCCTGGGTTCTCTCCCCAGCTCTGGATGGTGTGATGAAGTGGGACTGTTCTTAATGTTTCCTCTGAATAGTGTGGGGGTGCCTCAGTTTCCCCTAGGCAGTTCTTAAGTATCTAGGTGGTGGGAAGTATCTAGGTGGTGGGATAAGGATGTATGATCATTGCAGAGCCCTAGAGGACAGGTGTGTGCAGGGGTCTGGACACAGGGAATTGCCGACACCCTGTTTCCTGGCCACTGATGGCCTGGGCCCTTCCCCCCTGCAAGGTGAGAGCTAAAGGGTTAGAGAACAAAGGAATCAGGTGACCTCCTGGCCCAGGGAAAGGGACAAAGCCCAGAGCGGGGCGGGGCTGGAGGGAGTTTCAGTTTGGGGCTGGCTGGGACATGGAGTGAAGGGCAGATGTGCAGACATGGTTGTCTGGCCCACGGCCCCCCAAAATGGACCCAGCTGAGGGGTCCGGTTCTCTGCACCTACAAGCTCTGTGTTAGACCATGTTCCTGTCGTCTAATAAACCTCTGTTTAACTGGCTGGCTGAGAGCCACATCTGACTGCGGAGTTCGGGGGCACGACCCTCTGGCTTCCCCAGGAGCCCCGCCTGAGCGGACTCGCTGGGGGAAGCACACGGAGGGGCAGAGGATGCTGAATGCTTCGAGGTCAGACCCAGGAAGGTGGAAGTGGTGGGAGCTGTGTGTCCTGAAGACAGGCTGCTCCCAGAAAGGAGACTTCCCTAGAGTCCTGACTGGCTCCATGGGGAGCAGTTCCAGAGCATCACCCAGGGACTCCGTGACAGATGGGGAGCAAGGTCTAGTGGTTAGAGCAGGGGGCGGGAGCCAGGACTCCTGGGTTCCATCCCAGCTGGTGCCTGCCCCTCCCTCCCCTGGGAGCCCCAGCGACCCTGCGGGGAACTAGCCCGCATTTGTCCCACCCAGGGGAGGCGCCGGGAGCGTGGCCAACCGGTCCGGCTCGGAGGCGCCCGGCCGCTCCCCCGGGGATGCGCTGGCTGCAGGGGCCGGCCGCGCCGCTCCCCCCGCCCCGCGGCGCAGCCTCCTGCGAGCCGGCAGAGTCCAGCCCGGCTTTTCGCTGCCTCCGCGCCCAGCCGCGACCGGGCTGAGCGCGGCGGCGGGGCCGGCTAGGGCGATGGACGCTCTGGAGCGGCGCTGCCGGGACGCCGCCACCTTCGACTTCTGGACCGACTACCTGGGGCTGTGCGCGCTGGTGGGCCCGGCCGCCGCCCTGCTGCGCCCCTTCCAGCCCGCCGGCGCCGGGGGGGCCCCGCAGGGCGGCTGCGCGGGCGGGTCCGGGCCCCTTCGAGCTGCCGGGCGCGGAGAGGAAGGGGCGCAGGGGGGGCCCCGGCGGCGGCCGCGCCAAGCCCGAGCTCAAGGTCTGCGTCTTCTGCGGGAAGAACGGCGCCCCAGGAGGTCTTCGGCTCGCACCTGCTGAAGGGGCTGGACGGCCGGGTGCTGTGCCCCTCTCCCAGCTGCCTGCTGTCCCGCCGGCTCCCCCTCTCCCCGCGCCCCGCCGGCTCCCCTCTCCCCGCCCCGCCGGCTCCCCTCTCCCAGAGCCCCGCGGGCCGCCGGCTCCCCTCTCCCAGAGCCCCGCCGGCTCCCCTCTCCCCGCCCCGCCGGTTCCCCTCTCCCCGCCCCGCCGGTTCCCCGCGCCCCGCCGGCTCCCCTCTCCCCGCGCCCCGCCGGCTCCCCTCTCCCCGCGGGCCGCCGGCTCCCCTCTCTCAGAGCCCCGCCGGCTCCCCTCTCCCAGCGCCCCGCCGGCTCCCCTCTCCCCGCCCCGCCGGCTCCCCTCTCCCCGCGGGCCGCCGGCTCCCCTCTCCCAGCGCCCCGCCAGCTCCCCTCTCCCAGAGCCCCGCGGGCCGCCGGCTCCCCCTCTCCCCGCGGGCCGCCGGCTCCCCCTCTCCCCGCGCCCCGCCGGCTCCCCTCTCCCCGCGCCCCGCCGGTTCCCCTCTCCCCGCGGGCCGCCGGTTCCCCTCTCCCCGCGGGCCGCCGGCTCCCCTCTCCCCGCGGGCCGTCGGCTCCCCTCTCCCAGCGCCCCGCCGGCTCCCCTCTCCCCGCCCCGCCGGCTCCCCTCTCCCCGCGGGCCGCCGGCTCCCCTCTCCCAGAGCCCCGCGGGCCGCCGGCTCCCCTCTCCCCGCGGGCCGCCGGCTCCCGCTCTCCCCGCGCCCCGCCGGCTCCCCCTCTCCCCCCGGGCCGCCGGCTCCCCCTCTCCCCGCGGGCCGCCGGCTCCCCCTCTCCCCGCGCCCCGCCGGCTCCCCTCTCCCCGCGCCCCGCCGGCTCCCCGCGCCCGGCCGGCTCCCCTCTCCCCGCGCCGCCGGCTCCCCTCTCCCCGCGCCCCGCCGGCTCCCCTCTCCCAGAGCCCCGCGGGCCGCCTGGCGACGGGGCCGGGGCCGGCCTGGACCAAGAGCAACCGGCACCTGCGGGCAGCAGCGGTGGATTGCACGCTCCGCCTGACACAGGCCCTCGCCTTGCACACTCCGCCTGCCATGCACCCGCCTCGCACATCAGCCTGAGAGGTGGACCTGCATCGCCCATGCACACAGATTGCACACACCCAGATTGCACACTTAGCCTGACACACCCCTGCATCACACACAGATTGCACACTCAGCCTGACACATGCACCCGGATCACACCCACACACAGGATTGCACACTAATGCTGACACACACCCCGCCTTGCACACTCTGCCCAACACACACACGCTGCATTGCACACTCAGATCAACACACTGCATCACACGCCCACATTGCACACTCAGCCTGACACACACCCCCGCATCCCACACTCAACCCAACACACCACATTGCACACATCGGATCACACACTCAGCCCAATCCACACACACTGCATTTAGGGTGACCAGACAGCAAGTGTGAAAAATCATGCCAGGTTGGGGGGGGGGGTAACAGGTGCGTATATAAGACAAAGTCCCGAATATTGGGATTGTTCCTATAAAATGGGACATCTGGTCACCCTAACTGCATCCCACACTCAGCCCAACACTGCCCCACATGGCCCAGATATCCCTCAGCCCGACACCCACACACTGCATCCCACTCAGCCCAACATACCCAGAGCATCGCACACTCGCCCCTCACGCCTGCCCACGCAGCCCTCTCCATGACCACGGCCACCCACACATTCACCAGCGCCCCACACACATGCAGGCGAGCCCTGGGCAGCCCTCTCTTTGCCCCTGCTGGGAGAGGCAGAGGGAGGGGATGGAGGTGCTGTCGTCCCCCCCCCCCAAGGGTTACTCTGAGCTGCATGTAAGGAACAGGACCAGGAGCCAGGGAAGGAGCTGGCCTGCGGTGGGGGCCTTTCTGCAGCGGCTCCAGAAGAAGGGAGGAGAGGGCTGTCACTGGATACCTTAGTGACCCGCCGAACCAGTGCTGCAGACAAACTGGACCAGCATAAAAAGCAACCCTCCTCCACTTCTCCCCCCACCCCGGCCTGGGCCACAGCGCGTCTCCTCCCCTGCCAGTCTGGAGGGCTGGGGGCTGCAATGTCTTCCCCTGCCCCCTCCCCCAGCCAGGGGCACTGGCACTGGGTGTGTCTCCCCCCTCCCTTGGCCTGGGGCCTCCCTGCCTTGCTGGTTTCTTTCCAGCTGCCTCCCTTCACACTGTGAGTTTTCCCCTTTATGAAAATTCTTGTGTCTGTCTCCTCAATTGAATTGCAGAGAGACAAGAGTCCCCCCCCCACACACACACACACTTCCCTCCCCACTCCTGACTCTGCAGGCGCTCTGGGTGGACAGACTGGGGTGAAATCTGATGTTGACATCCCCTGCACCTCCTCACCCCCGGCAAAGAGAGATCGTCTTAAGCTTTTAGCTCAACATTTGGAGAAAAAATGGAAATGCAACAGTTGCATCCAAAGACACTTTGTGGGGGTGTCTGACTAGCATAGATCTTTGCATTGTACAGAACTGTCTGTGTCGGTCCGCACAGTGTGTGCGGGAGTGTGTGCTGTGCATATGTAGCTCTGCGTGTGTGTGCGAACTCGCACACCTCATCCAAATATGATGCAAAAATGTCTTTTTCGTATTGAATGTATTAGATGCTAAGAGGTGACTATTGTCTGACCAGGACTGCACATATCAACGCGGTTTTGTTTACCAAAGTGAATCCATTTTTTAAAAAACGATTTAAAAAAAAATGAGATTTAAGGAAACTGTGTTGGATTTGCTGTGCTGTATATAAAGTGTTTATTGTAAATATAGTATTTTACCTTGTCCGGGTGATCAGTGAGGGCGTTCTACCTCAAGCGAAAGAGTGGGAGCTTGGTTTGTTTCTCTGACAATTTCTGAGTTTTACTGGCTGTTGAAGATAAATAACTAAAGTTTATAAACGTTTCCTGCTGTTTGTAAGAGGATTTAATAGTATTTAATAATTTTAATAGGTATTTTTCAATCTTTGTATAACATAATTGTTTTTTTTTTTGCATTACATATTTTTGGGATATTATTTCAATGGAGCTTTTAAAAAACCAGCCAACACCACAGATTGCGAAGTGGCTCACTATTTGCGTGTGAGAGTCTGGAGGGCTGTGACTGCCAGTCCGGGGGCTGTGGCTGTGATGTCCCGGCCTGGAGGGCTTGGGGCACGTGGCTGGGCCGTGGTGTCTGTTTTGCCAAGTGTCACTGAAGTTTTTATTAAAGAATAATACTGATGCTGACGATCCTGTTGAGATTTTTATTTCTCTGTTGTCACTGTTGCTGGATGCTGCAGTGCAGATGTTCCCCAGAAGGAATCACTCAAGTGATAAACAGTTTGACCAATTATTGCAAAGGCCGTTGGTGCGTCTGGTCTTTTGGTGCTGGGGGCAGGTGGGGAGCGAGGCTTGGAAAACGACCTGATGGAGCTAGATTTGGGTCTCCCGCAGCAGCAGCAGCTTCCCTGGCTTGTTCTGCTGCCAGTGGATCCCAGCAACCCCCCAACCTTTTGGGGACCTGCCAGGGGATCTCTTGGCAGCTGGGGTGCTCGGAGCCCTCAGTCTAGGCAGAGCCCCTGGAGGAAACACAGTCTGGCCAGGGTCTCGCATATCGTGGGGTTCGAACTCTGCTGGCAACCCACATGCGAAAATACAATGTCCTTGTGTAAGAGGACTGTCCCCTGCGCACACGCCCCCGGGGCAGCTCAGGCTGCCCAGGGAACTCCAGCTGGCCGCCGGTGTTCTGTCACGGGGGGTTGTATTCGGGACGCCCTCTGAGGCTCCCCCTAACATAGTACCCGGTACAGGACTGGCTGCCTCAGGGTGCTGCTTCGGAGCTGTAGCTGGGGCCTTTCCCCTGTAGGGGCCTGCTTGACTCCTGCCCCGTTCAGCAGAGATTAGGGGATGTCGGTGGCCCCTGTATTTGGGGGTCTCAGCTCCTGCATCACACACTGACCTCCCCCCCATGCTCTGCACTGACTGGACAGAGCCAGCAGAGAGGCCAGGCACTGCCTGGGCCATGGAGACTGAACACACCCCAGGGACCCCTCCAGGGAAGGTTCCCACCCCCTGGCAGGGCTGTGAATGGCAGGGCTTGCCCAGCTGCTGCCCTGGAGAGATGGGGGCATCCCTCACCAGGACTGCCGGTCTGATGCCTTTACTAGCATTAACCCTGCCCCCAGCCGCCCCCACCCCATGCAGGGGTCCCGTCTTGACCCTGTACCGCTGCAGGCTCTTTTAGCTCTTGGAGCTAGAGGACGTCCCTTTGCAGCACAGGGGAGGGAGTTCTACTCCCCATGTTTCCTCAGACACAAGAAAAAAGGGGGACAGGCCCATCCTGGACCAGAAAGTTCAACACCTTTATCAGAGAGAGAAAATTCCAGCTGGGGTCCCAGGCCCCCTTCAGCCCGTCCATAGCCCCCAGCAGTGAGAACCCTGTTCCCCCAGGCCCCAGGAAACACCTCAGCTGTGTAGTAGGAGACCCCACTCCAGCAGGGCCTTCCCTCAGGCCCCGAAGCGCATGGCAGTGGTCACAGGCTGCCTGGTTCCAGCCGATCCGGGCGCCAGATGGGGTTCACCAGTTCCAGACTCTGTCTGCTCGGCTGGGGCTGAAGATAAATGGCGACCCTGATTCTGTCCCCTGCATAAAGAATCCTGCTCACTGCCCTCGACTCGAGGCCCACGCCAGGAAGGCTGCTGTCCTACAGACCCTGTGCCCTGCTCCGCCGGCTTGCCCGGGGACGACGCGGAGAGCTTGTCTCAGGCTGCTAGGACCCGGCGTCCTGCTCAGTACGGCCGGTGGAAGGGTGTGTCTGTTGGGGGAACCTTTGTCTCCTCTGCCAACCCCAAAGTAAGTGCTGGCTGGCCACGGAGCCTGGGGCCCTCATCTGGGCAGGAGCCCGACCCAAGCACTTCGGTCGGCTCAGGCGCCAGGAGGCCCCACACACCCCTTGGGACTGGGGGGCTGTGAGAACGGGTGCTCAGCCGGTGGGCACGCCCTTGGCTCCGCTCGCATCGCTTGGGGGGGTTCACCTCTGGCACCCCCTGCTGGGCCCTCCCTGGAACTGCAATGGCTTTTCTCCCAGTGTCTTCTCCCAGCCATCCCCCCAGGGCCTGCTGGTGCTGGACCCTCCAGCCAAGTCACGTAAAGACAAACCCCTTCGGGGGAACAAGTCCAAAGAACTATTCAAACCAGGCTGCAAATGACCAGCCCTTGTGCCCCTTGTTACCTGAAATTGGGCCAGCTGGTAAGCTTGGGGGACTAATGACCCACCAGAGTTTGGCAGAAAGCAGCACGTTTATTATACTGATAGCTAAGCTCAAAAGAAAGGGGTGTGTGTGTGTGTGTGTGTCACACTCACACACTCACGCTCCCGGGACAGGCCCTGCACTGGAGATGTCAGGATCCTTCAAGGGAAGCGTCCCACAGCGCGGCGATGGGCGGGGCGATGGAGGTCAGTCTTCCCGAGGCATGATGGAGTCCATCGCGGGTGAAGACCCAAGCTTGTGAGTGCCCTGCCGAGCACATGGCCCCTTCCCCGTTTTAAGGACCTGCTCTTCATGGCCTGCGACTAGAGATGACTTGGCCGGGTCTGGCTGGTCACACTCCACCCGGGCAGTGTCCACGCATTGGGCGTGTGACCAAGCCCCAGACACCTTGTCCACCTGGGAGCTCTTCTGATCTTCCAGCTGCTGGAGCAGCTCATTCACCCCACAAGCCTTCCAGGAGGGAGGGGGAGGGGGAAAGCCACTTCACAGGTATTCAAAGGGGGAGAGGAGACCACAAAAGGAGGAGGGGGAAGGTGTAACAGATCCTTTGAACCTACAGGTTATACAGAGCATACAGATCACTGCTGCTCCTCTCTGGCCTCGCTGTGGTTTCCTCATGGATCCTGCCTGTTAAACCCTAGCCCGGGGCTTCTCCTCTGCGTCACAGTGACCGGTCTCCTCGGCAGTCCCTCCCCAGCTCAGCTCCCCCAGCCGGTGTCCCCCGCCAGCCAGGCGGCAACTGGTTACTCACCCCTCCCGCACCCCCCGCCGGGGCAGAGCATGGCCAGCGGGTCCTTTCCTTGCCTTGCAGGGATGGGGGCACACTGAGCACTCAAAGCTTCTCTCCCCTCCCCACAACCCGCCCCGGCTCACTCCTCCCCGCCCCGCTAGAGCTGCAGCATGGTCAGGCTTCGTGGGTGCCCAGCACGGGTGGCGGGGTTAATAGGCTTTGCCTTCCCTGGCGCTGCTGCCAACCCGCTGCCGGACAACTGGGCCATGGTGGCCCCCTCCTTCCCCAAGACCCCCACCGGCTCCTCCACTCCAGCCCCCACCCTCAAGGTCCCCACTGCTCCCCGCATCCCTCCTCCTCAGGACGGGGGAGTGAGGAGCCATGTGAAGAGCCCGCGGCTGGAGTGAGGAGGCTCAGCCTCAAGCTGCCGGGGCCGCAGCTCGGCCTGGTGCTGGGGGGGCAATGGGTCAGGGGGGCTGGCTGGGGCAGGTGGGCCAGGGCTCCTCCTGTCGGGAGGGCCCCCTGAAGGCTTTTCCTTTTACGGGGGGAAGGGCCTTGTGCAGAAGGGATGGGGCCGACGGGCTGGCCTCCCCAAAGCGGGGGTTCACCGGCTGCCCATGGTGCCCAGGCAGGGAGAGCGGGGCCGGTGGGGCCAGGACTGAGTCGTCTGGCCGCCTGAGCCTGCGGAGGGCAGCTGGGCCTGGCGCGGGGCTGTTGTTGCTTTTCTGCACGGGATGGGCTTGGCTGTGTCCGCGGCTGCAGCAGGCCCTGCCCGCCTGTCCTAAGCGCCCGATCGCACGGCCTACCTGCGAGACCGGCCCCTCCCTTTGGAGACTTGTGGGGCCCCGCTCGTGCCACGGCCTCTTGCTCCGTCGGTTCAGTTGTCGACCGAAGCCCCTTCCGCAGCGGGGAGGCGGTTGGCTCAGAGAGCTGCAGACCCTAGTCGTGGGACCCCGCTAGACGGCCTTCCATGATGGGAAAAAACGGTGACCTACCTTTCGTAACGGTTGTTCTTCGAGACGTGTGGCTCGTGTCGATTCCATTGTGCGCGGCCGGTGGAGATTTCTGCCTTGGCGGAAGCCGTAGGGCCGGCTGTGTTGCCCTCCGGAGGGCCGTGCCCATGCGTCGGCCGGCGCAGTTCCTTCTTGCCGGCAACTCCGACAGAGAGGCAGGAGGGCGGGTCATGGAATGGACGTGAGCAGCACGTCTCGGAGAACAACCTTGACAGGAGGTAGGGAACTTCTTCGGCTGCTTGCTCATGTCGATGCCATTCCAGGTGCCTCACAAGCAGTCCCCAGGGAGGTGGGCCTGCGGGTCACGCTCGTGCAGCTTCCACCACTGCTCGGCCAAAGCCAGCCTCATCCCGAGCTTGCTGGGAAGCGCAAAATGAGACGCGAACGTGTGGCCAGATGACCAGGCAGTGGCCCTACAGATCTCTTGGATCGGCACCAGGCAGGCCACAGACGATGCTTGTGCCCTGCGCGAGTGTGCCGTCACGGTCACTGGGGGAGCACCTTTGCCAGCTCGTGGCGGTAGCGGATGCAGGCCGTGATCCAGGATGAAATCCTCTGAGCAGACACTGGGCGACCTTTCATCCTGGCTGCCACTGTAATGAACAACTGCGCTGACTTACGGAACGGCTTCGTTCTATCTATGTAGAAGGCCAGCGCCCTCCTGACATCCAGGGTGTGTAGCCTCCGTTCCTCATCCAACGCAAGAGGCTTTGGAAAGAAGACAGGTAAGTAAATGTCCTGGCCAATATGAAACTGGGAAATGACCTTGGGCAGAAAGGCTGGGTACGGTCGCAGCTGGACCTTATCCTGGTAGAAGACCGTATAGGGCGGCTCCGAAATAAGCGCCCTGATCTCGGACACCCTGCGGGCCGACGTTATCGCCACTAGGAACGAAACCTTCCAGGAGAGAGCAGGAAGCCAGAGGCTCAAAGGGAGGCCCCCGGAGCCTCGACAGCATGTGATTCATGTCCTGCGGGGGACGGGATCCCGGACGTGCGGGTAGAGACGCTCCAGACCTTTCAAAAACCGTGCCGTCATGTCAAGAGCGAAGCTCGACCTGCCTTGGA
This sequence comes from Lepidochelys olivacea, assembly GCF_965140295.1. Classification (NCBI taxonomy): domain Eukaryota; kingdom Metazoa; phylum Chordata; order Testudines; family Cheloniidae; genus Lepidochelys; species Lepidochelys olivacea. Next base: position 149,101,894 of record NC_140414.1, read on the forward strand.
ACGGAGGATGGAAGCTGAGATAGCGGCCGGGTGGACCTTGATCGATGACCGGGACAAACCTTGGAGTCTGAGGTGCAGCGGATAATCCAGGATCTCCTGCAGCGAGGCCAGCTCAGCCTGGATACTCCGTTCCGAAGCCCAGCACGTGAACCTTTCCCATTTGGCTAGGTAAGGCGCTCTGGTGGAGGGTTTCCTGCTACCCAGCAAGAGCTGCTGAACATGGGCCGAGCATGCCCGTTCGTCCTCACGTAGCCATGCAGTAGCCAAGCCGTCATGCGCAGCGCCGCCTGGCTCGGGTGCAGAGGGCTGCCGTGGTTCTGGGACAGCAGATCCGGCTGTAGAGGCAGCAGCGGGGCAGATACAGAAAGGCTCAGCAACGTGCCTAACCAGAGTTGGCAAGGCCACGCGGGGGCTATTAGGATAAATTTCGCCCTGTCTTGCTTGATCTTCACAAGGACCCTGTGAATCAACGGCACTGGCGGGAAGGAGTATATTAGCGCCCACGACCAAGGGATGAGAAACGCGTCTGATAGGGAGCCCTGTCCATCTCCTGCATCGAACAGAACACCTGACATTTTCTGTTCTGCCTGAATGCGAATGGGTCCACCTGGGGGGTCCCTCACCTCAGGAAGATCAGGCTGACCACCTCTGGATGGAGCGATCACTTGTGGCGAGATGAGAAGGTCCTGCTGAGGTGATCCACCAGGACGTTCCTGGTTCCAAGCAGGTGCGTGGCTATCAGATGAATGGCATGCCACACACAAAAATCCCATAGGCGGAGAGCTTCTTGACAAAGGGCCGAAGACCTGGCACCGCCCTGCCTATTGATGTAATACATTGCGGCGGCATTGTCCATAAGGACCTGCATCACCTTGCCCTTCAGGTGGGGCAAGGAAGCCTGGCAGGCCCGGCAAACTGCCCTGACTCCCTGACATTGATGTGGAGGGCCAGATCGTCCCACAAACAGTGGCCCTGGTGGCTGAGCTTGACCAGGTGGGCTCCCCGGCCCGGGTCCAAAGCATCAGAGACCAGGGTCAGCGACGGGGATGGGGTCGCAAAGGGTACTCCCTCCGACACCGACCCGGGGTCCAACCACCAATCCAGGGATGACCCGATGTGATCTGGCACTCTGACTACCTGGTCTAGGTTGTTCCAGTTGGGGATGTAGGTCGATGCCAGCCACGCTTGCAGAGGCCAGAGATGGAGCTGAGCATGGCTGATGACGTATGTACGTGTGGCCACGTGGTCCAACAGCCGCAGGCAGGTGTGAGCCATGGTGAGCAGGTGGTTCTATACATGGGAGATCAGGTCTGACATGGCCTGAAAATGCACCTCCAGGAGGAAGGCTCTGTCTTGCGTGGAGTCGAGAACTGCCCCAATGAACTCTATTAATGCCAATGGCATTTTGGGATGTATAAGTAGGGGCACAGCGAGCAGATCAAGGGACGTGATCGTTCCCCTCTATTCGACATTGGTGATGCCTCATCTGGAGTACTGTGTCCAGTTTTGGGCCCCACACTTCAAGAAGGATGTGGATAAATTGGAGAGAGTCCAGCGAAGGGCAACAAAAATGATGAGGGGACTGGAACACATGAGTTATGAGGAGAGGCTGAGGGAGCTGGGATTGTTTAGCCTGCGGAAGAGAAGAATGAGGGGGGATTTGATAGCTGCTTTCAACTACCTGAAAGGGGGTTCCAAAGAGGATGGCTCTAGACTGTTCTCAATGGTAGCAGATGACAGAACGAGGAGTAATGGTCTCAAGTTGCAGTGGGGGAGGTTTAGATTGGATATTAGGAAAAACTTTTTCACTAAGAGGGTGGTGAAACACTGGAATGCGTTACCTAGGGAGGTGGTAGAATCTCCTTCCTTAGAGGTTTTTAAGGTCAGGCTTGACAAAGCCCTGGCTGGGATGATTTAACTGGGAATTGGTCCTGCTTTGAGCAGGGGGTTGGACTAGATGACCTTCTGGGGTCCCTTCCAACCCTGATATTCTATGATTCTATGATTCTATTCGCTGGACCGGCCTTAAGGTGGATTTTTTTCGTTTATTAACTGGCCTGGGTCATGGTAGGTGGAATACACCAGATCGAGGCTCCTCTGCACTTGTTTCTGTAGGGTGGAGTTCCCTATATATGTTTATTCATGCTTACTTATGCTTGTTTCACTGTTCACATTTGAATGTACTGTATTTGTATTAAAATAATTAGGTATAAGGCATTTTGGACAATGGAATCCATCTTTTAAAATGGAGTCCAGTTTTGGTTGTTTACAACTCACTTGTGCACCTTTTTGTTTGGCAGGTGTGATGTTGCACTCCATAATGTTTTATGGAAATATGCTAATGACTGTGAATATGATGTCACTGGAATATGCTTTATGCAAAAGGTCTCCTGTAAGGTATCATTACAAAGTTTATAATCTATTGAGTGTGGTCATCCTATTTGTATGAATGTTTCACTCTTGTATCTGAAACTAGGAATATGAAATATAACTCTGGGGTCCTATTGTAATTATGAAAAGAATGGGCCATTAATGGTGGTTTGGAAGCTTGATGGCTCCCATTGACTAGGACAATTGGTTGTAAATGATCTGTTTGCTTGCAAACCTTCCTGGGTACCTGTGGCCCAGCCCTGGAAGACTGGAGGCTGGGGTCTTACGGGACATGTGAACATGTCACCTGATATTATAATTCATTTTAAACCTGGTTCTTTGCCATTTAGAAGGAGGGGTGGGGACCCAGAGAGACAAAAGATTTCTGACTTGTGCCAAAGCTATATAAGGGGGTGGAACAGAACAAAGGAGGTTCCAGTCATGAGAAATCCCCTAGCTACTACCTAAGCTGGAATAAGGACTGTACCAGGAGAAAGGATCAGGCCCAGAAGGAGTCTAGTCTGTGAAAGAAGCTTATTGGAACATCTTTGAGGGTGAGATTTAACAGTATTCAGTTTCTTAATGTATTAGGCTTAGACTTGCGTGTTTTTCCTTTATTTTGCTTGGTGACTTACTTTTTTCTATCTGTTATTACTTAAAACTACTTAAATCCTACTTTTTATACTTAATAAAATCACTTTTGTTTATTAGTAAACCCAGAGTAAGTGATTAATACCTGTGGGAGCAAACAGCTGTGCATATCTCTCTATCAGTGTTATAGAGGGCGAACAATTTATGAGTTTACCATGTATAAGCTTTACAGAGTAAAACGGATTAATTTGGGGTTTGGATCCCATTGCGAGCTGGGTGTCTGGGTGCTGGAGATAGGTGACCTGCTGAGCAGTTTTTGGTTAAAGTCTGCAGCTCTGGGGGCATGGACCAGACCTGGGTCTGTGTTGCAAGAGACTGGCATGTCTGGCTCAACAAGGCAGGGTTCTGGAGTCCCAGGCTGACAGGGAAAACGGGCTCAGAGGTAATCTCAGCATATCAGGTGACAGTCCCAAGGGGGTCTCTGTGACCGAACTCGTCACAGCAGGAAACAGGATTTGCCGCAGAAACTGTCTCTGAGGAGACTGGATCAGACTGGTCTGGACTAGAACTTTCACGACACAGAAGGTACAAAAGGGCTGCACACCCTGTCAGCGGGGCTGGCCATCTGAGAGGCAGCCAGTGACTGTCACATTTGTGTGGGCATGGAGGAGTTCCTTCACCATGTTACCTGATCTACCCCACCTATCCGGGTATCTTCCACCTGAATCCACTTACCTTGTTCCTGGTTCCGGTGATTGTCAACCCCAGAGGTCTCCTGGTTCCTGCTTCCAACTCAGGGAAGGTCCTGAGCTCCTCCTGTCCCCGGTAACCACTGGGTGCACAGTTGCAGGTCCAGGTCCCTAAGAACCCAAGCAACAGAGAGATTGTCCCTTAACACCCGCAGTGGATCCCACTCGAGATCCGCCCTTCAAGATACGGTCCCATTCTGGGGTACCTTGGTTTAGTTTGTTTTGTTAGACGTGTAAATTGCCAAGGGTTGTATTGGGGACCAGGCTTCAGGGCCATCTGTGGGCAACCACGTTGCTAGTTTATGGTTTTAATCTGTTTTATTCTCCCCCTGCCCTCCCTGACATTGGTAGTAACCATTTTAATACATTTCTTGTTTGTTTTCAAAGAATTTCCCTCTCTAGTCTTCTGTTACCTGCCTGGTGGGCGGTGGGAAGATTTTAGTTAACTTACTCCCCACGTGATTAGATGCTTGTATCTCCAGTCAGAGAACCTGGACCTGTTACCTGAGACCATGTAACATTCCTGAGACCTGCCCTTGATGAGCCAAGCGTCGAGATATGGGAAGACCTGGACCCCTCGATGTCTCAGGTAAGCAGCCACTGGCATCATACATGTTGTGAACACTCTCGGGGCCGACGGGAGGAGAAAGGGCAGCGCCGTGAATTGAAAATGGCATCCGCCCACTAGGAAACGTAGGGAACGTCTGTGACCTTGGACTATGGAAATAAGCATCCCTCAGGTTGAGGGCGGTGAACCAGTCTCCTGGGTCCAGGCAGGGGCTGGCAGAGGCCAGGGAGATGATGCAAAACTTCAACTTTCTGAGAGACTTGTTGAGGTGACACTGGGGCAGGATGGTCCTGAGGCCCCCTTTAGCTTTTGGGATTAGGAAGTAGCAGGAACAGAACCCTTTCCCCTCCATGTCCCCAGGGACCCCCTCCACCGCCCCTCTGTGGGTGCGATGTCCCAGCGGGGCTTTCAGCTACTGAGTCAGGCGGGGGTGCCTTGGGGGCACTGGGGAAGGTGGGGCAGGGAAGATGGGAAGCTAGCTGTTTAAAGGGGAAAGTGAGGGCCCTGGGCTGCCTGGGGGAGCTGGGCTAGCTGAGCGGTGTGACCCCTGGTGGGGGAGGGGTAAGGCCTGGGAACCAGGGCTAAAGAGGTGTCATGATTGGAAACTGAGAAGCGACATTCGGGCTGGATCTCAGGTGAGTCCCCCTCCCTGCTCTGCTGGCCCTGCAATCCTGTCCCAAACCCCCACGGCTCGAGGAACGAGTCCCCGCTTTCATCCAGTGGCCGCTGCGTTAACCGTGCTGCAGGCCATGGGGAGGCCGCTCTGGAGCCCCCCAGGCGGGACAGGAGGGCAGCTGGCCTGCGGGGAGCAGAACAGCCGGCTGAGCGGTGTGTGTGGGCTGTGAGTGACCACCCCACCCAGCCCTGGAGAGCTGAGACTGCTCTGGGCGTCAGCCTGAATCGCCAGGGTGAGGGTGACCCCTCAACAGGGCTTCTGCTCCCCGCACCCTGCCTTGTGGGGCTGCAGACCCCCCAGACCCAGAGGCGAGGGACCACGGGCATGTTGGGAAGGGCAGGAACACTGCCGCCACCAGCCCCCCCGGTGCGATCAGCCCCCCCGGTGCGATTCCCCCCCCCGCGCGTATTTGTACGAAAGGGCATGCGCCATGCGGTGTGACCTCGTGTGAGGTCACACACGTGGGGGCGGGGTTCCCGCAGGCTCCTGCCCTGCTCCTGGACCAATAGGGCCCCCCAACCCTGCACTGCAAGCAATGCCGTGACTGTGATGTCTGCCCCAGGGGAACCTTAACTCTGCCCCCCTGGGGCCCAGCTAGCCCGTGCCCCACGGTACTCGGGCAGCGGGGGGTCACCAGGCGTCCGGCACGAGCCCGGCTGGACACACAGTGGAGGTACAAGGGCTCTGTGCTCTCCATGGCCATCCTGCCCCCGCCCACACCACGGGCAGCGCCCCCGTCGCCCAGGCCTGACCCTGGCCTCAGCAGAGCCGAGCCTTGGCACTGGGTGTGGGCCAGGCAGCGGGAGCCCCAGCCCTGCCCCAGGGGAGCAGGTGAGCTAGCTGCTCCCCAGCATGGGCAGAGGCTGGCAGGGCGAGACCCGATGCCAGTGGCCGACCTGACGGTCGTCAGGAGAGGATGGGGCCTGTTGACCAGCTGCGCTGCAGGATGGAAACAGCCCAGGAGTCAGACACCTTCGGGGCAAAGGGCCTGCTCAGGGCAGGCCTGGCTGCTGGGGCAGTGGGAGGCAGGTACTGCAGTCCCGCCAGACGCAGTAACCCGCAGGAATGTTGTGTCTACCCCAGACACAGGTCACCCTCCTCCACCCATCCCTCCGTCCTGATTAGTGCGTCCCCCCCGTCCCGTGAGTCTATCTATCCCTCTGTCCCGCACAGTGCGTCCATCCATCCTTCCATCCCTCATAGTGCGTCCCTCGTCCCTCCCCTCCAGTGAGTCCATCTATCCCTCCGTCCCACACAGTGCGTCCATCCATCCTTCCATCCCTTATAGTGCGTCCCCCGTCCCTCCCATCCATCTATCCCTCCATCCTGCATAGTGCAGCCCCCCGTCCCGTGAGTCCATCTATCCCTCCGTCCCGCACAGTGCGTCCATCTGTCCTTCCATCCCTTATAGTACGTCCCCCGTCCCTCCCATCCATCTATCCCTCCATCCTGCATAGTGCAGCCCCCCGTCCCGTGAGTCCATCTATCCCTCCGTCCCACACAGTGCGTCCATCCGTCCTTCCATCCCTCATAGTGCGTCCCCCGTCCTTCCCATCCATCTATCCCTCCGTCCCGCTCAGTGCGTCCATCCGTCCTTCCATCCCTCATAGTGCGTCCCCCGTCCTTCCCATCCATCTATCCCTCCATCCTGCATAGTGCAGCCCCCTGTCCCGTGAGTCCATCTATCCCTCCGTCCCACACAGTGCGTCCATCCGTCCTTCCATCCCTCATAGTGCGTCCCTCATCCCTCCCCTCCAGTGAGTCCATCTATCCCTCCGTCCCGCTCAGTGCGTCCATCCGTCCTTCCATCCCTCATAGTGCGTCCCTCATCCCTCCCCTCCAGTGAGTCCATCTATCCCTCCGTCCCGCTCAGTGCGTCCATCTGTCCTTCCATCCCTCATAGTGCGTCCCTCATCCCTCCCCTCCAGTGAGTCCATCTATCCCTCCGTCCCACACAGTGCTTCCATCCATCCTTCCACCCCTCATAGTGCGTCCCCCATCCCTCCCGTCCATCTATCCCTCCATCCTGCATAGTGCCCCCCCGTCCCGTGAGTCCATCTATCCCTCCGTCCCGCACAGTGCGTCCATCCGTCCTTCCATCCCTTATAGTGCGTCCCCCGTCCCTCCCATCCATCTATCCCTCCATCCTGCATAGTGCAGCCCCCCGTCCCGTGAGTCCATCTATCCCTCCGTCCCGCACAGTGCGTCCATCTGTCCTTCCATCCCTTATAGTGCGTCCCCCGTCCCTCCCATCCATCTATCCCTCCATCCTGCATAGTGCAGCCCCCCGTCCCGTGAGTCCATCTATCCCTCCGTCCCACACAGTGCGTCCATCCGTCCTTCCATCCCTCATAGTGCGTCCCCCGTCCTTCCCATCCATCTATCCCTCCATCCTGCATAGTGCAGCCCCCTGTCCCGTGAGTCCATCTATCCCTCCGTCCCACACAGTGCGTCCATCCGTCCTTCCATCCCTCATAGTGCGTCCCTCATCCCTCCCCTCCAGTGAGTCCATCTATCCCTCCGTCCCGCTCAGTGCGTCCATCTGTCCTTCCATCCCTCATAGTGCGTCCCTCATCCCTCCCCTCCAGTGAGTCCATCTATCCCTCCGTCCCGCTCAGTGCGTCCATCCATCCTTCATCCCATACAGAGCGTCCATCCGTCCTTCTGTCCCGCACAGTGCGTCCATCCATCCTTCCATCCCTCATAGTGCGTCCCTCATCCCTCCCCTCCAGTGAGTCCATCTATCCCTCCGTCCCGCTCAGTGCGTCCATCCATCCTTCATCCCATACAGAGTGTCCATCCGTCCTTCTGTCCCGCACAGTGCGTCCATCCATCCTTCCATCCCTCATAGTGCGTCCCCCATCCCTCCCGTCCATCTATCCCTCCATCCTGCATAGTGCCCCCCCGTCCCGTGAGTCCATCTATCCCTCTGTCCCGCTCAGTGCGTCCATCCATCCTTCATCCCATACAGAGCGTCCATCCGTCCTTCTGTCCCGCACAGTGCGTCCATCCATCCTTCCATCCCTCATAGTGCGTCCCTCGTCCCTCCCCTCCAGTGAGTCCATCTATCCCTCCGTCCCACACAGTGCGTCCATCCGTCCTTCCATCCCTTATAGTGCGTCCCCCGTCCCTCCCATCCATCTATCCCTCCATCCTGCATAGTGCAGCCCCCCGTCCCGTGAGTCTATCTATCCCTCCGTCCCACACAGTGCGTCCATCCGTCCTTCCATCCCTCATAGTGCGTCCCCCGTCCTTCCCATCCATCTATCCCTCCGTCCCGCTCAGTGCGTCCATCCGTCCTTCCATCCCTCATAGTGCGTCCCCCGTCCTTCCCATCCATCTATCCCTCCATCCTGCATAGTGCCCCCCCCCGTCCCGTGAGTCCATCTATCCCTCCGTCCCGCACAGTGCGTCCATCTGTCCTTCCATCCCTCATAGTGCGTCCCCCGTCCTTCCCATCCATCTATCCCTCCGTCCCGCTCAGTGCGTCCATCCGTCCTTCCATCCCTCATAGTGCGTCCCCCGTCCTTCCCATCCATCTATCCCTCCATCCTGCATAGTGCCCCCCCCCGTCCCGTGAGTCCATCTATCCCTCCGTCCCGCACAGTGCGTCCATCTGTCCTTCCATCCCTCATAGTGCGTCCCCCGTCCTTCCCATCCATCTATCCCTCCGTCCCGCTCAGTGCGTCCATCCGTCCTTCCATCCCTCATAGTGCGTCCCCCGTCCTTCCCATCCATCTATCCCTCCGTCCCGCACAGTGCGTCCATCCGTCCTTCATCCCACCCAGAGCATCAATCCATCCGTCCGGCCGCCCATCCCACCAGGCACAGCCCTCCCTCAGTGCACTCCAGACAGCCCCTCCTGCCCCCGCCCCCCCTCCTGCCCCACCGCCCCGTGAACGAGCCCCCCGAAGCTGCTGCTTCGCCCACAACACTCCCGGCTCTGGCCCTGGCCCTGGGTCTAGGGCGGGGGGCAGCCTGGCCCGGGCCGCGGGTGGAGCCCCGCTCCTTGCCGCCAGGGGGCGCCCATGTCCCACGCCGGCCCTGGGGGCAGGTCCCCGTCCGCCCACGGGCCTGTCCCGCGCGCCCCGGCACGTGACGGGAGCTCCCCGGCCCAGCAGTGACGTCAGCGCGCCCGGCCCAGCCTCCCGGACTACAGCTCCCGGCATGCAATGCAGCCCAGCCGCGGCCCCCGCCGGAGCGGAGCATGCTGGGAGTTGTAGTCTCCGCGGCGCTCGGGACGGGCAGGGGCCGCCCGAGTTACGGGCTGCCGGGGCTAGTGCCCCGGGGGCGCGGCCCATTGCCCCCGCCCCGCCCCCCCATCCCTGGAGGCGCGGCCCATTGCCCCGGCCCTGCCCCCCACCTCCCCAGCCCCGGGGGCGCGGCCCATTGCAGCCCCCCCCTCCCCGCCCCCGCCTCGACCCCGCCCCCTCCACCTCCTTGGGGGCGCGGCCCATTGCCCCGGCCCTGCCCCCCACCTCCCCAGGCCCGGGGGCACCGCCCATTGCAGCCCCCCCCCTCCCCGGCCCTGGGGGCGCGGCCCATTGCCCCGGCCCTGCCCCCCACCTCCCCAGCGCTGGGGGCGACGCCCATTGCCGCCCCCCCCTCCCCGGCCCCGGGGGCGCGGCCCATTGCCCCCCCTCCCCGGCCCCGCCCGGTCCTCGGGGTGCTGCCTCCCATTGCACCCCGCCATGGGCCTCCCACCTGCGCAGCCCTGACACTCTGCCGTGATCACCGCCATAACAACTCCGGGGTGGCGTGTGCTCAGGGCTGTCTGGGCGCCAGGAGAAAGGGGCACCGACTGCAGGGAAATCCGGGCTGCCTTGGCTCCATTCCCACCTCCGCCAGTGACTCCTGACTGGCCCGGGCTAGGTTACTGCCCCTCTGTGCCTCAGTTTCCCAGCTGTCCCTAGGGATCAGGCTCCTTGTGGCGGGAGCGGGGCTCCAGAAGGCTTAACTTGCTTTCCTGGCCTTGGCGGCTCCCAAATGGCAGATGCTGGAGCAGAGGCCCTGTCTGGCCCTTCGCAGGCTGTATTCGGGGGTGTGCGTGTGTGAACGTGTGTGTGTGCGCGTGTGTGTGTGTTTGCACACTGAGCCCCCGGGCTCCCGGAGGCCCTGCTGTTTGCCAAGCAAAGTGTCATTTGCAAGTGATGCCAGTCGTGTCCACCCCATGTCTGTATGGTACAGTCAGGCCATCAAGTGGAATTTGATTAATATGCAAATGGACGAGGGGAGAAGGAGAGGGAGTAATTAATCACTCGTTAAAAGAAATTAATACCAGCAGCAGAGGTTGTCAGGAAACAGCAGCAGAGTTAATCAGCCAGAAAATTGGAGGAGGAAAGAGATGAGCGAGTGACAGGAGGGGACAGGCTGGGGATGAGGCTGTCAGATCCCTCCAGAGACAGGCAGCCCCTCCGGGCTGATCAGAGACCCCGGGGATGGGCACGGCGCAGCCGCCTGACTGCAGCAGACAAAAGGCTATAAACCTCGATCAGGTAGCTAGATGGAAGTAGGTGAGGGGGGATAAACAGGTCTATGGGTGTGTATGGGGTGTATGGGTCTAGACAGCTGGGTGTATGGGGTGCATGCAGATAGACAGAAGCGTGTGGGGATACATGGATGTATGTGGGCTGGGTGTGGGGATAGAGGGGTGTGTGAGGAGAGGGGTATATTGGGGAGTGTGGGGATAGAGGGGTTTATGCGGGGGGTGTGGAGATAGAGGGGTGTATCAGGAAGGGGTGCACGGGGAGCACAGTCAGGGTGATGGGAGAAGGGGAGAACCAAGGACAGGGCAGAGAGGAAACACTGGGCTGGGGCGTTTCTCACCCATTCCAACCCTTAAGAGACTTCAGCTGATCCTGCCAGGCTCCACAGGCCCCGATCTGTGTGGGTCAATCCGGGCCTCCAGGCAAGGGGCCCTCACTGCCACTGGGATGCTGGCTCAGCCCCTCAGCCTCTGTCGTCCAGGGGCGCTGGTCAGGCTAGAGAGGATCTGGCACTTTGTGGGGTCTGGGAGGTAGTGGGGAGCCCCCCTGTGGACTTCTCCAAGCTGTGTTTCCTTGGGGGTGCTAAGGAGGGCCCCACCATTCAGAAGGGCGGGGTGATGTTCTCAAATGCCGCGAAGGGAGGGATTTTGGGGCAAAGCACTCACTGCATAGAGCAGCTTCCCCCATCGTCCTGGAGTGCAACTTGGGAGGCTATGTGGTTGTGGATGGTTAGTTCGGGGGGGTGGGGGTCAGGTTGGTTGCTCGGGTCTGGATGGATGGTTGGCGTGACGCTGCAGGCCAGTTGCCAGCTCATGCCGAGGTCCCCACGTCTCAGCGGAGCAGGGACAGATCCCGGGCTGGCTGCCCTGGGTGGTGGTAGACGTGCGCGGTTACTCTTCAGACTTCCCTGAGTGCTGGTGAGCTGCTGCCAGCACGAATCTCACTTGCACCGTCTGCCCCTGCCCGGCACGGCGAGAGCTGCGTGCTCGCGTTGGAGCCTCTGGAGCTGTGTAACTCATCCGGCAGGACAGCGGGTCTCCAGCGGAAGGTGTCACGTCCGGCCTCACGAGTCCTTGTGCGAGCTGCAGCTGGAATTGCTCTGTGTGCCCACAACGAGAGAACAAAATACTTTTGTTGTCTTGCTCTCCTCCCCTGGAAGATGGGTCCTGCCGTCAGCTCTGAGCACATGGTAGGAGGGGGATAAAAACCCCACCCCAAAGAATCAAAGCATCTCTTTGCTGCTTGGACTCTGGGGGCAAGGTTTTCTAGGCATAAGCAAGGGATCCTTGTGCCCTGACACTCCATATTCATCATCGTAATATTATTATGATATGATTATGGAATAATTATGATGCATTTTTTACAAGATGGGTCCTGTCAGGTGTCATTGGAAAAGTGATGATTTGCTGAATATGGCCAGTCTTCTATGGATTATTGTGCATGGATCATTTTTGCATCTAAAGTTCTGAATACTGACCATGTATCCACGGTATGCATCTGATGAAGTGAGCTGTAGCTCACGAAAGCTCATGCTCAGATAAATTGGTTAGTCTCTAAGGTGCCACAAGTCCTCCTGTTCTTTTTGCGAATACAGACTAACACGGCTGCTGCTCGGAAACCTGACCATGTATCTGTATTTCAAATGTAGTTACACCTGGGTAACGCCCACTAGGGAAAATGCTTCCAGCCTAGACAGCAGGTGGGGAAGGGCCTATGCAAGGGAATGGGCCATTTGGGAAAACAATAGGCCTCTGGAGAAGCTCATCCCCCACCCAGTGAGTCTTCCTGAGAATGCTCCAGACAGGCTGCTCTGACTCTGCAAGGGCATGTGACCAGACCACATGACTCTGGACTCCATTTTGGGTACCTGTATTTTTCCACAAGCTGGGCTGGGAGCTGGTTTTGGAATAAGAGGTCCCACCATATGGTAAAGCAATATAAAGCAGGGAGTGACATCCTCTGGGGTTCTTCAGTCCCCCACAACTGAACACCTAAGAGAAGCTCCAAAAGAAAAGGACTTGGAACAGGGTGGGGAGCCCGGGCTGCAAAGCCAGTGCAGTTGTGTTGTGCCTTGAGGATCTGCAAGCCTGCTGGTATCATCCGTCAGGGTGAGAGATTGTTCATTCAAATCCTATCCTAGGACGTTAAGGTTAGTTTGCGTTGTTCTTTATTTGCTAGGTAATCTGCTTTGATCTGTTTGCTTGCCCTTATAGTAATTTAAAACCTGTCTTTCGGAGTTAATAAAAGTGTTGTTTTGCTTTATCTAACAGCAGTGTGCTTTTGACGGAAGTGCCTGGAGAAAATCTCAGCTTGGTTTAACGCACGCAGGTTGGCATCTTCCTTCCCGCATCCAGGGGAGGGTGAACTTTATGCGCTTCCATTGTACAGACCCTTGTGCAGTGCAAGATGGTTCCCTTTGGGGTTTGGGCTCCCGAGGCGGGTGCGTGCCGGGGAGCGGCGAAATGGGCTGGTGTCTGCTGGTTGCGCTCAGGGAGCCCAGTTTGGGTGAGTGGCGCCACCTGCTGTCATTGTGGGTAGTAACAGGGCCTGGGTGGGGCTGGCTGCGGCCCCAACTCAGTTGTGTGCCTTAGAGGGGCGCAGCGGTTTCTCAGGGCTCCCAGACTGCACCCCAGGGGTGACAACCCATCACAATCCCCAGAGTTTAGCCTGGGCTAGCCCTGAAGGACACACAGAGGTTGCTGATTACAGACACTTCTGTTAACTTTTGGAACCTAAAATTATAACCCATTTGAGTTTTGATGGTCACCTGCTTTAACCTTGTAAATAACTCTCCAGTTTCCTCTTCCTAGTAATAAATCTGTATCTAGTTCATTACAGGACCGGCTATGAGCCTTGTCTCTGGTGTGAGATCTGAGGTGCAGTCGACCTGGGGAAAGTGACTGGTCCTTTGGACTGGGAGTAAGTGGAACGTTGCTGTGAGCCTTGGTGCAAGGGAGCAGTTGTCACACAGGCAGGCTCAGCTGGGCGGCCAGACCGATCCGAGCGCCCAAGGGGACGTCTGCGACTCCGTGGTTGGGCTGTTACGGTGCCTGAGGGGTTTACACTTATAGATTCATAGACTCATAGATACTAAGGTCAGAAGGGACCATTATGATCATCTAGTCCGACCCCCTGCACAACGCAGGCCACAGAATCTCACCCACCCACTCCTGCGAAAAACCTCTCACCTATGTCTGAGCTATTGAAGTCCTCAAATCGTGGTTTAAAGACTTCAAGGAGCAGAGAATCCTCCAGCAAGTGACCCGTGCCCCATGCTACAGAGGAAGGCAAAAACCTCCAGGGCCTCTTCCAATCTGCCCTGGAGGAAAATTCCTTCCCGACCTCCAATATGGCGATCAGCTAAACCCTGAGCATGTGGGCAAGACTCACCAGCCAGATACCCAGGAAAGAATTTTCTGTAGTAACTCAGATCCCACCCCACCTACTCAGATCCCATCCCATCACAGGCCATTGGGCCTATTTACCATGAATATTTAAAGATCAATTAATTACCTGGTTGGTGAAATCTGAGCACAGAACTCACAGCCAATGTGGAGTTTGTGCCCTGGTTCCCAACAGCCTGTCCTGAGGCTGGTTCTCAGATCTTGAGTGACTGCAAGCTGCCTTGCAGTCTGCCGTGTGGGAGGGTCTATGGGTGTGGACGTGGTGGTGTGGGTATGTGGGGTTGGGTTGGGTGGCTGTGGTTCTGGGTTGGATGTGGGGATGTGTGTGAGTATGTAGCTCTGGAACGTTGGATGTATGTGGTTGTGGGTCTGGGGGATACGTGGGTGTGATTGGTTGAGTATAGTTGGTTGTGGGGGGCTGGTTGTGGTTTGGCGTGGGTGTGGTTGGTTCATTCTGAGTGTGTATGTGGGTGTGGCTGGGTGGTGGTGGATGTGATTGAGGGATCAGGGTTGGTTGTAAGTGTTGTGGGTGTGGTTGGTTGTGTGTGGTGGTGGACATGGGTAGGTGCATGTGATTCGTTGGTGGTCGGTGTGGTTGTGGGGTCCGGTTGGTAGTAGGTGTGGCTGGTTGGGGGGTAGGGATGAGTAGGTGAGTCTGGTTGGTTGGTGGTAGGTGTGGTTGCGGGTCAGGGTCGGTTGTAGGTGTGGGTGGTTGGATGTGTTGGAGGGTGCGGTTGGTTGGTGGTAGGTGCGGTTGCGGGTCAGGGTCGGTTGTAGGTGTGGGTGGTTGGATGTGTTGGAGGGTGCGGTTGGTTGGTGGTAGGTGTGGTTGCGGGTCAGGGTCGGTTGTAGGTGTGGGTGGTTGGATGTGTTGGAGGGTGCGGTTGGTTGGTGGTAGGGGTGGTTGCAGGTCAGGGTCGGCTGCAGGTGTGGGTGGTTGGATGTGTTGGAGGGTGTGGTTGGTTGGTGGTAGGTGTGGTTGCAGGTCAGGGTCGGTTGTAGGTGTGGGTGGTTGGATGTGTTGAGGGTGTGGTTGGTTGGTGGTAGGGGTGGTTGCGGGATCAGGGTCGGTTGTAGGTGTGGGTGGTTGGATGTGTTGGAGGGTGCGGTTGGTTGGTGGTAGGTGTGGTTGCGGGTCAGGGTCGGTTGTAGGTGTGGGTGGTTGGATGTGTTGGAGGGTGTGGTTGGTTGGTGGTAGGTGTGGTTGAGGGTCAGGTCGGTTGTAGGTGTAGGTGGTTGGATGTGTTGGAGGGTGCGGTTGGTTGGTGGTAGGTGTGGTTCCGGGTCAGGGTCGGTTGCAGGTGTGGGTGGTTGGATGTGTTGGAGGGTGTGGTTGGTTGGTGGTAGGGGTGGTTGCAGGTCAGGGTCGGTTGTAGGTGTGGGTGGTTGGATGTGTTCGAGGGTGCGGTTGGTTGGTGGTGGGTGTGGTTGCAGGTCAGGGTCGGTTGTAGGTGTGGGTGGTTGGATGTGTTGGAGGGTGCGGTTGGTTGGTGGTAGGTGCAGTTGTGGGGTCAGGGTCGGTTGTAGGTGTGGGTGGTTGGATGTGTTGGAGGGTGCGGGCGGTTGGTGGTAGGTGTGGTTGCGGGGTCAGGGTCGGTTGTAGGTGTGGGTGGTTGGATGTGTTGGAGGGTGCGGTTGGTTGGTGGTAGGTGTGGTTGCGGGGTCAGGGTCGGTTGTAGGTGTGGGTGGTTGGATGTGTTGGAGGGTGCGGTTGGTTGGTGGTAGGTGTGGTTGCGGGGTCAGGGTCGGTTGTAGGTGTGGGTGGTTGGATGTGTTGGAGGGTGCGGTTGGTTGGTGGTAGGTGCGGTTGCGGGTCAGGGTCGGTTGTAGGTGTGGGTGGTTGGATGTGGTGGAGGGTGCGGTTGGTTGATGGTAGGTGTGGTTACGGGTCAGGGTCTGTTGGAGGTGTGGATGATTGGATGTGTTGGAGGGTGCGGTTCGTTGGTGGTAGGTGTGGTTGCGGGTCAGGATCGGTTGTAGGTGTGGGTGGTTGGATGTGTTGGAGGGTGCGGTTGGTTGGTGGTAGGTGTGGTTGCCGGTCAGGGTCGGTTGTAGGTGTGGGTGTTTGGATGTGTTGGAGGGTGTGGTTGGTTGGTGGTAGGTGTGGTTGCGGGTCAGGGTCGGTTGTAGGTGTGGGTGGTTGGATGTGTTGGAGGGTGTGGTTGGTTGGTGGTAGGTGTGGTTGCGGGTCAGGGTTGGTTCCAGGTGTGGGTGGTTGGATGTGTTGGAGGGTGCGGTTGGTTGGTGGTAGGGGTGGTTGCGGGTCAGGGTCGGTTGTAGGTGTGGGTGGTTGGATGTGTTGGAGGGTGCGGTTAGTTGGTGGTAGCTGCGGTTGTGGGTCAGGGTCGGTTGTAGGTGTGGGTGGTTGGATGTGTTGAGGGTGTGGTTGGTTGGTGGTAGGTGTGGTTGCCGGTCAGGGTCGGTTGTAGGTGTGGGTGGTTGGATGTGTTGGAGGGTGCGGTTGGTTGGTGGTGGGTGCGGTTGCGGGTCAGGGTCGGTTGTAGGTGTGGGTGGTTGGATGTGTTGGAGGGTGTGGTTGGTTAGTGGTAGGTGTGGTTGCGGGTCAGGGTCGGTTGTAGGTGTGGGTGGTTGGATGTGTTGGAGGGTGCGGTTGGTTGGTGGTAGGTGTGGTTGCGGGTCAGGGTCGGTTGTAGGTGTGGGTGGTTGGATGTGTTGGAGGGTGTGGTTGGTTGGTGGTAGGGGTGGTTGCGGGTCACGGTCGGTTGCAGGTGTGGGTGGTTGGATGTGTTGGAGGGTGCGGTTGGTTGGTGGTAGTGGTGGTTGCGGGGTCAGGGTCGGTTGTAGGTGTGGGTGGTTGGATGTGTTGAGGGTGTGGTTGGTTGGTGGTAGGGGTGGTTGCAGGTCAGGGTCGGTTGTAGGTGTGGGTGGTTGGATGTGTTGAGGGTGTGGTTGGTTGGTGGTAGGGGCGGTTGCAGGTCAGGGGCGGTTGTAGGTGTGGGTGGTTGGATGTGTTGGAGGGTGCGGTTGGTTGGTGGTAGGGGCGGTTGCAGGTCAGGGTCGGTTGTAGGTGTGGGTGGTTGGATGTGTTGGAGGGTGCGGTTAGTTGGTGGTAGCTGCGGTTGTGGGTCAGGGTCGGTTGTAGGTGTGGGTGGTTGGATGTGTTGGAGGGTGTGGTTGGTTGGTGGTAGGTGTGGTTGCGGGTCAGGGTCGGTTGCAGGTGTGGGTGGTTGGATGTGTTGGAGGGTGCGGTTGGTTGGGGGTAGTGGTGGTTGCGTGATCACGGTCGGTTGTAGGTGTGGGTGGTTGGATGTGTTGGAGGGTGTGGTTGGTTGGTGGTAGGTGTGGTTGCGGGTCAGGGTCGGTTGCAGGTGTGGGTGGTTGGATGTGTTGGAGGGTGCGGTTGGTTGGGGGTAGGGGTGGTTGCGGGTCAGGGTCGGTTGTAGGTGTGGGTGGTTGGATGTGTTGGAGGGTGCGGTTGGTTTGTGGTAGGTGTGGTTGCGGGGTCAGGGTCGGTTGTAGGTGTGGGTGGTTGGATGTGTTGGAGGGTGCGGTTGGTTGGTGGTAGGTGTGGTTGCGGGTCAGGGTCGGTTGTAGGTGTGGGTGGTTGGATGTGTTGGAGGGTGCGGTTGGTTGGTGGTAGGTGTGGTTGCGGGTCAGGGTCGGTTGTAGGTGTGGGTGGTTGGATGTGTTGGAGGGTGTGGTTGGTTGGTGGTAGGTGTGGTTGCGGGTCAGGGTTGGTTCCAGGTGTGGGTGGTTGGATGTGTTGGAGGGTGCGGTTGGTTGGTGGTAGGGGTGGTTGCGGGTCAGGGTCGGTTGTAGGTGTGGGTGGTTGGATGTGTTGGAGGGTGCGGTTAGTTGGTGGTAGCTGCGGTTGTGGGTCAGGGTCGGTTGTAGGTGTGGGTGGTTGGATGTGTTGGAGGGTGCGGTTGGTTGGTGGTAGGTGTGGTTGCAGGTCAGGGTCGGTTGTAGGTGTGGGTGGTTGGATGTGTTGGAGGGTGCGGTTGGTTGGTGGTAGGTGTGGTTGCGGGTCAGGGTCGGTTGCAGGTGTGGGTGGTTGGATGTGTTGGAGGGTGCGGTTGGTTGGTGGTAGGTGTGGTTGCGGGGTCAGGGTCGGTTGTAGGTGTGGGTGGTTGGATGTGTTGGAGGGTGCGGTTGGTTGGTGGTAGGTGTGGTTGCGGGTCAGGTCGGTTGTAGGTGTGGGTGGTTGGATGTGTTGAGGGTGTGGTTGGTTGGTGGTAGGTGTGGTTGCCGGTCAGGGTCGGTTGTAGGTGTGGGTGGTTGGATGTGTTGGAGGGTGCGGTTGGTTGGTGGTGGGTGCGGTTGCGGGTCAGGGTCGGTTGTAGGTGTGGGTGGTTGGATGTGTTGGAGGGTGTGGTTGGTTAGTGGTAGGTGTGGTTGCGGGTCAGGGTCGGTTGTAGGTGTGGGTGGTTGGATGTGTTGGAGGGTGCGGTTGGTTGGTGGTAGGTGTGGTTGCGGGTCAGGGTCGGTTGTAGGTGTGGGTGGTTGGATGTGTTGGAGGGTGTGGTTGGTTGGTGGTAGGGGTGGTTGCGGGTCACGGTCGGTTGCAGGTGTGGGTGGTTGGATGTGTTGGAGGGTGCGGTTGGTTGGTGGTAGTGGTGGTTGCGGGGTCAGGGTCGGTTGTAGGTGTGGGTGGTTGGATGTGTTGAGGGTGTGGTTGGTTGGTGGTAGGGGTGGTTGCAGGTCAGGGTCGGTTGTAGGTGTGGGTGGTTGGATGTGTTGAGGGTGTGGTTGGTTGGTGGTAGGGGCGGTTGCAGGTCAGGGGCGGTTGTAGGTGTGGGTGGTTGGATGTGTTGGAGGGTGCGGTTGGTTGGTGGTAGGGGCGGTTGCAGGTCAGGGTCGGTTGTAGGTGTGGGTGGTTGGATGTGTTGGAGGGTGCGGTTAGTTGGTGGTAGCTGCGGTTGTGGGTCAGGGTCGGTTGTAGGTGTGGGTGGTTGGATGTGTTGGAGGGTGTGGTTGGTTGGTGGTAGGTGTGGTTGCGGGTCAGGGTCGGTTGCAGGTGTGGGTGGTTGGATGTGTTGGAGGGTGCGGTTGGTTGGGGGTAGTGGTGGTTGCGTGATCACGGTCGGTTGTAGGTGTGGGTGGTTGGATGTGTTGGAGGGTGCGGTTGGTTGGGGGTAGGGGTGGTTGCGGGGTCAGGGTCGGTTGTAGGTGTGGGTGGTTGGATGTGTTGGAGGGTGCGGTTGGTTGGTGGTAGGTGTGGTTGCGGGTCAGGGTCGGTTGTAGGTGTGGGTGGTTGGATGTGTTGGAGGGTGCGGTTGGTTGGTGTTAGGGGTGGTTGCGGGGTCAGGGTCGGTTGTAGGTGTGGGTGGTTGGATGTGTTGGAGGGTGTGGTTGGTTGGTGGTAGGGGTGGTTGCAGGTCAGGGTCGGTTGCAGGTGTGGGTGGTTGGATGTGTTGGAGGGTGTGGTTGGTTGGTGGTAGGGGTGGTTGCAGGTCAGGGTCGGTTGTAGGTGTGGGTGGTTGGATGTGTTGGAGGGTGCGGTTGGTTGGTGGTAGGTGTGGTTGCGGGTCCGGGTCGGTTGTAGGTGTGGGTGGTTGGATGTGTTGGAGGGTGCGGTTGGTTGGTGGTAGGTGTGGTTGCGGGTCAGGGTCGGTTGTAGGTGTGGGTGGTTGGATGTGTTGGAGGGTGTGGTTGGTTGGTGGTAGGGGTGGTTGCGGGTCACGGTCGGTTGCAGGTGTGGGTGGTTGGATGTGTTGGAGGGTGCGGTTGGTTGGTGGTAGTGGTGGTTGCGGGGTCAGGGTCGGTTGTAGGTGTGGGTGGTTGGATGTGTTGAGGGTGTGGTTGGTTGGTGGTAGGGGTGGTTGCAGGTCAGGGTCGGTTGTAGGTGTGGGTGGTTGGATGTGTTGAGGGTGTGGTTGGTTGGTGGTAGGGGCGGTTGCAGGTCAGGGGCGGTTGTAGGTGTGGGTGGTTGGATGTGTTGGAGGGTGCGGTTGGTTGGTGGTAGGGGCGGTTGCAGGTCAGGGTCGGTTGTAGGTGTGGGTGGTTGGATGTGTTGGAGGGTGCGGTTAGTTGGTGGTAGCTGCGGTTGTGGGTCAGGGTCGGTTGTAGGTGTGGGTGGTTGGATGTGTTGGAGGGTGTGGTTGGTTGGTGGTAGGTGTGGTTGCGGGTCAGGGTCGGTTGCAGGTGTGGGTGGTTGGATGTGTTGGAGGGTGCGGTTGGTTGGGGGTAGTGGTGGTTGCGTGATCACGGTCGGTTGTAGGTGTGGGTGGTTGGATGTGTTGGAGGGTGCGGTTGGTTGGGGGTAGGGGTGGTTGCGGGGTCAGGGTCGGTTGTAGGTGTGGGTGGTTGGATGTGTTGGAGGGTGCGGTTGGTTGGTGGTAGGTGTGGTTGCGGGTCAGGGTCGGTTGTAGGTGTGGGTGGTTGGATGTGTTGGAGGGTGCGGTTGGTTGGTGTTAGGGGTGGTTGCGGGGTCAGGGTCGGTTGTAGGTGTGGGTGGTTGGATGTGTTGGAGGGTGTGGTTGGTTGGTGGTAGGGGTGGTTGCAGGTCAGGGTCGGTTGCAGGTGTGGGTGGTTGGATGTGTTGGAGGGTGTGGTTGGTTGGTGGTAGGGGTGGTTGCAGGTCAGGGTCGGTTGTAGGTGTGGGTGGTTGGATGTGTTGGAGGGTGTGGTTGGTTGGTGGTAGGTGTGGTTGCGGGTCCGGGTCGGTTGTAGGTGTGGGTGGTTGGATGTGTTGAGGGTGTGGTTGGTTGGTGGTAGGGGTGGTTGCGGGTCAGGGTCGGTTGTAGGTGTGGGTGGTTGGTGGTAGGTGTGGTTGCGGGTCAGGTCGGTTGTAGGTGTGGGTGGTTGGATGTGTTGAGGGTGTGGTTGGTTGGTGGTAGGGGTGGTTGCGGGTCAGGGTCGGTTGTAGGTGTGGGTGGTTGGATGTGTTGGAGGGTGTGGTTGGTTGGTGGTAGGTGTGGTTGCGGGTCAGGGTCGGTTGTAGGTGTGGGTGGTTGGATGTGTTGGAGGGTGTGGTTGGTTGGTGGTAGGTGTGGTTGCGGGTCAGGGGCGGTTGTAGGTGTGGGTGGTTGGATGTGTTGGAGGGTGTGGTTGGTTGGTGGTAGGTGTGGTTGCGGGGTCAGGGTCGGTTGTAGGTGTGCGTGGTTGGATGTGTTGAGGGTGTGGTTGGTTGGTGGTAGGTGCGGTTGCGGGTCCGGGTCGGTTGTAGGTGTGGGTGGTTGGATGTGTTGAGGGTGTGGTTGGTTGGTGGTAGGGGTGGTTGCGGGTCAGGGTCGGTTGCAGGTGTGGGTGGTTGGATGTGTTGAGGGTGTGGTTGGTTGGTGGTAGGGGTGGTTGCGGGGTCAGGGTCGGTTGTAGGTGTGGGTGGTTGGATGTGTTGGAGGGTGCGGTTGGTTGGTGGTAGGTGCGGTTGCGGGGTCAGGGTCGGTTGTAGGTGTGGGTGGTTGGATGTGTTGGAGGGTGCGGTTGGTTGGTGGTAGGTGTGGTTGCGGGTCCGGGTCGGTTGTAGGTGTGGGTGGTTGGATGTGTTGGAGGGTGCGGTTGGTTGGTGGTAGGGGTGGTTGCGGGGTCAGGGTCGGTTGTAGGTGTGGGTGGTTGGATGTGTTGGAGGGTGCGGTTGGTTGGTGGTAGGTGCGGTTGCGGGTCAGGGTCAGTTGTAGGTGTGGGTGGTTGGATGTGTTGGGGAGTGTGGTTGGTTGGTGGTAGGTGTGGTTGCAGGTCAGGGTCGGTTGTAGGTGTGGGTGGTTGGATGTGTTGGAGGATGTGGTTCGTTGGTGGTAGGGGTGGTTGCGGGGTCAGGGTCGGTTGTAGGTGTGGGTGGTTGGATGTGTTGGAGGGTGCGGTTGGTTGGTGGTAGGGGTGGTTGCAGGTCAGGGTCGGTTGTAGGTGTGACCGTGGCTGTGGCCTCTCTGTCCCTCTCTGGATCTCTCACCTTGGCCCTGCAATGCCGACTCCCCACCCCACGCTCTGAGGCTTTGTTTGCCGACTGGCTTCGTGGTTCCCCTGCAGTAGTGGATGGGAGAGGCCTCGGCCCACCTGTCCCAGTACCGCAGCAGGTGCCCACTTTCCCACTTCTGCTGCAAAGACGGCAGGGTCCTACTCACAGCAGCCTCCTTCCCTGCGCAGCCATGACTGCGCCCCAGAGCAGGACCAGCCTGTGCGCAGCGAGCCGGGTGCTGTGGGGAATTCAGCGCGCCAGCAGGTCCTTACGCCTGGTGGCGTCTCCCAGACGCTTCCTGGCTGGGCTCAGGCTACACGGGCCCCATTGTGGCAGCATTTCCTACCTGCGGAGGGGTTGAGTTTGCCCCACCTCTCCCCAAGGCTGCTCTGTCCCCCCATTGGGGCGGAGAGGGGCCTGTGCTCTGCCTAGACAGGGGAACGGGGGCGGCGCACAGAGCCCGGTGCCAGGGATCAGTGTTTTCATCCCAACACCAAATAAAACAAATGCAGCAGCAGCCCTGTGATGTTGCACTCCATATGATTTTATGAAAATATGCCAATGAGTGTGAATATAATGTAACTGGAATATGCTTCATGCAAAAGGTCTCTTGTAAGGTATCATTACAGATCTTATAATCTACTGAGTGTATGCATGTATCTACTATTTGTATGAATGTATCATTCTTGTATCTGAAACTAGGAATATGAAATATAACTCTGGGGTCCTATTGTAATTATGCAAAGTGTGGGCCATGAATGGTGGTTTGGAATCTTGATGGGTCCCATCCCATAGCTACCACCTGGGCTGGAACAAGGACTATACCAGGGGCAAGGTCGGGCCCAGACTA
This sequence comes from Lepidochelys olivacea, assembly GCF_965140295.1. Classification (NCBI taxonomy): domain Eukaryota; kingdom Metazoa; phylum Chordata; order Testudines; family Cheloniidae; genus Lepidochelys; species Lepidochelys olivacea. The sequence continues at coordinate 149,124,446 of NC_140414.1, forward strand.
GGAAGGAGTCTAGTCTGTGAAAGAAGCTTATTGGAACATCTCTGAGGGTGAGATTTTATCTGTAATCAGTGTCTTAATGTATTAGGCTTAGACTTGCCTGTTTTTGTTTTATTTTGCTGGGTAATTTGTTCTGTCTGTTATTACTTGGAACCACTTAAATCCTACTTGTTATACTTAATAAAATCACTTTTGTTTATTAATGAACCCAGAGTAAGTGAGTAATACCTGGGGGACCAAACAGCTGTGCATATCTCTCTATCAGTGTTCTAGAGGGTGAACAATTTATGGGTTTACCTGTATAAGCTTTATACAGAGTAAAACAGATTTATTTGGGGTTTGGACCCCATTGAGGACTGGGTATCTGGGTGTTGGAGACAGGAGCACTTCTTAAGCTGTTTTCAGTTAAGTCTGCAGCTCTGGGGATGTGGTTCAGACCTGGGTCTGTGTTGCAGCAGGCTAGTGTGTCTGGCTCAACCAGGCAGGGTTCTGGAGGCCCAGGCTGGCAGGGAAAACAGGCTGAGAGGTAATCTCAGCGCCATCAGGTGACAGTCCCAAGGGGGTCTCTGTGATCGAACCTGTCACAACCCCTCCCCAGTTATCCACGATCTGCTGCTTCCCAGCTCCCAAACCAGTTACACCAGAGCCCCACCCCTCCGTCGATTGTGCATGTGAACACACACACATTCCTCCCCACTGAGGTGCACACTCACGGCACACTCGGTGCACACGCACTCACGGCACACACATGGTGCACGCACATGCTCTCGCACACACGCACACACTACTGCACGCTTGTACCCGGTCATTGCTGGCTCCGTCCGCAGCACTTTGCCTGGGCCCGGCGGTGGGGGCTGGCCAGCCTGCGAGGAGCTGCCGGCGCGCGGGGCTTGTTTCTATCATGCTAATACAAGCAAGCAGCTGGAGGAGTCGCCCTTCCTCTGTGGTGCTGGGGGTATCTCAGCGCCTCCGCCAGGCTGGTGTTGCTCCCGCCTTCTCTTTCTAGTTCTTAGTGCTGGACGGGCCCCATCCGCCCACCCAGCAGGCCCCTCCCACCTGTTTCCCACGGGGTCCCACCCCAGCGCCCCGGGGGCAATTCCCTGTCTCCTTGCCAGGGGTCACCCCTTGGATCTGGGCAGGGAGAGGCAGCGCGGGACAGTAGATAGCGCAGCGGTGCCGGCTGGCTCCAGGCCTGGTGCTGAGGACAAGGTGCCGCGTGGCCGCACAGGCGCCTTTCCTCCCTCTGCAGCTCTGCGCCCACTGGGAACGCCGCTGGCCTGGGTGTGGAGGCGGTGCTCTGCAGGGGTGCAAGAGGAGGCAGCGTGGTCTGGGGCCTGGGACTCCTGGGTTTTATTCCCAGCTCTGCCACTGTCACTGGGTGACCTTGGGCAGGTCTCCACCCCAACAGAAGCCTCAGTTTCCCCCTCCCCCTGGTGAAATGGGGAGAATAGTCCCGCATGAAGGCTCGGGGGTCCCTAGCTGGAAAGCTCCTGGCTGCTTAGTGCTGGATGGATTGTTGGGCCTTCTCCCCTGCGGGTTCGTGTCTGTTCAGCTCCCTAGCTTCCTCCCCTGGAGCCTGGCTCTCTGCTCTCCAGAGCCCCCCTTCCCTCTCCCCACCACCCCCGCAATGCCAGCCCCTTCCCATGCGCAGAGCTGTAGCCGTGGGGAGGAAGCGACTGCAGGGCTGGGCAGTGTCTCCCGGCTAGCGTGGGCCTGGAGTCAGAGCCCCGAGTCCCAGATGTTATTTCACTGATAGATGGTCCAGGCGCTGGGAAAGCTGCCAGGAACAACGCTCCCCCGTGCCAGTTCCCATAGCCGGCAGGCCCCTGGGAAAGAGCAGCCCCACGGAGCTACCCGCCTCCTCACAGCCGTCCCGGTGCCCAGGGACGCACCTACACACACTCAGCGACACACGGCCACAACTACAAACCCAAATGATAAACACACACGTGTGTACAGTCACAACCACACACACACACAAGCATAAACACAAGTCACAAAGTTATACCCACACACAACCACTTACTAGAGCCACAAATGCACAGCCCAAAGCTAACACATGACACTTTACAGAGACAAATAGAAACAGCTAAAACACAGCGACACACAGCTACGGCCACACTTAGCCTGGCCTGAACACACACAACTGTCTGGCTGCAGACGTGCGATTCCAGCACCTGTCTTGCCACAGGAGGTATTTCCCTGGAAGCCCCAGCTACTGGAGTCCTGTGATTAGGGCTTAGCTCTCACTTCCCTGACCCAGGCAGCCTCTTGCTCGCTTGGCTGGGGACGGAAGCTGGGAATGTGACCCCATCTGGCTGGGCACTGGGAGGAGCTTTGGATATCGGACAAAAAACACACCCACAACCAACCCCACACCCCATAACCATATCCGCAACCAGCCCCCTGCCACCAGCCAACCCCCCACAACCAATCATATCCCTAACCAACCAACCACACTTCAAACATCCATAACCAACCTCCCCACAACCAACCACACACCTCATAACCACCCCCACAATCAGCCCCCTGCAACCAACTCCCCCACACCTACAGCCAGCCCCACACCTCATAACCATATCTGCAACCAGCCCCCGCCACCAATCAACCCCCCACACCCAGAGCCAGCCCCATACCCCATAACCACACCCAGAGCCAGCCCCCTGCCACCAGCCAACCCCCCACACCTACAGCCAGCCCCACACCTCATCACCACCCCCAGAGCCAGCCCCCTGCCACCAACCAACCCCCCACAACCAATTACACCCATAACCAACCTCCACACACCCCACAACCAACCACACACCCCACAACCGTGCCCATATCCCTCTGAACCAACCAACCCCCCTACAAACACACCCCCAATCACCTCCCCACCCCCCAGAACTAACCATGCTGCTCCCGAGAGTTGCTGAGGAGCCAGCGGATGCTGCTGGAGGAGCCTAGATCCGAGGGGCCGGAAAGAGCCCCACAGCCACAGAGCACCCCCTGCCCAGCTCCTGCCCCTGGGACTGCTGGGCGGCCACTTGGCCGGCACCAGGAGGAGGGACGAGGGAGTCCTGCGACTTTGGGGGCCACAGAAGAGGTCTGCAGCTGCAAGGGGGCAGCAGTGCAGCCGGGAACCCCGGTGAGAAGTTCAGGAGGAGGCTGCAGCCTGACGCCCTCGGCATGGACTGGGCCAGTGTCTCCCTCTCGCTGCGCAAGGGGCAGGTGCCGGGAGGCGCCGTAAACCGCACAGACCAGTGGGACCAGAGTGGGGCATAGGCTGGCCCACGGGTTCCCAGCAATCCGCGGTGGGAGCAGATCCGGCCGCGCGTGTCTAGGTGTTCTCGGGAACCAGCCGGCCAGCCTGCTTGGGAGGCAGCGGGGGGCTCCCAGGCCAGCCCCAGCGTTCAGGTTGTTTGGGCCATGGAGCCGCTCTGGGGCTGGGGCGGGGGGCAGGGGCTGGCTGGGGAGGACAGGTTTGCAATGCTGCCCAGCGAATCGGAGTCTCTCTGCACCCCTGCCCCAGAGTCCTGCGTGACGTCACCCAGCCACCAGCCCAGACGCTGGCCGGGTGGGTGCTACCGGGGCGCTGCTTGTTTTCTGGGCGCCTGACGTGGGACCCGAGGTCGGATCTGCAGCCGTGCTGAGCACTCGCAGCTGTGCGCTGAACAGACAAAGGGCTCGCTCCTGCCAAGCCCTTGGAAAGGCCAGGGGTCAGAGGTGGGGTTCCCCGACGTAGTGGCTACTTTTGACCTTAATCTCTCTGTACCTTAGTGCCCAGCTGTGAAGGGGGGTAACAGCCTGGCCTGACCCCCACAGCCAGACTCTGCAGTGACGTGCGCCCCAGGAAAGCCCAGGAGGGACTCACTAACTCTGCCTTCAGAGCGGGGCGGGGCAGTGGGCGTAGATGAGGCTGGGGCCGCACACTGACCAGCAGGGAGATCACAGACTAGTGAGCGTGCCCCCGTCCCCCCCGCCCCCGTGGGCCGAATGAGGCAGGGGCCTGTGGGAGAATGAGACTGATCAGGTCCCACATGGGCATAAGGGGCTGACTCAAGGGTGCCCAGACACCCCTAATTCTGCTGTTTCCTGACCTGAAGGCTGGACTTTGCAGCCTGCGCACTGGGCTGCCGCTGTAGTTTGTGGCTGTAACACGCTCAATAGGATGGATCCATCCAGTTGTTTAGCCCCCCTGGCCCCCATTGCCGGGGCCCTGGGCGCTGCCCCCCCGTCCTGCAGGAGTGATGCGACTCACACGTGCCCTGTGTGGACGGAGCCCTGAGGCAGAGGCCCTGACTGGAGAGACGTGGCCAGGCTGGCGCGGGAGTAGCACCTGGGTCCGGAGCTCCCGGCCTGCTGGAGAGCCTGGCAGCAGGGAGAGGGACACCCCGGCGCAGAGAGCTGTACAGGGGGCAGGGACCTGGGAGGAAGCCCTGGAGGCTGCAGTACTTCCAGTGAGCCCAGGGTGGGGGGAATCCGGGGAGAGCCCGGGAGCCCTCCTGGCTGCAGGGCGTGTGAGATGAGGAACAGCCTGGGGGCCCTGTGGGCAGGGGAGCCCGAACCCCTGGACTTGGGGTGCCCGTGTGACTAATGCCCTGTCATGGGCTCATTCCGCAGCCTGAGTGTGTGTTGAAGTGTCTGGGGAGCCCTGAGACAGGGAAACCAAGCGGGGCTCTGAGATGGTCCCTCGTGTCTGGAAGCGAGGGGGGGGGCTCTGAGATGGGCACCCTGCTCTGTGCAGCGGGTGGGGGGGGCTGGCCCTTAGTTCCTGGGGGCTCATTCCGTAGCGTGGCACCGGCCTGCGACACACCTGGGGTTCCAGCACGCACGCTTGCCCTCATGTGGAGACTTCCACTGGAGCACGGGACGGGAGCTGCTGCCCCCGGGCTCGCCCTCGGGCGTTCGGCTCTTTTTAGCTACCCTGGGCTCAGGCTTCTCAGGGACACGGAGAGGCTGAAGCCAGTGCTGGTCCCCAGAGCTGGCTGCCTCTGCCGGGGGAAGGGCTTGCCCTTTGGGGGTCCCGGCACCATAGCCCCCTGCCACAACCCCGCTTCCCCCCCACCAGCCGAGCCGCCTCACACAGTCACAGCATTCGGGCCTGCAGAGGGCAGCACTGTGCGAGACTCACCCCGGGGGGTCTTACCCGGCCTGACCTGCCGGGTGCACAAGGGCTGAGACCCCCCACCCCGAGCAGGCAGAGAAGGGATCCCGGGGGGGCAGGGAGCTCAGCTGGTGAGCCAGGCTGGGATGGGGGTCAGAGAGCTGTGGGTGGTTGGTCACGGAGTGCAGCCCCCCCAGCCCAGCCCAGAACCACGGCTAAGGCTTGGCCAGGGACAGGCCAGGGCAGGTTACGGCTGACAACACAGACGCTCTTCCACCGTGGAGCCATGGCCCAGAGCCCATGGAGCTGGCACTGCTCACGCCAGCCCTGATGCCGGCCGCGCTGCGGTTGGGGGAGGGCAGGGGTGGGGCTGGCAGGGCCCGTGCACCTCGGTGTCACTGTGGGGCTGAAGGGGGCCGAAAGCAGCCTGGGCCTGGGGAGGATTTCGCCCGCTGGGCAGGCAGGACGGCCAGGCCTGGGGCAGGGGGAGGCTACGAGTCCAGCTGTGCGCTTGGTCCCCAGCGCGGGGGCAGCCGCTGACATCTCTCCTGTGGCTCATTCCCAGCAGCGGGGGACATGCGCGGTTAATTCTGGAGCCGCTGGGGAGCTGGGGCAAAATCCTCCCCTTGAGCTCCCCAGTGACGTGAGGGCAGCGTTCACCTTCAAGGGCCTGTTGGCCGTTTGCCCACGTTACAAACCACAGGCAGGGCTGGAGCCTGGGCATTGGAGCAGCCGGAGGCTGTGGGCCAGGACTAAGGGGCGTCACTGCAACTGGGGGGTGGGGCCGCCCAGGGGGTGGTGCTGTGTGTCGGGACACAACACCCAGGGGCACTAGGAAGGTTTGAAGCGAGACATCCAGGTCCATCATCGTAGCTGGTGAGGCACTGGGCAGCGGGGGCAGGGCTCGCTTTCCACCCTCCCGGTCCTGGGAGGAAGTTAGAGCAGCGTCAGGGCTTCTCCCACTGGTGCCTGAAGCCACTGTGCTCTGCCCCCGCAAGCCTGCACCCCAGACCGGGAGGGCGGGGATGGGTGCGTGCAGTGCCAGCCCTTACCCACTCACCAGTCCCCCAGCGCACCGGTGCTCTGTGAAGGGGTGGGACTTAGTCATAATATGTTGAATGAATGTTGTGTGTGCCTCAGTTTCCCTTAGTACTGCATAATTACTAGATGTGGAGGAAAAGGGTGTTTACTCTGTGCAGAGATCCAGGTGTGACTGTGCCTGGCTGGCTGGGCCCCAGGCCCACGGACAGTCCCAGAAGACAATGGCCAGCCCAATTGCCCGGACATTTGGCACCTGGCAACTAACAACCCTGGATGCCCCCCGCCCCCTTAGGAGGCTGGCCAGGTGTGAGCAGCTGGAGGACAAATGACTTAGGTGTGGCCAGGTGGGGTGGTTCCGTGGGGGCTGCTGGAGGCAGGGGAGATGCTCCTGGACTGGGACTGGTCAGGGGGGTCTGGACTGACCCTGCTGGACTCAGGGGTGACCAAACTTACTGGGCCTCCGAGCAGCATACGACAAAAGTTCAGGAACCAGGGCGCACCTGCTGGGTCTCAAGGCGTCAGCCCTGCAGGGAGGGGGGTCTCGGGGCTTCAGCCCTGCAGGGAGGGGGGTCTCGGGGCTTCAGCCCTGCTTCTGCTGATGCCCCGAGCCCGCACTCCCTGTTGGGCAGAAGCCAGAGGTATCACATGGGGAGGCATGTGGGGGCCAGGTGCCCTCCCTCCCCCTCTTTTTGCCAGGGTTTGCTGACCCCACTCGGTCACATGGTGCTGCCGGGCCCCCTCGCTGCGTCAGCTGCTGGAGCCGCCAAGCTGGGAGATTCAGGGAGGGGCTGCTGACGGTAAGCGGGGGTGCCGGGGGGGGGCCGTGCTCAAGCTATTGTGGGGGGGGATGAACCTTTAAATTGTGCCCCTGCACGCTCAGCGGGCACCAGTCGTCTCTGGCAGAAGCTCCTAGAGCAGGGGTGGGCAAACTTTTTGGCCCGAGGGCCACATCTGGGTAGGGAAATTGCATGCAGGGCCATGAATGTAGGGCTGGGGCAGGGAGTTGGGGTGTGGGAGGGGGTGCGGTGTACAGGAAGGGACTCAGGGCAAGGCGTTGGGGCAGAGGAGTAGTGCAGGGTGTACGAGGGGGCTCAGGGAAGGGGGGGTGCAGGAGGGGGTGCACAGTGCAGGAGGGGTGTGATGAGTGGCAGGAGGCTCAGGGCACAGAGCTGGGGTGCAGGAGGGGTGCGGGGTGCAGCAGGGCACTGGGGTGCAGGCAGGGGGCTCAGGGCAGGGAGTTGGGGTGCAGGGTACAGGAGGGGTTTGGGGTGCAGGCTCCAGCCTGGCCCTGGCCCTGGCCCTGGCCCCGCTCTGCTCTGGAAGCAGCCGGCACCACGTCCCTGCGGCCCCTGGGGGAGGGGGCCTGAGGGCCCCTCGCGCTGCCCTTGCCTGTGGGTACCTCCCCCGAAGCTCCCATTGGCCACGGTTCCCTGTTCCCGGCCAATGGGGGCTTCGGGGCAGGTACCCACAGGCAAGGGCAGCGCACTGAGCCCTCTGTCCCGTCCCCCCCGCCCCCTGGGCTGTAGCGACCTGGTGCTGGCTGCTTCCTGGAGCGGCGTGGGACCCGTGGGGCCACGGGGGTGGCAATCCCATGGGCTGGATCCAAAGCCCTGAGAGGCTGGATCCAGCCCGCGGGCTGTAGTTTGCCCACCCCTGCCCTAGACCCACTGTCCTGCATCAGGGCAGAAGCCCTGAGTCCCCGCCCCCAGTCTGGTAGATGGGACCTTGGGGGGAAGAGGCCACGCTGGGGTGGGATCTTGGGGTGGGGCGTGGAGGGGAAGAGACCAAGCGGGGGTGGCGCCATGGTCCAGGTACTGGGGCCCACAAAAGATTAATCCGGCCCTGGGTTTGGCCATCCCTAGCCCAGCTGTAACTTGCTGCTCTCTGTGGTAGCCAAGGCCTGGCTACGCCGTGGTCCAGGCACCGGCCCTGCCGACGGGTGGGGGCACAGGGACACTGGCCGCGGGGCTCGCAGCGCGCGGGGTGGTGCCGGCGGGGCCAAGGCTGCCAGGCCAGCATGCGGAAGCCCTGGCTGTGCAGGAAGAGCGTGTCCAGCAGGGCCGGTGCAGTGCCTCCCAAATGTCAGGCAAACCTTCCTAGCGGGCCCATTGACTCTTCTGCCCTGGGCAGGGCCATTCCTGGGGAAGGGTGAATCGGGGCGACCGCACCGGGCCCCACGCTTTGGGGGGCCCTGTGGGCTGGCGTGATCGGCCAGTGCGCTCCGTCCAGGAAGTGACACATTCGTCACTTCCGCTCTGGGCCCCGCACCCCCCCGGCGCTGCCTGGTTATCCGGTGGGGGGAAGGGTTGTTTCGCTTCGCAGAGATCCAGGGGTGACTGCACCTGGCTGGGGCCTGGGGACGAAGACAATGGCCTGGACGTTGGGTACCTGGCGACTGTCCCTGGATGGTCCCCCCGCCATGGGAGCCGGCCGGGTGTGAGCAGCTAGAGGACAAAGGGCTGAGGAGGGGCCCGGTGGGGTGGTTCCACGGGGGCGGCTGCAGGCAGGAGAGAGTTTCTGCACGGGGACTAAAGGGGTCGGGGGCTCGGGGCTAGACCAGCTCCCATGTCACCAGCAGAATTGGTAGCTAGGGTCTGCCAGGCAGGACACCTGTGCCAGGCATACTGCCTCCCGGCTCTGCCCTCCGGGACACTGGTGCAGCCCCACTGAGGCCTGGCACGGGGCCTACGGTTGGGGTGAATTTAGCCCGGGCCCGCGGCTAAGCCGGTTCCAGGCTGGCTTGTTGCAGGGCCCGGGCGCGTGCACGGCACCTGGCTCTCCAAGGCCTCACACCTGTCACATTAAACCCGATTCCCTGCAGCGGCTGGTCAAAGGCACTTTCAGAGCGAAATCTCATTGCTCAGCCCCCAGCTGTTCCCACTGCAGGGCTCAGGCGGAGTGGAGGCGGGCGGAGAATTCAATTAAAACCAAGCAAATCCTGGCAGAGGCTTGGCTCTGTTTGAACGCTCACGCCTGGGGAATTCCGCAAGGGGCATTGCTAGCCTCCAGCCTGGGCGGGGACACGGTGCCAGGCCGCGCCCTGCGCTTTGGTGGGTACCCAGCGCCCAGCCGAAGGGTGAGGTCTGCCCAGCGCCATGGACCTGAGCAGCCCTGGGGTCACATCGCCAGCCAAGTCCCCCGTGGGTTACTGGCCTCTCCGGCACCCCTCCCTTAGCCAGCCTGCTCGAGGAGGGGTCGCATGGGCGTGTTCCTCAGGGACCTGTGCAGGGCTTGGCGTGATCACTGCCAGCCAGCCCGCCGGGTGTCCCCAGGCCCCTGCCGGGGCAGAGCAGCTGAGGGAGGGGGCACCCCAGTGGCTGCAGTGCGTGGGAGGGGCCTGCTGGAGCGCACATGTGTATTGCATAAGGGCTCCGGGCTCCCAATTCAATTGAAATCACTTTTTTGGCATGACAAGATAGAAACGGTGCCAGATTTAATCCATCACGCGAGGCTGGAACGTGGCCCTCTGCCCCCCATGCTGCAGTAATGCGGTTACCCTAACGCGTCGCCCAGAAACCGGCTCCCCGCCCCGCCTTCCACCCGCGGCACGCAGAGGGCCACAGGAGCGTCTGCTGCAGGTCCAGGGACACACACGGACACACAGGGACCCCCCCGACACACTCACACACAGCCACACACACACGGACACACACACGGACACACACGCACTCGGACACACTCATACACAGCCACACACACACGGACACACTCACACACAGCCACACGCACACGGACACACACACGGACACACTCACACACAGCCACACACACACGGACACAAACGCACTCGGACACACTCACACACAGCCACACACACATGGACACACTCACACACAGCCACACGCACACGGACACACACACGGACACACTCACACACAGCCACACACATGCACTCTGATGCACATTCACTGACACAGACACCGAGGCACACACACTAATACACCGCCACTCACACGGACACACACGCACTCGGACACATACACTCACTGACACACACATTGACACAGACACACTGACATGCACACGTGCACACTGTGACACACACACACACACACATACACTGACACACACCTGGACACACATGCAGTCTGACAGAGACACACACAGACGCGCACACACACTGACACATGCCCTCTGACACAATCACACTCAGTGACACACATTGAAACACACACAGAGATACACACATGCCTTGACACACACAGACTGTCACACATGCACTTTGACACACCCAGACTCACTGACACACCCAGACACACAGGCACTGACACACACTCTGACACAATCACATTCAGTGACACACATGAACTCTGACACACTCACGTTCACTGACACACCCAGACACACTGACACACACACTGAGACACACACTCCAGCACACACACTGACAGACACTGACACACACAGGCACTGACGCACACACTGACCCGCACGCTCACACACACCCTGACGCTCACACACACGCTAGTATGTTGGGAAGAGCTGCGCTTCCTGTGGAGGAAAGAGGACTCCCTGCCTGGAGAAGCCCCCAGAAGGGGGACGGGGAGGGAACAGAGCAGGAAGGGGGAGCTAGAGCCCCCCAAGCCCTCCTGGGGCCTTGTCCTGCGGCCTGTGGCCGGCCCAGATGCCAGCTCCTGCCACGCTGCTCTGCTTTGAGGTCACTCAGTTCACTCAGCAGCAGCCTCAGTTTCCCCCGGGCTGCCCGCGGAGCCTGGGGTGACTCCTGGCGGCTGGGGCCAGCCTGAGGCCTGTTGTCCTCTGTCCAGTTCGCCCCCCCGCTCCGAGCCGGGGCTGGCTGAGGCCAGTGGGTTGGGGCTCCCTGGCGCGCCCCCATCCCGCTGGCCACGTGTGAGTCCCACGGGCCATTGGTCACCCACCCAGCCATGAGAGCCCAGACATGGCCCTGCCAGCACCGCCTGCCCCATGGCCTGGCCACCAAGCGGCGGGGGTCGGGGGGGGGGCTCTCCTGGGCCAGGGGAGCAGAGAAGGAGCTCGGTTAGCGGAGCCCAGCAACAGAGCCAGAGAGAACAAAGGGGCTGGAGCCATGACAGCCAGAAAGAGAAACAATAGGAAAGGGACGGTCACGTCAGGGCGGGGGCGGGGGGGGGCGGAGCAACAGGAATCGGAGGGGGAGGGGGATCCTTCCCTCCTAGGCAGGGGCCCATGGTCAAGTGACATGGGGGGAGGCTGAGCGCCCTGATCTCCGGGGGGGGGCGGCCCCAGGGTGCTCTGGTCTGGGGGGGCTCTGATATGGGGAGGAAGGGCTCTGATCTCGGTGGGGAGCCTCTGATCTCCGGGGGAGCCGCCCCAGGGCACTCTGATCCCCTCCCGGGGGGGGCCCGCGAAGCTTGGCCGAGGCCCCCCGCTCCCCCTGCCGCGAGGGGCGAACAAAGGGCCTTGACACCCCCGCTGCCTGCGCCCCCCCCAAACAGCCTCTGCGAAGTACTACCCATGGGCCGCGGCTGGAGAAAGGCGGGGGGAGCCCGTGGTGGGTCCACAGATACCCCCGCAGGCCCGGGGCCGGCCGCAGATGCTGGGGGGTGGGCAGCTGCGCCCCCCCGGATTAATCACCCGCCTGGCGGGGCTGCGGGGACTCGCAAACCATATGGAGCCTGGCCGGCTCCTAATCGAACCGCTGAGGGAGCCGACACGCCTGGAGAGGAGGCCGCGGCCCGACGCCGCGGGGGAGGGTCCGACCCGGCCATGGGGGGCCGCCCCCGCTCCGCACGGTCACCCCGGTCCGAAAGTGCCTCTCGCCCGGCAGCAATAAGGCCCGCAGCCGGCTGTGAATAAGGTGTCTCCATTTATTCAAACTATATACACCCAAAAGGGGGGGCGGGCCCAGGCCCACTCACCCTCCCCGGGGGGAGAGCCAGGAGCAGGGGCTGGAACTGCGGACCACGGAGGGGGGCCGGGCGCCCCCCTGGTTCCTTTCACCGACTCCCAGAGCCCCCCGTTCTCACTGAGCCGCTCCCCCCAGGCCAGCCCCCCCCCCAGCCCGCGGCAGGGAGCAGCCCAGAGATAGGGACACACCCGACGGGATCAGACGACACTATAAAATAAAATAAAATAAAATAAAATAAAATAAAATTGCACCAATTCCCCCGCGAGGGCGACTGGAGGGGGCGGGGGCCAGGGCAGGTCTGGGGAGGTGGGTACCCCCCGCCCGGGGAGGAGGCAAGGCGGGGTGGGGAGGAGGAGGGAGTAGGTGGGGTGTACCCTTGCGCGGGGGTGAGGAGAAGGGGGTAGATAGGAAAGGCGGTTTGGTGTGGGTGGGTACCCCACGCCTGGGGGGGGGAAGAGAAGGAGGGGTAGGCAGGGGTACTCGTTCCCGGGGGTGGGCACGCAGGGGGGTGTGTGGCTAGGGTACGGTAGGGACGGATGGGGTCGGGGAAGGGTATCCCGCGCCCCGGGGGAGGGAGCAAGAGGAGGGGTAGGCAGGAGGAAGGGTACCCGCGCCTGGGGGCGGGGGAAAGAGGGGGTTGGCGGGGGTGGTAGAAAAGTACCAGGCCCCTGGAGAAGGAGGAAGGGGTGGGGGTGGGGAAGGATACCCCGGGCCCTGAGCTGGGAAAGAGGTGGGGGTAGGCGGGGGAAGGGTATCCCGGCCCCGGTGGGGTAGGCGAGGGAAGGAGGGGGCAGGCGGGGGGGAGGGTACCCGCCAGAAGGGGGGAAGAGGTGGGGGGAAGGAGCGGGGAAGGATATCCCGGGCCCAGAGGGGGGGAAGCCCTGCGGGGAAGCGGGGGGCAGGTGGGACGAAGGGTACCGTTCCCCGAGGGGGGAAGGGGTGGGGGTAGGCGGGGGAAGGAGGGGGCAGGCGGGGGAAGGAGGGGGCAGGCGGGGGGAAGGGTTCCCGCGCCCTGGGGGGGGTAGGCACAGGGGGCTCCCCCCTCAGTGAGGTGTATTTGGTAAGTCCTAGGCTCTCAGTACAGAGGGGCGCAGGCAGGGGGCCCGGCCCGGCCCCCCAAACCGGCTGCCTGGAGGGCCCCCGCCGCGGGCCCCGGGCGCTGGGCCCCTGCCCCTAGTCGTCCACCTCGATCTCCTCCTCAGAGCAGGGCTCGGGGCCCGGGGGCTCGCCGAGCTCGGCCATGCCCGCCAGGCTCTCCAGGGCGGCCGGCGGCAGCTTCTTGAGCGACTCCACGTCGGCCTTCATCTCCTCCAGGTCCCGCTTGAGCTTGGCGCGGCGGTTCTGGAACCAGGTGATCACCTGCGCGTTGCTCAACCCCAGCTGCTGCGCCAGGTGGTCGCGGTCGGCCGGCGCCAGGTACTTCTGGTAGAGGAAGCGCCGCTCCAGCTCGTGGAGCTGGTGGCTGGTGAAGGCCGTGCGCGACTTGCGCCGCTTCTTGGAGGCCGGCCGCGGCCCGAAGGCGCCCAGCGGGTCGCGACCTGCGAGGGGAGAGGGAGAGGCGGTCAGGGCGGCTGCTGGCCGGGGGCACCTTCCCTGCACCCGCCCCCAGCCGGGGCCTTTTCCTCGGCGCCCCGCGGCCATGGGGACGCGGCTCCGGCTCCCTGTGGCGCGGCCTGCGAGCCCCCCACACGCTGCTCTGGGCCCTCGGCCCCAGATACGGCACCTCGCAGCCCGGGCTCATTTCGGCTGGGGGGGGGAGAAGAAACCCCCTCCCCCGCATCCGGGGCCCGGGAAAGCAGCTGAGATGGGGGCAGCGGGGCGGGAGGGAGAACTGGGGCAGGGCCCCGCCGGCGCTGGGGTCTCGCACCCACGGCCTCCCTCTGCCCGTTTGCGGGGGACCCAGCGCGTCTGCCCTTCTCCCCCCTGCAGCCCCGAGGCCTGTCCATGAACCCCGCGGCCCCGGGGAGCGGCCCCGTTCCGTAGCGCTCGGGGCTGTGCCCCGCACCCGCTGCCAGGGGCAGAGCCGGCTGCTGTGACTTGTCCCGCTCCCTGGACTTCACCGGGGCTGGGGCAGCTCGCAGCAGCGGCGGATCTGGCCCTGCGGGCAGCCCGCGGATTGTCCTTCGGGCTGAGGCCGGGCCAGCGGCGAGGGGCCGCGGACAACTGGAGACAAACTAGGCGAAGACACTGGAGTGACCCGAAATCTCCCGGCCCGGCCCAGACTGACACAGACGCTCCCGGCCTCGGCGAAACTCTCTTCTCCGCGCGGATTCATGTCCAGGCGCCGCAGCCCTGTAGCCCGGACCCAGGCAGGGCGCGGGTGCAATGCGGGGAGCGAGCCGGGGCTGGGGGTTGCGGGGACAGGGGCCGGCGGCCAATCTCGCTCTAACACACCGCGGTCGCTGCGCTGGTTACAATCCGTGCGTGTATTCGCCGACTCTGAAACGAAAATCCCCTGGCTTAGAGACCCAGGCCGGTTTAAAACAGCCCGCACGTTTCCTCCTCTTTCTTCCGTTTTAGAAATCCGGGCGCGTTTACTTGGGAAGTAAAATCTCCCCGAGGAGACCGCTGCGGTGGCTTCTGCCCCGGACCGTCCCCGGGCGCCCGACAGAGTAACGGGCCCCGGCTGACGATCTGAGACGCGTTTGTGCAGAAGACCGAATATTGGGTCTTTCTGTCGGCTAGCAAGGCGTCTGTCCCGACACGGCGCTCCAGCGGGTACGAAACAGACCCGCTGGGGAGACCGGAGACCGGTGTGCGGGGACCGGATTGTCTGAAAAGGTCGGGCACGTTCGAGTCTCTTCCTGAACTTTCGGAGGGGCGCGCAGGGGGATTTCTCGGCAGTAATGTGCTGGCTCCGATACAGTGAATACACCCCGCTCTGCCTGTAAACCCGCAAGCGGGAAAATACAGCAGGACTCAGCGGGTTCGTATGAGCTTAAGGGGTCCTGCGGAAGAAACGATTTTAGACACCCCTTGGCCGGTGTCTGCCAGTGGATTGGGTAGTTTCAGCGCACCCCGCGAGCTGAGTCGAATCACACATTTCCCGGGACCCGGGTCGATTGGGTGTGCCAGGTAGAAAGTCCGAAATAAACTAGACGATGCGGGTTAGCGCGGGATTTCTCGCGTCCCGCAGTCTATTTGCTGCAGCTCCTTGGCGGCGCATCCCTGGCTGCTCGTGCGGCGAGTTACGCCGGGCTCTGTTCGGAATACAGACGTGTGCGTGAGTCTCAGAAAAACGAAAACGTGGTGGAATACGCGGGGCTCTGACCGCAAATTCAGAGCCCGCGTTTCGCACCGCTCGGCCCGGGAGAGCGGACTCCAGCGCGCGTTAGTGTAAATCTCGGTGTTCTCACGCGGGCTGCGGAACAAAACTTTGTCCCAGCGACACGCGGAGTATGTATTTAACCGGTCCAGTTATTGTAACGACGTCTGTGTAAACCGAAACGGGAACCTGCCGCTCATTCCTTCGCGTTGGGAGGGTGCAGCCCCGCGGAGAAGCGCTCGGCAGCTGCACGGACATCGCTGGGATCCGTCTGCCGGGGTCGGTCTGTCTGGTTGTCCGTGGGTCGGTCTGTCTAGGAAGCGGGGAAGGAGTCTTCCACGCAGACAAGCCCCGGCGCAAGCTAAGGCAGCGGCTCGCGCCCTTTCCCGGCCGCGGAGCCGCTCCGGAGTCTGATCTGTCTGGGGCACCCCAAATCCCAAAGCCAGAGCTAAGGATACAGAAGCGTCCCTGCTCACCGGCACCGAACAATGGCTGCCTTCCTCATTGTTACCACGGAATTACAAAATAAATCCGTTGGACTAGAAATAGGGCGCTTACATTTCAGCCTACAGCGGCAAAAGCAAGCCATTGTCTGGAGGAAATGTTCGGTTGTCCTGACTTCGCTGGTGCTTTTGTTGTCCCTGTTGGACAACTAGGCAAATCTCTAGAGAGTTGCTGTCCCCCTGGCAGACCCCTGCGTACCCCCGGGGTACACGAACCACCCGGCTGAGGATCTCGAAAACTCAGCCCCGTCTCTTTGCTTCCCCGCTCCAAGCGCGCAGGCCCCGGTCCCTGCGGCTTTCCCCTGCTCGACTTTCCCCAGGGCTGCATTTCGTTCCCTGGCCGCTCTGGCTGCAGCCCCACCCAGCCCGGCCCGGTTTCACCCTTACCGGCCGTTGCAGGAACTCCCCTGCCCCGGGCGCTTTCGCTTTCTCCGGGACCGAAGTGTCCCAGGCCCCGGGCTGGAGCGCCGCGGGGCCGCCAGGGTCCCGGAAAGAGCCCGGTGCGATTCGGGGTCGCCTCCCCTTCCCTTCTCCCAGGGATCGGCCGGGTCACCGCGGTGCTCCCCGCCTGGCAGCCAGGGTCGGCAAGGCCCGGCTGGGGAGCGGGCAGGGCCAGGAGCCCAGGGGGGGCTGCCCTGGCCCTGGCCCTGCTTTCCCCGGGCCCCTGTCCCGCCCCGGCCGCGCCCCGGTACCTTCCGCAGCCTGCAGCACGTTCACCTCCAGCCCCTGGAAAGTTTTGCTGGCCAGCTCCTCCAGGGCGCAGAGCGGGGAGGACGGGGCAGGCACGCCGTTCCGGGGCGCTCCGGAGTCGGCCGCTTTGTCCAGCAGCCGAGGCGAGGGGGCGCAGGGCGCTTTCCGCACCGACGGCTTGCTCAGGATGTCCTCGATGCTGAACGGGGTCAGCGGCTTGTTGGAGTTGGCCGGGGGCGGCAGCTGGTCCAGCGGGCTCCTCCGCCTCTCCTGGCCGGAGGGATACAAGAGGGGGCCCGCCGCCTTCCCTTCCTTGGCGGAGGTCATGGCCCCAAAAGAGGGGTGCGCCCGCCAGCCCCCGGGCTCCTGGCTCCGCGTCCTCCGCCGGGCAGGGGCTCAACAGCCCCCCCGGGCCATGGGGCCGGGTCCCCCCTAGGAGACTCCGCTCCTGGGCTCCCAGCCTCCGCCCCACTCCAGCTGCTGCCAACTCTCACACTTCCCCGAGTCCCTCCGGCGCGGGCCTAGGAGCGAGGGCGGCGCGGGGCCCGGCGCGCCGGGCTCCCAGCTCCGGGGCTCCCCCCAGCTCCCCGCTAACGAGTCACTGCTGATTCGGAGAGTTCAGTTCTCGCCAAAGCTTCCCCCTGGCTGGCCCGGCGCTGGAGCCTTAAAGGGACAGGGCCAGAGTCACTAATTGGGCACCGGGGTAGGAGGAGCCTCAGCTGGAGAGTTAGCAAAGTTTGGGAGTGGGAGGGGGACCCCCCTTACAAGGCCCCGCTGCGGGGGGGGGTCCCCGAGGCTCAGGCCCCGCTGCGGGGGGGTCCCCGAGGCTCAGGCCCTGCGGGGAGGGGGGCGGTCCCGAGGACCAGGCCCAAGAAGCCCTTTGCAGACACAAGCGGCCCAGTTGGTTGGGAGCCCGAACCCGCGGCCTCTTGACCTGGGATCCCCGCAGAGCTCACAGGCCCCCCCTCCACGGCGGTACCGCCGGCCAGAGCTCACGGCGCGGCTGGGGTTAGGGAGCCGCAAAGCGGCCTGGCCCAGGCCCTTCGGCTCTGTCCGGCTGAGCCCCACTAGGTGCCGGGAGCTCGGTCTGGCGGCTTGTGGGAGGCCTCGCTTTCCGGGCCCCCGGGGACCCGCTGCCCCGGGCCTCGCTCTGCACACGCCCAGCGCCTGAGCACTCCGGGCCGGCTCCGGCGGCGGGATGGGAGCTGTGCTCGGGCCCCCGGAGCTCTGCGAGCAGCGGTTCCCAGCGCGCCCGGCTGCGCTGCTGGCCTCGGGGTCAAGGAGGCTCTTGCGGGGGCGACCGTCCCTGTCCTGGGAGCCAGCGCGGGCGGGGCGGGCCGGGCCGACCCTGGCTGGTGGCCACTGCTGTTCTCGGGCCGTTACCGACAAATCGGCGAGCGGAGCCGGGCTGGGCCAGGCGCCCCGCGGACCCCAGCGTCCAGGGGCGGGATCGGGGCCGTTTGGGCTCAGGCGCTCGCCCCTTCGCCGCAGCCGCTCTCCGCCTCGCTCCGGCGGGGCCCTGGCTCGGCCTCCGCCGGGGTTAGCTGCACGCGGGGCTCCCGGCTGTTGGCGGGTTAGTGCCGGGGCTCCGGGTCCTTGTCAGCCTCCCCGGTGGTGGCGCGTCTGACCCGGGCCCGGGGGCGACCCGGGGCGGCCCGGGCTCTGCCCGTAGCTGCCCTGCGGCTGTCGCGAGTGGGACTTGGGTCGTGTGGACCCCATGAGCGACCGAGCCGTCCCTGCTCGCCGCCTGCCCCTTCCAGCCCTCGGGTGGGAGCCGCGGCTGCAGCCTGCCGAGCCCCAGGCCCGGGCCCAGCCTCCCCCGGCGCCCCGGCCTCTCCAGCCCGCTCGCTAATGCAAGGCAGACCCGGCCCCAGCCATATAAAAGGCGAGCGATAAAAGGCGAGCGATAAAAGGCTTTTCCTGGACTATCGTAAAGAGCTTTTCAAAGTTCCTGCGGCCGGCGGGCCCGGGCCATGTGCGGCGCGTCTGGGCCGCGCCTCCCCTCCCCACTGCAGCCGGGTGCTCGGCTCCCTCCTGCGGCCCTTCACCCCGGCTTCCCCGTCCCCCCTGCGGGGCTTCTGCCGTCCCAGAAATTTATTAGCTCCCTTGCTCTAAATGCCCCATAAAAGCGCAGGGGCCGCCGCGTCTGGCAGTGATTAGGGCTCCGGGCCCGGGGCTCTGCGCTGGTTTTGGGTTTCAGTGAGCGGCCCGGCTATAAACCCGCTTACAAATAGCTTTATGATCCAGCGCACTTGTAAACCCCCCTGCGCTGCGCCAGCTGGGCCGGCAGCCGGGGACCCGCGGCCAGGCTGTCTGGGGCCGGGACACACACAGAGCGCGCCCGGGACAGGTGAGCGCCCTTCTCGGCCCCCGGGGCGGACAGGGAGAGTGCCCCGCGCCCCGGCCAGCCAGGGCCCAGCTGCGATGCTGGGTTCAGAGCGGCACTGGGAGACAGCCCCCCCGCCCCCGCGTGCAGGGTCTCTCCGCGGGGCTGGAGCAAACCCGCTGAGCAAGGATCATCCTGCACCCAGCGACCCAGGGAACCCGCCATCGACCCCCGCCCGCGTCTCAGTGCACTGACCCCCAGCCAGACCCCCTCCGGCTGCACGGCTGCCCCGCACCCCCCCCCACACTGCTACAGACACCGCGATCTCCCCTATTCCCTAGACGGGTTGTGTTTGCTGCGCACTCCTGCGTCTGCCCAGCGCGCACGGAGACACACACACAGACCCAGACAGACAGACCCAGACAGACAGAAGGACACAGACAGACACACACAGACCCAGACACACAGACCCAGACAGACAGACAGACCCAGACAGACAGACACACACACACACAGACCCAGACACACAGACCCAGACAGACAGACAGACCCAGACAGACAGACACACACACACACAGACCCAGACAGACACACACAGAGACTCAGACAGACCCAGACAGACACACAAAGACCCAGACAGACAGACAGACACAATCACTGCTATTCCCTACACGCGCAGAAGCACAGATAAATGTTAATGATCTCTCTAGCAGTCCGATACACATCGATCCATCTCCATAGACACCCGTCGGTCCCATCGGTCTGTGATGTCCCGTACACATCTCCGAGCTACCTTCTATCCCCAGCCACCCCCTTTATCTACCTACCTACCTGCCTGTCTGTCTAGTGGGCTGTAGCTCACGAAAGCTTATGCTCAAATAAATTGGTTCGTCTCTAAGGGGCCACAAGTCCTCCTTTTCTTTTTATCTATCCCCAGCCACCCCCTGTATCTATCTCTCTATCGATCTCTGTCTGTCTGTCCGTCTGTCTCGGTGTCTCGTTCCCTTTCTCCGTTCCGGGCTGGACACGGCTCCGTTCTTTGGTGAGCCCGGGTTTTTCAGGCCGGGCCGGGCCTGGCGGGATAAAGGCGAAGCCGCAGCAGGGAGCTCCCGGGTTTTCTCTCTGGTGCCTCCAGTCTGGACGCAGCAGCCGCTGGGCCGGGGACAGGACCCTCCCGGGCAGGGTGCTGGGCAGCCCCCGGGCTGCGGGGTCGGGGAGGCAGGCCCCAGCGGTGTCCGGAGGGCTGGCGGAGAAGCGCCCTCCCGCAGAGCGGAGCCGAGGCCAGCGGGACGGGTCCCGGGACCGGCGCTAGCGGTTGTTGGCCCAGGCAGGGGCCGGGCAGGCAGCGCGGGCGCGGCTGTCGGTCCCGGTGCTCGTGCCTGCAGATCTGAGGCCCGGCGGGTCTGGCCCTGGAGCCCGGGCCCCGCTCCTTCCGCGCCGGCTGCTCTAGCCGGGGAGACTCGGACACTACCTGGCCTCCACGGAGTGGACTCGTGTCCGGCCTGGGGGTGCAGGCCGAGGCGGGGCTGGGCTCTCAGGTCTACAGCGCAGGGAACCCCAGTGCCTGGCAGGGGCCGGGAAGCCCCCAGCCCGGTGGGGCGCAGCGGGGTTCAGCGCCCGGCGCGGCAGGAGCTGAGGGACAGACAGACACCCGGAGAGACGTGCCCGGCCCCGCGGTCGCCGGGATGCCGTCCGGCCACAGCCCCCGGGGGCGCACGGCTGCAGGGGCCGCTGGTGACGTTTGATCTTGAGCACCCGGGGAGCGGGGCTGGGGCCCCGCGTGGCAGCCCCCGCCGGGCCCGGTTGGGAGACCGGGACCCCACCCGGGACCGTGCGGGCCGGAGAACGGCCGCCGCGGACGCCAGGGACAGAGCCACCGCCCCGGGCGTGGCTGGCTCCGGCCTCCCCCCGGTCCCATCGGCGGGGAGAGGGGGAGCGGAGCCGCTGGGGCCCGAGCTGCGCCCCGCGGTCTGGCGGTGAAGGGGTTAAAAGCTGCCGGCACTCAGCCGGGCCGCGGCCCCGCTCCCCCGCCCCCGGGGCTCGGAGACTCGGATAGACGGGGCCGTTCACACGAGCCATTGGGGGCGGCTGGATCCTTCCGCAGCGCGCGGGGGGAGCCGCGCCATATGGTGACAGCGGTGCGGCCCCGCCGGGGAGCGGGACAGACAGGAGCAGCCGGGGGAGAGGGGGTGTGTATACACACACACACACACACACACAGACACACACAGAGCCCAGGGGTGTACACACACACACACACACACACACACAGCCCAGGGGTGTACACACACACACACAGACAGAGACAGCCTGGGGGTACACACACACACACACAGAGCCTGGGGGTATATACACACAAACACACACAGAGCCTGGAGGTACACACACACACACACACACACACACACACACACACAGCCCAGGGGTGTACACACACACACACAGACAGAGACAGCCTGGGGGTACACACACACACACACACACACACACAGACACACACACAGCCCAGGGGTGTACACACACACACACACACAGCCCAGGGGTGTACACACACACACACAGACAGAGACAGCCTGGGGGTACACACACACACACACACACACACACAGACACACACAGAGCCCAGGGGTGTACACACACACACACACACACACACACAGCCCAGGGGTGTACACACACACACACAGACAGAGACAGCCTGGGGGTACACACACACACACACAGAGCCTGGGGGTATATACACACAAACACACACAGAGCCTGGAGGTACACACACACACACACACACACACAGCCCAGGGGTGTACACACACACACAGACAGAGACAGCCTGGGGGTACACACACACACACACACACACACACAGACACACACACAGCCCAGGGGTGTACACACACAGACACACACACACAGCCCAGGGGTGTACACACACACACACACACACACAGCCCAGGGGTGTACACACACACACACACACACACACACACAGCCCAGGGGTGTACACACACACACACACAGACAGAGACAGCCTGGGGGTACACACACACACAGACACACACACACAGCCTGGGGGTATATACACACACACATACAGAGCCCAGGGGTGTACACACACACACAGACACACACACACACACACAGCCTGGGGGTACACACACACACACACACACACACACAGAGCCCAGGTGTGTACACACACACATACGTACACACACATACACAGCCCAGAGGTGTACACACACACAGACACACAGCCTGGAGGTATATATACACACACACATACAGAGCCCAGGGGTGTACACACACACACACACACACACACAGAGCCTGGGGGTATATACACACAAACACACACACAGCCCAGGGGTGTACACACACGTACACACACACACACACAGCCCAGGGGTGTACACACACACACACAGACAGAGACAGCCTGGGGGTACACACACACACAGACACACACACACAGCCTGGGGGTATATACACACACACATACAGAGCCCAGGGGTGTACACACACACACAGACACACACACATAGACACACACACACACAGCCCAGGGGTGTACACACACACACACAGACACACAAACACACACACAGCCCAGGGGTGTACACACACACACACACACATAAACACACACACAGCCCAGGGGTGTACACACACACACACACACACATAAACACACACACAGCCCAGGGGTGTACACACACACACACACAGACACACAAACACACACACAGCCCAGGGGTGTACACACACACACACAGACAGAGACAGCCTGGGGGTACACACACACACAGACACACAGACACACACACATAGCCTGGGGGTATATACACACACACATACAGAGCCCAGGGGTGTACACACACACACAGACACACACACACAGACACACAAACACACACACAGCCCAGGGGTGTACACACACGTACACACACACAGCCCAGGGGTGTACACACACACACACACACACACACAGAGCCTGGAGGTACACACACACACACACAGACACACACACATAGCCTGGGGGTATATACACACACACACACACAGCCCAGGGGTGTACACACACACACACACACACAATGCAGGCCCAGCTAGCCCCAGAGCCTGCTCTGCCCCCATGGCCAGGGCGCTGTTGCAGGCCTCCTGGCAGGGTGGCACCCAGGCCCCAAACCATGCAGGCCTCAGGCACCGCCTGCCCCAAGGAGCTCACCGCCAGCAGAGGGGTGGGGCACGCACGGGCGCAGGGTGGGGCAGGGTGCTCGGCGGCCCAGGGAGTGGGGTTGGCAGGGCGGAGTGTGGCGGGGCGGGCGGGGTCCTTGCGGGGTCGGGGTGGCCTGGGCCCAGTGCAAGGGGCCGGGGAGAAGCGGGGCCTGGTACAGCAAAGGCTGCAGGTGGCATCATGAGCTGAGATCAGTGTGTGGGGCGGCCTCACCTCCTTGGCACAACCCCTGAGTGCCTAGACCCCCACCCATGGAGTACAGCGTGCAGCACACCCAGACACACACATCACACCTCGTGCCACACACATCACACCCAGACATGCACAGCACACCCCAGCACACACCTTGTATCACACCATGTCACACACATCACACCCAGACACGCACATCACACCCAACACACACCTCGTGTCACACACATCACACCCCAGCACACACACTTCACACCATGTCACACACATCAGACCCTGTCAGACACACATTATACCCCAGCAGAGTCCCCCCATGTCACATGCACGTCACACCCCAGCACACACAGCCATGTCATGCACACCACAACCCAATAAACATGTCACTCCCGACACACACACCTCACACTGTGTCATGCATATCACACCCAGACACACACATCACACCCAAGCAGACACCCCCATGTCACACAGACACACACACACAGAGCACCCCAACAGACACACATCACACCCTGAGAGACACACATCATGCACATCACACCAGGCACACGTTACACCCCAAAAGACACCCGCCCATATCACGCAATCGCACTCTCAACAGACACACATCACACCATGTCTCACACACCCAGACACACATCACAGGATGTCACACACATCATACCAAACTGAGTACACCTCACATCACACCATGTCACTTACACACACACACACACACACACACACACACACACACACACACACACACAGCATTGTATCATGCCTCACTTCCAAGCCGCAGAGTGAGGAGTGCTGTGTAAAACCCTGTCTGGAATAGAATGGAACAGGTTCGACCAGAACACCACAGAGAGTGCCCCCCCCGTAACTCCCCCCCTGACCCCCCACAACTCCCCCGCCTTATGGGATACGCTGGAAGCCAAGCGCAGAGGGGTTCGTTTGCATTGTCCCTTTGGAAGGAGCCGCCATCTCGGATGTATCAGCTGGACAGAACCGGAGTGGAGCAGCCGGGTGCAGTGGCTTCTCAGGCGCAAAGGTCTGACCCGCCGGAGCTCAGAGACCCCCTGCCAGACTCTCTGGGGTGCTGAGCCGCACTGGGGGAAGGATCCCCACCACCCGCCACCTCCCATGTGCAGCTGCGTTTCCAGAGCTCCCTGGGGGAGCTGAATGCCGGCTGCGGGGGAGCGTTTCTTGGAGGGCCAAGGCTCACAGGAGGCGTGAGGGGGGTGTTGATACCTGCCCCCACCGGCAGCCTCGTGACCTTCAGTGGCTTGGGAACTGGGCTCAGGGGCGGTGGGTTTGAATGCAGACCCTGCCAGGGCCTGCTGGGCAGCTGGGACAAGTCACTCCCCTGTCTGGGCCTCTCCCTGGCCGTGCTCCCTGGGAGCCCTTTGGGGTCGAGCTGTCTTTGGTTTGGCAACAGCAAAACGGCCCGGCCCGTTGCAGCAAGGGGACGGTAGCACCAACCCAGACAGCCACGGCCATTGTCGCGCTCCAGCCACGCGCCCTGGTTCAGGCGAGGAGTGCGGCCCAGGCGAGCAGGAGACCGAGGCCTCAGGCCCACAGCTGGGGCTGCCTGAGGATCAAAGGGGGTCGTGAACCCAGGGAAATTCCCCTGCATGCCCAGTCGGGCGAAGATCAGGCATTGTGGTTTGAACCTATGTTAGCGGCTTGAGGCAAACCCATGCCCCCCTCCCCGGCACACACACAGCCGTGCCTGGCTACTCACCCACCCCTCAGCCAAGGCAGGCCCACAGCCCGAGAGCAACCCCCCGCTCTGGCTCCGTTAATGCCAGGCTGAGGCCTGCACCAGGAAATTGCAGCTCCTGGCACTGATCAGGGCTTGCCGGGCCCTGGGCAACGCCAGCTGGTCTGGTGGCCAGGAATGGAGCCTGCGAAGAAAGGGAGCCGGGCACAGAGAGTGTCCCTGCACAGGGCAGGGCAGAGGCTCCCACCTAGGCCTGTGGCGGGGGGCAATGGGGGTCAGGGATTGAGGAGACAGGAATGGAAACACAGCGAACAAAGGGGATGGGAGGAGAAGGGGAACGTGACCGGCGGGGAGAGGCAGGTGCCAGGTGGGAGCTGGCTGCAGAGCAGGTCTGGCATGGCCCTTAGAGCTCTCCTGGCCCAGCCTGCAGTCCCCTCCCTGGCCCGGGCAGCCCTTTGCCCTCTCCACTGGGGCAGGAAGATGCTCCCATGGCAAAGGGGCTGCAGCTGGGTCTGGGAGTGCAGCACTGTAGCTGGTCTCTGCCCCATGGAGAGAGGCTGGGGGGCGGGCTGGGAGAGGCTGCGGCCCCATGGAGCGTGGCTGGGGGGGTCATGCCCCCTTGAGCAGGGCAGGGGACTGGAGGTGGTAGCTCCCATCTGCCTCCCCCGCCCCACTGCACCATGGCACTGGCCTGGTGACGGACAGCACAGCTGTTTGCTTCCCTTTGGAATCCAGCTGGCTGCGAGCGTCCCTCCCCTGGCTGCGAGCGTCCCTCCCCTGCCACCAGCAGGACCCGTGGCCAGAGCCAGGCAGCAGCCCGAGGCCCTCTCACCCCCAGCCCTCCCGCGCAGGCCAAGCTGCTCCTGGACGTCCTGCCCACTTGGGCACCCGCTGTCCCCCCGCATTCCCGCGCACTCAGGGGAGTGGGAGTGACACACCCAGGGCTGGGCAAGGGATGCTGACACACCCAGGGCTGGGCAGGGCGTGTTGACACACCCAGGGCTGGGCAAGGGGTGCTGATGTAACACCAACAGACCCTGGTTGTGGGCAGGCGGGATCGAACCTGGGGCCTCTGGACCTTGGTGCGTGAGCCTCTACTGCGTGAGCTAAAAGCCAGATGCTCCTTAGCTAAGGACGTAGCAGACTCATAATCTCTCTCTCTCTAAGTGGTCTCGGTGCCACTGGATGGGACAGAGCCCCACACCCAGGAGGTGCGTGAGTTACACCGACACACCCAGGAGGTGCGTGAGTTACACCGACACACCCAGGAGGTGCGTGGGTTACACTGACACATGCAGGAGGTGTGTGGGTTACACTGACATACCCAGGAGGTGCGTGGGTTACACTGACACATGCAGAAGGTGCGTGAGTTACACTGACACACCCAGGAGGTGCGTGGGTTACGCTGACACACCCAGGAGGTGCGTGGGTTACACTGACACACCCAGGAGGTGTGTGGGTTACACTGACACACCCAGGAGGTGCGTGGGTTACACTGACACACACAGGGCAGGGCAGGGCTGGGGGTGCTGACACATGGGCAGGGTAGGGAGTGCTGACACACCCAGGGCATGGCAGGGGGTGATCCTGCCCCATGGCCGGGGCCCACGCCCCTCAGGGGAGGTCAGCATGAAGCTCAGAGTGCCATGGGGGATGGAGTGTGTGTGTGTGAGGGGAGCCCTGGGACAGGGACTGACCTGGGGCTCACCCCCCACCCGCCACATGTGCCCCACCTGGGGAAGGGCGAACCTGCCCTGAGGGAGCCTGGGGAGGGGGCTGGCTCCCTATTACCATCTGGTAGCTCGGGCATCACATGCCAGCCCAGGAACGCCTCCGTGAGATGAACTGAGTGGGAGTGGCTGAGCGTGAGGAGGGGTGTGAGGGGCAGTGGATGGATGGGGGATTGTGGCCCATCTTGCTGGGGCTCCATGGCTGGGCCCTTCCCAAAGGGAACCCCAACTTACATCGTTCACATACCTTTGGGAGTTGTTTCCTGTGTGGAGAGATAACCTGGCCATGGCTGAGCCCCCTGTGGGGCTCCCTCCAGCAGAGCTGTTCAGCGCAGACCCACTGGGGCCATCCAGGATTTCCCCAGAACTGTGTGAATTTTAAAGATTCATTGGTGTCTAGCTACATGCCAACTGGGAGCTCTGAGACAGTGGCAGGAGACAGATACATACAGGCCTGTGAATCGTCATCCCATTCCTGTCCCTATAGTAATTGTAGAAAATTGATAAGGGAAGCCAAGGGACACAAGGAGAAATCTTTGGCCAGCAGAATTAAAAACAATAAGAAAGCGTTTTTTTAAATGTAAGGGACAAAAAGAATCTTAACAATGGTATTGGTCCATGACTAGATGGAAATGGTTGACGTATCAATAATAATGCAGAAAAGGCAGAAGTCTTCAATAAATATTTCTGTTCTGTATTTGCGGGAAAAGAGACGATGTAGTCATTTCATATGATAATCTTTCAATTCCACTAGTATATCTGGAGGATGCTAAACAGCATCTACTGAAGTTAAGAGATTTTTGAATCAGCAGGTCCAGTTAACTTGCACCCAAGAGTTTTAAGGAGCAGGCTGAGGAGCTCCCTGGACCATTCATGTTGATTTCAATAAGTCCTGAAGCACTGGAGAAGTTCTAGAGGACTGGAAGAAAGTGAATGTTGTGCCAACATTTAAAAAGAGTAAAGGGTATGATCCAGGTAATTATAGGTCTGGAAGTCTGACACCGATTCTGGGCGAGATAATGAGCAGCTGATATGGGACTCAATTAATAAAGAACTCAAGGAAAGTGATGTAATTAATGTGGGTTTATGGACGATAGATCCTGAATAACTTGCTATCTTGTTCTGATGAGATTACAGGTTTGGCTGATAAAGGTAACAGCTTTGATGTAATGTACTTAGACTTTTGTATGGTGTTTGACTTGGTGCTAGATAACATTTTGATTAAAAAACTAGAATGATATAAAATTAACATGGCACACATGAAATGGATTAAAAACTAGCTAACTGATTATGTCTCAAAATGTGATTATAAACAGGGAATGATCATTGAGTGGGTCTGTTTCTAGTGAGGTCCCACAGGGATCGGTTCTTGAAGAAAAGAAAAGAAAGTTTGCTGATGACACAAAGACAGGTGTGTTTGTGTGTAATAATGAAGAGGACAGGTCACTGATGCAGAGCGATCTGGATGTGTTTCAATACAGCTAAATGTAAACGTACACCTAGGAACAGAGCCCACAGGCCGTCCCTACAGGCTGGGGGCTCTATCCTGGCAAGCAGCAACGCTGACAAAAATTTGGTGGATAATCAGTTGAACATGAGCTCCCAGTGCGACGCTGGGGCCAAAGAGCTAATGGGATCCTGGGCTGGATGAACAGGGGAATCTCGAGGAGCAGTGGATACGTGATTTTCCCTCTGTATCTGGCACTGGGGCAACTACAGCTGGGATCTAGTGCCCAGGTCTGGGGCCTGAAATTCCAGAAGGATGTTGATTAACTGGAGCGGGGTCAGAGCGAACCACGGGAATGATGAGAGGGTTAGAAACCTGCCTTGTAATGACAGACTCACGGAGCTCAGTCTGTTTAGCTGAACAAAGAGCAGGTTACGGGGTGACTTGATCCCCATCTATAGGTACCTAGGTGGGGAACAAATATTTAATAACGGGCTCTTCAATCCAGCAGACAAAGGTCTAACCCGATCCAAAGGCTGGAAGTTGAAGCTAGACAAATTCAGCCCAGAAATAAGGCATATATTTTTGATAGGGAGGGGAATTAACCGTTGAAACAGGTTACCCAGGATTGTGGGGGATTCTCCATCCCTGACAATTTTTTAATCAAGACTGGACGTTTTCTAAATAACCTGCTCTTGGAATAATATTGGGGCCGGCCTCTGGCCTGTACTATATGGGGGATCAGACTATATTATCACAACGGTTCCTGCTGGCCTTGGGATGTCTGAATCCCATGTCCTGTGCCCTCTGCCCGTAACCCCGTCCTGTGCTTGTCCCCAGACCTGGTGCTTTCACCCTGCACCATCCCCATCTTTGAGCCATATTGGCTGGAGGAGGCAGGGACCAGGGATCCAATGCCCAAGTGCTCCCAGGGCAGAGGAGTTTGGCTCAGGCCCTACCCTGGGCCCGTCTCAGCTGCTTGGATGGGGAATCCCACCGTTCGAGGTGCGCTCGCTCTGCTGTGCATCCCCCGTGTCGGTGTAAAGCGATTAGCAGGGTGGGAAGGAGCAGCCAAGCGCTTTAATGTGCTTATGCCAATGTCTCGCTTTCTGCCCCTTATATATTATTTAGCGAATCCATCTCAATAATGCCGGCTCTGCGCAGATCCGCCTGGCAGTAATTGAATTAGGGGCGCTCCCAGCCCCACACAGGGCTCAGAAATGCAGAGCAGTTTGCACATGAAAATTGCTTGCAAATGAATTTTCCTTTAATAAGGAGAATAGCTCAGCGCAAAATTAAACTGTCAATAGAGGAAAAAAGTGGGGCACTCACCAAAGGAGCAACCGGGAGCGGCTGCATCTGCACACACAGGGCCTGGCACAGCCCCCGAGCCAGGGCCCCCCCGTCGCTGGGGATCCGGGGGACCCCAGTTATTACAGCTCTGCAGGGCGGGGCGCGGGGCACGTAATGCGATTACCATCACCTCCCGGCTGCGCTGGGCCCTGGGGAGGGGTCTGGCCAGCCAGCCGTGGCAGGCAGAGGTGTTACTGGCAAATGATCTATTCATTAACACAGCGCTGCCCTCGCTGGCGTGCACAAGTGCCGGGCTGACCCCCTGTTTAATTAAGCGGAGAGGAGGACGATTATTATCTTGTTATTTTCAGCTGCTCTGGCCCTCCCCCTGCCAGGGCTGGCGCAGCGGAGGCAGGCCGGGGGGCTGCAGGGCTGGGAGCTAATTGCTCAGAAGGGTCCCCGGGGAAGAAGAAATGAACAACCGCACTTGTTTCCTGTGATTATTATTTCAGCTCAGCCGGGGGGGCAGCAAACAGGCCGTCCACAGAGGGGCCTGGGGCCAGGTCCTCTGGCAGCGCAGGGCCTATGGCACACAGACAAGCATGGCTGAGCCAGCAGGGGGCACCCTCTGGTTTGTGACCAGGACCGTGCCCATAGGGCCGACCTGGCAGAGCCCAGGGCAGGCCGAAGCAGGGGAAGATCTTGCTGGGGACAGGGGTGGATCTGGCTGGGAAGTGCTGGGAGTCCCAGCTCCAGTGACTGCGGGGAGCCCAGGGGACAGGCAGAGGGGCAGGATTGTCCCTCTCCAGCCAACAGAGAGCGGGAATCCAGCCGGGTTTCCCACAGAAAAAGGGCCCCTCTGCCCCCCTCCCGCAGTGCAGCCTCCAAATGGGCCAGGGCCAAACTCCCAGCCAAATGGGGTGGTGGGATTTGCATTTCAAAGGCGCTGGCTGTGAGCAAACAGGGCAGCTCCCCTCCCCCCTCCACACCTCCCGCCAAGGGGGAGGGACCATTGACCTTGGCATGGGAGCTACAGGGCAGGCGTGTAAGGGGGGGCGGGACTCCCAGCAGCTTGTGGGGGTCCCTCTGCCCTGCCCTGGCCTCACGGTGCTCGCCCACTGCCAGCCATGCACCCCAGGGATGCAGCCCCCTCTGGGCTGGAGGGCAGCAGCTAGGGGGCACCAGGGCAAACCCTGACCCCCCTGCACAGTACCCATGGGGCAGCCAAGAGCTCTGCCCCACCCAAGGCAGCTCCAGGGCAGGAGGAATTGGAGTCCTGAGCCTTGCTTAGCTTCGTCCGCACCATGGAGTGGCCCAGATTAAGGTCCCTGGATGGGGCTGAGGGTCTGTCCCCCCCGATAGTGAATGGCAGGGGGACGTCTCCCCCCAGCTGGGTGACTCGGGCTCCCTCATGTCCCCCAGCATCCCCTCCCCCACAAACACTCAGGGGCAACCTCCACTGACGGGCTTACCCAGAGAAAAGCTCTCCCCATATCCCCCCATCCCCTGCACCCTCTATACCCATAGCGCCCCCAGCCCCCTATATCCTCCTTAGCATCCTGTATCCTTATACCACTTTGTATCCCCCTGCACGCCCTATCCCCCATATCTCCCCATATCACTCATATCTCCCCTATCCCCCTGCACCCCCCATCCCCATAGCCCCCTTTCCCCCCATCCCCACAGCCCCCTGCAGCCCATCCCCCTACCCACCCAATCCCCCCCAGCCGCCATAGCACCCCATACCCATATCACTACATATCTCCCATTGCACCCCATATCCCTCATACCACTCCGTATCCCTCTGTATCCCATAGCCCCCATAGCCCCCTGCACCCCAGCCCCAATCACCCCATTGCCCTCTATCCCCCTGCACCCCATATTTCCTTGCACCCCTGTATTCCCCATATCTCCCTCATACAGTATCCCTATGTCCCCCTGAACCCCATATCCCTCTGCACCCCATATCCCCATATCAAGTTGCAGTGGGGGAGGTTTAGATTGGATATTAGGAAAAACTTTTTCACTAAGAGGGTGGTGAAACACTGGAATGCGTTACCTAGGGAGGTGGTAGAATCTCCTTCCTTAGAGGTTTTTAAGGTCAGGCTTGACAAAGCCCTGGCTGGGATGATTTAACTGGGAATTGGTCCTGCTTTGAGCAGGGGGTTGGACTAGATGACCTTCTGGGGTCCCTTCCAACCCTGATATTCTATGATTCTATGATTCCCCCTCACACAGTACCCCTATGTCCCCCTGAACCCCATGTCTCTCTGCACCCCATATCCCCCTTACATAGTACCCCCATGTCCCCCTGAACCCCATGTCTCTCTGCACCCCATATCCCCCTTACATAGTACCCCCATGTCCCCCTGAACCCCATGTCTCTCTGCACCCCATATCCCCCTCACACAGTACCCCCATGTCCCCCTGAACCCCATGTGCCCCTGTAGTTCTAATAGTACCTGTATCTCCCTGAACCCCATTTCGTGCATATCTCGTGTAACCCCCCTGGACCCCATGTCCCCCTGCACCCAGTATCCCCTACATCTGCCATGTCCCCCTGCACCCTGTATCCCCCATATAGTACCCCCATGTCCCCCTGTACCCCCTGTCTCTCTGCACCCCATATCCCCCTCACACAGTACCCACATGTCCCCCTGTACCCCATATCCCCCTCATACAGTACCCCCATGTCCCCCTGCACCCCATGTCTCTCTGCACCCCATATCCCCCTCACAGAGCACCCCCATGTCCCCCTGCACCCCATGTCTCTCTGCACCCCATATCCCCCTCTCACAGTACCCCCATGTCCCCCTGCACCCCATGTCTCTCTGCACCCCATATCCCCCTCACACAGCACCCCCATGTCCCCCTGCGCCCCATGTCTCTCTGCATCCCATATCCCCCTCTCACAGTACCCCCATGTCCCCCTGCACCCCATGTCTCTCTGCACCCCATATCCCCCTCACACAGCACCCCCATGTCCCCCTGCGCCCCATGTCTCTCTGCACCCCATATCCCCCTCTCACAGTACCCCCATGTCCCCCTGCACCCCATGTCTCTCTGCACCCCATATCCCCCTCACACAGCACCCCCATGTCCCCCTGCACTCCATATCCCCCTCATACAGTGCCCCCATGTCCCCCTGCACCCTGTATCTCCCTGGCTCTTTAAGGGGTGATGGGTCCAGCTGCTCCCAGGTGGAGAGACCTGTGGCAGGCTGGCCATGTGGCTAGCACAGGCCTTCTGGGAGGGTGATAGAAACAGAAGCTGGGAGCCAAGGGCACAGGCTGCTCCATTCCCACTAGGCTAGTAGCTGTGTGTGTGTGTGGGGGGCACGCTCCCTCCCCTCCCTTCCCATTCTTCACCCCCGGATGGCCTGGCCCTTGTGCCGCAGCATCACGTGCGGGTGAGGGTCAAGTCCTGCCTGTTGCTGCTGTCCCCGGCAGCGCTGCAGCCCCTGGGGCCCGGGGCAGTGTCTCCATCTGGCTGCATTAAGAGGCAGTTTGTTGGGTTGTGGCTAGTTCCCAGGGCTTGCAGACCACCAACCTCTCCGCCGCGTTAGTCACCACTCCACCAGCCCGCAGACTTTCCCGGCTGGATCCCTGACGCAATCAAAGCCAGCACCGGACCGAGAACCAGGCCCTGGGGGGCGTGCTCGAGATGGCTTCCCTCGCTGACGTCTCCCCAATAACAGCCACACGGTGAGACCTGGCGGGGAGCTGAGGGGTACCCTGCTAGAGCCATGTGATGCCAGCTGGTCCATCACAATGCCCTGTGGTACTTGGCCACGTGCCATGGAGAATCCAGGTAACAGCTCCCTCTAGCGACAGAGGCCTGCACTCTTGGGCGGTCCCGTCCCATGCACCAGCCCGCGTACGTGGAGCCAAGGAGCCCAGCCCGGGGGTTGCTGCCTGTGATGAAGTGGGACTTTCCTCTGAATAGTGTGGGTGCCTCAGTTTCCCCTAGGCAATTCTTAAGTATCTAGGTGGTGGGATAAGGGTGTATGATCGTTGCAGAGCCCTGGAGGGCAGGTGTGTGCAGGAGTCTGGACACAGAGAATGGCCAACACCCTGTTTCCTGGCAACTGATGGCCTGGGCCCTTCCCCCCTGCAAGGTGAGAGCTAAAGGGTTGGAGAACAAAGGAATCAGGTGACCTCCTGGCCCGGGAAAGGGACAAAGCCCAGAGGGGGGGGGCTGGAGAGAGTTTCAGTTTGGGGCTGGCTGGAGACATGGAGTGAAGGGCAGACGTGGTTGTCTGGCTCACGGCCCCCCAAAATGGACCCAGCTGAGGGGTCTGGTTCTCTGCACCTACAAGCTCTGTGTTAGACCATGTTCCTGTCGTCTAATAAACCTCTGTTTTCCTGGCTGGCTGAGAGTCCCGTCTGACTGCAGAGTTGGGGTGCAGGACCCTCTGGCTTCCCCAGGACCCTGCCTGGGCGGACTCGCTGTGGGAAGCGCACGGAGGGGCAGAGGAGGCTGAATGCTCCGAGGTCAGACCCAGGAAGGTGGAAGCCGGGTGAGCTGTGTGTCCTGAAGACAGGCTGCTCACAGGAAGGTGACTGCCCCAGAGTCCTGCCTGGCTTCATGGGGAGCATCGCCCGGGGACTCCGTGCCAGATGCACCAGGCTCTCCAGGGGCTGGGGAGCTTGGGTTGGTAGCAGCGTTTCCCTGGTGCCTTGTGGTGCGGTTCTCTGACCCTGGAGCCCTGCAGAGCTCATGGAGCCATGGGGCCATGTGATCACAAACTCACCAAGCCGAAGTCCCTTGTCATGGCCGGTGCGCCAGGGTCTCGGGGACCTGTGTGGGGAGGGATGCTGGCTCTAGTGCAGGGCAACCCCCCATCCCCTCCATCCTGTGCACAGAGTTGAGTCACCCTGCACTAGTCTAGACTGAGAGTGGGGCTGGGCCCAGGTGGGGCCAGGGGCAGCCCAAGAGGGAGATATTAAAGGACATTCAAGGCAGCTGAGGAGTGTGAATGGAGCCAGGCCTGATCAGAGTGATCACTACTTCTCAGCCACCCCTGCACAACACAAATAAACCACTTGGGCACAGCCAGCAGCAGGACGAGCCAGTGTTAAGGCTGCCCAGATAACCTTAACTATGCCCCTGGGCCCGGGCACCATTCGGTTCCAGTATTTATTGCCAGAATCCTACAGTGTGAGTGGAACTGTGCCCAGCCTCAGTCACTTCACATGCTGGGCCCAGAATGGAGAAGAGAGGGCTCCTAGTTCACTGCCAGCCTACTTGTGTCTGCAGCACGGTCTCACATACCCGTAGAGCATCCAGCTGACATCAGGGTCCCGTGCACAGAACCACAGCGCTGAAGGAATTCCCTACGCCCTGGGTAAGTGGCTAATCCCCTGCCCTGGTTAAAACGTGCCCTGTGTTTCCAGGCAGAGTCTGGCCAGTTTCAGCTTTCAGCTGTCGGACCTTCGTGTGCCAGATGAAAGTGCCCCCTGCTGTCGGCAGCCTCCTCCCCCGGAGCTGCTTCAGGCTGGAGCTGGCGTCTCTCTTCCTGAGCCCGTCACCCTTCGATAGCTTCCCTTCTAGAGCACGGCCCCCAGGGCTAGCCAGCGCTGGGCTCCCTGAGGAGCTGCCGCCTCCCACCCCACTACGCCATGGCTGCCCAGGCCCCCAGTGCGAGACGCTCCCTGCCCCACAGAGCCAACGCGCTCCAGGGACAACGGGAGGTCTGACCCCATAGCAAGGTGCAGGGATCCCCAGCTTGTGGGGCTGTCCCTGTGCAGACAAGACCAGCGTCCCAGACCACAATCTTCCGAGTCCGTCCAGCGCCTCCCCTCCTGAGCTGGCAGGGCCTGAGCCCGGGCAGTCCCTCTCGGAGCGGGCGCGGCGAGTGCGTCTGAGCTGCTTCCCCCAGCGTCCCCCGGGGGCGCTCCTCCGGCCCTTCCCAGCCAGTGGGCGTGGGAACCCCCTGCCCACCAACACCTCAGCCCAGGGCAGGGCCCTATTGTTGTGGGACCTGCGACCGGGGTCTCTGGCGGGCTGGGGCCGGGCTATTTCTAAAGGGGGCGGCAGGAAGCAGGGCAGGCAGGACGGTCTCACCACAGCCGCTTCCTTCCCCGTCTGCAAATAGCCAGCAGAGCAGCCTGCTGAGCCACCAGGGACGGGGACGGGCTCCTGGCTCCGCTGCACGGGGCGGCATGCGGGGTGCAGGCTGGCACAGGCTCCCAGCTGCCGGACCAGAGAACGGGGGCTGCTAGGAGCCCCCTGCCTCCCCCTCCTGCCGTCCTCCCAGTTCTGCTCTCTGCGCCGGGCGGAAGGAGAGTCACAGACTGGAGTTGGTAGGGCGGCCCCCGCCTAGCCCCAGCCCGAGAGCCTTGCCCCGCTCAGGGCCTGCAGTGTCGGGATTGTGAGCCAGCCAGAGGGGCTCCGGGAGCGAGCGCACGGCCACGTCGGCACTGTGGGGGCCAGGGCATCGAGGCTGGTCCCACGGTGCTGGAGTGCAGACGCTTCCCACTGCACAGGAAGGGGGTTTCCATCGCGGGTGGGGCAAAGGACTCATTTGCCCACAGACCTGGCAGCGTATCTACGTTGGGGGTCAGGCCGGCACAGCCCCGCTGCTCTGGGGTTCCTTCCCTCACAGTCCTGAGAGCAGCAGCTACGTCGCCTCCCGCGTCCAAGCCCGCAGGCCTGGACATGGCGCTAGGCAGCTGTGGGAGGCAGGTACCGTGGGCCGAGGGGCAGGTACCATGTGCCGAGGGGCAGGTGCCATGGGTTGTGGGGCAGGTGCCGCTCACAAGGACCAGTACCAGGGCCATACTGCCCAAGCTGGGGGCCAGGCCATTGCTGGGAGTGGGGGGCTCTGGGCTCAGGGCGGGGAGTGGAGCAGTCCTGGCCCAGTGGGGGTGACACTTGAGGGCATCTGCCCCTCTGCCAAGGGCCCCGGCAGGTGGTGCCTGGGTCTCGCGCTGGCCCCCTGCCCAGGGATTTCCCCTCCATGAGCAGAGGGGCCTCTCCCAGCAGGGGACACTGTGGGGGCCGGGCAGGAGCTGTCTCCTTTCATTTCCCAGGGCCTCAACGCCTCTCCCAGGTGGTCCCCTCTGGGGTGAGGCATGCTGGCTGTTTAGCACTGCAGGGAGCAGAGGAAAATCAACCATCCTCCCTGTTTCACAGGGTATCCGCCGGCTCCACGTTGGCCCTGCTGGGGGCGCTGTCTGGCTTGGGCAGCTCTGTGATAATTGTGAATAACCTCCAGGGAACTGGGGATGGGAGCAAGAAGCCAGTCGTCACGGAGTGTGGGGGAGTCTGGGCCTGCACCCCTCTCCCTGAGATTCACCGTGACTCTCAGTCAGCCAGTAAAACGGAAGGAATAGGAACACAGCATAAAACAGAGCTTGTGGGTACAACCAGGACCCCTCAGTCAAGTCCTTCCGGGGGGCAGGGAGCTTAGACCCCAGCCCTGGGGTTCCCTGCGTTCCACCCCCAGCCCCAAACTGAAACCAGCGCCCCCCATCAGGCTCTCTCCTGCAGCCGGGGTCCAGTTCCCCGGGCAGAGGTGTTACCCCCCCACCCCCTCCTGGCTCAGGTTTCCGGCTCTCAGGTCTCCCGTCCCCAGTGAAACCCCCTGCCACATTCCCAGGTCAACCCTCCCTGCTGCCTCACACCTGGTGTGAGCAGTGAGAGGAGCTCAGAGTGG
This sequence comes from Lepidochelys olivacea, assembly GCF_965140295.1. Classification (NCBI taxonomy): domain Eukaryota; kingdom Metazoa; phylum Chordata; order Testudines; family Cheloniidae; genus Lepidochelys; species Lepidochelys olivacea. Next base: position 149,161,460 of record NC_140414.1, read on the forward strand.
TAGGGGCAGGACACCGGGTCTAGGGTCAGAGCCAAGGGGCTCGGAGCCAGGACTCCTGGATGCTCCTGAGAGGGGAGTGGGGTCTAGCAGTTAGAGCAGCGTGCATGGGGGAGGGGTATGGGGTGGGTTAGAGTCAGGACTCCTGGGTTCCATGTCAGCTCTGGGAGAAGAGTCGGGTCTAGCGGTCAGAGCGTTAGAGCAGCGTCTGTGGGTCTGGGGGGTGGGGGCTGGCGTCAGGACTCCTGGGTTCTCTTCCTAGCTGTGCCACTGGCAGGGGCGCTGGGCGTCCCCGGGAAGGCAGGAGCGGGTCCGGGGGCTGGGGTGCGCTGGGCGGCCTGTCCTGCAGAGGCTCCGGCCGGCCCGACATGCAGATTCATTTGGCTGCCAGAGGAGCTGGGAACTCCAGCTCACCCCCTCTCCGGGGCGAGGAGCTGAGGAAATGGCTTGTCTGAGCCGCTGACAGGCCTGAGCCGCACATGGAAGATAAATGACCCGGACGATTAAAGCGTCGCATTCTCACAGAGCTCACCTGAGGGGGCCGGGCTGGGGCCCGGGCTGAGGGGACGGGTGCCCACCAGGCCTGGGCACTGCCAGCCCCAGAGCCTGGCAGCTGGGAGGGCGTTTGGGGTCGAGCGGGGGGGGGGGAGGGCCCCCAGGGGAGAGATTAAAGGAGCCTTGTCTGGCTCTGCAGAGCCCTGGGAGAGGGATGGGGCAGGCGTATGTAAGGGGTGCCAACCCTGGGGGGGAAGTGGGGGTCTGGGTTCCAGGGAGCGTCCTGCTAGCCCCAGGTGAGGGGCTGAGTGCAGGAGCCCAGTGAGCCCCTCAGCCCATCCCACCTGCTCATGGAGGGGAAATCCCTGGGCAGGGGGCCAGCGCGAGACCCAGGCATCACCTGCCGGGGCCCTTGGCAGAGGGGCAGATGCCCTCAAGTGTCACCCCCACTGGGCCAGGACTGCTCCACTCCCCGCCCTGAGCCCAGAGCCCCCCACTCCCAGCAATGGCCTGGCCCCCGGCTTGGGCTGTATGGCCCTGGTACTGGTCCTTGTGAGCAGCACCTGCCCCACAACCCACGGCACCTGCCCCGCCCCCTCCCCTCAGCTCACGGTGCCTGTCCCCCCCCCCGCACAGCCCACAGCACCTCCCCCACCCCACAGCCCGAGGCATTTGCCCCAGTGAGCACTGGCCATCAACTGGTACCCTCAGCTCCTGGTGCCAGCCCCGTTGGTGCTAGTGTGTGAGGAAGTGGGACTGTTCTTAATGTTTCCTCTGAATAGTGTGGGGTGCCTCAGTTTCCCCTAGGCAGTTCTTAAGTATCTAGGGGGTGGGATAAGGGTGTATGATCCTTGCAGAGCTCTAGAGGGCAGGTGTGTGCAGGGGTCTGGACACAGAGAATGGCCGACACCCTGTTTCCTGGCAACTGATGGTCTGGGCCCTTCCCCCCTGCAAGGTGAGAGCTAAAGGGTTGGAGAACAAAGGAATCAGGTGCCCTCCTGGCCCGGGAAAGGAACAAAGCCCAGAGGAGGAGGGGCTGGAAGGAGTTTCAGTTTGGGGCTGGCTGGAGACATGGAGTGAAGGGCAGACGTGGTTGTCTGGCTCACTGCCCCCCAAAATGGACCCAGCTGAGGGGTCCTGTTCTCTGCACCTGCAAGCTCTGTGTTAGACCATGTTCCTGTCGTCTAATAAACCTTCTGTTTTACTGGCTGGCTGAGAGTCCCGTCTGACTGCGGAGTTGGGGGGCAGGACCCTCTGGCTCCCCCAGGAGCTCTGCCTGAGCGGACTCGCTGTGGGAAGCGCATGGAGGGGCAGAGGAGGCTGAATGCTCCGAGGTCAGACCCAGGAAGGTGGAAGCCGTGTGAGCTGTGTGTCCTGAAGACAGGCTGCTCACAGAAAGGCGACTGCCCCAGAGTCCAGACTGGCTTCATGGGGAGCAGTTCCAGAGCATCGCCCAGACTCCGTGACAACTGGTGGCAGCGGTGGGATGTACTGCACCCCATGGACGGCGCTTCCTGCAGTAAGTGACTGGGGAGCAGTAAAACGAAGGGGGATTGACGGGGACCAGGCGTGCTGAAGATTCAGAGAGAGACGGTTTTAGGGGGCGGTTAACTCCTGGAAATGTGTGACCAGAGAGAAGGACTTTTGCAGTAACAGGGTCCCCCAGGGGATTGCAGCGAGCGGTCCCAGGGGTGGAGGAGTCTGCAGCTTGACCCTGGCAAAGAGGGGGTGACTTCGAGAAGGGCTGGCACACGAGGGGTTCTCCCTGGAAACCGTGGGGAGCTGAGAACACAGGGCCTGTGAGTCCACAACAACTTGGGAAGAGCGGAGTGATGGTCTGTCACCGTCTCCTTAAGAAGGACATTGTAACCCTGTGCAGAAAGAGAGGGTTGAGCATTGGAAAGTTCACCAAAGCACAGTTCATCGTGCAGCTGGAGGAGGATGACCGCTCTAAGGGACAGATTCCTGACCCAAATGGGGCTATAGCAGGATCTGGGAGCAGCTGGAGTGGGAGCCAGGCATCCCCAAGACTCCTGTCCCCGACCAGACGAGGGTCTTCACGATCGGGTTCCCCATCCGGGGATCGGAGACGGACGGGATTGGAGCTGAGTCCGAGAAAGCAAGAGGACTGTGGGAGACAGCGAGAGCCCGAGAAAGAGCTGCAGAAGCAGCAGCAGCATGAACTGGCGGTGGGGGAGCGGAGAGGCCTAGGGGACCCCCCAGGGGTGAGTGGGGATAGACCCTGCGGGGCCAGTTCAGCAGGGAACCTTGAGACTAAATTGCTGCCCCTGGTTAAGGAGGGGGGGATGTGGATGCCACCTCACTGCCTTTGAGCAGGCTGGCAATTTGAACCAGGGGGACCCTGCGGAAAAGCCCCGGTGTCTAGCTCCCTTGCTGGGTCCCAAGGCCACAGACTCCGTCAGCCAGATGGGTGGGGAGGTGGACAGGCTCCCACTCCTGGTCCCAACCTATATGTCTGTGTGGAGTTTCCTGGGGCCAGGCCCCTCGGACCCACAGTGGAGAGGAAGGTGATAGTCAATGGGGAGACATTCCTGGGGTGGCGAGATCCTGGGACAGAGAGAACTGGTGTCAGGCCCTGGGTGGTGCAGCCTCAGGTGCTGAGGGGCTGTGTGAGCTGGGTGCAGCCTCAGGTGCTGAGGGGCTGTGTGAGCTGGGTGAGGGTCCCAGGGACGAAGCCCCTCGCCCTGCCTATGGCCCAGATCCCTGTGCAGACCCAGGAGGGGTGGGGCTGGCTGGTCGTTGGGGTTCTCCAGGACACCAACTGCGAGACCCTGTTGGGGGGTGACTGTGTCTCTTTGGGACAGGATCCAGGCCCTGCTCCTGTAACTCCCAAGGGTTTGAATTTGAATCCAGGGAACCAGTCGGTGGAGAGGGAAATGGTCACTGAAAATGCAGATGACCTGGCTGGCAGCAGGGAGGAGCCCCTAGGCTCAGGCTACCTGCCTGTCGGTAACCAGACCCCTGGGGCTCCCCGCCCCCCTTGCACACTGGAGAAGGCGCTCAGGCTGGCTCTGATGCAGTGAGGAAAGCACCGAGTTCGCTGCCTACCCCCACTGGGACAGCAAGGGCAGCGCTGAGCACAGTGGGAGCTGAGACCCCAGCTGAGTGGGGGGAGACACAGGCAGGGCAGGGGATCTGTGGGGAGTGGCAAGGTGCTTGGTAAGGAAAGTCTGGATGAGCCTAGGCAGCCTTGTGAGCTGATGGCTGTGTCTAGTCAGCAGGGTGGGAAGGCGAGGAGAGTGGAAGCTGAGTGTCCCTGGACCTTACCTGTTCACTGGGTGGAGAAGTGTGACAGGGAAGGAAATGTGTCTGTGTCTGTCAGGGGTATTGACTTGCCTATGTAGGGAGCTACCCTGATCTCCAAGCAGTTGTCTGTGACCAGCCCTGTGTGCTGGGACAAGGGGAGAGAGGTCCCAAGCTGTGTGTCTGGGAAAGGAGAAAGTGTGTCCGGCTCTTCTTTGTCTGTGGAGCAGACAGAAGGGGCCTTTCAGCCTGTGATGGTTGAGGGTCGTGCAGTTGTCTCAGAGCTGGTTCTGGATTCAGCTAAAGCCCAGGAAGGGAAGGGTCCTAAGTTTGTGTCTGCTCGGGAGAATGGCCCTGTAACTAGGTCGCATCCAGTTAGTGTCTATGCAAAATCCCAGAGACCAGACAATTCTGGTGCTTGTATTTTGCCTGTTGCTCCTGTGTTGTTGGAAAGGGTGGAGGAACTTTGTCTAATCGGGGTGAGATCCTAGCCAGGGCACAAGGAGAGCATGAAGGTGATTTGATTATGTTACCTACTGAGGGTGTGGAAACCTGTAGTTAGAAGGAAAAGATTCCTGAACTTGTGTGTGGCAAAGGGAAGGAGAATGCTTCTGACCTTTTATCTAGGAAGTCTGTAAGTTTGCCTGAAAGGGGATTGTGTAGGAATCTGCCGGATGGGCCAGAGGTAATTCTGGATGTAAGGGAGACCCAGAAAGAGTCTGTTGTTGCTCAGGAAAGTGTTCCTCTAGAGCAAGCCCTCAGTAAAGAGGGTAAGAGCAGAATTTCTGTGGGGGTGAATTGTTGCATAGAAAAGCCCTCGGGAAAGGAATCCTCATGGAATCTTTGCAAGCAGTTTACTGCCACTGAAGGGTGTGAAAGTGATTTAATCAAGAAAGTTTCAGTTCCTAACAGCCAGAAATTTTCTGTTGTGAATGGATCCACTGACTTTCCTGTTGAAAGACCCAGTGTGGATAGCTCTGAGAAGGTCTCAGGTGAAGTGAAAGCTGTTAAGAAAGTTAAACAGTCCTCTAACCAAGTGGCTGTTTGGCCAGCTTGTTGGGGAGAAGACCCAATCCCAGTTTGACCCCCTGGGGTTTTGGGGTGGCCAAAAGGCATGGGCCGCATAAATCTTCCCACATGCGGCCTGAGAGTGCTATTGACCACCCCCGACCTAAGGGAGGGCATGAAACTGGAAGGGCCTGGTGTAACTCCTACCAAGGAATGGGAGAGATGCTGGGGCATCCATGGGAACATTGGTGGCTTCGAACTTCCCCGGTCACCGGGTAAAGTGACCCCGCTCAGTTCGATCTCAAATGGGGGAGAGATGTGACGAAGTGGAACTGTTCTTAATGTTTCCTCTGAATAGTGTAGGGGTGCCTCCGTTTCCCCTAGGCAGTTCTTAAGTATCTATGGGGTGGGATAAGGGTGTATGATCGTTGCAGAGTCCTAAAGGGGAGGTGTGTGCAGGAGTCTGGACACAGAGAATGGCCGACACCGTGTTTCCTGGCAACTGATGGCCTGGGCCCTTCATCCCTGCAAGGTGAGAGCTAAAGGGTTGGAGAACAAAGGAATCAGGTGCCCTCCTAGCCTGGGAAAGGAACAAAGCCCAGAGGAGGGGGGGCTGGAGGGAGTTTCAGTTTGGGGCTGGCTGGGACATGGAGTGAAGGGCAGACGTGGTTGTCTGGCTCACTGCCCCCCAAAATGGACCCAGCTGAGGGGTCCTGTTTTCTGCACCTACAAGCTCTGTGTTAGACCATGTTCCTGTCGTCTAACAAACCTTCTGTTTTCCTGGCTGGCTGAGAGTCCCGTCTGACTGCGGAGTTGGGGGGCAGGACCCTCTGGCTTCCCCAGGACCCCGCCTGAGCGGCCTCGCTGTGGGAAGCGCACGGAGGGACAGAGGATACTGAATGCTCCGAGGTCAGACCCAGGAAGGTGGAAGCCGGGTGAGCTGTGTGTCCTGCAGTCAGGCTGCTCACAGAAAAGCGACTGCCCCAGAGTCCTGACTGGCTTCATGGGGAGCAGTTCCAGAGCATCGCCCGGAGACTCATTGACACCATCCCATCACACCCCCATCCCCGACACCCCTCTACCTGACAGACCCCTACCCACCCATATATTCCCCAGACCCACCCCCACACCAACCCATCCATCCTGTCACCCTGTCATCCCCCTCACACCCGGCCATCCATCCTGTCACACCCCTGGCCCCAGACACACCCCTACACACTCCTGTCACACCCCTGACCCTGTCATTCAGCCCCAGACTTACCCTGGAGTTACAGCCAGTCGCCTGCCGGCAGCCACTGACAAGCATTTCATACACGCCAGCCACGGTGTTCGACGCCAACCCCCACCTTAGCCGCACTGACGCAAGGGGCAGACAGGTCCAGCGATGAATGTGTCAGTGCTCAGTTGATGGCTCAAGCCTTGGCAAGAGCTGGCTCCTGGTCTGCCAGGGTCACGCAGTGCCCCAGGCACTCTCCAAACACGCGCAGGGATGGGCCCTGCTCCAGGGCCTGAGACCCAGGACTGGCTGGCAGGGGGCCGAGCTCGGGACAGGGAGCCCTGCCAGGGGCCGCAGGCAGCAGGGCAGCAATGGGCATCAAGGGGCCAGAGTGGCAGCTGTGTGAGTGTACTGGGCATGAGGGTTGGTGGTGCGGGCTGGCTCTGTCCCTCTGCAGTCTCGGTGCCAGAGGACAGTGGGAGGCAGCACTGACCGTGCCCACAGGGGTGATGCCCTGCCTGCCCCCAGGCAGCGGGCGCGGGTGCCTGTCCATGTGAGCGCTGGAGTCCATGGCTCTGGCCTGGCCGGGTGCTGGGGAGGAGGCCGTTCGCACCAGGGGGCGGGGGCGGGGGGTGTCTGCCTGTCTGCTTTTATTGCTGAGAGAGCACAAGGCAAGAAATCATTTCATTCCTGGAAACTTTATTAACCCTGCTCCTCTGGGGGGATGTGATTGCAGTGAAATATCGGCCCCCCGGGGCCCAGCACCGGGATCAGCCTTCCAGCCCCCCCTCCCCAGTAATTACAGCTCCCAGAGCCTCAGACAGAGCCTCATTGCAAAGGGAAGGAAAACTGCCACAGCCCAGAAAAGGGATTCGCCTCAGCCCAGCAGGGCCAGGACGGGGCACACACCTGGGAGACCAGCCCCAGGAGCAGCACCAGAACTGGCTCTTCGAGGGCTCTAGGAGAAGCAGTGGGTGCTAGTGGTTAGAGCAGAGCAGGGCGTCAGGACACCTGGCTGCTCTGCTGGGCATTGCTATTGGTTCACTGCCACCTGGTCTATACTGCAGACCTGTACTGGTATAAGGACATCACTCAGGGCGTGAATAGTCCACCAGCCTTACCCCCGGGTAGACAGCGCTGTGCTGTTAGGAGAGCGTCTCTGCTCCCCTTTGAGCGGCTTCATTAAACACTGCATCGGTGTGTAATGCTGCTGGTTCTAGGGTTTCTGTGCGCCCCAAGGCAAACCAAACCAGCAGCCAGAGAGGACTTGGTCTCACCCCACTGGCGAACCACAAGTCACACAAGCAATTCCCTTAGACACCCCAGTTTCCCAGCATCCCCACCAGGGCCACTCGTTACGGGGACGAATGGTTATGAAAACCAAATACCCCAGCAAAAATGTTCTCTCGATCCCAAAGGACCAAGCCCCAGACCCGGGTCAATATACAAATCAGATCTTACCCACAAACCACGCTGTTGCCAATCCTTTGGAATCTAAAATCTAAAGGTTTATTCATAAAAGGGAAAAGATAGAGATGAGAGCGAGAATGGGTTCAATGGAATCAATGACACACAGTGATGGCCAAGTTCTTGGTTCAGGCTTGCAGCCACAATGGAATAAACGGCAGGTTCAAATCCCGTCTCTGGAGAACATCCCCAGCTGGGAGGGGTCCTTCAGTCCTTGGGTCAAAGCTTCTGTGTAGCCAAGTCCCTCCAGAGGTAAGAAGCAGGGTTGAAGACCAGATGGAGGATCTGCTGCAGCTCTTTATAGTCTCTTGCCATGTGGTGTCTCTTTCTTTGTCCCAAAGACAAGCTGCCCACCCCATGGCCTGGAAACACCTCAGAGTTCTGTCCCTAGGCAGGTCCCTGCACACCTGGCTGAGTCCCCAGGCGTGTCTCCCTTCTCGCAATGGGTCAGTTGTGTCGCTGATGGTCCTTAACAGGCCACCCAGCAGGCTAGGCAGAGCTGACACCAACTTGTTTGGGGTGTCACCCAGAAGCAGAGCACAAGTTTGAAATACAGATGGTGTAGAGCCAATATTCATAACTTCAACTACAAAAATGATACCCACATACAGACAGCATCATCCTAACCAGCAAACCATCACCTCATCTGAGACACCTCATTTGACCCCCTTTATACAAGATTTGGTGCCACTGCAGGACCTTGGTTGCAACAATGTTCTATACGGTCCCAGCTTATGTCAATAACGTCGCACTGTGCAGCTGCATCGGCCCAGCATCTCGTGTAGACGTGCCATGTGACTGGAGCCGAACCTCTTTCAGTGACTCGGAGGGCCCCAGCTGGTCCAGGCTGAGCTCCTGCCTATCGCAGCCCAGAGACCTCAGGGACCCTTGGGCCAGCCCAGACCCCTGGCTGGGCTCTTTGAAAGGGATGCCCAGGCTTAGTGGCCCGTGGGGGAGCCTTTGCCATGCCCTTTGGGGAGCTGTTCCCAAGGTTCATCCCCCCCATGTTAAATGTCGGTGCTTTCGTTTCAGGCTATGTCTGTGCCGGCCCCAGCCATGGGCTGTCCCCTGCCCTCAGAACTCTCTGCCCCAGGGAGGGGCTCAGAGACCACGCGGCACCTTCCCAGGGGCTGTGTTCTGTGTCTGGCTGACACTTTGAGATCCTCGCAGGGAGGGCCGGGGGCATCGCCAGTGGGGACACGACGGCGGAGAACACAGCCATGGAAGACACCACCCGCTCCCAGCAGCTGGGATCTCCCGTGTCCCTCGGAGCCGGGAGCTGGCAGGGGGCGTGCGTGGGAAAGTGAGACAGAGACCTGCAGCTCTGTGCCCTTGGGTCTCGCCTCTCGCCTGGCTGGAGGGGGAGCACCCAGAGTCCCTGGGCTCAGCTTGGCTGGAGCAGGGGGCCCCCTGCGCCCCGTGATCCGGCTACCAGCAGCTCTGAGCGGCTCCTCGCCTTGGTGGCCATGGCCGTGCTGCCCCCAGAAAGGTCCATTTGTCGCTGTCTCTTTGCCCAAGTGCAGCAGCAGTTAGCCCCCTCCCCTTGCCCCTGGCCCCAGCGCCGATTTACTGGTGCTTAATTGTGACCTTTCCAAGGGAGCCGGGCGGGGAGGCCAGGGGTGAAGAGGCAGGAGCCAAAGGTCAATCGCTCCTTTCATCCCTCAAGTCACACGCGTGAGGTGGAGGGAGGGGAACGGCTGCAGTCAGTTCATCGCTGGTACAGTCCGGCTCCCTGCCAGGCCGGGCAGCTCACCCTGTCCGTCCCTGGGCAGCGCAGCAGAATCCAGGGCCCAGCCCGGCTCCCCGCCCTGGAATGCAGCCTGAGCCACTTGGGGCCCCCGGCTGGACTAGCTGGGACCATCCCACCTGCTGCAACATGGACATTGCAGAGAAGTGAAGCGTTTCCGGCCGGCCAGGGCGCTGGGCAGGCCGAGGCACCGGCAGAGCCTTAGAAAGTCAAAGGAAGGGTCTGGCTCAGTGATAAACCAGAGCAATGACTGGGTCAGGATCGTCTGGGACACCCAGGAGGAGGCAGGGGCTCAGCTCCCAGGACATTCAGTGCCCATAGCATGGGACGGGAGCGGAGGAATGTTGGATCTGTTTTTAAAACAGTGACCCAGGCAAGTCCGGAGCAGTGAGCCTGAGGTTGGTAGCCACAAAATTGGTTGGAAGAAATCACTGAAGAGAGTGTTCGAAGGCAGCTGGGTAAATAAGATGTCCTAGGATCTATCCAGAGAGAAATCACACCTCATTAGTCTGTTAGGGCTCTCTGCACCTGTCAGTTAAATAACAGATGGAGGAGAACTGGCTGATAACAGAAATGGCTATAAAAATAAATAAATAAATAACAAATGGAAGAAATGGGAGGTTGATAGTAATGAATATAAATCAGAAGTTAGGAATTGAAGGAAAGTGATAAGGGAAGCCAAGGGACACAAGAAGAACTCTATGGCCAGCAGAATTAAGGACAATAAGAAGGAATTTTAAAAAATCTATTAAGAATAAAAAGAATCTTAACAATGGAAATGGTCCGTGACTAGATGGAAATGGTAGAATTATCAGTAATAATGCAAAAAAGGCAGAAATGTTCAGTAAATATTTCTGTTCTATATTTGGGGAAAAACAGATATAGTCATGTCATATGATAACGCTCTTTGTGTTTTACTAAAAGAAAAGGACGACTTGTGGCACCTTAGAGACTAACCAGTTTATTTGAGCATAAGCTTTCGTGAGCTACAGCTCACTTCATCAGATGCATACCGTGGACAATACTGTTAAAATATAGTTATTTTCCACTGAATGCATCCGATGACGTGAGCTGTAGCTCATGAAAGCTTGTGCTCAAATAAATTGGTTAGCCTCTAAGGTGCCACGAGTCGTCCTTTTCCTTTTGCGACTACAGACGAACACGGCTGCTCCTCTGAGACCTGTGTTTCACAAGTATCTCTGAGAATGTTAAATAGCAGCTACTAAAGTTAGACATTTTAAAATGAGCAGGTCTAGTTAACTTGCATCCAAGAATTTTAAGAGAGCTGGCTGAGCAGCTCGTTGGACCATTAATGTTGATTTTCAATTGCATTGGGAACACCAGGGAAGTTTCAGAAGACTGGAAGAAAGTGAACGTTGTGCCGATATTTGAGAAGGGTAAATGGGATGACCTGGCTAGTTTTAGGCCTGTCAGCCTGATATCAATGCCAAGCAAGATAATGAAATGGCTGAGATGGGACTCGAAGGTAATATAACAGATGCCAACCAACACGGCAAATAGATCCTGTCAAATGAACGTGGTATCTTGTTTTGATGAGATTGCAAGTTTCATTGATGAAGGTAATAGTGGCGATATAATATAATTAATTAGACTTCTGTAAGGCATGAGATTTTTATTAAAAAACTAGAAAGATATAAAATCAACATGGCACACATTAAATGGATTAACAGGTGACTGATCGGTCTCCAAAAGTAATTGTAAACGGGCTCATTGGGTGGCCGTGTTTCCCACAGGGATCAGTTCTTAGCCCTGTGCTATTTAACACTATTCTCAATAGCCTGCAAGAAAACATAAAATGATCCCTGCTAATGTCTGCCGATGACACAAAACGTCGGGGAGGGGTAGATAATGAAGAGGCAGGTCACTGCTGCAGAGCGATCTGGATCGCTTGGTAAGCTGGGTGCAAGTCAACAATATATCTTTTAGGAGAGCTAATAAATTGGTTAGTCTCTAAGGTGCCACAAGTCCTCCTTTTCTTTAAGTGTAAATATGTACACCTAGGAACAGAGCCCGCAGGCCGCCCGTACAGGCTGGGGGGCTCTATCCTGGCAAGCAGCAACTCTGACAAAGCTTTGGGGGTCGTGGTGGATGATCAGCAGAACAGGAGCTCCCAGTGCGAAGCTGGGGCCAAAGAGCGAAAGCGACCCTGGGCTGCATGAACAGGGGAGTCTTGAGTAGAAGCAGAGAAGTGATTTTATCTCAGTGTTTGGCACTGGTGCAATGTGTGAATCTGCAGATGGCACAAAGCTATTGAGGGGAGCCGAGCCCTGAGGAGCCTGAGTGGAACTTCACGGGACCTGCCCCGGGAGGGCAAAGGGCAGCACGCTGCCAGGCACAGAGGGATTCAGGTTTGACAAATGGGAAGTAATGCACATGGGAGGTCAGGCAGCTCAAGGGACAGGATGGAGAATAATCTGAGAACAGTCGAGGGCCACCCTTTAAACTGACGGGCTGCCCTGCGCTGAGGCTCGGGGGGCACTTCTGGGCAGCTCAGGAAGGACAACGCAGAAACACAGCCGGTGCCGAGATGGGGCGTAAGCGGGATGACATTCAATCAGCACAAATGCAAAGTGCTGCCCTTGGGAAGGACCAATCAGCCGCACATGTACACAACGGGCAATGATGGCCTCGGAAGGAGTCCTGCCAAAAGGGATCTGGGGGTGGATCACAAACCAAATATGAGCCAACAGTGTAACGCTCTTGCAAAAAAACCGAACGTCTTTCTGGGCTGTATCAGCAGGAGTGTTGTCAGCAAGACACAAGCAGTAATTCTTCCGCTCTGCCCCGTGCTGATTACGCCCCAGCTGGGTACATGTCCAGTTCTAGGCGCCGCATTTCAGGAAAGATGTGGACCAACTAGAGAAAGTCCAGAGAAGAGCAACAAAAATGATTCTAGGTCCAGAGAACATGACCTATGAGGGAAGAGTGAAAACATTGGGCATGTTTATTCTGGAGACGAGAAGACTGAGGGTATGTCCACACTACGAAATTAGGTTGATTTTATCAAAGTCGATCTTTAGAAATCGATTTTATGCAGTCGGTTGTGTATGTCCTCACTAAGTGCGTTAAATCGGCGGAGCGCGTCCTCACTACCGTGGCTCGCGTCGACCCACACACAGGTCCCGCAGTCTCCGCCGCCCACTGGAATTCTGGGTTAAGCTCCCAGTGCCTGATGGGGCAAAAACATTGTCGCGGGTGGTTCTGGGTACATGTCGTCAGGCCCCCCTTCCCTCCCTCCCTCCGTGAAAGCAAGGGCAGACAATCGTTTCGCGCCCTTTCTCCTGGGTTACCGGTGCAGACGCCATAGCAGGGCAAGCATGGAGCCCGCTCAGCTCACCGTTACTGCTGCTGCTGTGAGCATTGCAAACACCTGGCGCATTATCCTGGAGTAAGTGCAGGATCGGGCAAAGAGGAGGATTTTGATGAGGCCATGGACACAGACGCTCCTGAAAGCGCGGGCTGTGGCAATTGGGACATCATGGCGGCAGTGGGGCGGGTTGATACGGTGGAACGCCGATTCTGGGCCTGGCAAACGAGCACAGGCGGGTGGGACCGCACAGTGTTGTAGGTCTGGGATGATTCACGGTGGCTGCAAAACTTTCTCATGTGTAAGGCCACTTTCCTGGAACTCTGTGAGTTGCTTTCCCCTGCCCTGACGCGCAGGAATACCAAGCTGAGAGCTGCCCTGACAGTTGAGAAGCGAGTGGGGATAGCCCTGTGGAAGCTTGCAACGCCAGACTGCTACCGGTCAGTCGGGAATCAATTTGGAGTGGGCAAGTCTACTGTGGGGGCTGCTGTGATCCAAGTAGCCAACGCAATCACTGACGTTCTGCTATCAAGGGTGGTGACCCTGGGAAATGTGCAGGTCACAGCGGATGGCTTTGCTGCAATGGGATTCCCTAACTGTGGTGGGGCCATAGACGGAACCCATATCCCTATCTTGGCACCGGAGCACCAAGCTGGCGAGTACATAAACCGCAAGGGGCACTTCTCAATGGTGCTGCAAGCTCTGGTGGATCACAAGGGACATTTCACCAACATCAACGGGGGATGGCCGGGAAAGGTGAATGACGCTCGCATCTTCAGGAACTCCGGGCTGTTCGAGCAGCTGCAAGAAGGGACTTACTTCCCAGACCAGAAAATTAGCATTGGGGATGTTGAAATGCCTATAGTTACCCTTGGGGACCCAGCCTACCCCTTGCTCCCTGTGATGAAGTGGGGGAGTTTCTTGTTTTTCCTTGTTTCCTATGGGGGATTTTCTTGGTTTTCCTATGGTTTGCATGCAGAGGGGGTGGGACTCAGTTTCCCTAGGTGCGACGGGTTTAACGAGGGGATGGGAGAGGGAGTTTGTTGTTACAGAGGATCGGTGAGGGAACTTGGGAGTCCAACCACTGGTGGGGAGAATGGAGACCCCAACGACTGGTGACCTGGTGACTCGGAGCCCAGCTCAGGAGTCCCAGCCGGGTCTGGCCAGTGGGAGGACAATGGGCTGTGAAGAGAGGAGAGGAGGCCCAGGCGACCCTGTTTATGACCTTGTTTACCTGGAGAGAAGACAATGGCCGGAGGCGGGGCCTGGGGCCGGTGCTCTCAGATGCCCAGCGCTCTCAGATGCCCAGCTGGGAAGCAGGGGGGCTCTGGGCTGGAGAGAGAGAGCAAGCAGGGCCCCCCTGGATGCAGGGGAGACTTGGATGTGTTGTGCTGAGGGAGGTGTCATGGAGTCCCCGGGCGATGCTCTGGACCTGCTCCCTACGAAGCCAGGCAGGACTCTGGGGAAGTCTCCTCTCTGGGAGCAGCCTGTCTTCAGGACACACAGCTCACCCGGCTTCCGCCTTCCTGGGTCTGACCTCGGAGCCTTCAGCATCCTCTGCCCCTCCGTGTACAGCGAGTCCGCCCAGGCGGGGTCCTGGGGAAGCCAGAGGGTCCTGCACCCCAACTCCGCAGTCAGACGGGACTCTCAGCCAGCCAGTAACACAGAAGGTTTATTAGACGACAGGAACATGGTCTAACACAGAGCTTGCAGGTGCAGAGAATGGGACCCCTCAGCTGGGTCCATTTTGGGGGGCAGTGAGCCAGACAACCACGTCTGCACTTCACTCCATGTCCCCAGCCAGCCCCAAACTGAAACTCCCTCCAGCCCCTCCTCCTCTGGGCTCTGTGTACACTGGCCTGGACACCACCAGGATGTAATTATTCCCTGCACGGGTCACCTTGCTGAGGGGCCCCACTATGTCCATAGCCACCTTCTGGAAAGGTTCCTCTGTGATGGGCAGGGGTCTCAAGGGGGCTTCACCCTTGTCCTGGCCTTACCCCGCCTCTGGCCGGGGTCGCAGGACCTGCCGGGCTGCCGGGCTGCATCCCAGACTCCGGGCCAGTCACGGTTCTGCAGCAGCCATGGAGGAGCCTGCGGCTTGGACCTGGGAGAGAGAAGGACTTTTGCAGTAACAGGGTCCCCCGGGGGATTGCAGCGAGTGGTCCCGGGACGGAGGAGTCTGCCGCTCGACCCTGGCAAAGAGGGGGTGACCTTGAGAAGGGCTGGCACACTAGGGGTTCTCCCTGGAAACCGTGGGGAGCTGAGAGCACGCAGGCCTATGAGTCCACAACAACTTGGGAAGAGCAGAGTGATGGCCTGTCACCGTCTCCTGAAGAAGGACATTGTAACCCTGTGCAGAAAGAGAGGGTTGCGCATTGGAAAGTTCAGCAAAGCACAGTTCATCGAGCAGCTGGAGGAGGATGACCGGGGCCTGGATCCCCTGGTGTCCCGAGAGAGGGACATTGTGGGCCAGGTACGACACCGGCGGCGATACTTCTGGGGAACCATCAGCTGCCTCCTGATCCCCCACAATTCTACTTCCCCTGGGGGAGCCCATTCCCAGTACAGGAATCCCCTCTCCCACGGGGATCTGTGCCTGCAGCCTTCCCCACGGGGGTTTGCAGCCTGTGGCCAGCACGTCCCCTCAGCTCCTCCAAGGAGGGATCCTCCTGCAGCTCGGTCTGGAATTCAGCTGCTGGGGGAGGGAGTGGGACCTGCTCCCTCTCGCGGGCTGGGCCTGGGGTCACAGCCCCGCTGAGCCCTGTCCCGGGTCGCTCCCTCCCTGCTGTGGACTCAGTTCCCAGCAGCGCCTCTGGACCAGGCAAACCTGGTTGGCAGCCGACCTGCCCTGCCTGTGGGTCCCCCCCCTCAGCTGGGGTCTCAGCTCCTCCCATGCTCAGCGCTGCCCTTGCTGTCCCAGTGGGGGTAGGCAGCAAGCTCTCTGCTTTCCTCACAGCATCAAGAAAGGTAGAAAGGGAAGAAAGGTAAGCAGCAGGATACGGACCCTGGACTTCAGGAAAGCAGACTTCGACTCCCTCAGGGAACGGATGGCCAGGATGCCCTGGGGGACTAACTTGAAGGGGAAAGGAGTCCAGGAGAGCTGGCTGTATTTCAAGGAATCCCTGTTGAGGTTACAGGGACAAATCATCCCGATGAGTCGAAAGAATAGTAAATATGGCAGGCGACCAGCTTGGCTTAATGGTGAAATCCTAGCGGATCTTAAACATAAAAAAGAAGCTTACAAGAAGTGGAAGGTTGGACATATGACCAGGGAAGAGTATAAAAATATTGCTCGGGCATGTAGGAATGAAATTAGGAGGGCCAAATCGCACCTGGAGCTGCAGCTAGCCAGAGATGTTAAGAGTAACAAGAAGGGTTTCTTCAGGTATGTTGGCAACAAGAAGAAAGCCAAGGAAAGTGTGGGCCCCTTACTGAATGAGGGAGGCAACCTAGTGACAGAGGATGTGGAAAAAGCTAATGTACTCAATGCTTTTTTTGCCTCTGTTTTCACTAACAAGGTCAGCTCCCAGACTGCTGCGCTGGACATCACAAAATGGGGAAGAGATGGCCAGCCCTCTGTGGAGATAGAGGTGGTTAGGGACTATTTAGAAAAGCTGGACGTGCACAAGTCCATGGGGCCGGACGAGTTGCATCCGAGAGTGCTAAAGGAATTGGCGGCTGTGATTGCAGAGCCATTGGCCATTATCTTTGAAAACTCGTGGCGAACCGGGGAAGTCCCGGATGACTGGAAAAAGGCTAATGTAGTGCCAATCTTTAAAAAAGGGAAGAAGGAGGATCCTGGGAACTACAGGCCAGTCAGCCTCACTTCAGTCCCCGGAAAAATCATGGAGCAGGTCCTCAAAGAATCAATCCTGAAGCACTTGCATGAGAGGAAAGTGATCAGGAACAGCCAGCATGGATTCACCAAGGGAAGGTCATGCCTGACTAATCTAATCGCCTTTTATGATGAGATTACTGGTTCTGTGGATGAAGGGAAAGCAGTGGATGTATTGTTTCTTGACTTTAGCAAAGCTTTTGACACGGTCTCCCACAGTATTCTTGCCAGCAAGTTAAAGAAGTATGGGCTGGATGAATGAACTATAAGGTGGATAGAAAGCTGTCTAGATCGTCGGGCTCAATGGGTAGTGATCAATGGCTCCATGTCTAGTTGGCAGCCGGTATCAAGTGGAGTGCCCCAAGGGTCGGTCCTGGGGCCGGTTTTGTTCAATATCTTCATAAATGATCTGGAGGATGGTGTGGATTGCACTCTCAGCAAATTTGCGGATGATACTAAACTGGGAGGAGTGGTAGATACGCTGGAGGGGAGGGATAGGATACAGAGGGACCTAGACAAATTGGAGGATTGGGCCAAAAGAAATCTGATGAGGTTCAATAAGGATAAGTGCAGGGTCCTGCACTTAGGACGGAAGAGCCCAATGCACAGCTACAGACTAGGGACCGAATGGCTAGGCAGCAGTTCTGCGGAAAAGGACCTAGGGGTGACAGTGGACGAGAAGCTGGATATGAGTCAGCAGTGTGCCCTTGTTGCCAAGAAGGCCAATGGCATTTTGGGATGTATAAGTAGGGGCATAGCGAGCAGATCGAGGGACGTGATCGTCCCCCTCTATTCAACATTGGTGAGGCCTCATCTGGAGTACTGTGTCCAGTTTTGGGCCCCACACTACAAGAAGGATGTGGATAAATTGGAGAGAGTCCAGCGAAGGGCAACAAAAATGATTAGGGGACTGGAACACATGACTTATGAGGAGAGGCTGAGGGAGCTGGGATTGTTTAGCCTGCAGAAGAGAAGAATGAGGGGGGATTTGATAGCTGCTTTCAACTACCTGAAAGGGGGTTCCAAAGAGGATGGCTCTAGACTGTTCTCAATGGTAGCAGATGACAGAACGAGGAGTAATGGTCTCAAGTTGCAGTGGGGGAGTGTGACGAAGTGGGCCTGTTCTTAATGTTTCCTCCGAATATTGTGGGGGTGCCTCAGTTTCCCCTATGCAGTTCTTAAGTCTCTAGGGGGTGGGGTAAGGATGTATGATCATTGCAGAGCCCTAGAGGGCAGGTGTGTGCAGGGGTCTGGACACAGAGAATGGCCGACACCCTGTTTCCTGGCAACTGATGGCCTGGGCCCTTCCCCCCCTGCAAGGTGAGAGCTAAAGGGTTGGAGAACAAAGGAATCAGGTGACCACCTGGCCCAGGAAAGGAACAAAGCCCAGAGGAGGGGGGGCTGGAGGGAGTTTCAGTTTGGGGCTGGCTGGGGACATGGAGTGAAGGGCAGACTGGGTTGTCTGGCTCACTGCCCCCCAAAATGGACCCAGCTGAGGGGTCCCGTTCTCTGCACTTGCAAGCTCTGTTTTAGACCATGTTCCTGTCGTCTAATAAACCTTCTGTTTTACTGGCTGGCTGAGAGTCACGTCTGACTGCGGAGTTGGGGGGCAGGACCCTCTGGCTTCCCCAGGAGCCCCACCTGAGCGGACTGGCTGGGGGAAGCGCACGGAGGGGCAGAGGATGCTGAATGCTCCGAGGTCAGACCCAGGGAGGTGGAAGCTGTGTGAGCTGTGTGTCCTGAAGACAGGCTGCTCACAGAAAGGCGACTGCCCCAGAGTCCTGACTGGCTTCATGGGGAGCAGTTCCAGAGCATCGCCCAGGGACTCCGTGACAGGGAGGTTTAGATTGGATATTAGGAAAAACTTTTTCACTAAGAGGGTGGTGAAACACTGGAATGCGTTACCTAGGGAGGTGGTAGAATCTCCTTCCTTAGAGGTTTTTAAGGTCAGGCTTGACAAAGCCCTGGCTGGGATGATTTAACTGGGAATTGGTCCTGCTTTGAGCAGGGGGTTGGACTAGATGACCTTCTGGGGTCCCTTCCAACCCTGATATTCTATGATTCTATGATTCTATGATCAGAGCCAGCCTGAGCCCCCTCTCTGGTGTGCAAGGGGGGGCGGGGAGCCCCAGGGGTCTGGTTACAGGCAGGCAGGTATCCTGAACCTAGCAGCTCCTCCCTGCTGCCAGCCAGGTCATCTGCATTTTCACTGGCCTGGATCCTGTCCCAAAGAGACACAGTCACCCCCCAACAGGGTCTCGCAGCTGGTGTCCTGGAGAACCGCAACGACCAGCCAGCCCCACCCCTCCTGGGTCTGCACAGGGATCTGGGCCATAGGCAGGACAAGGGGCTTCGTCCCTGGGACCCTCACCCAGCTCACACAGCCCCTCAGCACCTGAGGCTGCACCACCCAGGGCCTGACACCAGTTCTCTCTGTCGCAGGATCTCGCCACCACGGGAATGTCTCCCCATTGACCATCACCTCCTGCTCCCACTGGGGGTCCGAGGGGCCTGGCCCCAGGAAACTCCACACAGACATATAGGTTGGAGTCAGGAGTGGGAGCCTGTCCACCTCCCCACCCATCTGGCTGATGGAGTCTATGGCCTTGGGACCCAGCAAGGGAGCTAGACACCGGGGCTTTTCTGCAGAGTCCCCCTGGTTCAAATCGCCAGCCTGCTCAAAGGCAGTGAGGTGGCATCCACATCCCCCCCCTCCTTAACCAGGGGCAGCTGAGTGGGGGGAGACACAGGCAGGGCAGGGGATCTGTGGGGAGTGGCAAGGTGCTTGGTAAGGAAAGTTTGGATGAGCCTAAGCAGCCTTGTGAGCTGATGACTGTGTCTAGTCAGAGGGCGGGAAGGCGAGGAGAGTGGAAGATGAGAGTCCCTGGACCTTGCCTGTTAGCTGGGTGGAGAATTGTGACAGGGAAGGAAATGTGTCTGTGTCTGTCGGGGGTATTGACTTGCCTATGGAGGGAGCTACCCTGATCTCCAAGCAGTTGTCTGTGACCAGCCTTGTGTGCTGGGACCAGGGGAATGAGCTCCCAAGCTGTGTGTCTGGGAAAGGAGAAACTGTCTCCGTCTCTTCTTTGTCTGTGGAGCAGACAGAAGGGGCCTTTCAGCCTGTGATGGTTGAGGGTCGTGCAGTTGTCTCAGAGCTGGTTCTGGATTCAGCTAAAGCCCAGGAAGGGAAGGGTCCTAAGTTTGTGTCTGCTCGGGAGAATGGCCCTGTAACTAGGTCACATCCAGTTAGTGTCTATGCAAAATCCCAGAGACCAGACAATTCTGGTGCTTGTATTTTGCCTGTTGCTAGTGTGTTGTTGGAAAGGGTGGAGGAACTTTGTCTAATCAGGGTGAGATCCTAGCCAGGGCACAAGGAGAGCATGAAGGTATGTGATTGTGTTACCTACTGAGGGTGTGGAAACCTGCAGCAAGAAGGAAAAGATTCCTGAACTTGTGTGTGGCAAAGGGAAGGAGAATGCTTCTGACCTTTTATCTAGGAAGTCTGTAAGTTTGCCTGAAAGGGGATTGTGTAGGAATCCGCTGGATGGGCCAGAGGTGATTCTGGATGTGAGGGAGACCCAGAAAGAGTCTGTTGTTGCTCAGGAAAGTGTTCCTCTAGAGCAAGCCCTCGGTAAAGAGGGAAGAGCAGAATTTCTGTGGGGGTGAATTGTTGCATAGAAAAGCCCTAGGGAAAGGAATCCTCATGGAGTCTTTGCAAGCAGTTTACTGCAACTGAAGGGTGTGAAAGTGATTTAATCAAGAACGGTTTCAGAGTAACAGCCGTGTTAGTCTGTATTCGCAAAAAGAACAGGAGGACTTGTGGCACCTTAGAGACTAACCAATTTATTTGAGCATGAGCTTTCGTGAGCTACAGCTCACTTCATCGGATGCATACCGTGGAAAGTGCAGTAGACATCATATACACACAGAGACCATGAAACAATACCACCCCCGCCCCACTCTCCTGCTGGTAATAGCTTATCTAAAGTGATCATCAAGTTGGGCCATTTCCAGCAGTGAGGTAGGAGGGGGTATTGTTTCATGGTCTCTGTGTGTATATAATGTCTACTGCACTTTCCACGGTATGCATCCGATGAAGTGAGCTGTAGCTCACGAAAGCTCATGCTCAAATAAATTGGTTAGTCTCTAAGGTGCCACAAGTACTCCTTTTCTTTTAATCAAGAAAGTTTCAGTTCCTAACAGCCAGAAATTTTCTGTTGTGAATGGATCCACTGACTTTCTTGTTGAAAGATCCAGTGTGGAGAGCTCTGAGAAGGTCTCAGATGAAGTGAAAGCTGTTAAGAAAGTTAAACAATCCTCTAACCAAGTGGCTGTTTGGCCAGCTTGTTGGGGAGAAGACCCAATCCCAGTTTGACCCCCTGGGGTTTTGGAGTGGCCAAAGGGCACGGGCCGCATAAACCTTCCCACATGCAGCCTGCGAGTGCTATCGACCACCCCCGACCTAAGGGAGGGCGTGAAACTGGAAGGCCCTGGTGTAACTCCCACCAAGGAATGGGAAACATGCTGGGGCATCCGTGGGAACGTTGATGGCTTCGAACTTCCCCGGGTGACCCCACTCAGTTCGATCTCGAAGGGGGGAGAGATGTGACGAAGTGGGACTGTTCTTAATGTTTCCTCTGAATCGTGTGGGGCTGCCTCAGTTTCCCCTAGGCAGTTCTTAAGTATCTAGGGGGTGGGGTAAGGGTGTATGATCATTGCAGAGCCCTAGAGGGCAGGTGTGTGTAGGGGTCTGGACACAGAGAATGGCCAACACCCTGTTTCCTGGCAACTGATGGCCTGGGCCCTTCATCCCTGCAAGGTGATAGCTAAAGGGTTGGAGAACAAAGGAATCAGGTGACCTCTGGCCTGGGAAAGGAACAAAGCCCAGAGGAGGGGGGGCTGGAGGGAGTTTCAGTTTGGGGCTGGCTGGGACAGGGAGTGAAGGGCAGACGGGGTTGTCTGGCTCACTGCCCCCGAAAATGGACCCAGCTGAGGGGTCCGGTTCTCTGCACTTGCAAGCTCTGTGTTAGACCATGTCCCTGTCGTCTAATAAACCTTCTGTGTTACTGGCTGGCTGAGAGTCACGACTGACTGCGGAGTTGGGGGGCAGGACCCTCTGGATTCCCCAGGATCCCCACCTGAGCGGACTCGCTGGTGGAAGCGCACGGAGGGGCAGAGGATGCTAAATGCTCCGAGGTCAGACCCAGGAAGGTGGAAGCCGGGTG
This sequence comes from Lepidochelys olivacea, assembly GCF_965140295.1. NCBI lineage: Eukaryota > Metazoa > Chordata > Testudines > Cheloniidae > Lepidochelys > Lepidochelys olivacea. The sequence goes on from NC_140414.1 coordinate 149,183,045, forward strand.
AGCTGTGTGTCCTGCAGACAGGCTGCTCCCCGAGAGGAGGCTCCCCCAGAGTCCTGCCTGGCTTCATGGGGAGCCGCTCCAGAGCATCGCCCAGGGACCCCGGGACAGTGTCACCAGCATCCCAGGAGCCATTGACAGACTAATGACAGTTCAGAGAGGAGCCACGAACACCCCCCTCCCGCAACCCAAGTGCTTGAATTCCTCACCCACACCCCCCTGCCCTGCTCCCGGGGGCCTGGCACCCCAAGCCACTATTCTGCGTGAGCCCCCCATTTCTGCTGTGCCAGGCTCTTGGCTGGGGCCTCTCCCACCAGCCACCCTGCCCTTATCGAGTGGCACCCATTGCCAAACGCCGCGTGAGTGTATCGCGGACAGATCCCGGTCGTCGGTGTGTGGGATCGAACCGGGGACCTCTGGCGCTTAGTGCTTGAGCCTCTGCCGCCCGAGCGCAAAGCCGCCTGGTCGTGGAGTGGACTCGTTTCACTCTCTCTCTCTCTCCAGGGTCTCGGTGCCACTCGCAGGGACAGGCGGGCGGGTTACACGAGCCATAGGCGGCCTGGCCGGGGCTGCTCCGAGGCGGGCAAGCAGGGCAGCAGGGCAGTCCGGGCTCTCTGCTCCCCCACCCAGGGCCGGCTCTAGGTTTTGCTGCCCCAAGCGCCGAGAGCACAAAAGGGAGGCCAGGACGCCGGCCCTGGAACTGTGCTTGTGTCGCTGGAGCCTAGAGCTGGTCTGGCCCCCAGCCCCCGCCCAGCCGGGCCAGCTCCCAGGGCCTGGAGGAGCAGCAGCCCCTGGGCTGGAGGGCTGTGGGGAGGGGACCAGCCCAGCCGTGCACTGGGCTGGAGGGCTCAAGTGGGGGGAGCAGGCCCAGCTGTGCACTGCGTGGGGCTGGAAGCCCTCCTGGGGCTGAGCTGTGGGGCAGGGTCTCTCTGCCGTGGCAATGAGTGTCCCTCCTGCAGGGCACCCAGCCCAGGTGCACCTGCGTCGGCAGGTGTGAGCCTTGTGCTACCCGCCCCTGCTCCCCAGGGTCCCCAGGGGCTGAGCGGGGGGCTCCCATCGGCGCCATGACTGCGTGTCCCGGATCCACATCCCAGGCTGGTGACGTGGCATGGGCCACCATGCCAGAGGCCACTGAAAGGCTCAGCAAAGGCCTGGCTCCTGGGGGGCGGGATTCCCCTCATTAGGGCTCTGGGGGGATTCCCCTGCCCTCCCCGGGGTGGAGCAGACTTGGGCAGCTGCTGGCGGAGCCCCCCCGGCCGCAGAGCCGGCCAGCTCGCCCCCCGCCTGGAGCTGCCTAGGGAAGGGGAGCAGGGAGGGAGGCCGGCTTTGTGTTTCCAGCAGCGTCGTGTCTGGCGGAGCCGTGCGGCTCAGAACGGAGGCGTATCGATCCGGGCGCCGCGCGCTCGGCGGGTCAGCGATATCATTAACCCCCACAAGACTGCAGACCCGCAACGCCGAGAGGTTAATTAAAAAGAAAAGTTCAGATAAATACAGCAGCCGATTGTCTGCACGGGGAGGGGGCTCAGGCGGCTCCCGGCAGGCGGCTTGGCCCGCGGAGCGACGCCTGGGACCGCCAATGGATTGTCTCCCTCCAGACTTGTTCTGTCATTGAGTGACTTGGAGTGGGATGGATGGGGCAGGGTGGGACTGGACAGGGCAGGGTTGGGTGGGACAGAAAAGGGTGGATGGGGTGGCACAGGACAGGATGGGATGGGGCAGGACACGACAGGGTGGGACAGGATGGAGTGGGGTGGGATGGGACAGGACAGGGCTGGGCAGGACAGGGTAGGACAGGACAGGGTGGGATGGGATGGTGTGGGGCGGGGCGGGGCGGGGCGGGACAGGACAGGGTGGGACGGGATGGGGTGGGGCAGGGCAGGACAAGGTGGGATGGGATGGAGTGGGGTGGGGCAGGGCAGGACAGGACAGGGTGGGATGGGATGGGGTGGGGCAGGACAGGACAAGGTGGGATGGGATGGAGTGGGGTGGGACAGGGCGGGACAGGACAGGGTGGGACGGGATGGGGTGGGGCAGGACAGGACAGGACAGGGTGGGACGGAATGGGGTGGGGCAGGACAGGACAGGGTGGGACGGGATGGAGTGGGGTGGGGCAGGACAGGACAGGTGAGTGCAGGGGAAGGGCACGTTGCAGTGGGGTTGGGACTCCTTCTCCTGGGACTTGGGGGGCAGTGTGACGAAGTGGAACTGTTCTTAATTTTTCCTCTGAATAGTGTGGGGGTGCCTCAGTTTCCCCTATGCAGTTCTTAAGTCTCTAGGTGGTGGGGTAAGGGGGTATGATCATTGCAGAGCCCTAGAGGGCAGGTGTGGGCAGGGGTCTGGACACAGAGAATGGCCAACACCCTGTTTCCTGACCACTGATGGCCTGGGCCCTTCTCCCCTGCAAGGTGAGGGCTAAACGGTTGGAGAACAAAGGAATCAGGTGCCCTCCTGGCCCGGGAAAAGAACAAAGCCCAGAGGAGGAGGGGCTGGAGGGAGTTTCAGTTTGGGGCTGGCCGGGACATGGAGTGAAGGGCAGACGGGGTTGTCTGGCTCACGGCCCCCCAAAATGGACCCAGCTGAGGGGTCCGGTTCTCTGCACCCACAAGCTCTGGTTTAGACTGTGTTCCTGTTGTCCAATAAACCTTCTGTTTTACTGGCTGGCTGAGAGTCTCAGTGAATCCCAGGAAGAGGGGTGCAGGGTCTGGACTCCCCCACACTCCGTGACAGGCAGTTGCACCATTCTCACCCTCCCCAGGCCGGAAAGGGCCCCCCACCCCGCTCCTGTCAGCCGCAGGGACAGCACCGTGGCGTGGCTCTCTGCACAGGCTTTCCCACAGGGGCTGGGGCTCAGACATCCAGGGAGGGCATGTAGCAAAGCGCAGCGTCCCCGGGGTGGGCTCTGAGCTTTTGGGTGACCCGACACAACCCCCTTCGGTGAAATACAGTGGGGTGGCAGAATGGGGGTAACCAGCCTGTCTGAGCCCGTCTGTGTCACATCCAGGCTGGGGGAGGGATGGCCAGAGGCCTGCCGGGGCTCCGTGAGCAGCGCCTGCTCCCCTTGCTCAGACCCAGCGTCTGCCCCACCCGGCCGACCTGACCAGCGGAAGCTGACAGACCGAGTCAGCGCTGATGCTGTGCTGGATTTATGCCCCATTGGCCAGATGTTTGGGGCAGGGGCTCTATCCTGGGAGCAGGGACTCTGAGTTTGGGGTCATGGTTGGGAATCAGCTGGACACAAGCTCCCCCTTGGCAAATGCGATCCTGGGCAGCATGAACAGGGGAATCTCGAGGAGCAGCAGAGAGGTGATTTCCCCTCTGTGTCTGGCACTGGGGCAAGCGCGGCTGGGATCCGGTGCCCAGGTCTGGGGCCCAGAGTTCAGGGACCAGGGTGATAAATTGGGGAGGGGTCAGAGAAGAGCCACGAGAATGATCAAAGGGCTAGAAAACCTGCCGGACAGCAAGAGACTCACAATCTATTGAGCTGAACAGAGAGAAGGTTATGGACAATGTAGAACTTGTAAAATTTCTATGAACATACGTGTGCCTCAGTTTACCCATCCCTTTGTGTTGCCCCCCTGGGGGTGCAGGGACTGACTCTCTGAGGGGAGAGGGGAACGGGGAGGGAGTGGGCATTCTGTGTGCATGTGGGTCGGGAGGTGTCCTGCTACCGAATGGAGCCGATGCCTCTGAGCGGGGCTCCCTCGAGAGCCAAGGCCGGCCGTTAACCCCGCAGGAGCGGGAAGCCCGGGTGGGCTGAGTGTGTGAATACTGCAGAGGCTGCCCCTGGGACCAAAGCCAGGAGGGGTTGGGTGGCTGGGTCTGAAGCAACGTCTGGCTCTGGCACCCCGCTAGCCACGGGGGGATTTGGTACAAGACTCCCCCCCCACAGGGATCCAGACCACCTGTCGCAGGTCACCTGTGAACCACAGGGCCCTGGGAGGACGACGCCAGGAGCAGGTTGCCTGTCAGCTTTGCCACCGATAGTCTCTCCTCAGCACTTCCCCCGGGCGCCGGCGGAGTAGCCGGTTGGGGGATCAGTGCTGCCCGTCAGGGCCTGGCACATGTGCTCTGGTTCCGTGCACGGCCCAGGCCAACAGCGGTGCCCTTGCCCAACACGGGGGGTCCAGCAGGGTACACTGACGTGTGCAGGAGAGTGCCCGAGGCAGGCCTGGCACATGGCAGCACCAACAGGCCTGCCAGGAGAGCCGTCTCCGCTCATTACACACGCCACCAAGCCCGTGTCCCGGCTGACCGCCAGCCAAACAGGGAGGGAAGGAAAAGGGGGCAGCAGCTCCCCACGGTCAGCCTGGGGGGCGTGAGGCTGCAGCTCAGGAGGAAGGGCTGGCAGGCAGTGTCTGCACCGTCAGGCTGGACGGTGGCTGCCATGTGGGTGTGGAGTCCAAGGTAGGTGGAAACCAGACCCAGGACCATGAGCCATGTGCTGGATCGGGGTGAGGTGGGGACGAAAGCTGCAAGCACTAGGGGTCAGCAAATGAAATGAATAGGCAGCAGGTGTGAAACACACAAAAGGAAGTACTTCTTCACACAGCCCACAGTCAACCTGTGGAACTCCTTGCCAGAGCATGTTGTGAAGGCCAAGACTATAACAGGGTTCAAAACAGAACTAGATAGGTTCATGGAGGACAGGTCCATCAATGGCTATTAGCCTGGATTAGCAGGGATGGGGTCCCTGGCCTCTGTTTGCCAGACCCTGGGAATGGGTGATGGGATGGGTCACTTGGTGATGCCCTGTTCTCTTCATTCCCTCTGGGGCCCCTGGCCCTGGCCACTGGCGGCAGACAGGACTCTGGGCTAGATGTACCCTTGGTCAGACCCAGTCTGGCCGCTCTTGTGGAGTGCAGGCCCCGGGAGCCATGGAGATGCTGTTAGCAGAATGGGCAGAGCACAGAGCAGGGACTGGGCTCCCAGCAGAGCAGGGGCTGTTCCCCGGCACGCTGGGTGTGCAGGGATCTGTGGGTCTGAAAGCATTACCCAAACCCCTGCCTGGGGGTGACCAGCTCCAGCTTCCAAACCTCACGCTTTCCTTCTCAGCGTCCAGGTGTGGCTGCGGAGGTCCAGGCCTGGGGCTAGGGCAAGGGCCGAGGACTCCTGAGATCTGCACTGAGCTCCTGGCTTGCATCCAGCTCCTGGAGCATGCTGCAAGTCTCTGCTCCAGTGCTCCTGTGCCTGGCACCTCCCGGAGCTGTGCAGCCTGGCAGCTCCCTGGGCAGAGCCCCTCTGACCCCGGGCAGCTCCTAGCACAATGGGGCATGGAGCGTGACTGGGGCCTCTAGCGTCAGCATTGTAAAAAATCCCCTCCAGGGAGCACAGGCCTGCGCTGACATCACAGGGTGCTGACATCACAGAGTGATGACATCACAGGGCGCTGACATCACCGGGGTGCTGACATCACAGGGCGCTGACATCACAGGGCGCTGATATCACAGGGCGCTGACATCACCGGGGTGCTGACATCACAGGGCGCTGATATCACAGGGCGCTGACATCACCGGGGTGCTGACATCACAGGGCGCTGACATCACAGGGCACTGACATCACCGGGCTGCTGACATCACAGAGCGCTGACATCACAGGGTGCCCAGGAAGTGGGGTGGCTGGGAGGAGCAGGGAGGGGATTGGGTCCTGCTGAGCTGAGAGTCCATAGCCCCCTCCCACCCTGGAGTCGGAGACAGCTCCTGATGCTCCTGGGTGAGGCGCCCAGTGACCAGGGACGAGCCAGGGAGCCATGGGGCTTCTCAGTCCTGGAGTTGGCAGACCCCGGGTGCCAGCAGCGAGCCCCGTGCACTGCAGCCCAGAGGAGGGCCCTGTGGGCACTTCAGCAGCTCGACCCTGTGGTGCAGGGGCAGGGCAGCGCTCGGGCTGGCAGGCCAGGGAAGCTGGCAGATCCCCTGGGCACAGAGGCTGGCACGGCACCAGCAGGTCCTGGCTGGCCCTGAGGCAGCCCAGTCGAGAGCCAGGGCCAGGCCCAGTGCAGGGGGCCCCTCTCCACGCCAGTCTCAGTTCAGGCAGACAGGCGCCTGCAGGTTTCCAGGCCAGGCTCAGTGTCTCTCACTGGGGCCCCTCTGCCCTGGCTCCATGCCCAGCCACTGCTGCACCCCCATCCCCCCCAGCGCTGCAGCTGGCTCTGGGCCACACACGGCTCTGGCCACAGCTCCTGGAGGCTCCGCGCAGCATCCGGCCTCTCTGCAGCTCCCGGCTCGCCAGGCAGCTGCCAGTTCGCACAGAGCCCAGCTCCAGGCTGGCTGCTGGGCGGGCTGGCGGGTGCCGTGCTCCCCGGCTCAGGACCGGCTCGGCAGCAGGCCGGGTGCCGCGGGGGGACAGCGCTGTGTGGCCACCATGGTAGCAGTGTCCTCCGCAGGCATTGCTGTGCCAGGGGCAGGCCGCACCAGCCCGGCTCTGGGGCCTGTGAGGATCGGTGCGGCTGGTACAGGCTTTCCCGTCCAGCCAGACAGCGCCCTGGGAAGAGCCAGGATCGCTATGGGGCCCTGACGCTGGCTGCACTGCAGGGTTCCCTGGGATGGGCCTGAGTCCCTTTCTGGGCACGGGCATGGCCAGCTGGCTCCCTGAGAGGCCCCGGCAGCAGGGGGATTTGGCCGGCTCTGGCTGGCGGCGATAGGAACGAGCAGGGCTGTGGTGGGGCAGGAAGGGAACTGACCCTGGCTCTCTGCCCCTGGATGGGACACAGGTGTAGGCTGGGCTGGGGTCCCCGTGGTTCCTGCAACCACTAGCTCCGAGGGCGGTGCCCTGGCATCGTTCCTGGCGTGTGCTCAGTCTCCCGTCTTCCCCAGCCACCCGGATCCTTTCCCCCTACATCAGTTTGGTCCGTTATTGAAATGTCACGTCTCCATCTCGCAGCTAATTGCATCTGGTCCCTCAGAACGCGGCGAGTGATGCAGGCGCCTCTCGCACGGCTCAGTTATTCATGGCCCAGACTCCCCGACCGCCTTGTGCTGAGCACCGGGAAATGGAAGTGGGGGAAGGCAGAGGGGACTGGGACGGGCCCGGGGCAGGAAGGCAGCTGGGCCCTGGCTCTGCAGGGCTCTGCCCCCGGCTGGAAATTGGTTTGCGATCACCGTCGCTACCAAGCCTGTTTCAAACCACCCAATGGCCTCGGTGAGCCAGGGCGCCGGCCCCAGAACCCCTACGCGGGGAAGTGGGGTCCAGCCTGCCAGGCCCCCAGGGCCTTCCCTCGGTACAGATTTGTTACCCGCCTGCTGCCTGCAGCCCTGCCCCCATCCGGACGAGCGCCCCACGGGTGAGTGCTCCTCACCTCCCAGGAGCCCCTCTGGGACCCAGCCTTGGGCCACATGCCCCAGCTGGCTGCCCCGGCTCTGTAGGCGCCCGGGTGGGGCCGGCTGCAGCGTTGTACAGGAGGGTGGGGAAGGGGGCGCAGAGACTCGCTAGGGCAAGACGGGCCCATGGCTCTGCTCTGGTGCAGCGAGGGATGGGGGGATACAGGGGCCTGATCGGGGGCTGCAGGGAGATCCTGGGCTAGCTGGGCCCCTGGGCCTGACCCAGGCTGGGGGGATCCCGGCTGGGTGGGGTTGGGTCCTGGGACTGACCCAGGCTGGGGGGATCCCGGCTGGGTGGGGGAACCCGGCTGGGTGGGGTGGGGGGGGCCTGGGACTGACCCAGGCTGGGGGGATCCCGGCTGGGTGGGGTGGGGGGAGCCTGGGACTGACCCAGGCTGGGGGGATCCCGGCTGGGTGGGGGAACCCGGCTGGGTGGGGTGGGGGGGGTCCTGGGACTGACCCAGGCTGGGGGGATCCCGGCTGGGTGGGGTGGGGGGGAGCCTGGGACTGACCCAGGCTGGGGGGATCCCAGCTGGGTGGGGGATCCCAGCTGGGTGGGGTGGGGGGGGTCCTGGGACTGACCCAGGCTGAGGGGATCCTGGCTGGGTGGGGTGGGGGGAGCCTGGGACTGACCCAGGCTGGGGGGATCCCGGCTGGGTGGGGGGGGCTGGGACTGACCCAGGCTGGGGGATCCCGGCTGGGTAGGGTGGGGGGGGGCCTGGGACTGACCCAGGCTGGGGGAATCCTGGCAATCTGGGCCCAGCGGGCAGCTCCTGGCGCGGGTTGGGTCGTCGTTGCCCCGAGGTAGCCGCGGGTCGCTTGGTGCAGGGGACGGGCAGAGAGGAGCCCGTGGGGGCCGCTCAGGTGGCAGCGAGCCAGGCCCCCTCTCCGCCGGGCCCCGCCGGCCTGTCCCTAATGACTCCCAGCAGGGCCGGGGCTAGCGGAGATGAAAGGGGAGCTCGGGCGTCTCATCCATCATGATGTTTTCTTAGCCTGCCCCCGTAACCCCCACCGGACTGGCCCCAAGTACCTGCCTCCTGCCCCGGCCCGGCCCCTCCCCCGCGCCCCGGCCTGGCCCAGCCCCCCGCTTTCACGGGGTTTGCAATGGCGAATTACAAAGTGTTACAAGGGGAAGATTAATTGGCGGGGCTGGGGCGGCCTCATGCCTGCGGGTAACCCGAGAGGGCTGAGCCGAGCGCAGGAATGCAGCGCGACTGGCCCGCTGACCTGACGCCGCTCGCCGGGCCGGCGTGGGCAGGAGAGCGCGGCGGGGCCCAGCCAAATGGCCTGGGGTGGGCACCAGGCGGGCACTGCCCCAGGAGCCCCCGGGCCGGTGCCCTTCTCAGCTCCCCCCCCGGCCCAGGCAGGCACTGTCCCCAGGGCGGGGACACGGCCTGAGCTGCACCAGCCTCTGGGTGCGAGGGCTGGGCCCTAAGTCAGCTGCCAGGCAGAGACGGGCTGGGGACAGCGCAAGGCCAAGCCCATAAACAGCCTTGTTCACAAGGTGCCGGGTGCCCTTCAGAGAGCAGGGAGAGCAGCTGAGAACGGAGAGCCAGCCCGGCACCCCCTGGCACCCACAGCCTGGCACCCACAGCCTGGCACCCCCTGGCACCCACAGCCTGGCACCCACAGCCTGGCACACACGACCCCACTGCCAGCACACACAGGCCAGGACATGCAGTCCGGTACACACCCCTGGCACACACAACCCCACTGCCAGCACACACCCCCCGGCACACACCCCCCGGCACACCCCCCCCGGCACACACGGCCTGGCACACACAGAGCCCGGCACACACAGCCCGGCACACATGGCCTGGCACCCACGGCCAGCACACCCCCCCCGGCACACCCCCCCCGGCACACACGGCCCGGCACACACAGCCCGGCACCCACGGCCAGCACACCCCCCCCGGCACCCACGGCCTGGCACACCCCCCCCCGGCACACACGGCCTGGCACACCCCCCCCGACACACCCGGCCTGGCACACTTGGACACACCTCCAGCAGCGGCCAGTCCAGCCGGGGCTGTGCTCTGTGTGCGTCTGTCCCTGTTGCCGTCCTCGGCTGCTCACGGAGCTTGCTACCTCCCATGTGGCTGCCAGGTACGGCTGAGGTTCGGCTCAAGGCAGGGGGTCCCAAGCATCCCCCTGAGGTCCCCCCTGTGCAGGTGCGGCAGGGACACCATGGGGCGTGCGCAGCCCCTCGCCCCAGCAGGGCCCGGGGCCAGTGAGAGGGTGAAGGGGCCAGGCAGGTGCCACCGCCAGCCCCCATGACACCCCTCGCTGAGTGCCTTGAACTGGTCCCCTGGCAGCCCTGCCTCAGTCGCCCCCGGCCCCCGGGGCTCCTCACAGGCACCCTCTGCCCGGGCCCGGGGCCACCAGCGCTGCAGAGCCAGGCACCTGGGCTGGGCCCGGCTGGTAGCTGTGATGGTCCCGCTCACGGCGTTGGGACTCCAGGCAGAAAGAGAGAGACACAGAGCCACGCCCCGGTCCCCGGCGGGGGAGAGTCCAGGGGGCCCGACAGCCACGGATCACAGGGTGCGGCCGCTTGGAGCGAGAACCACCACAGGGGACACGTATTTCAAGTTCCCAAAGAAAGGCCACTGCTGGGGGGTGCTGGAAGGGTCTGTGTGTATTAGGAGGGGTATTTGGGGGGTGCTGGAGGGTGTGTGTACTGGGAGGGATATTTCAGGGGTGCTGGAAGGATGTGTGTGTACTGGGAGGGGTATTTGGAGGGTGCAGGAGGGGGTGTGTGTACTGGGAGGGGTATTTGGAGGGTGCAGGCGGGGGGGTGTGTACTGGGAGGGGTACCGGAGGGGTGTTAGAAATGGTACCTGCACCCTCACTCTCGAGGCGCGGGGCAGCGTCACTCCCTGTCACAGTGACAGGGCGGTTGGCACAGGCCTAGGATGCAGCGCCAGCCTGTCAGTCAGCACCTCCCTGTGGGCCTCTTCCCTTCCCCAGGGCAAGGAGCTGGGGCCTGGCCATATCACCCCTCCCAGCCGGGCTCTAGGCCCCACGGCAGGGCAGGCGGCCTGGCCGAGAGGCGCTTGGCAGCTCTGCGTATCGCTACGAGTCCTCCAGCCACCCTGGTAGCCTCCAGCTCTCAGGACTGGCCCCGTCTCCTCGCCCTCTGCCCACGCCCGGCGTCTCCTCCATTGCCCGCCAGGATCTCTGGGCTCCTCGCCAGCTGCCTACTGCCAGCATAGACCTTCCCCATGCCCCCCTGTCCACCCGGGACCCCCTGTCCACCTGGGGCCCCTGTCCACCCAGGCCCCCCTGTCCACCCGGGACCCCCTGTCCACCCGGGGCCCCCTATCCACCCGGGGCCCCCTGTCCACCCATGGCCCCCTGTCCACCCAGGCCCCTCTGTCCACCTGGGGCCCCCTGTCCACCCAGAGCTGTGCTACTGCCCCCCATCTGGGACCCTCGGCAATTAGGTATGAGGCACACGGCGCCATCTCGTGGCGCTTAGCATGCCATCGCCTCTCCCCCTCTTGCTCCACATTCCTGCCTTTCACAGGAGTCCCACCGTCAGGCCGCCTGCAAAGTGCAGTACGAAACCGTCTGTTCGGTGTCTCGGCATTGTCCTGGTTTCCTAATCACAGGACCCGAAGGTGGGACAAGCTGCCCATTAGCTGCAATGCCTGGCTGCGGTGGGCTTGGAATCCCTGAGTCGTCGTCTTGTTCTGCATCTGCAGAGTTTGCTCCATTGATTTCTCTTTCTGAGGAACAAACTGCAGATGTCGATGGTGTCTGTTGAACTCTCCACTGTCGGTTTTCAGCTGGGCGCTGAATTTTTTTGCTTGCCAACAGCTGGAGCGATCCATTCTTTTCTCTTAACTTGACATGAACGTGGTCACCAGGTTCTAGACCGGGCAGGCTCTGTTCAAATGTCTGTGGCAGAAGTGTTCACAAGCCCTTTTAGTCTTTTTATCCAATGTGACTATTCTCTTCGTGGCTGGGAGGGGTAGCTCAGTGGGTTGAGCATTGGCCTGCTAAACCCAGGGTTGGGAATTCAGTCCTTGAGGGGGCCATTTAGGGATCTGGGGCAAAAATTGGGGATTGGTCCTGCTTTGAGCAGGGGGTTGGACTCGATGAGCTCCTGAGGTCCCTTCCAACCCTGATATTCTATGATTCATGGCTGGCCACTTTGGAGCTAGGTTCTTTTCCAAAGTCAGAACAGCCGGGTTGAGTTGTCTTCCTTTCAGGAGTTGTACTGAATTATATCTAATAGCTACTCTTAGTTCTGATCTGTAACTCGGAAGAGCAAGGACTGGGTCTTGCTGTTGTAGGATTTTCTTGGCTCTCTGTAGAGATCTCTCAACCTCTGCATTCGCTTGTGGGTAACATATTTTCTTCTGAATAATTTTAAATTCTGCTGCAGTGAATTGGGTCCGTTGTCCATCACTAATTGTTCTGGAATACGAAAGGGAGCAAAAGTGCATTTCAGTTTCTCTATAACTGCGACATAAGGTCAGGCTTGACACAGCCCTGGCTGGGAGGATTTAGTTGGGGATTGGTCCTGCTTTGACCAGGGGGTTGGACTAGATGACCTCCTGAGGTCCCTTCCAACCCTGATATTCTAGGATTCTATGATATTATGTCTTTCATGTCAACTATTTCTGTGTACCTGGAGATGACCAGGTAATGCTGTCCTGTGAATTCACATAAATCTGCAGCTCGTCTCTTCCAAGGTCTGTCTGGCACAGATGTTGCTATGAAAGGTTCCTTGTGTTGTGCTGGTCTGTTAGTTCTGCAGTGTTCACATGCAGACACTTTATTCTTTACATCCTTGCCAATGCTCAGCCCCCACACTGACTGGTTGGCCCATTCATGGCATTTCGTTTATCCTCAATGTCCTTCCTGGATGAGGGTTAGGATTTCACCTCTCGTTTCATTTGGAATTACGATGCAGCTGTCTTTAATCATGAGTCTGTTTGGTTCACTTCATTGTCCACGCACCGCAAAGTAGTCTCTTATCACTTCCTTCGTGTTCTGTAGACACTTGAGCCAGATGCCCCTAATATAATTTAGAATTTCCTGAAGCTGGGTGTCTGTCAAGGTTGCTTTTTGTAGCTGCAGTATTCTCTGTTCTGACACTGGTCTGTATGTGTCCACAGCATCCATGTACGTCTTTATGTCCTCTTCGAGCTCCAGGGTAGATGAGTGGAATGCTGGGCTCTGTGACAGAGTGTCTGCTACTCCCAAATGTTTCCCAGGAACATATTTAGCAATTGAGATAAATCGCATTTCCCTTAGCAATAGACACTGGCTTCTCGGTGGTGCTTGATCCAGGTCTTTGCCACTGAGGAGGGCTACAAGTGGTTTGTGGTTGGTTATCAGTGTAAACGAACAAGTTTCACATGCCCAGATGCTTGCCAGGCTCCTTTTCAATCCGGGCAGAGCGTTCTTCTGCTTCTGTGCATGTGGAAGAGCAAAATGCAGCTGGCTTCCGCTCAGGGCCATGTTGTTGGAACAAGACACCACATAGGCCAGGTGTGACGAAGTGAGACTCTTCTTAATGTTTCCTCTGAATAGTGTAGGGGTGCCTCAGTTTCCCCTAGGCAGTTCTTAAGTATCTAGGGGGTGGGGTAAGGGTGTATGATCATTGCAGAGCCCTAGAGGGCCGGTGTGTGCAGGAGTCTGGACACAGAGAATGGCCGACACCCTGTTTCCTGGCAACTGATGGCCTGGGCCCTTCCCCCCTGCAAGGTGAGAGCTAAAGGGTTGGAGAACAAAGGAATCAGGTGACCTCCTGGCCCAGGAAAGGAACAAAGCCCAGAGGAGGAGGGGCTGGAGGGAGTTTCAGTTTGGGGCTGGCTGGGACATGGAGTGAAGTGCAGACGTGGTTGTCTGGCTCACTGCCCCCCAAAATGGACCCAGCTGAGGGGTCCCGTTCTCTGCACCTGCAAGCTCTGTTTTAGACCATGTTCCTGTCGTCTAATAAACCTTCTGTTTTACTGGCTGGCTGAGAGTCCCGTCTGACTGCGGAGTTGGGGGGCAGGACCCTCTGGCTTCCCCAGGAGCCCCGCCTGAGCGGACTCGCTGGGGGAAGCGCACGGAGGGGCAGAGGATGCTGAATGCTCCGAGTTCAGACCCAGGAAGGAGGAAGCTGTGTGAGCTGTGTGTCCTGAAGACAGGCTGCTCACCGAAAGGCGACTGCCCCAGAGTCCTGACTGGCTTCATGGGGAGCAGTTCCAGAGCATCGCCCAGGGACTCCGTGACACCAGGGCTGCTGGTGTCCGCACTGTCCATTGTGGGTTTGTTCTCATCATAGGATGGCAGAGATGTTGGTGTTGAAATGGTTTCTTTTACCTCTTTGAAGGCAATGTCTTGATTTGGTCCCCCATAGCCACAGTGAGGGGGACTTTAACAGTTCATTCTGTGGTTTTGTCACTGTAGAAAGGTCTTGTAGATATGGACCAGCCTCAGAACATGTCTCAGTTTGGAGACATTAGCTGGTGCATCCAATTCTAAAACTGCTCCTACTTTCTCAGGGCTAGGCCTAATTCCATCCTTGTTATTGTCTGTCCTAAAAACTCAATTTGGAGTAGGCAGAAAACACATTTTTCCTTGTTTAATGTCAGTACAGTTTGTCTGATGAGGGTTAGGACTTTGTTGAGGGTTTTGTTATGTTCTTCCATCAAAGATCCAGATATCAGAATATCATCCATGAAACCTGCAACTCCAGTCGTGTTCGTTAACAGTTCTGCCACCTTTCTTGGGACAATCCCAAACCATTATCTTCTAAAGCAAAATCCCCCAAAGGAGGTGATAAGTGGGGTCAGTTTAGAACTCTCTTTGGCTAAAGGGATTTGTCAGCATCTGCTCGAGGCATCCAGCTTGGAGAATATTGTAACTGCTTTCACTGTGGGGATGAAGTGATCCAGTGGTGGGAGGAGATATTTTTCTCTCACAACTGCTTCATTAAGTCTTTTAAAAGTCACACAAATTTGTATTTTTCCATTTTTCTTTGTAACTGGTACCATTGGGGCACACCATGCTGTCAGCTCACAGATTTTCTCAGTTATGCCAATCTGTTCCATTCTCTTTAGTTCAGTTTCCACTTTATGAAGTAATTGGACAGGAATCCTGCGAGGTGTATGCACGCTATCTGGCTCAGTGTTGTCTCTTAAGGGGATTTGTACTGGTTCTCCTTTCAACACTCCAGTGTCACTAAATATTCCATTGAGTTCTTCCACCTTTCTCACTAGGCCCACCATGGCTTCCGTGCTGCGGCTGAGAAGCCTGTCGGTCTATGCTCCTTTGGTCACATACACTCTGAATGCAAAGCTTTTGTCTTTGTAAGTTGTTTCTGTGGGGAACTGGACCATGCCGTTCAGAACACAGACAGGGCTAGTCACAACTGTGTCAGGGGAGATCGTCTGTGTGAAGGACCGTAAGGCCCTTCTGCGATGACTGTGATGTCAGCTCCTGAGTCAAATTTAAAGTCAACAGTTTTGTCACGAATATTCAGTTTTACTCTCCAGGAAGGCTCCATGTCATCACAAGTGACAGATCCCAGAAACAATGTCTCTTATAGTCGGTAATACGACTCAACTCCCTGGCTGGTTCGGTGCAGCAAACAGATGCAAAATGTCCATAGTTTGTGCATTTATTCCACAGTGTGCCCCCGGCCGGACATGAATTGTCTCTTGGGACATGGCTTTTTCCACATTTTGTGCATTTAGGCTGGAGTTTGCCCCTCTCAGCCAGGTAGTTGTCTCCTCTTGCCTCGGGGATTTTATGACGACTTTTAACACTCAAGTGTCTGTTACAGCTTCGAAGGTAGTTTCAGGGTTTCAGAATTGTCCCGTTGCTCTAGGTTTTGCTGTGTCACCAGCTCAGCTTGCTGTTCTCTTGGAACGTCTGTGTGCAGAGTTCGATCTTTCTTCAGCTCTAGCTGCTGTGAGCGGTTTTCTCTGTTGATGCGGTAACCAGCCCGTCTCTGATATTTCCATGTTCTGCAGTCCCCAAGTCACAGTTTTCAGCCAATGTGTGCAGAGCTCTTATCAAAAATTCAACATTTTACCCTTGTTCTTGAGTGCTCTGGGGACAACACGCTCTTTCATAAACCACTCTGGGGTATAAAGTATGCCTCAGACAAAGCCAGAACCCTTTTACACTCATCTTTGTAACGGTCTTCAGTAAAGTCAAAGGATTTGAAGATCTGCTCTGCTTGCTTCCCCAAAGCATAAATTCAAGACGATACCTGTATATCTCCAGTTTCCTTGTGCAATGCAAAATCTTGTCTCCAGTCTTTCCATTCTGAAGGTTTGTCAAAGCTGAAGTTCTCAGGGGCATTGAAGGGTGGCATGTTGATAAGATTCTGCCACCTTTGTTGCTGTTTTCTTTCTGCTCCTGTTCTTAGTTTACTCCTGACACCATGTCCTGTTCTTCTGTACCAGATATGTACTGGTCACAGAGCTTGCTTAAACACACCAGCTGCGTTCATCATAAAATCCATTAATGCTCTGCCAGGTATGGCTGAGATTAACTTAAATAAGGTATAAACAACGAGGAGTCCTTGTGGCATCTTAGAGACTAACAAATTTTGGGGGGCATAAGGTTTCATGGGCTTATCAGATGCATGGAGTAGAAAATACAGTAGAGAGGTATAAATACACAGCACATGAAAAGATGGGAGTTGCCTTACCAAGTGGGGGGGCCAGTGCTAATGAACCAATTCAATTAAGGTGGAAGTGGGCTATTCTCAACAGTTGACAAGAAGGGAGGAAAAATCACTTTTGTAGTGCTATTGAGGCCAATGTAATCAAGGTGGCCCATTTCAAACAGTTGACAAGAAGGTGTGAGTATAAACAGGGAGAAAAATAGTTTTTGTAGTGACCCATCCACTCCCAGTGTTTATTCAGGCCTAATTTGATGGTGTGAAGTTTGCAAATTAATTCCAGTTCTGCAGTTTTTCATTGGAGTCTGCTTTTGAAGTTTTTTTGTTGAAGAATTGCCACTTTTACGTCTGTTATTGAGTGACCAGGGAGGTTGAAGTGTTCTCCGACTGGTTTTTGAATGTTATGATTCCTGATGACAGATTTGTGTCCATTTATTCTTTTGCATAGAGACTGTCTGGTTTGGCCAATGTACATGGCAGAGGGGCATTGCTGGCACATGATGGCATAGGTCACATTGGTGGATGTGCAGGTGAACGAGCCTCTGACAGTGTGGCTGATGTGATTAGGCCCTATGATGGTGTCTCTTGAATAGATATGTGGGCACAGTTGGCAACGGGGCTTGTTGCAGGCTTTGGTTCCTGGGTTTGTGTTTTTGTGGTGTGGTGTGTAGTTGCTGGTGAGTATTTGCTTCAGGTTGGGGGGCTGTCTGTAGGCAAGGACTGGCCTGTCTCCCAAGATTTGTGAGAGTGTTGGGTCATCCTTCAGGATAGGTTGTAGATCCTTAATAACGCGCTGGAGAGGTTTTAGTTGGGGGCTGAAGGTGACGGCTAGTGGCGTTCTGTTATTTTCTTTGTTAGGCCTGTCCTGTAGTAGGTGACTTCTGGGAACTCTTCTGGCTCTGTCAATCTGTTTCTTTACTTCCGCAGGTGGGTATTGTAGTTGTAAGAATGCTTGATAGAGATCTTGTAGGTGTTTGTCTCTGTCTGAGGGGTTGGAGCAAATGCGGTTGTATCGCAGAGCTTGGCTGTAGACGATGGATCGTGTGGTGTGGTCAGGGTGAAAGCTGGAGGCATGTAGATAGGAATAGCGGTCAGTAGGTTTCCGGTATAGGGTGGTGTTTATGTGACCATTGTTTATTAGCACTGTAGTGTCCAGGAAGTGGATCTCTTGTGTGGACTGGTCCAGGCTGAGGTTGGTGGTGGGATGGAAATTGTTGAAATCATGGTGGAATTCCTCAAGGGCTTCTTTTCCATGGGTCCAGATGATGCAGATGTCATCAATGTAGCGCAAGTAGAGTAGGGGCGTTAGGGGACGAGAGCCGAGGAAGCGTTGTTCTAAGTCAGCCATAAAAGTGTTGGCATCCTGTGGGGCCATGCGGTGCCCCTGGTTTGCAGGGGTACATTGTCCCCAAACGTGGGATCATTCTGGGTGAGGACACAGTCACAAAGTGCAGCCGCCAGGTTTGCCGGGACGTTCTCGGGGAGACGGGTCCTGACAGAACAGCCTGCAACAGGCATGTTACACACAGTGCCACCTAGTGACTGAGCGGTACAGCACAGCGTGATGACGGGGGGGGAGGGGGGGAATTTTCTTGATGCCTTGTATGAGTGCTGTGTGTGCCTCAGTTTCCCCTATGTGCTGCACGTGTAACGAGGTGGTGGGAGACGGTGTATGTTGTTGCAGAGGGCCAGGTCTGACCTCACCTAGCAGTCTGGACCCTGAATTTAGCAACCAGTGACCCAGAGGCCTGCCCCATCTTGGAAGCCAGCCGGTCCCAGCCAGAAGAAGAGAGAGGACCCAGGTGATCTGTTTGCCTGGGACTGAAGACAAAGGATGGAGGAGGGGCTGTGGGGAAGGTGATCTAGGTGGTCGGCTGGCAGGAGGGGTCTTCTGGACTGGGGACAAAGAACAGCCTGAGCCCACCTGGCCGGGGCTGAGCCTGGCCGGGCCTGAGGGCCCCGAGAACTTCCAGGGCTGGGTTCAGACGTCCAATAAAGGGCCCTGTGTCATGCTGGCTGAGAGTCACTGTAGGCTGGAGGTCGGGCGGCGTTGCTCCCTCGGGGGGTGGAGGCCCCAGGGGGGCCAGAGTGAGGGGACTCCCTGAGGGGGCTGAGCCAGGCTCTGGAGGCTTCACAAGGTGCAGTTCCAGGGCTTAGCCCCCGAGAGAGTGGACCCCCGATCGGGCTGGCGCACTGACGACGGTCCCCCCGGACCGTACAGAGCCGAGCGAGTGCACAGCTTGCCTCTGCCGGGGATGTGTACAGCGCCCTGCGCGGGGGCACGGTATTTGTCTGAGGCGTGTGTGGCTGGGCCTGTAGCATGCCATGGGGGGTGACAGCTGGGGCGTGTGGTGCCCCGGGGCAGCCACTCTGCCCCACCATCCCTGGCTCGCTGACGCCCTTCGCTGGGAGCTCGTCCCACGGGCCCCACCCCTGCCGCAGGGTCCGGGCTGAGGAAGCTGGAGCTGCGGACTGTGGCTGGACACAGGGGTGTCTCTGACCCCTCCCCTTGGGCTGGGGCCCCGAGCGGCCTTGGGATCCTGGGGAGATGCCCACTACCTTATACCCACTGGCATGCAGTGGGGGGCACAGGTCAGTGCAGGGGCAGCCCCAGGATGGGCCAACAGGGCCTGGGGACTGAGGCCTGGGGGGAGCACGGCAGGGGGAGGTGTGGGCAGCCATCGCTGGGGTGTATGGGGGAAGGCCAATGGGCTAGGCCAGGTAGGGCAGGGCCCTTTCTGAAGGGGCTAGTGTGGAGCTGCCCGGGCTGGCCTTGGCGAGGGGCGGGGAGTGGGCAGCTTTGCCAGCCTGGAGCCCTCCCTGCAGCAGGCGGCTGGCCCAGCCGCTAACCGCCCCCAGGAGACGCCCGGAGAGCCCAGCCAGGCAGAGGTGCAGGGCAGGTTCCTGCTCAGGATCCCTGCGGCCAGGGCCAGCTGGGCTGCGTCCCCCCCCTTGCATCACCCTGCGCCACCAGGTTGGCCAAGGAGGGTGGGCACAGGGAAGGGGGCTGCTTCCCGCTAGGCAGCATCTCCGGTTGTGCAGGGA
This sequence comes from Lepidochelys olivacea, assembly GCF_965140295.1. Lineage (NCBI taxonomy): Eukaryota > Metazoa > Chordata > Testudines > Cheloniidae > Lepidochelys > Lepidochelys olivacea. Next base: position 149,202,035 of record NC_140414.1, read on the forward strand.
TCAGGGTCTGGGCGTGGGCACCCTCTGGGCAGCCGGGAGGATGCAGGACAGACTAGAGCTAAGAATAGATGCGGGACAGGGCTTCCTCTGAGACAGTTCATCTTCCTCCAGCCAGCGGCCCCCGCCTGCCCGCTGGCTCAGCCAGGGCACAGCACCCGGCCTGGCCTCCTGCCCCACTGCCCTGCTCGGGGACCCTTGGGGTGCTGGGAGCCAGGACTCCTGGGTTCTATCCCTGGCTTTGGGAGGGGAGGGGCACCTGATGGCTAGAGGGGTGGGAAGTGGGGCCTGGGAGCCAAAATGTCACTGTGCCCGAAGTTTGTTCAGGAAGTGGATACCACTCATTGCCTCAGTTTCCCCCTCTGTGATGCCTGCGCCCCCTACAGTGCAGTTCTCTCCGGAGTCTGCATGAAGCATTTGAAGTCCCCTCTGCCACGGGTCCACAGGCCCGGTACTCGCACGGCTCAGGAACGAGCCCTGGGGGAACCCCTTACTGTGCCAGCCCCCTCAGGATCACTCTCTCTCTGGGAGGGCCCCTTGGCTTCCCCACCTCCTGGGAGCGACCCTGGGAGCCTTCAGCCCCCTGGGTCGCGCCGTGAGCTCCCTGCAGCGAGGCCCCCTGACCTGGACCCCTGGGGGAGATGTGTACCCCAAAGGGAGCACTGCACCCCCACCTCCCCTGATCGGCCGGGACTCTCAGCCGGGGGCTAGCAGGTGTCTGGAACACGGTGTAGCCAGGCCTTGGCCACCACAGAGAGCAACAAGTTACAGCCTGGGCCCGCCGGGTCAGCCCCGAGCCCCCGACCCCTTTAGTCCCCGTGGGGTGCAGAAACTCTCTCCTGCCTGCAGCCGCCCCCGTGGAACCACCCCACCGGGCCCCTCCTCAGCCCTTTGTCCTCCAGCTGCTCACACCCGGCCGGCTCCCATGGCGGGGGGACCATCCAGGGACGGTCGCCAGGTACCCAACGTCCAGGCCATTGTCTTCGTCCCCAGGCCCCAGCCAGGCGCAGTCACCCCTGGATCTCTGCGAAGCGAAACAACCCTTCCCCCCACTGGATAACCAGGCAGCGCCGGGGGGAAACCGAGGCACACAAATCCAAAATATTATGAGAAATTCCCACTCGGTCACATCCCTCCCCCTTTGAGCCCGGCCCGAATGGGGTCACTTCAGCCAGTGCCTGGAGGCGTGGGGGGTTCCAACCCCCCAGCGTTGGCATCTCCCCGTTCCCACAGCAGTGCCTCCACCAGGCACCTTCGAGATTCCTTTAGCACCCTCGCTAACACGTCCCACGTCCCGTACCCAGCCCGCAGCTCGGAGCCGGGTCCCGTCCGCCCTTAGGGCCGGGCTGGTCGCTCGCACTCACGGGGGGCACAAGGAGCTGGCATGAGACCTGTGCCCGTTTGCCACCCCAAAGCCCTGGGGTTTGGAACTGGGCTGGGGTCCTGCCACTGGCTCCTCCCCGTCGTCTGCCAGGGAGCGAGGGCAGCGAACTCCCCCTCCCCGTGTCGGCCACCTGGGCTGCCCTGACCCCCAGGCTGGAGCAGGGGGTGAGCCCTTGGGCATTTGGCGATCAGCTGGGGGGGCTGCTTAATGGAGGGGCTGTTTGGTGATCGGCTGGGGGGGCTGTTTGGTGATCGGCTGGGGGAGGGGCTGGACGGTGCTCGGGTGGGGGGGCTGTTTGGTGCTCGGGTGGGGGAGGGGCTGGACGGTGCTCGGGTGGGGGGGCTGTTTGGTGATCGGCTGGGGGGGCTGCTTAATGGAGGGGCTGTTTGGTGATCGGCTGGGGGAGGGGCTGGACGGTGCTCGGGTGGGGGGAGGGGTTGGACAGTGCTCGGGTGGGGGGGCTGTTTGGTGATCGGCTGGGGGGAGGGGCTGTTTGGCGATCGGCTGGGGGAGGGGCTGGACAGTGCTCGGGTGGGGGGGCTGTTTGGTGATCGGCTGGGGGGAGGGGCTGTTTGGTGCTCGGGTGGGGGGGCTGTTTGGTGATCGGCTGGGGGAGGGGTTGGACAGTGCTCGGGTGGGGGGGCTGTTTGGTGATCGGCTGGGGGGAGGGGCTGTTTGGTGCTCGGGTGGGGGCGTCTGTTTGGCGATCAGCTGGGGGAGGGGCTGGACAGTGCTCGGGTGGGGGGGCTGTTTGGTGATCGGCTGGGGGGAGGGCCTGGACGGTGCTTGGGTGGGGGGGCTGTTTGGTGATCGGCTGGGGGGAGGGGCTGTTTGGTGCTCGGGTGGGGGGGCTGTTTGGTGATCGGCTGGGGGGAGGGGTTGGACGGTGCTCGGGTGGGGGGGCTGTTTGGTGATCGGCTGGGGGGAGGGGCTGTTTGGTGCTCGGGTGGGGGGGCTGTTTGGTGATCGGCTGGGGGGAGGGGTTGGACGGTGCTCGGGTGGGGGGGCTGTTTGGTGATTGGCTGGGGGGAGGGCCTGGACGGTGCTCGGCTGGGGGGTCTGTGGGGTGCTCGGTGCTGGGTCCCAGAACCAGGGAGGCCCAGTCGCTCTGTTTGAAGCCGCTGGCGAAGGTGGGTAACAGCCCCCCGGCCCCAGCACATCAGTCGGCCACAGGGGCAGAACGGGTGTGTCGGGGGGCAGCTCCCCCATGCCCGGACCCCACCAATAGGCTGGAAACGCAGCCGCACGTGGGCTCATTTGTCTGTCAGCAGCACGGGGGGTGAGTGCGGGGAGACCCCGGGGAGTCAGGGGGGCACTGCACAGCTGGGGGCTCCCTGCAGCCCCCCCGGAAAGCTTCTGGGATGGCACCGAGGGCACAGGGGTGTAGGCTCCCGGCTGTGCTCTGCCGCCTAGTGCCAGTGGCCCCCCATTGCTGACTGGCAGGGGGCAGCCCCCAGTGCGGGGGCGGGGGCTGTAGCTGGTCACACCCGTTCTCCTTCTCTACAGACCCGCCGGCAGCAGCAGGTGTCAGAAAAGACCCCCCCAGCCTAACCGAACCCCCCCAGCCTAACCAAACCCCCTGAGCCAGCCCCTGCCAGGGAAAAGCCCCACACCCCACTCCCTGCCCCCCCAGCCTAACCGAACCCCCCCAGCCTAACTGAACCCCCCCAGCCAGCCCCTGCCAGGGAAAAGCCCCACACCCCACTCCCTGCCCCCCCAGCCTAACCGAACCCGCCCAGCCAGCCCCTGCCAGGGAAAAGCCCCACACCCCACTCCCTGCCCCCCCAGCCTAACCGAACCCCCCCAGCCTAACCGAACCCCCTGAGCCAGCCCCCGCCAGGGAAAAGCCCCACACCCCACTCCCTGCCCCCCAGCCTAACCGAACCCCCCCAGCCTAACCAAACCCCCTGAGCCAGCCCCCGCCAGGAAAATCCCCACACCCCACTCCCTGCCCCCCCCAGCCTAACCGAACCCCCTGAGCCAGCCCCCGCCAGGAAAATCCCCACACCCCACTCCCTGCCCCCCCCAGCCTAACCGAACCCCCTGAGCCAGCCCCCGCCAGGAAAATCCCCACACCCCACTCCCTGCCCCCCCCAGCCTAACCGAACCCCCTGAGCCAGCCTCTGCCAGGGAAAAGCCCCACACCCCACTCTCTGCCCCCCCCAACCTAACCAAACCCTCCCAGCCTAACCGACCCCCCCACCTGCCCCCACCAGGGAAAGGCCCCACACCCCACTCCACATCCCCCCTCCAGCTTAACCGAACCCCCCCAGCCAGCCCAGCCCTAGGGGGGAAAGGCCGCACGACCCACTCCCTGTCCCCCCAGCCTAACCGAACCCCCCCAGCCAGCCCCCACCAGGGAAAGGCCCCGTGCCCCACCCCCCGCACCCTGAGCCTAACCGACCCCCCCACCTCCCCACACCAGGGAAAGGCCCCACACCCCACTCCACATCCCCCATCCAGCTTAACTGAACCCCCCCTGCCTGCCCCTGCCAGGGAAGGGCCCCGTGCCCCACTCCCCAACCTCCAGCCCTAGGGCCGGGGCAGGACTTTCCCTCCACACCCCGACCTGGGGGGCAGAGCCTGGCAGCCGGAGGTCGGGGTTGGGGGAGGCCCCTGCTTGTAAGCGGCTGGTGGAGGGGGGCCCCGGCCAGGTGGCCGGGGGGGGCATATCCATTACAGCACATGGGCTCATTTGTCTGGCAGTAACGACGGGGCGCCCGGCGCTGATGCCCCCCCAGCTAGCCCCAGCCCCAGCCACTGTGCTAGCAGCCTGGCTGTGCCCCCCCTGCAGAGACCCCCGGGGCTAGGCCATCCCAGCGCCCCCCCGGCCCCCCCGGGCAGAGGAAGGCCGCGCCAGGCGCTGGCCCTTTGAGGGGCTCCAGCTGAGCCCCCGATGACAGACGCGGCGCGCCCTTGACGAGTTCATCCTACAGCTGAGCCTGTCCGTTACCTCCCCGCCTGGGGGGAGGGGGCATTTCCAGCCTCACACCGCAGCCCCCCCACGCCCCCCCCGATCCCCCTGCCCCTGCCCAAGGGACCGTGGGGCGGAGGGGCAATCGTCCAGCCCCCCCGAGCTGCCACTGAAACACTGGCAGGCCCAGCCAGACCCATTCCTCTGTACCCCCCCGGGGGCCCCCAGCTCTCCTGCTGGCGTCATGGGGCCAGGTGCCTGGCTCGGAGCAGCCCAGGGGGCTCGGGTCCTGGAGCCCCCCCGGAGCACGGGGAGGGGCTGCATGCACCCCGGGGCCTGTTGGGGGCTGTCTGCATTGCCATCCATCCCAGTGAGAGTTCCTAGGCCCCCCCAGACTCCCTTGGGGGGAGCTGGCCCCAGTGCGGGTGCCCCCCACGGGACCATTGGCCCCTGGCCCCAGTTTTACCCCAGGCTCCGGCCTTGTGGAAACCTGGACCCCTCTCCGCGCCTCAGCTCCACAGGCCAGGAGGGACCCGCAACACCTGCTACCCCGTAACACTGCACAACACCCCCCGACACTGCACCACCCCACAGCCCCCCAACGCCGCTCCCCCCAACACCCGCACCCCCCAACACCCGCACCCCCACAGCCCCCGTAACACTGCACAACACCCCTCGACGCTGCACCACCCCACAGCCCCCCAACACCCGCACCCCCCAACACCGCACCCCCACAGCCCCCGTAACACTGCACAACACCCCCCGACACTGCACCACCCCACAGCCCCCCAACGCCGCTCCCCCCAACACCCGCACCCCCCAACACCCGCACCCCCACAGCCCCCGTAACACTGCACAACACCCCTCGACGCTGCACCACCCCACAGCCCCCCAACACCCGCACCCCCCAACACCGCACCCCCACAGCCCCCGTAACACTGCACAACACCCCCCGACACTGCACCACCCCACAGCCCCCCAACGCCGCTCCCCCCAACACCCGCACCCCCCAACACCCGCACCCCCACAGCCCCCGTAACACTGCACAACACCCCTCGACGCTGCACCACCCCACAGCCCCCCAACACCCGCACCCCCCAACACCGCACCCCCACAGCCCCCATAACACTGCACAACACCCCCCGACACTGCACCACCCCACAGCCCCCCAACACCCGCACCCCCCAACGCCGCACCCCCCACAGCCCCCGTAACACTGCACAACACCCCTCGACACTGCACCACCCCACAGCCCCCCAACACCCGCACCCCCCAACGCCGCACCCCCCACAGCCCCCGTAACACTGCACAACACCCCTCGACACTGCACCACCCCACAGCCCCCCAACACCCGCACCCCCCAAGGCCGCACCCCCACAACCCACCAACACCCGCACCCACCAACGCCGCACCCCCACAGCACCCTCAACACTGCACAACACCCCTCGACGCTGCACCACCCCACAGCCCCCCAACACCCGCACCCCCCAACACCCGCACCCCCCAACACCCGCACCCCCACAGCCCCCGTAACACTGCACAACACCCCTCGACGCTGCACCACCCCACAGCCCCCCAACACCCGCACCCCCCAACGCCGCACCCCCCACAGCCCCCGTAACACTGCACAACACCCCTCGACACTGCACCACCCCACAGCCCCCCAACACCCGCACCCCCCAACGCCGCACCCCCACAGCCCCCGTAACACTGCACAACACCCCCCGACACTGCACCACACCACAGCCCCCCAACACCCGCACCCCCCAACGCCGCACCCCCCAACGCCACACCCCCACAGCCCCCGTAACACTGCACAACACCCCCCGACGCTGCACCACCCCACAGCCCCCCAACACCCGCACCCCCCAACACCCGCACCCCCACAACCCACCAACACCCGCACCCCGCAACGCCGCACCCCCCACAGCCCCCGTAACACTGCACAACACACCCCGACGCTGCACCACCCCACAGCCCCCCAACACCCGCACCCCCCAACGCCGCTCCCCCACAACCCACCAACACCCGCACCCCCCAACGCCGCACCCCCACAGCCCCCGTAACACTGCACAACACCCCTCGACACTGCACCACCCCACAGCCCCCCAACACCCGCACCCCCCAACGCCGCACCCCCACAGCCCCCGTAACACTGCACAACACCCCCCGACACTGCACCACACCACAGCCCCCCAACACCCGCACCCCCCAACGCCGCACCCCCCAACGCCACACCCCCACAGCCCCCGTAACACTGCACAACACCCCCCGACGCTGCACCACCCCACAGCCCCCCAACACCCGCACCCCCCAACACCCGCACCCCCACAACCCACCAACACCCGCACCCCGCAACGCCGCACCCCCCACAGCCCCCGTAACACTGCACAACACCCCCCGACGCTGCACCACCCCACAACACCCCAACACCCGCACCCCCCAAGGCCGCACCCCCACAACCCACCAACACCCGCACCCACCAACGCCGCACCCCCACAGCACCCTCAACACTGCACAACACCCCTCGACGCTGCACCACCCCACAGCCCCCCAACACCCGCACCCCCCAACACCGCACCCCCCACAGCCCCCGTAACACTGCACAACACCCCTCGACGCTGCACCACCCCACAGCCCCCCAACACCCGCACCCCCCAACGCCGCACCCCCCAACGCCGCACCCCCACAGCCCCCGTAAAACTGCACAACACCCCTCGACGCTGCACCACCCCACAGCCCCCCAACACCCGCACCCCCCAACGCCGCACCCCCACAACCCCTGTAACACTGCACAACACCCCCCGACACTGCACCACCCCACAGCCCCCGAACACCCGCACCCCCCAACGCCGCACCCCCCAACGCCGCACCCCCCAACGCCGCACCCTCAACACTGCACAACACCCCTCGACGCTGCACCACCCCACAACACCCCCATACCCGCACCCACCAACGCCGCACCCCCACAACCCCCCAACACCCGCACCCACCAACGCCGCACCCCCACAACCCCCCAACACCCGTACCCATCAACGCCGCACCCCCACAGCACCCTCAACACTGCACAACACCCCTCGACGCTGCACCACCCCACAACCCCCCAACACCCGCACCCACCAACGCCGCACCCCCACAATCCCCCAACACCCGCACCCATCAACGCCGGACCCCCACAACCCCCCCAACACCCGCACCCATCAACGCCGCACCCCCACAACCCCCCCAACACCCGCACCCACCAATGCCGCACCCCCACAACTCCCCAACACCCGCACCCATCAACGCCGCACCCCCACAACCCCCCAACACCCGCACCCACCAACGCCGCACCCGCCCAACCCCCCCCAACACCCGCAGCCCCACAACCCCCCAACACCCGCACCCACCAACACCGCACCCCCACAGCACCCTCAACACTGCACAACACCCCTCGACGCTGCACCACCCCACAACACCCCCATACCCGCACCCATCAACGCCACACCCCCACAACCACCTCAACACCCGCACCCATCAATGCCGCACCCCCACAACCCCCTCAACACTGCACAACACCCCTCGACACTGCACATAACCCCCCGCACACACATCCCCACAATACTGCACAACACCCTCAATGCTGCATAACAACCCCACACAACACCTACACCCCTCAACAGTACACAACCTCCCACCCCCATACAAAATCCCTACCCGCACAACACCGCACAACACCCAACACCCGCAATGCTGAATAACAACCCTGTACAACACCCCCATCCCTCAACGCTGCACAACATACATGCCCCCGCACAACACCCACACCCCCAATGCCGCACAACCTCCCACCCCACACAACAGCCCAGCACGTGCACAACACCCACACCCCTCCACACCTGCACACCACAACACTGCACAACACCCCGCAACGCTGCATAACAACCCTGCACAATACCTGCACCCCTCTACACTGCACCCCCCACCACACCCTCACCCCAGCACAACACCCCCACATCTGTACAACACCCACTTCCTCAACACTGTACACCCTCACAACACCTGCACCCCCACACAACACCCACACAGCTGCAACAGTGCACCACACCTCTGCACAATGCCTGCACACCCCGCACAATACCCCCAATGCTGCATAAGAACCCCACACAACACCCCCCCACAGAGCCGCGCTCCCCATCCTCTCACAACACCCGTACTCCTGCAATGTGGCACTCCCCCCCCCCACGCTATAGCCCAGGCTGCCAGGCGCCCCTCTAGCTGAGCACTGTCTCATTGTTTCCTTGTGCGATGAAGTGGGATTTTTTGGTAATTTTATCAGGCCTGGATATGCCTCAGTTTCCCCTGTATGCTGCACTGTCCCCTGGGGTGGAAAGGGCCATTTGCTCACAGGCAAGCTCAGACCCAGGTGTGAACAGCACCTGGCTGGCTGGGGCTAAGTGGGTCCCTGCAAAGGGACTGGCTGAGGCCGACCCCACATCAGCGGAGAACCCAATATGACGACAATGGCAAATCCAACCACCGCGACTTTGACGCCTAGCGACTGACGTCCATGGATGGTCACGTCCACAGGGAGCCAGCAGCAGCTCCCTAGCTCGGGAACAAGGGCTGGGGGGCAGGGGTACGCGTGAGCTGTGGGATGCAGTCCAGGCTTCACTGGAGTCATGGACGAGATCAGCCGGATGGACAGGCAGAGCTTCAACCAAGGGTCACTTGTGATGAAGTGGGAATGTTCTTAATGTTTTCTCTGAATACTGTGTGGGTGCCTCAGTTTCCCCTATGCATTTCTTAAGTATCCAGGGGGGGATAAGGGGGTGGGATTGTTGCAGAGCAGAGCGCCAGTGTGAGGATGAGGCACAGAGAATGGGCGACACCCTGTCTCCTGATGGCCTGGGCCCCTCCCCTGCAAGGTGCCAACTGAAGGGGTTGGAGACCAAAGGGATCAGGTGGCCTCCTGGCCGGGGAAAGAGACAAAGGAGAGGAGGGGTGGGAGAGTTTCAGTTTGCAGCTGGCTGGGGAAATGGAGGGAGGCCCAGAACTGGGTTCTGGGCTCCCTACCCCCCAAGATGTCTGCTAGGCCACAGCCCCCTACCACCGCAGCCCAGCGCGAGGCCCACGTCGCCATGGGCCTGGGACACAGCAACTGCCAAGCATCCCCCTCTGACACTCAGGGGACTGAGGTCTGCTCTGCCCCAAGGCCCCCAGCCCTGAGTGGGGGTGTCACGGGGTCCCCGGGCGATGCTCTGGAACTGCTCCCCATGAAGCCAGGCAGGACTCTGGGGAAGTCTCCTCTCGGGGAGCAGCCTGTCTGCAGGACACACAGCTCACCTGGCTCCACCTTCCTGGGTCTGACCTCGGAGCATTCAGCCTCCTCTGCCCCTCCCTGCGCTTCCCACAGCCAGTCCGCCCAGGCGGGGTCCTGGGGAAGCCAGAGGGTCCTGCCCCCCAACTCCGCAGTCAAACGTGACTCTCAGCCAGCCAGTAAAACAGAAGGTTTATTAGACGACAGGAACATGGTCTAAAACAGAGCTTGTAGGTGCAAAGAACCGGACCCCTCAGCTGGGTCCATTTTGGGGGGCAGTAAGCCAGACAACCCCGTCTGCCCTTCACTCCATGTCCCAGCCAGCCCCAAACTGAAACTCCCTCCAGTCCCCCCTCCTCTGGGCTTTGTCCCTTTTCTGGGCCAGGAGGGCACCTGATTCCTTTGTTCTCCAACCCTTTAGCTCTCACCTTGCAGGGGGGAAGGGCCAGGCCATCAGTGGCCAGGAAACAGGGTGTCGGCCATTCTCTGTGTCCAGATCCCTGCACACACCGGCCCTCTAGGGCTCTGCAAGGATCATACACCCTTACCCCACCCCCTAGATACTTAAGAACTGCCTAGGGGAAACTGAGGCACCCCCACACTATTCAGAGGAAACATTAAGAACAGTCCTGCTTTGTCACAGGGGGGCAGCAGCCCAGGGAGCGAGTGAATCCCCCAGCTGGGCACTGCCCTGTGTCCAGCCCCTGCCCTGCGGAGCCCACATGGGCCAGGCCAGGCACTGGCTGCTGACAGGGCAGGACCCAGCTGTTAATGTGAAGCTGGAAAGATGTTAGCTCCCAGCCGAGCAGCCCCCAGAGTCACCGGCCCGGTCCCCCGGCAGCAGTGGCTGGGCCGCAGGAACAGGTAATTAAAGCCAAGTGAGCATGGCAAATCAGCCCCCCCCCGTCCCCCCAGCTCCCTGGGACACGCTCAGCTGCGGGGTTGGGAGCAGACCCCTGGGTGCCAGCCACTGCCCCACAACTCCTGGTGCCACCTCCATCCCAGCAGCGGGCAGCCCAGCCACTGTCTGCCTGCACCCCCCCCCCCGCTGGGTCTGAGTGCCCCCCCAGGTGCCAGGGCAGCTGTCAGCCCATGACAGATGGGCCCGTGTCCAGAGATCCGCCCGGGGGGGCACTCGGAGCCTGGCACAGCAGGGACGAGCACCCAAAACCCCGGGCCAAACTTTCCCTTTCCGCGGCCCTGCCCCCAAAGGCAGGAGCCCCAGCGGGGGACAGTGCTGGGACCGGGGGGGGGGGGGGGGTCAGGCACAGCTGGCTGGAAGCATGGAGCCCCCCCCAGCCAGCCGCGCCCCCCATTCCCGGCAGCATTCCTGCCCCTCAGTCCCAGTGCAGGCAGGCCGCTCATTTACCAATGTCAGCCGCCCAGTTGGTTTGAATTAGCCTCCTTGTGCTGTCCCAGCCGGGCTGATAAGTGGGGGGCGCGGGGGGTGCGGGATGCGCCGAGGGATCAGCCAGCTCTGGCCCGGCTCCGGCTTCCTGCTCTGCTCTGTGTAACGCCGGAGCCCCCGGCCTGCGTCTGACAGGCTGGGGCTGCAGGAGCCAGAGCCCGTGGTGACAGACACAGCAAAGGGCCCCTCGCCCGGGCTCCAGGCCTGCCAGCGCCCCCCCCAGGGACTGGGCCCTGCCCTGCTGGGCCCGTCTCCCTGGCTCTGCCCGGCCGGCTGACGGGGCGAGGGGCTGTCCCGTCCCGGGGGCGTCCGAACGGCACCGACCCTCTGGGGGGAGGTGCTGCCGTGGGGGAAGCAGGCGGGGGGCTCGGAGTCTCCAGGGGCAGCAGGGCATGGAGGGCTGGGAGTCCCCGTGTTCAGGGGGGCTGTGGGGAGGCTGGGTGGGGAGGACCCATGTTCAGGGGGGCTGGGAGACCCCAGCCCCATCTCTGGGCTGGCTCCGCGCGGTCCCAGCTGGCTTTGCCCTGTGCCCTCTGCTCTGCTTTTCACCAGTTACTTGGCAGCGGGCGAGCGCTCGGCCCTAGGCTGCCCCCCCGGCCTGCCGGCCGCCTGAGGGATGGCCAACAGCTGGGCTGGGCACTGCGCAGGCCCGCGTGGGAAGGGCAGGGCCGGGGTAACCAGATCCCCCCCAGGGGCTCCCGGGCCCGGGGTCAGCCCAGCCGCGCAGAGCTCAGGGGTTAAGGATCGGCCACGGGGATGCGCTGCTAATTGCCAGGCCGTGCGGCATAAATCACAGAGCCACAGGCAGCCCCCTCCCGCTCAGCCCCTCCCCAACCCAGCCCCGGTGGGGCGATGAACGACCGGCTGCCCCCACAGCCAGACAGGGCACAGAGCCGCCCGGCCAGCAAACCGGGGGCTGCGGGTCGGGAGTGAGGGGCACCAGCAGAGCTGGGGGGCAGGGCAGGGATCGCGGGGGCCGCAGGTCAGGATTGAGGGGCGGTGGCAGAGCTGGGGGGGGCCAGGCTGGGGGAATCCCTGATTTCTCTCCCACCCCCTTATCAGATTTCCCTGACACAGCTGAGGGTCTCGTACTGCGGGGGCAGGGAAAGTTTCCACCTGTTCTCCCAGGGAAACCCTGGGACGTGGGCGCCCGACTGGTTCCTGTGTCTTGGGGGGGGGGGGGGAGTGCAGGGCCACAGCACGAAAGGGGGGTTCCTACTACTGGGTGGAGGAAGCTCCTTTAGGACAAGTCCAAGGCTGAGCGGCCGGGATCCCGTGCAGCCGTCAGGGGCCCTGGCCAGGGCCTGCTGCAGCTGTGGGCCTGCCCCACGCCCGCGGGAGGCTGGCCTGTGACTGAGCTGGGGGGGCGGGGGGGGGGGGACAGGACCCAGCGTCCTGTCTCAGTTCTGGGACCAGGTGCTGTGGGCCACGGGCCACGTGAGGGATAAACAGCCCGGGAGCCAGCCCCGCGCCAGAGGCAGGGCCCAAGACAGCCAGCCCCAAGGAGCAGTAGCCCCAGGGCAAGCCCCAGCCTGGAGGACAAGGGGGCATCGGCAGCCCCCCGAGAAGAGGCAGTGAGCGCCATGACGGAGCGCCCCTGCCATGCGGCCGCTCCAGGCGGGGAAGCTGAGGCCCCAGGACATCTCAAGAAACCTTGGGTTCCTGGGGCCTGCCCAGGAATCGCCCAGCCCAGGGCTCCGCTGCCCCGGGCAGCACCAACACGGCCGGGACGGGGCCGGGACGGGGCCGGGACAGTCACCGTCAGGGGGAGATGGGGCCATGCTCCCTGCCTGCCTGGGGCTGCGCCTCCTGCCCCCCCTCAGGGCTGCGCTCTCTGCTCAGCCCCCCACTCCTGGCCACGCTCTCTGCCAAGCCAGCTGCGTTCCCTGCCAGGTCTGCTTTTCAGGACTGGGCGGCGCGGGCTGGGCACTGGGCCAGGGCCAGGCTCAGGGGCACCTGTTGGGTCTCCAGGAATAGGAGACACCAGCTGCTTGGCTCGTGTTTGCTGCTGGCCAGCCGGTCCAGCCGCAGCTCAACAAGCCACTCGGTGCAGGGGCCGGCCCGTGACCTGCCGTGGGGAGCAGGGCCCAGCACCTCCCCCAGTGCCCCCATGGACAAGGGTGCCCCTCCGCCTTTCCCTAACCCAGCAGCCTGGGCACAGCCCATTCTCCCCTGTGCTCACTGCCAGGTCTGCCGAGGCCTCCTGGGGCCAGAGGAATTCAGGGGGCGCCCCCCTGCAGGCAGTGCCCCGACCCCCAGCAGCCCCGGACCTGCCGCGTTCTGCCCAGCTGCCTGCAGTACCGTGCCCACAAGAGTGGCGAATTGGCCGAGTGTGGTGAAGCCAGCCGGGGGAAGGCCCCCCCCAGGAATCCCAGGGCCCATGACTTTATCATGGCTCATTATCTGCACTGCAGAGGGGCAGCCCCACGGCCCCAGGCCCATTATTTCCCCATCACTCCGGGGGGCGGGGTTGGCAGGGGGACGAGACGCCCGAGGCGGCTCTGATGGTGATTAATCTATTGAGTGCAACAGAGCAACTGGCGCTGGGTAAACGTCTCCATGCGGCTCCCTCCCTCGCTACAAGGGAACGGGGGGCACCGTGGGGCCGCGGCACCCGGGGCCCCCTGCATGGCGCAGGAACGGCTGTGTGGGAAGGGGGGCCGGGGCCGGCGCGTGGGAGGGCTGGGTACTGCCGCGGGCAGGGGGGTGTGTGTTTGTTCCCTCCCATGGGCGCTGCCTGGCGCTTGCCCAGCACGGCTCCCCTGCCCCCCTCTCCCCCGGTGCCACGCGCGCCGGCCGGCCAGGGATTTTCAACTGTTTTATTCAAAAAATAGACTCGGGCTGGGGCAGGAGGGTTTAAGTTAGGGGGGGCTGCAGGGTTCGGGGGTCTCTGGGCAGGGCAGCGCCCTCGGCCCAGCCCCCTACCTCCTCTTCTCCTTCACGCTGTAATGCAGGAGCAGGGGCGCAGGCTGCAAGGCAAGAGAGTGGCCGTGAGAAGAGCAGGACGGCCAGCGGGACCACCCCTCCTGGCCCCCCCAGCGCACCCCCCTGCCACCCCCCCAGCGCAGCCAGACCCCACCAGTGCACCCCCTGCGAGCTCAAGCGAGGGAGAAGCGCCCAGCCTCCCCGGCACTCGGCAGGAGAAACAACGGGCCGGACTCTGGCGGGCAGCACCAGGCCAGGGCTGGGGCCGGCTGCGTGCCGGGGAGAGCGAGGGCCCTGCCCCCCAACGTGCCCAGTGCGGCTGCCGGGCTGCGCTCACGCGACAGGTACCCTGGCCCGACGCCCCCCGCCCAGGCCAGGGCCCGCGGCCCCGCACCCACCTTGCCGAACCAGCGGGATAGCCACAGCTGCTTCATGGTCATGTGATCCGGGAGCACCTCGCTGCCGTAAAGGATCTGCACCTGCCACGGAGACGCTGCATCACCAGGTGGATGGGCACTGCCCCCGGTGCCCGGCCTGAGACCCGCCCCCGGCCCCCCGGTGCCCGGCCTGAGACCCGCCCCCGGCCCCTCCAACCGCACCTGCAACCCCCCCGCCCCCAGCCCCCCGGCCTGAGACCCGCCCCCGGCCCCTCCAACCGCACCTGCAACCCCCCCGCCCCCAGCCCCCCGGTGCCCGGCCTGAGACCCGCCCCCGGCCCCTCCAACCGCACCTGCAACCCCCCCGCCCCCAGCCCCCCGGCCTGAGACCCGCCCCCGGCCCCTCCAACCGCACCTGCAACCCCCCCCCCCAGCCCCCGGCCTGAGACCCGGCCCCTCCAACCGCACCTGCAACCCCCCCTCCAACCCCCCCGGTGCCCGGCCTGAGACCCGCCCCCGACCCCCCGGTGCCCGGCCTGAGACCCGCCCCCGGCCCCCCGGTGCCCGGCCTGAGACCCGCCCTCGGCCCCTCCAACCGCACCTGCAACCCCCCCCCCAGCCCCCCGGTGCCCGGCCTGAGACCCGCCCCCGGCCCCCCGGTGCCCAGCCTGAGACCCGCCCCCGGCCCCTCCAACCGCACCTGCAACCCCCCCTCCCAGCCCCCCGGTGCCCGGCCTGAGACCCGCCCCCGGCCCCTCCAACCGCACCTGCAACCCCCCCCCCAGCCCCCCGGTGCCCGGCCTGAGACCCGCCCCCGGCCCCTCCAACCGCACCTGCAACCCCCCCGCCCCCAGCCCCCCGGTGCCCGGCCTGAGACCCACCCCCGGCCCCCCGCCTGAGACCCGTCCCCGTCCCCTCCAACCGCACCTGCAACTCCCCCGCCCCCGGCCCCCCGGTGCCCAGCCTGAGACCCGCCCCCAGCCCCTCCAACCGCACCTGCAACCCCCCCCACCCAGCCCCCCAGTGCCCGGCCTGAGACCCGTCCCCGGCCCCTCCAACCGCACCTGCAACTCCCCCGCCCCCGGCCCCCCGGTGCCCAGCCTGAGACCCGTCCCCAGCCCCTCCAACCGCACCTGCAACCCCCCCCCCAGCCCCCCGGTGCCCGGCCTGAGACCCGCCCCCGGCCCCTCCAACCGCACCTGCAACCCCCCCGCCCCCAGCCCCCCGGTGCCCGGCCTGAGACCCACCCCCGGCCCCCCGCCTGAGACCCGTCCCCGTCCCCTCCAACCGCACCTGCAACTCCCCCGCCCCCGGCCCCCCGGTGCCCAGCCTGAGACCCGCCCCCAGCCCCTCCAACCGCACCTGCAACCCCCCCCACCCAGCCCCCCAGTGCCCAGCCTGAGACCCGCCCCCAGCCCCTCCAACCGCACCTGCAACCCCCCCCCACCCAGCCCCCCAGTGCCCGGCCTGAGACCCGTCCCCGGCCCCTCCAACCGCACCTGCAACTCCCCCGCCCCCGGCCCCCCGGTGCCCAGCCTGAGACCCGTCCCCAGCCCCTCCAACCGCACCTGCAACCCCCCCGCCCCCAGCCCCCCGGTGCCTGGCCTGAGACCCGCCCCCAGCCCCTCCAACCGCACCTGCAACCCCCCCGCCCCCAGCCCCCCGGTGCCCGGCCTGAGACCCGCCCCCGGCCCCCCGCCTGAGACCCGTCCCCGGCCCCTCCAACCGCACCTGCAACTCCCCCGCCCCCGGCCCCCCGGTGCCCAGCCTGAGACCCGTCCCCAGCCCCTCCAACCGCACCTGCAACCCCCCCGCCCCCAGCCCCCCGGTGCCTGGCCTGAGACCCGCCCCCAGCCCCTCCAACCGCACCTGCAACCCCCCCCCACCCAGCCCCCCAGTGCCCGGCCTGAGACCCGCCCCCAGCCCCTCCAACCGCACCTGCAACCCCCACCCAGCCCCCCGGTGCCCGGCCTGAGACCCGCCCCCGGCCCCCCGGTGCCCAGCCTGAGACCCGCCCCCGGTGCCCGGCCTGCCAGCCTCCTGCGAGTGGCCCAGCCCGGGCTGGCAGCGCCGGCCCCGGCCCCCCCGGCTCACTCACGTGCTGCAGCCCCAGCCCCAGGCGGTGGCACAGGACCCTGCGCAGGTGACGCACCTGGGCCCGCACCGAGCAGCGCACGTACTTCTGCTGCAAGGGAGAGCGGGGTGAGGGCAGGGCGCCGGAGGGGCACCCCCCCCCAAGAGTGCACCTCCCCCGGCCAGCCACGGCCCCCCCCGCTCCCCCAGCACGCATCCCCCGGCCAGCCGCGGCCCCCCCCGCTCCCCCAGCACGCACCCCCTGGCCAGCCGCCCCCCCAGAGTGCACCTCCCCCGGCCAGCCCCTGCCCCCCCAGAGTGCACCTCCCCCGGCCAGCCCCTGCCCCCCCAGCACGCATCCCCCGGCCAGCCCCCCACCCCCAGAGTGCACCTCCCCTGGCCAGCCCCTGCCTCCCCAGCACGCATCCCCCGGCCAGCCCCGCACCCCAGAGTGCACCTCTCCCGGCCAGCCCCTGCCCCCCCCCCGCTCCCCCAGCACGCACCCCCTGGCCAGCCCCCCCCCCAGAGTGCACCTCCCCCGGCCAGCCCCTGCCCCCCCAGCACGCACCCCCCGGCGACTCCCAGCACGCACCCCCCGGCCACCCACGGCCCCCCCCGCTCCCCCAGGCCAGCCCCCCTGCACCTCCCCCAGCCAGCCCCTGCCCCCCCACTCCCCCAGCACGCATCCCCCGGCCAGCCCCCCCTGCACACACCCCCAGCCAGCCCCTCCATGCCCTGGCTACTCCACACAGACCCCCCAGGGCTCCCCCTGACCACCTCCCACCCCCAGCGCTGCACCTCGCTCCCCCCCAGGCCACCCCCCCCGTCCCTACCCTGGTGCAGTGTTTCCTGGGCAGGGCTCTGGGCTGGCACAGCCCCCTTTGGGCCAGGGGCAGGGGGCATCCCTGGCATGGACCCAGCAGGAATTGGGACACGCCGATGCCCAGCCCAGGGGTGTGGGTCCGATGGGGGACACAGGAAGCATCAGTGGAAGGAGCCACCCAGGCTGCCCTCCCCCCACCCCTGGCAAGGGGCCTGGCCACTGCCTCCAGCCCCCCGAGATAGCAAGACAGGATCCCGGGGCTGTGGGGGCCTCGCACAGCGCTGGCAGGTCAAGCTCCCAGCCCAACCCCCGCAAGGGAGCCGGACAGCTGGGGGGGAGAGCCAGGCCCTGGCCAGCTGGGGGACGAGGACCTGGCTGAGAGGAGCCAGTGTCCTCACCGGCCTGCTCCCAGACGGCTGAGAGAAGGCAGGAAACACTGGCCCCCGGCCCCCAGCGTGCTGGCCCCAGCGCCCCCGTGGGAGCCAGGCAGGCTCGTGGTGCCCCCGGCTGCCAGCAGACGGCACCATGTCTGCGCACGCGGGGAGCCACCCCCTGCCTGGCCTTACCTGCAGACCAGTCTTGTTCTTCTCTTTGCTGGAGCTGGGGAGAGACCAGAGGGGACGGCCCATGAGAGCTGGGAGTGCTGGCCTGGCCAGGGGCAAACCCTGCCAGGGGCAAACACCTAGTGCCCACAGGGCGGGTGCAACATGGGCACTGCCTGGCCCTCTTCACAGCACCTCCCCCTGGGAGCTCCTAAACCCAGCCTCATCGCTTCCACCCCACACCCCAGAGCCCCTAGCCGCAGACACCCCCCGGCCAGATGGGACCCTGCGCTCCCCTCGTCGGCCCCGGGGAACACAGGCCAGACCACCCTGCACTGCTCCTGCTCGAACAGGAGCCGCATCTTAGAGACACACCAGCCCTGACCCTCCCTGCGGAAACGGCTCGTGGGTCACTCCCCTCCCGGCCACCATGTGGGCTTCACGTCCCGTCTGAACGTGGCTAGCCTCAGCTTCCAGCCCCCAGCATGTGTTAGCCTGTCCTCTGCCAGGCCGAAGGGCCCTGGACCGCCACATTTCTGCTCCACGCGTAGGTGCCGACAGACGGGGACCCAGCCACCCTGACCCTTCTCTTTAACTCGACCAGGCTCCCTGCGTCTCTCACTCCAGGGCAGGTTTCTAACCCTTCCATCGCTCCCACGGCTCTTCTCCACCCCCTCCAAGTTCTCAACGTCCCTCTTGACCTGTGGGCACCAGAGCCAGACACAGGATCCCAGCAGCAGCCACCCCAGAAAATCACCCCTCGGCTCCTGCTCGACATCCCCCGTTTACACAGCTCAGGACGGCATTCGCCTTCTGGCCACAGCGTGGCAGTCAGCCACCCACCCACCACGAGCCCCGCCGGTACGGACGGCCTGCGGCCTTTGTCCCTTTCACCCTGGTGCTTGTGCCCAGCCTGCCACGCGACCAGCTTGCTCTGTGACAGACCTGCCCTCACCGCTCCCCCCTGCCCCGACCTTAGGGCCACCTGCCAACTTCACCAGGGAGGGGTCCATGGGCCGGGCAGACCAGAGCTGCCTTTGCAGCCAGGCCCGAGGCTGGGTCTTTGGGATGGACAGAGCTCATACCCAGCAGGGGGCGCTCTCCCCTCTCCCCCACTGCGTGCTATGGGGTGCTGGACTGCTGGCCGTTCCGCCTCCCGAACCCCACGTAAACCCGGAGCCCGACCCCAGGCCCAGTACCTCCGTCCTCCGGCCCCTCCCCAGAGAGGTCGCATTAACCCTGGCGCTCTGGGCAAAGTCTCACTCCGGAATCCCCCTCGGTCTCCCTAAGGCCCCAGCACAGCCTCCATGGAGCCAGGACTCCCGCGGGCAGCTGGGGGCTATTAAACAGGCGAGTCCCACCCCAGCGCTGGCTGCATGGCTGTGGTGTGCGTGGGTTTCAGAGCAGGCACGGAGGGATCCGGGCAGAGCTGGGGGCACTGGGAGGGAAGCCCAGGGCTGGAGAGCAGGGAACTGTGGATCAGCATCGAGAGGCACGTCGTCACCCCCAGTCCTGGGCAGGGTTCAGTGACCCCATCTGCTGAGCCCCTGCCACGGGCACCGCCCCACTGACCTCTGCCGCTCCAGGCACAGGGAGACGTGCTCGTCGAAGCGGTAGTAGTGAGCACGGGAGTGGTCGAAGCTGCTGTAGGGCAAACCCATCGTGTCGACCACGGGATCTGGGGGGGACGCACGGCAGTGAGACGGGGACAGCGATGGGCCCAGCCCCCCGCAGCCAGCGAACGGGGCCCACAGGGCACGAGAGCAGCCCAGCAGACAGCAGTGAGTGGGGCAGGATGGATGCCCCAGGGAGAGGCAGCTACAGCCTGCCCCCACTGCCCCAGCCCCAGAGCCCCCTCCCCCTGCCGCCCCATCCCACCCCCCCAGCTCCGTAGAGACCCTTCCTCCACATCCCCCTGTGCTCCCCGAGCTCTGCGGAGCCCCCTCCCCCTGCTACCCCATCCCTCCGTCCTGCCCCCCCCAGCTCCACAGAGCCCCCTCCCCTGCCACCCCGTCCCACCCCCCGCAGCTCCTCCCTCCCTCCCCATCGCCCTGTTCTCCCCCAGCTCCATGAAGCCCTCCTCCCCCTGCCACCCCACTGTCCCCCCACCCCCAGCACGGGGCTCAGAGCCCCCCCAGGCTAGGCACAGCGCACTGTGAGTATCGCACCCTCGCTGCTGGGCTGGGTCACTCGGTCGAGGCCGCGCGACTGGTAGAATTCCCGGATCCGCTTCTCCTCGCCTGCAGTGAGAGGGGGCAGCGCTCGGCCAGCTTCCCGCACTAGGGAGGGCCCCCGGCCTCCCCCACCCCGCCCCACCCCACACACACAGGGCCCCTGGCCTCCCCCGAGTAGGGCCTGGCCCAGGCTGTGTGCTCTGGGGTGAAGGCAGCCTTGCCCTGCCCAAGTAGCCCTGGCCGGGCAGGGGACTGAGAAGCACCAGGGCTGTGGTGTGGAGCCATCGACTGGGCATCTGCCAGCGGCAGGCCCGGCCCTTTGTGCTGATGGCTCCCTACACAGGGGCTGCAGGTGGGGCACGGACAGCAGAGCCCCCCCACCCCAGCCCCTGGGGCTCACAGCCCCCCCATCACAGCAGAGCCCCCCGGCCTCATCCCTGCCCCCCACAGCAGAGCCCCCCCCCACAGTCACCCCCCACTCACTTTCCTGCAGGCCGGGCACCAGTTTGTAGAGCACGTCCTGCATGACGCGGTCCAGCTTGAGGTTGAGCAGCGGCTGGGTCTCGTGGATCTTGGTGTTGCACATGGGGCAGTACTTGCTGGTCTGCAGGTACTTGACGATGCAGCTCTTGCAGACTGCGGCGAGGGCCGGGCGTCAGGGCCGGGGACCCAGCCTGGCACAGCCCGGGACGCCGTGGGCAGCAGCCCCTGCCCCTGCCCGGCTCCCCACCCCGGGCCCATCTAGCCCCGCAGCCGGCTTCAGCCAGCATCCCCTGCCCCTGCCCCGGCTGGGGCCCGTGTGGTGCGGGCTGACCCTCCTGCAGGCCCTGGGCGCTGGGCACCCAGCTGATCCCCCTCCCCCAGGGGCATCTCCAGCCCACCCAGGGCGGTGCGATGCTGCCACCTGCTGGCCAGGCTCGCTGGAGCCGGCAACCCCTGAAAGCGCAGGGGTGGGGGAGAGGTGGAGGCTGGCTCTGGCCACCCCACCCCGTACCCCCAACCCACTCCCCCCACACAGCACCCCTCAGCCAGCTCCCGCTGCCCCGCCCCCCACCCCTGGCCCGGCCGGCTCCTTCACATACAGAGGGGGCTCCTAACTCTCCGGGAGAGACGCCGGCCCAGCAGAGGGAGCAGCCCGGCCCCTCTTGCCCAGGTCTGCGGCAGACTCGGGGCCAGAGGGCTCCAGAATGCAGCCCCTGGGCCAGCGACGGCAGGGCCAGGCCGGGCCAGATCCAGCAGCGCGGCCACTGGGAGCCCTGCCCCACAGACGGGTGCCGTGAACCAGCCCGGGGGGAGGGGCTGTCCCCTGGTGCCCCCAGCCAGCCTGGCCCCTGCACTCACACGTGTGCAGACACTCGGTGATGGTGGTGGCGTCGATGAAGTACCCAGCGCAGAGGCAGCAAACGATGTGCTCGTTCAGCTCCTTCATCTTCACCTTCACCTCCTCCTGCCAGACGGGGCACATGTCACCAGGGTCCCTCACTCCCAGCCCTGGGCTCCCCCCCAGCCCTGCCGGTGCCCCTCGCTCCCAACCCGCAGCCCCCGCTAGCCCAGCCCTGGGCTCCCCCCACAGCCCTGCCGGTGCCCCTTGCTCCCGACCCGCAGCCCCCGCTAGCCCAGCCCTGCCGGTGCCCCTCGCTCCCAACCCGCAGCCCCCGCTAGCCCAGCCCTGGGCTCCCCCCCAGCCCTGCCGGTGCCCCTCACTCCCGACCCGCAGCCCCCGCTAGCCCGGCCCTGGGCTCCCCCCCCAGCCCTGCCAGTGCCCCTCGCTCCCGACCCGCAGCCCCCGCTAGCCCGGCCCTGGGCTCCCCCCAGTCCTGCCGGTGCCCCTCGCTCCCGACCCGCAGCCCCTGCTAGCCCAGCCCTGGGCTCCCCCCCAGCCCTGCCGGTGCCCCTCACTCCCGACCCGCAGCCCTCTGCTAGCCCGGCCCTGGGCTCCCCCCCAGCCCTGCAGGTGCCCCTCGCTCCCGACCCGCAGCCCCTGCTAGCCCAGCCCTGGGCTCCCCCCCAGCCCTGCCGGTGCCCCTCACTCCCGACCCGCAGCCCTCTGCTAGCCCGGCCCTGGGCTCCCCCCACAGCCCTGCCGGTGCCCCTCGCTCCCGACCCGCAGCCCCCGCTAGCCCGGCCCTGGGCTCCCCCCCCAGCCCTGCCGGTGCCCCTCGCTCCCGACCCGCAGCCCCCGCTAGCCCAGCCCTGCCGATGCCCCTCGCTCCCGACCCGCAGCCCCCGCTAGCCCGGCCCTGGGCTCCCCCCACAGCCCTGCCGGTGCCCCTCACTCCCGACCCGCAACCCCCGCTAGCCCAGCCCTGGGCTCCCCCCCAGCCCTGCCGGTGCCCCTCACTCCCGACCCGCAGCCCCCGCTAGCCCGGCCCTGGGCTCCCCCCCAGCCCTGCCGGTGCCCCTCGCTCCCGACCCGCAGCCCCCGCTAGCCCGGCCCTGCCGGTGCCCCTCGCTCCCGACCCGCAGCCCCCGCTAGCCCGGCCCTGGGCTCCCCCCACAGCCCTGCCGGTGCCCCTCACTCCCGACCCGCAGCCCCCGCTAGCCCGGCCCTGGGCTCCCCCCCAGCCCTGCCGGTGCCCCTCGCTCCCGACCCGCAGCCCCCGCTAGCCCGGCCCTGGGCTCCCCCCAGTCCTGCCGGTGCCCCTCACTCCCGACCCGCAGCCCCTGCTAGCCCGGCCCTGGGCTCCCCCCAGCCCTGCCGGTGCCCCTCACTCCCGACCCACAGCCCCCGCTAGCCCGGCCCTGGGCTCCCCCCCAGCCCTGCCGGTGCCCCTCACTCCCGACCCGCAGCCCCCGCTAGCCCGGCCCTGGGCTCCCCCCCAGCCCTGCCGGTGCCCCTCGCTCCCGACCCGCAGCCCCCGCTAGCCCGGCCCTGGAGTCCCCTCCCCCCACATCTCTGCTTGTGCGGCCACCGTCTTGGGGGGCCAATCCAGCGGCCCTTGAATCTCCACTTCTGGGGCTGAGAGAGGGACAAGCGAGGCCTACCCCCACCCCCAGATCAGCAGCGCAGCTCTGGACCCCTGGCTCCTCCTGACCCACGTGCTGGGGTGGTGCCCGGGAGCCCGTTAGGCACAAAGCCCCGGGGGACCCTGCGCAGGGCACCCACCAGGCTGCCCCAGCAATACGTGGGTGCCCCAGCCGGGCAGGAGGGGGCCCCTGTGGACTGTGGGGGGCAGGGACTGGAGAAGGTTCCATGACTGGGCTACTCCCCGCCCCTACACTCGCCTGTGCCTCCCCCAGGCGACATCACCTTAACTCTGCCCCAGCCCGGCTGCGGGCGGGGCCTGGCCCCTAGGCCCCGCCCCCTGGAGCGGACTCCGTCCCCATGGCGTGGACACGCCGGCTCACGGCTGCGCATGCGCACGGGCAGCCCTCGCCCCGCCAGACACCGCCTTCAGGGCACGTGCGCACCGTCACTGGTGCGCATGCGCGGCCCTGTCCGTCGCCCACTCAGGCGCGGGAGCCCCTCTTCCGCCCGCGCATGCGCCTTGCTCTGTCCGCCCCGAGGCGCGGCCGCTGCTGGGGGAGCCGCGGCGCCTCACCTCGTTGCGGAGCGGGTCCATCTTGTAGACGGCCTGGAGCTGGTTCCGCAGCCGCATGGCGATCGCCATCGGGCCCCCCTGAGGAGGAGACGCCATCTTAGAACCGCCTCCCACCCACTTCCGGGTTGGGGCGGGGCCTGTCCCCACGGCAACGGCGAGAACTACAGCTCCCGCCGTGCCCTGCGCGGCCAGGCCGCCCGCGAGCCGGGGGCGGGGCACGGAGCGGCTGGCGCGGTGCAGGCCGGGAGCTGTAGTCCCCGCTCTCCGCCCGCGGCAGGCCGGGCGCCCCCTGGCGGGCCGGGGGGGTAACAGCGCGGGGGCCGTGGGACCCTCCCCTGCCGCGCGCCCCGCCCCCCGGCCGGGTGCCTGCGAAGGCGCCCCCAGCCCCCCCCAGCCCCCTCCATCGCCCCCCGCCCCAGCCCCCCCCAGCGCCCGGGGGGGAACCCGGCGCCCCCCGCCCCCTCCATCGCCCCCCGCCCCAGCCCCCCCCAGCGCCCGGGGGGGAACCCGGCGCTCCTGCCCCAGCGTCCGGGGGCGGACCTGGCGCCACCCCATCCCCCCCACCAGCGCCCCCCATCCCAGGCCCGCACGGCCCCTCCGCTGCCCCCCACCACAAGATAAATAAGCCACAAGGGACAGGAGAACTGGCTAGTAAAGGACAGTTTGGGGAGCAGCTGCATCCCCCCCATCCTGCCTCACAGCCCCCTGCCCCCCCCAGCCCTGCCGGTGCCCCTCACTCCCGACCCGCAGCCCCTGCTAGCCCGGCCCTGGGCTCCCCCCAGCCCTGCCGGTGCCCCTCACTCCCGACCCGCAGCCCTCTGCTAGCCCAGCCCTGGGCCCCCCCAGCTCTGCCGGTGCCCCTCACTCCCGACCCGCAGCCCCTGCTAGCCCGGCCCTGGGCTCCCCCCCAGCCCTGCCGGTGCCCCTCACTCCCGACCCGCAGCCCCCGCTAGCCCAGCCCTGGGCCCCCCCAGCTCTGCCGGTGCCCCTCACTCCCGACCCGCAGCCCCTGCTAGCCCAGCCCAGGGCTCCCCCCCAGCCCTGCCGGTGCCCCTCACTCCCGACCCGCAGCCCCCGCTAGCCCAGCCCAAGGCTCCCCCCAAGCACTGCCGGTGCCCCTCACTCCCGACCCGCAGCCCCTGCTAGCCCGGGGCTTCCCCCCAGCTCTGCCGGGTGCCCCTCACTCCTGACCCGCAGCCCCTGCTAGCCTGGCCCAGGGCCCCCCCCAGCTCTGCCGGTGCCCCTCACTCCCGACCCGCAGCCCCCGCTAGCCCAGCCCTGGGCCCCCCCAGCCCTGCCGGTGCCCCTCACTCCCGACCCGCAGCCCCTGCTAGCCCGGCCCTGGGCTCCCCCCAGCCCTGCCGGTGCCCCTCACTCCCGACCCGCAGCCCTCTGCTAGCCCAGCCCTGGGCCCCCCCAGCTCTGCCGGTGCCCCTCACTCCCGACCCGCAGCCCCTGCTAGCCCGGCCCTGGGCTCCCCCCCAGCCCTGCCGGTGCCCCTCACTCCCGACCCGCAGCCCCCGCTAGCCCAGCCCTGGGCCCCCCCAGCTCTGCCGGTGCCCCTCACTCCCGACCCGCAGCCCCTGCTAGCCCAGCCCTGGGCCCCCCCAGCTCTGCTGGGTGCCCCTCACTCCCGACCCGCAGCCCCTGCTAGCCCAGCCCTGGGCCCCCCCAGCTCTGCTGGGTGCCCCTCACTCCCGACCCGCAGCCCCTGCTAGCCCAGCCCAGGGCTCCCCCCAAGCACTGCCGGTGCCCCTCACTCCCGACCCGCAGCCCTCTGCTAGCCCGGCCCTGGGCTCCCCCCCAGCCCTGCCGGTGCCCCTCACTCCCGACCCGCAGCCCTCTGCTAGCCCAGCCCAGGGCTCCCCCCCAGCCCTGCCGGTGCCCCTCACTCCCGACCCGCAGCCCCCGCTAGCCGAGCCCGGGGCTTCCCCCCAGCTCTGCCGGGTGCCCCTCACTCCCGACCCGCAGCCCCTGCTAGCCCGGCCCAGGGCCCCCCCCAGCTCTGCCGGTGCCCCTCACTCCCGACCCGCAGCCCCTGCTAGCCCGGCCCTGGGCTCCCCCCAGCCCTGCCGGTGCCCCTCACTCCCGACCCGCAGCCCTCTGCTAGCCCAGCCCTGGGCCCCCCCAGCTCTGCCGGTGCCCCTCACTCCCGACCCGCAGCCCCTGCTAGCCCGGCCCTGGGCTCCCCCCCAGCCCTGCCGGTGCCCCTCACTCCCGACCCGCAGCCCCCGCTAGCCCAGCCCTGGGCCCCCCCAGCTCTGCCGGTGCCCCTCACTCCCGACCCGCAGCCCCTGCTAGCCCAGCCCTGGGCCCCCCCAGCTCTGCTGGGTGCCCCTCACTCCCGACCCGCAGCCCCTGCTAGCCCAGCCCAGGGCTCCCCCCCAGCCCTGCCGGTGCCCCTCACTCCCGACCCGCAGCCCCTGCTAGCCCGGGGCTTCCCCCCAGCTCTGCCGGGTGCCCCTCACTCCCGACCCGCAGCCCCTGCTAGCCTGGCCCAGGGCCCCCCCCAGCTCTGCCGGTGCCCCTCGCTCCCGACCCGCAGCCCTCTGCTAGCCCAGCCCTGGGCTCCCCCCAGCTCTGCCGGTGCCCCTCCATGGGGGGTGACCCGTGCATGGACTCCTGTATCAAGCTGGCCCTGGTTTGGTCCTGAGGACGCAGGGTGGGGGTGTTGGTCTCACTGTCTGGGGGTGTCAGTTGTGGGGGGGTTGAGCTGCCCTGCCTAGTCTGGCAGGTGTGGGGGAGGGAGCTCTTCTTTGGGGGCCGTGGAGGCCAGGCTGGTAGCAGGGCCTTGCCGTGGCACTGGTGTGGAGCCCTGGCGGAGGGGGAGGGGGTGGGGGTGGAGGGGGGAAGGGCCTCTCCCCGCGCTGGGGCCCCCGCACACTCTGGAGCATCTGACCAGCCATGCGGGGAGGGGAGGTCACATCTGCTGGGCACGTTCCAGCCCACGGCCCACCACCAGCCAAACCCGAAGGCCGAGCCCAATGTCCCCCCTTCCAGGGCACCTGGCGTCACAGCTGGAAGCCAGGGTGCCTCCCCCTAAGTGGGGGGAGGGGCAGTGAGGACACGTCTGGGTCTGTGCCCCCCCCAGCTAGATGACACCTCTTGGCCCATCTGGCGCGGCAGTGGGGGAGGGAACATGGGGGGACCTGGGAGAGACTGAAACAGCGATTGTGTGTGAGATACAATCTGTGCCAGTCAGAGAGTGGCTCCAATGGTCAGAGCCGGGGTGGGGAGCTGGGAGCCAGGGCTCCTAGGTTCTTCCCAGCTCAGGGGTGGGAGGGATCCAGTGGGTTAGACTGGAGGTGGGGCTGGGAGCTAGGCCTCTGGCCCTGACTGTGACCTTGGGCAAGTCCCTTGCTCACTTGGTGCCTCAGTTTCCCCAGTTGTATAATGGGCAGAGTGGCACTCAGGGGAGCTGGGAGAGGGAAAGGTGCTGGGCTTGCTGTCTCTCCTTCACCCCTGTGGGTGGCAGACCCCTGGCCCGGCGCGCCACACACGGGCCAGCGGGGGGCAGGCTATGTCTGGGCAGGGCTGGGGGAGCTGGGGCTGCCCCGCCGTCGATCGGGGGTGCAGGCGGCCCCCCACACACAAGGGCGGCTTGTCCGTGCTCAGGGCTGTCACGTCGCGGCTCGGGCGCCGAGCAGAGCCCCAGGCTGCTGCCCTCATCGGGGTTACCCAAGGAGCTCGCCCCAGTGAATGGCTCATTGTCCTGCCCGCTGCCAGCTCCTTCCGCCTCACTGGGAGCGGCCCCGGCTGCCCGGCCTTGGCTGTAGGGCCGTGACATGGGGCTGGGCGGGGGCAGCGCTCCCACTGCCCCATGCCAGCTGGCAGAGCCATGCACCGGGCCGGGCAGCAGCCACAGCCCCATGGGTCCTGGGGCTCTCACAGGCCTGCAGGTGCCTGGCACCAACTCCTGCCTTCATAATGCTTTGTGCAGGGACAGATTTCCCCCCCCCCCGACGCTCATCCTGCCCCCCACAGCTGATGAGCAAGCCCCTGACATGCGGGTACCTGGGGGGAGAGTGCTGGGACCCCCCCAGGCACCCCCATAAATTCTGCTGCTGCCTGCAGGGGCCTTGGGGGCTGGGCTGGGGGAGGGGCAGGGCAGCACCATGGCACTGTTCCCCCTGTGCAGGGGCGTCTCACCAGGGAAGGGTCCAGCACCCCCACCCCCGATCTCAATGCCCCAGATGATCTGCCTCACTTGGGGTCACTACAAGCGCCATGGCCTGGGCGGGGGCTCAGGAGTGGGGGGCTCACCAGCGCCCCAGGAGGACAGGGCCAGGCCAGGCTGCGGGGCCAGGCTGTGACCCTGTCCCAGGGCCAAGGGGAGCAGTGGGCAGAGCCATGTGGGAACAGGGCCTATGAGGGCTCTGGCCTGGCAACATCAGGGCCCCAGGGAGCAGGGGAGATGGGGAAGCAATGGGATGCTAGCCCCACCCCCGTTCCCCGAGGGCCCCCCATCTCCCCCAGGCTCCACTTTGCTTATCTTGGCTCCACTGACGGCTGCCAGCGCCGCGCCCCGGTGACCAGCAAACCGCTGTGCGGAGAACGCGACCGGGGCCTCTGCCAGCCCCGGCTGGGCCCCCGCAGGCCTGGCTCCGCGGGACTCACCGGGCAGAGCACGGGTGACCCAGGAGGCTGGAGATGGAGACTCAGTCTCGGAGGCGGGGACTGGAGGCTGCAGGGCCGGCCCCAGAGGGAGGGTGGGGCCCTCGGGAGCTGCCCCACTGAAGGGCCCCCCAAAGGGCTGTTTAGAAGCTGGCAGTGGCACCGATCCTGTGGCTCAGTGACACACATCACGGGCCCAAGACGCGCACGCAGGCCCTATGCCTGGACTGAGCCCCCCAAACCAGGGCCAGGATTTTCCCATTCCTTTTACAGACCACCACAGAGGGTGAGGCAGATGGGCTGCAGGATTCTGTAATGCCATTTCCTGCTGTCAGCTCCTGAAGATGGTGTTGCACATCTTCCATCTCTCGGGAGAGTGCAATCTTCCTAGATCTCTCCATGACAGGTTCTCCCTTCGGGGTGCTGCCTGGAACTGGGGTACCACTGAGCCCACCTGATCCACCAGCCTGGGCTCCCTCTCACGCTGTGCTGCTGTGACAAGCTGCCAAGCTCTCCAAGCTGGCACTTCCACCAGCATTTGCACCGGTAGAGACACACCAAGCTGCAGCTTCACACAGATGCTGAGATCAGCTCTGCTTGGCAAGGCTCAGGTAAGGAACTGCCCAGTTACTCAAGTGCACAACAGCCCCCTTTGAAGGGTAAATCCAGAATTATATCATCTTGCTTTGTACAGAGACCTGTACAGCACAAGCTCATGAAACTCGCCCCCTCCCCCAGTGTGGAGAGAGATATGCAACAGCTTTCTGCCCCAAGTATGATTTCCACACACTGGTTTTAGACAAAACAAAAACAAGTTTATTAACTACGAAAGATAGATTTTAAGTGATTAGAAGTGATAGCAAACAAAGCAGATTAGTAAATAAACAAAACCGCAAACTGAGTTTAACACACTGGAAAGCTGGGCTATGAATTAGCAAATTCTCACCCTGAGTGATAGGCTGGCAGAGTCTTAAGGCACAACCTGCCTTGGCTTTCGAAGGTTTTCATACACAGGCTAGCAATCTTTTTGCCTGGGACCATCACTTCCCCCACTTCAGTCGGTGAGGCTGCAGCTTACAGTGGAAACTGAGGCACACACAGGCATCATAAAAACAGCACACACAATTCCCACACTATGGCTGCCCCGCTCCCTCCCCATGCGCTTGGCCAGCAGTGGAAGTTACCACTGGTGACGTGGGGTTCATGGCTGGGCAGCTCCCCGAGCCCGGGCTGCAATGCAGACCAAGGCAGAGCCCTGCACAGGTTACAAAGGTGTGACAAAGTGGGACTGTTTTTAATGTTTCCTCTGAATACTGTAGGGGTGCCTCAGTTTCCCCTATGCATTTCTTAAGTCTCTAGGTGGTGCGATAGGGGTGTGTGATTGTTGCAGAGCAAAGGGCCAGTGTACATAAATGGTCGACAGTCTGTCTCCTGGCAACTGATGGCCTGGGCCCTTCCCCGCAGCAAGGTGAGAGCTAAAGGGTTGGAGAACAAAGGAATCAGGTGCCCTCCTGGCCCGGGAAAGGGACAAAGCCCAGAGGAGGAGGGGCTGGAGAGAGTTTCAGTTTGGGGCTGGCTGGGACATGGAGTGAAGGGCAGACGTGGTTGTCTGGCTCACTGCCCCCCAAAATGGACCCAGCTGAGGGGTCCTGTTCTCTGTACAGACAAGCTCTGGGTTAGACCATGTTCCTGTCGCCTAATAAACCTCTGTTTTACTGGCCGGCTGAGAGTCATGGTGAATCCCAGGAAGAAGGATGCAGGGCCCAGACTCCCCACGCTCCGTGACAACTGGTGGCAGAGGTGGGATGTACTGCACCCATGGATGGCACTTTTTGCAGTAGGTGACTGGGGAGCAGTAAAACAAAGGGGGGTTGACGGGAACCAGGCGTGCTGAAGGCTCAGAGAGGAGCGGTTTCGGGGGGTGGAGGAGCTACGCTTAACCCCTGGGAGTGTGTGTCACGAAGCGGGACTGTTCTTAATGTTTCCTCTGAATATTCTGGGGGTGCCTCAGTTTCCCCCATGCAGTTCTTAAGTATCTAGATGGTGGGATAAGGGTGTAGATCCCTATGCCTCTCCGCTCACCCATCGCCAGTTCATGCTGCTGCTGCTTCTGCAGCTCTTTCTCAGACTCTCGCTGTCTCTCACAGTCCTCTTGCTCTCTCGGACTCAGCTCCAATCCCGTCTGTCTCCGATCCCCCGATGGGGAACCTGATCGTGAAGACCCTCGTCTGGTCGGGGACAGGAGTCTTGGGGATGCCTGGCTACTGCTCCAGCTGCTCCCAGATCCTGCTATCGCCCCATTTGGGGTCAGGAATCTGTTCCTTAGAGCGGTCATCCTCCTCCAGCTGCACGATGAACTGTGCTTTGGTGAACTTTCCAATGCTCAAAAAGAACAGGAGGACTTGTGGCACCTTAGAGACTAACCAATTTATTTGAGCATGAGCTTTCGTGAGCTACAGCTCACTGCATCGGATGCATAAAGCTCACGAAAGCTCATGCTCAAATAAATTGGTTAGTCTCTAAGGTGCCACAAGTCCTCCTTTTCTTTTTGCGAAATTCTGCTGTTACCCTCTTCTCCTAGGGCGTGCTCTAGAGGAACACTTTCCTGAGCAACAACAGACTCTTTCTGGGTCTCCCTTACATCCAGAATTACCTCTGGCCCATCCGGCGGATTCCTACACAATCCCCTTTCAGGCAAACTCACAGACTTCCTAGATAAAAGGTCAGAAGCAGTCTCCTTCCCTTTGCCACACACAAGTTCAGGAATCTTTTCCTTCTTGCGACAGGTTTCCACACCCTCAGTAGGTAACATAATCAAATCACCTTCATGCTCTCCTTGTGCCCTGGCTAGGATCTCACCCTGATCAGACAGAGTTGCTACACCCTTTCCAACAACACACTAGCAACAGGCAAAATACAAGCACCAGAATTGTCTGGTCTCTGGGATTTTACATAGACCCTAACTGGATGCGACCTAGTTTCAGTGCCATTCTCCCGAGCAGACACAAACTTAGGACCCTTCCCTTCCTGGGCTTTAGCTGAATCCAGAACCAACTCTGAGACAACTGCACGACCCTCAACCATCACAGGCTGAAAGGCCCCTTCTGTCTGCTCCACAGACAAAGAAGAGACAGAGACACTTTCTCCTTTCCCAGACACACAGGTTGGGATCTCATTCCCCTGGTCCCAGCACACAAGGCTGGTCACAGACAAATGCTTGGAGATCAGGGTAGCTCCCTCCACAGGCAAGTCAATACCCCTGACAGACACAGACACATTTCCTTCCCTGTCACACTTCTCCACCCAGCTAACAGGTAAGGTCCAGGGACTCTCAGCTTCCACTCTCCTCGCCTTCCCACCCTGCTGACTAGACACAGCCATCAGCTCACAAGGCTGCCTAGGCTCATCCAGACTTTCCTTACCCAGCACCTTGCCACTCCCCACAGATCCCCTGCCCTGCCTGTGTCTCCCCCCACTCAGCTGGGGTCTCAGCTCCCACTGTGCTCAGCGCTGCCCTTGCTGTCCCAGTGGGGTAGGCAGCGAGCTCCCTGTTTTCCTCACTGCATCAGAGCCAGCCTGAGCCCCCGCTCCGGTGTGCAAGGGCGACGGGGAGCCCCAGGGGTCTGGTTACAGGCAGGCAGGTAGCCTGAGCCTAGCAGCTCATCCCCCCTGCCAGCCAGGTCATCTGCATTTTGACTATTTCCCTCTTCTTCGATTGGTCCCCTGGATTCAAATTCAAACCCTTGGATGTTACAGGAGGAGGGTCTGGATCCTATCGCAAAGAGACACGGTCACCCCACAACAGGGTCTCCCAGCCGGTATCCTGGAGAACACTGTGACGAAGTGGGACTGTTCTTAATGTTTCCTCTGAACAGTGTGGGGGTGCCTCAGTTTCCCCTAGGCAGTTCTTAAGTATCTAGGTGGTGGGATAAGGGTATATAATCATTGCAGATCCCTAGAGGGCAGTGTGACGAAGTGGGACTGTTCTTAATGTTTCCTCTGAATAGTGTGGGGGTGCCTCAGTTTCCCCTAGGCAGTTCTTAAGTATCTAGGGGGTGGGGTAAGGGTGTATGATCATTGCAGAGCCCTAGAGGGCAGGTGTGTGCAGGGGTCTGGACACAGAGAATGGCTGACACCCTGTTTCCTGGCCACTGATGGCCTGGGCCCTTCCCCCCTGCAAGGTGAGAGCTAAAGGGTTGGAGAACGAAGGAATCAGGTGCCCTCCTGGCCCGGGAAAGGGACAAAGCCCAGAGGAGGAGGGGCTGGAGGGAGTTTCAGTTTGGGGCTGGCTGGGACATGGAGTGAAGTGCAGACGTGGTTGTCTGGCTCACGGCCCCCCAAAATGGACCCAGCTGAGGGGTCCCGTTCTCTGCACCTGCAAGCTCTGTTTTAGACCATGTTCCTGTCGTCTAATAAACCTTCTGTTTTCCTGGCTGGCTGAGAGTCCCGTCTGACTGCGGAGTTGAGGGGCAGGACCCTCTGGCTTCCCCAGGACCCCGCCTGAGCGGACTCGCTGGGGGAAGCGCACGGAGGGGCAGAGGATGCTGAATGCTCCGAGGTCAGACCCAGGAAGGTGGAAGCTGTGTGAGCTGTGTGTCCTGAAGACAGTCTGCTCACAGAAAGGCGACTACCCCAGAGTCCTGACTGGCTTCATGGGGAGCAGTTCCAGAGCATCGCCCGGGGACTCCGTGACAGGCAGGTGTGTGCAGACCATGTTCCTGTCATCTAATAAACCTCTAATAAACCGTTCTGATGAAGTGAGCTGTAGCTCACGAAAGCTCATGCTCAAATAAATTGGTTAGTCACTAAGGTGCCACAAGTCCTCCTTTTCTTTTTGCGAATACAGACTAACACGGCTGTTACTCTGAAACCTGTTAATAAACCTCTGTTATACTGGCTGGCTGAGAGTCCCGTCTGCCTGCAGAGTTGGGGGGCAGGACCCTCTGGCTTCCCCAGGACCCCGCCTGGGCGGACTGGCTGTGGGAAGCGCCCGGAGGGGCAGAGGATGCTGAATGCTCCAAGGTCAGACCCAGGAAGGTGGAGTCGGGGGAGCTGTGTGTCCTGCAGACAGGCTGCTCCCCGAGAGGAGACTTCCCCAGAGTCCTGCCTGGCTTCGTGGGGAGCCGTTCCAGAGCATCGCCCGGGGACCCCGAGGCTGCGAGCTGGCTGGGCCAGTGCAGCTCACAGGGGGTGGGGGGCAGGCAGAATGGTATGGACCACCCCAGCCCCTGGCAGCAGGCTGGGCTGCACTGGGAGTAGTGGGTGTGCGGGGCGGGGCAGTTGCCCTGCGACCCCCAGGCCAGCCGGGCAGCTCCCCGGACAGACGCCGTGTGTCGGAGCCGCAGGCCGCCGGGAGACGTTCCAGCTTGTTAGGATCGGTTAGTGCTGAGCGAGCCCCGGAGGCCCCAGCCTGGTGCCAGGCCCAGTCCCAAGCAGGGCGCCACGGCCCATGCCAAGGAGCCCCCTGGCACTTGGCAGGCCCGGATGCCTGCCCCCCTCCTTGGCCCCAAGCGGGCAGGGTGGACGGTGGCTGCGGTCCTGGCACAGGCCCCGTGGTGAGGGCCGCTCCACTGACCGTGCTGCCCAAGGCCCCGCTGGGCTGCTCTGGGGGCTCGTGCTGGTCCCTGCTGCTGGCCCCATAGGCCCGGGCCGGGGGTGCTCCACCCCTCCCCCCACAGCTTGCCCAGTGGGACCTCTGCCCCCTCAATGCAGGCCTTCGCCCAAACACACTCCCCGCAGCTGTGGGGAGAAGGGCGAAGAGGCAGGGGCCACCTCTGGGTGTGCCCACCGAGCAGGGGATGCCCCTCCCCACCGCACCTGGGCCCCCAATACCTGCTCAGAGTGGGCTCCAAGCATGGCATCATGAGTGCAGAGCATGCCTGCTGAGATGTCTCTGGCACTGTGTCCCGGGGTCCCCGGGCGATGCTCTGGAACTGCTCCCCATGAAGCCAGGCAGGACTCTGGGGGAGTCTCCTTTCTGTGAGCAGCCTGTCTGCAGGACACAAAGCTTCCACCTTCCTGGGTCTGAACTCGGAGCATTCAGCATCCTCTGCCCCTCCGTGCGCTTCCCACAGCGAGTCCGCCCAGGCAGGGTCCTGTGGGGGCCAGAGGGTCCTGCCCCCCAACTCCGCAGTCAGACGGGACTCTCAGCCAGCCAGGAACACAGAGGTTTATTAGACGACAGGAACATGGTCTAACACAGAGCTTGTAGGTGCAGAGAACAGGACCCCTCAGCTGGGTCC
The DNA here is from genome assembly GCF_965140295.1 of Lepidochelys olivacea. Taxonomy (NCBI): domain Eukaryota; kingdom Metazoa; phylum Chordata; order Testudines; family Cheloniidae; genus Lepidochelys; species Lepidochelys olivacea. Next base: position 149,236,349 of record NC_140414.1, read on the forward strand.
ATTTTGGGGGGCAGTGAGCCAGACAACCCCGTCTCCACTTCACTCCATGTCCCAGCCAGACCCAAACTGAAACTCCCTCCAGCCCCTCCTCCTCTGGGCTTTGTCCCTTTCCCGGGCCAGGAGGGCACCGGATTCCTTTGTTCTCCAACCCTTTAGCTCTCACCTTGCAGGAAGTTGCCAGGAAACAGGGTGTCGGCCATTCTCTGTGTCCAGACCCCTGCACTCACCTGCCCTCTAGGGCTCTGCAACGATCATACACCCTTATCCCACCCCCTAGATACTTAAGAACTGCCTAGGGGAAACTGAGGCACCCCACACTATTCAGAGGAAACCTTAAGAGTCCCGCTTTATCACACCTCCCTACCCAGCAATACCTCCTCCCCTCCCCTCCCTTCCCTTCCCCCACCCTCCTGTGCCCGCAATAGCTCTCCTGTCCCACCCCCTTCTCTGGCCTCTCCCCTCTCCACACAGCAAAACCTCCCCCCTCCCCTCCCCTCCCGGCAAACCTCCCCCTCCCCTGCCCCCCAGCAATACCTCCCCTCCGCCCCCCGGGGTGGCCTGGCGAGCTGTGAAGTCATGGGCCATGCCCAGCTGGCTTCCAGGCGCTGGCCCCCCAGGCCGCCCCCCCAGGTGCAGCAGACACAAGGGGAGAGAGGCAGACGCTCAGGCCCCACGCCGCAATATTGAATGACATTAACCCACCGACTAGTCCCCCTCCAGCAGCATGAAACCAGCCCTTCTCTGGGGCAGCCCCTGCGCGGCGTGTGGGGTGACCCACCTGTCAGGGCCGTGGGGCAGTGCACCACTGCAAGCCCGTGGGAATGTGGGGCAGCGCCTGTGCCCGCCCCCCTGGCTGCCCGCCCCCCTGGCTGCCTGCCCCCCTGGCTCCTCGCCCACCCGCCTTGGCGTGGCCGGAGCAGCTGAACTGCGTGCTGGGACCCCGTCTCCTCGCCCTGCTGAGCTGGGCACAGCGTGGGGCCCCAGCCCCTGATGGGCACCGGCTGGGCACGGGCCTCTGGCTCGAGGGCCCCAGGGCCCGCTTAGTCCGCTGGGTGAGGGCAGTGAAGCGGAACGGGCTCTGCCCCTCGCCCCCTGCGCCCTTGGGGGGCCTCTTCATGAAGTGCCCTTCGCGCTGGGTCCGGTGGGTGCGTGGCCCCGTCTGCGCCCGCCCCTTGCGGGTGAAGCCCAGGTACCAGCCCCGGTGCCAGGCCGACATGAAGGCCGTGTAGTTGTTCTCCAGGACTTCTTCCACGAAGACGCAGCCCCGGCTCTGCCCGTCCAGCTGCGGGGAAGAGAGAGACTGAGGCAGGCAGGTGGGGGGCTGTGCTGGACACAGGCAGGTGGGGGGCCGGGGGGACACTGGCAGGCATGGGGGGCCATGAGGATGCAGAAGAGCAGGGGGTGTGAGATGCAGGTGAGGGGGGAGGGTGTAGTGGGGCAGCTGCCCCACTCCTGGAGAACAGGGGTTAAAAGCAGCCAAGCCAGGCTAACTGGGGAAGCAGCCCCAGCTGGGGCCATGCCAGGCTGGACCCTACAGAAGAGCTGCAGGGCCAGAAGACATCTCCAGCCCTGGAGGGAGAGGGCCTGGCTGCTGGGAGCACAGGGCACCCGAGGCTGAGCAGGGCTGGGGAAGGCCAAGAGTAGCTGGGGAGCTCCAGCCTGGCAACTCCCCAGGCTGAGGCCTTGGGGCTGGAGAGGGGCAGACCGGGGACAGGCAGAGGCAGCTGGTCCAAGCCCCTTGCCCGCAATGAGTGGCCATTACAGACTGCAGTCTGCCCCAGTGAGCGGGGGCTAGATGGCGACTGGCAGGAGTCACAGAGGCAAAGTGGGTTTAGAGGGTTGGGGGCTCCCCTGGGAGGGGAGACCCAGAGTGTGGGGGTACTGCTGGGGCAGAGCCCCTAGGGGAAAGGGCACCGGGGTCCGGGAGGGACGCGGGGCCAGCGGCAGGCGAGACACCGGCCTGCAGAGGGCGCTCCAGGCTGGACAAGAGCTAATTCCTTGATGACCAGCAGGAGGTGCCGTGCCAGGCCAGTGAGTCGTCCCTTCGCTACCGGGGGGTTGCAGGTAGGTGGGGGCCGGCGGGACACAGGTGAGCAGGGGTGTGAGATGCAGGTGGGACGGGGAATTCAGGACACAGGTGGAGGGCAGGGGGCGCAGGCTGGGGTGCTGTGGGCAATGGGGGAGGCTATGGGGGTGCAGGCAGGTGAGGGGTGCATGGGAGGCTGGGTGGTGCAGGGGGTGCAGGCGGGGTGTGACGAAGTGGGACTGTTCTTAATGTTTCCTCTGAATAGTGTGGGGGTGCCTCAGTTTCCCCTAGGCAGTTCTTAAGTCTCTAGGGGGTGGAGTAAGGGTGTATGATCATTGCAGAGCCCTAGAGGGCAGGTGTGTGCAGGGGTCTGGACACAGAGAATGGCTGACACCCTGTTTCCTGGCCACTGATGGCCTGGCCCTTCCCCCCTGCAAGGTGAGAGCTAAAGGGTTGGAGAACAAAGGAATCAGGTGACCACCTGGCCCAAAGGAACAAAGCCCAGAGGAGGGGGGGGCTGGAGGGAGTTTCAGTTTGGGGCTGGCTGGGACATGGAGTGAGGGGCAGACGTGGTTGTCTGGCTCACTGCCCCCCAAAATGGTCCCAGCTGAGGGGTCCGGTTCTCTGCACCTACAGGCTCTGTGTTAGACCATGTTCCTGTCGTCTAATAAACCTTCTGTGTTACTGGCTGGCTGAGAGTCACGTCTGACTGCGGAGTTGGGGGGCAGGACCCTCTGGCTTCCCCAGAACCCCGCCTGGGCAGACTCGCTGTGGGAAGCACACGGACGGGCAGAGGATGCTGAATGCTCCGAGGTCAGACCCAGGAAGGTGGAAGCCGGGTGAGCTGTGTGTCCTGCAGACAGGCTGCTCCCAGAGAGGAGACTTCCCCAGAGTCCTGACTGGTTTCATGGGGAGCAGTTTCAGAGCATCGCCCGGGGACTCCGTGACACGGCGGTGCTGTGGGCGATGGGGGAGGCTATGGGTGGGCAGGGGTGATGTGGGCTTTGGGGGCAGCTACGGGGGTGCAAGCGGGTGAGGGGTGCATCGGAGGCTGGGGGGCGCAGGTGGGCAGGGGGCACAGGCGGGGGTGCTGTGGGCGATGGGGGAGGCTACGGGGGTGCAGGCGGGTGAGGGGTGCGTGGGAGGCTGGGGGGCTCAGGAGGGTGGGGAGCTGGGGGGGCGTGGGCAGGGGAACACTAGCACCCACGTCACTGTCAGGCCGCATGGAGCCCTGGTCACAGCACATGGCGCAAGCAGGGCCCAGCCTAGGCCTGGCAGGTGGCTTGGTCACTGTGACCCCCCGGGGGAGGCTGCTGGACCGAGCCAGCCCAACCCCTCGCCCAGCCGGCTCTGGGGAGGGGCCGGGGCCCTTGCTAGCTGCCCCTTCACCTGGGCAGGGGTTGGGGGTGTCCCCAGGTGGCTCAGGGGTGCAGGGCCTGGCCCCCGCTGCTGGGCTCTCTGGGAGGAGCAGGAAGGGACTGGGGGAGCCCTGGAGGGACAGGGCAGCATTGTGCCCCCCGAAGAGGGCACGCCTGGCACAAGCCAGTCCCATACCTTGCCCAGCACCTTCCCCCTCCTGTCCATGCAGACGTAGTAGCCCGTCTCCTTGCCCTTGATGCGAACGTGGCTCCCAAAGGTGTCGCTCTCCATGGCCAGCAGCGCTGCAAGGAGCCAGGCGCAGTAGTTAGGAGTGGCCGTGACAGGGGGGAGGACATGGCAGGTGGGGGGAGCAGAGATGAAGGAGCCTGGAGCATCCCAGCCTGGCACAAAACCGGGGCTAGGATTGTGGAGGGGCTGTGGGTCGGGAGTGAGGGGCACCGGCAGAGCTGGGGGGAGCCGGCTGCCTGCTCACGGGGCCCCGTTACTCTGTGCTTGCTCCTGCAGGGCAGGTCTCTGGGTGCCAGGGTCCTGCTGAGCCCTGATGCAGTTCCCTGGGGCTCGGGTTGCTGCGGGACATGGGCAGCGTGTCCCAGGCCGGAAGGTCATGCAGCTCCCTGCTGGCATGCGGGCTGCGTGGCTGGGATACTTGGCATTCCTGGGCCCCTGCCAGGACGGCCTGGGACGCCGGTGGGGCCGGCTGGCTTGCAGGATAAGGAGCCGCGTTATCAGGTGTTTACTAGGCAATTGGTGGGCGCACAGTGCAGACGGGCACGGGCACGGCCCCGAGCGGGAGGGCACAGCTGGAATCTGCCTCCTGCCTCCAGAGCGACACCTTCCCGCTGCCTGCCCGGGCGGGTGGGGAGGATCACTCAGGGGAATGGGCCTGGGGCGGGTTTGCTGGCACCCCTGGGCTGGGGCGAGGGTGGCTGTGGAACTGGGAGTCCCCAGCCAAGGGGCCCCTCCTGAGCAGCCTCCAACGTGGGGCAGAGCCGGGCTCCCCTGCCCCCGGGGAGCTCTGGGGGCAGGACACGTGGCTGCAGCCCCCTACCACCGTCTGCCCGGCCAGCCCCCCGAGGTCTTCCCAGGCCCACACCATATTTGTTGCCGTCCTCGCCGTTGGCACGGACCCTCTTGCCGAGGACCTGCAGGTGCCCAGTGCTGGAGCGGCTGTACAGCTGGTAGACGCGGACGTGCCGGCGGCTCACCTCGTCCAGGTGCCGTGTGTGGCTCTCCACGTAGAGGCGGAAGTCGGCCGTTGGCTGGTGAGACTCCTGCAGGGAAAGGCAGGCCTGGCTCCCCACTGCGGCTCTGGGGGTCAGGCCCCTCTGGCGTGCCGAGCCCCGCGCAGCACAAGGAGACAAGGGGCAGATGCTGGCCAGGCCCATAGCCCGTCTGCCCAGGGAGCCACAGAAGGGCCCTCCCAGCCAGGGACCTGCCCAGCCCCCCAACCCTCCCCCCAGGCCCCAAACAGGTCTCTGTCCCCTCGCCCCAGGCGGTCTCTCTACCCAGGCCCCTGCCCGAATGGGGTGTAGGGATGTTGCCCCGTCCGTCCCTGAGCAGGCCCATTGGCACATGCTCCATTTCCTGCCCCTCCTGCAGGGACATGCTGCAGACTGACACCACTCGGGATGCTAGGCCTGGAGAGCGCTCCTCTGGGACCCTGGGTTGGGGACCGGGACGCTGTCCCAGCCGGGCCCAGGAATTGTCCGACTCCAGCCGCTTCCCTGGCATTGCCACCCAGCCATTCTGCTCTGGAGAATGCAGCAGCCCAATCCGGGAGGTCTCCCGTTCGCCTGGCACGGTCAAGGCGGCCCAGCGTCCACTCGCCAAGTGCCGGGGTCTGTCTCTGCTGGCCCCAGGGGTTACAGCTGAGGGATTGGCAGTGACTCCAGAGTAACAGCTGCCAGACACTTCCCATGGCAAGACCCTGTTCTCAGTGGCCAAATTTTACACATTCTGGCTGAAATTCCGCCGGCCAGGTGTCTGCCTCAGACTGGCTGGTCCTGGACCACACCAGCTGAGCTGGGGGATACGTGGCTCTGTCCGCAGCCCGCGCTGGTGTGTCGCAAACCTGGGGTTATTTGGTGCTTTGCTTCAGCCACAGCTGCTCGGGTAGGAGGTTGTGGAAAATCTTGGCTTCCATTTTCATAAAGGTGCCATGTTTGCAGAGAGAAGCCTGAGCACGGGACTGGAGTGTCTCCACTAGACTCGGCCCCCAGAAAACCCACGTGTTACTGTGAAAAATCGCTGGGTTTCACACCAATCACATGAGATTCAGCCTGACGGGCCGGGGGCTAGGCTGGCTCACACCCACTCCGGATGCGTTAGTGCCGCCAGGCTCAGGACAGGGACCTGACATTTGGCAGTGAGGTGTCCTGGGGTCAGGGATGTATTTTAAAGAAGCCTTATTGAGGGCGCAGGAACAAACCATCCCGATGTGCAGAAAGAATAGCAAATATGACAGGCGACCAGCTTGGCTTCACAGAGAAATCTTTGGTGAGCTTAAACACAGAAAGGAAGCTTACAAGAAGTGGAAACTTGGACAGATGACTAGGGAGGAGTATAAAAATATTGCTCGAGCATGCAGGGGTGTAAGGCCAAAGCACAACCGGAGTTGTAGCTAGTAAGGCATGTGAAGGGTAACAAGAAGCGTTTCTTCAGGTATGTTAGCAAGGAGGAGGTCAAGGAAAGTGTGGGCCCCTTACTGAAGGAGGGAGGCAACCTAGTGACAGAGGATGTGGAAAAAGCTAATGTACTCAATGCTTGTTTTGCCTCTGTCTTCACGAACAAGGTCAGCTCCCAGACTGCTGCACTGGGCAGCACAGCATGGGGAGGAGGTGACCAGCCCTCTGTGGAGAAAGAAGTGGTTCGGGACTATTTAAAAAAGCTGGACGAGCACAACTCCATGGGGCCGGATGTGCTGCATCCGAGAGTGCTAAAGGAGTTGGCAGATGTGATTGCAGAGCCATTGGCCATTATCTTTGAAAACTCATGGCGATCGGGGGAGGTCCCGGACGACTGGAAAAAGGCTAATGTAGTGCCCATCTTTAAAAAAGGGAAGGAGGAGGATCCTGGGACCTACAGGCCAGTCAGCCTCACCTCAATCCCTGGAAAAATCATGGAGCAGGTCCTCAAGGAATCAATTCTGAAGCACTTACATGAGAGGAAAGTGATCAGGAACAGTCAGCATGGATTCACCAAGGGCACAAGTCATGCCTGACCAACCTGATTGCCCTCAATGATGAGGTAACTGGCTCTGTGGATATGGGGAAAGCAGAGGATGTGATATATCTTGACTTTAGCAAAGCTTTTGACATGGTCTCCAACAGTATTCTTGCCAGCAAGTATGGATTGGATGGATGGACGATAAGGTGGATAGAAAGCTGGCTAGATTGTCAGGCTCAACGGGTAGTGATCAACGGCTCCATGTCTAGCTGGCAGCCGGTATCAAGCAGGGTGCCCCAGGGGTTGGTCCTGGGGCCGGTTTTGTTCAACATCTTCATTAATGATCTGGAGGATGGTGTGGATTGCACCCTCAGCAAGTTTGCAGATGACACTAAGCTGGGAGGAGTGGTAGACACGCTGGAGGGTGGGGATAGGATACAGAGGGCCCTAGACAAATTGGAGGATTGGGCCAAAAGAAATCTGATGAGGTTCAACAAGGACAAGCGCAGAGTCCTGCATTTAGGACGGAGGAATCCCATGCACCGCTACAGACTAGGGACCGAATGGCTAGGTAGCAGTTCTGCAGAAAAGGACCTAGGGGTGACAGTGGACGAGAAGCTGGATGTGAGTCAGCAGTGTGCCCTTGTCGCCAAGAAGGCCAATGGCATTTTGGGCTGTATACGTAGGGGCATTGCCAGCAGATCGAGGGACGTGATTATTCCCCTCTATTCAGCACTGGTGAGGCCACATCTGGAGTACTGTGTCCAGTTTTGGGCCCCCCACTACAGAAGGGATGTGGACAAATTGGAGAGAGTCCAGAGGAGGGCAACAAACATTATTAGAGGGTTGCGGCACATGACTTATGAGGAGAGGCTGAGGGAGCTGGGATTGTTTAGCCTGCAGAAGAGAAGAATGAGGGGGGATTTGATAGCTGCTTTCAACTACCTGAAAGGGGGTTCCAAAGAGGATGGCTCTAGACTGTTCTCAGTGGTGGCAGATGACAGAACAAGGAGTAATGGTCTCAAGTTGCAGTGGGGGAGGTTTAGGTTGGATATTAGGAAAAAGTTTCTCACTAGGAGGGTGGTGAAGCACTGGAATGCGTTACCTAGAGGGGTGGTAGAATCTCCTTCCTTAGAAGTTTTTAAGGTCAGGCTTGACAAAGCCCTGGCTGGGATGATTTAGTTGGGGATTGGTCCTGCTCTGGGCAGGGGGTTGGACTAGATGACCTCCTAAGGTCTTTTCCAACCCTTATCTTCTATGAGCCTTTTGCTCTCCTTGTGAAAATCTGCCAAGTTATAAGTCTCTGAAAAAAGTCACCAATTGCACACTGCTGCAACCCACGCCCTGCCCAGTCCCAGGACACATGAGGGCAGGCCACCCCCATGGGGCGAGAGCCGCATCTGCTGTCCCCCAAACCCTGGGGCTTTCCGATCTTAGGTTGTGCCCAGCAGCACAGTGCCGGAGCCTCCCCACGTCCCTGCCAGGCAGTGGGGCAGACGTTAGACCAGAAGGGCCCAGGCTGCCCTAGGGCACACAGGGCTCAGTGGTGGAGCAGGATGCTTGACCCTGGTGTCCTGTGTCCTAGGCCAGGTCCCAAACTGCCCGGCAGCCTCCAGCCTTCCCCTCCACCCTTGCTCCAGGCCCTGTCTTGGTGCCGAGGTGGATCCCCATTTGGCCCGGGGGTGTCTCACAGTCAGTGACTGGGGGCATCCGGCACTGCCCGCAGCTCTCGGGGTGTCCCCAGCCCTCCTGGGTCCGGTCAGGCGTCTCTGCCATCAGCCACGCTGGCCCAAAGGCTGGGGGCGCTGCTGGGGCTGGTGTTGCTGGTTCCCGGGCAGGCTGCCAGCCACTTTCTGGTTGGCACCTTGTTCCTGGCTCTTTTGTAATGGGGTTAATTGTCTTTGGCTCAGGGAGCTTGTTAGATGTTGACACTAAGGCTCTTGTCCTTGTGCCCGGGGGCTGCGCTGCCAGCCAGGAACCCTCCACGCGACAGGGCTGCTCTGATGCTCCTGCGAGGGCCGGCTCAGCACCGCGCCCAGCCCAAGACAGCACTGGGGGTGGGGACAGGCGGACTGCAGCGGGGAGACACACGCACCAGCCAGTGCTACCCACAGTGCGGCCACGGTCCCTTGGGAGGCTGCACTCACATCCCGGGTGTTCGCTCACACACAAGGCCCTGCGAGATCCTACGTCTGCCCCTGGCCAGGCAGGGTCCAGCCGCACCTGGGCCTCACCCCGTGGGCTGCAGCAGGGCAGAGTCGGTGAAACCCTCCCAAGGCCAGGCTTGGCCCCCGCGGGGAGGGGAGGGAGCTGCATGGTTCACAGCAGCTGCTCCGCCCGGGGGGAAGGCACGAGAACGGTTCCCCTGTCCGTGGGGCAGAATGACGTTGACACAGGCCCCGCCCTGCATGCACTGGCAGCTTGAGCATAGCCCACTACCGCACAAGCTAAGAGAGCCGCTCCACTGGCTTGCAGCTTCAGCAGGTTGTTACCCTGGTCAGGTTTGAGTTCTGGGTTCAGGCAGAGCCTCCTCGCCTCCCCACAGCTGATTAGGCCATGGCTTGGGCAGCCTGTCATGGGGCTGGGCCCAGCATTCTCTCCCCCACACCAGCCCCTCTCCCCAGCATGGGCTAGTCTCTGCTCAGATCTGCCTTCATTTTCCTCCCCGCTTCCCAGGCGCCCCCTCTGACCTGCTCCAAGGGCGGGACCCTGCCTAGCCGGGCCAGGGGCGCACACGGGGCAGGTACCACGGAGCCCCAGGGCTGGGAGCACGAGTCCTGCGGCACACGGGAGCGTGTCTGGCCAGCCACCGGGCTGGAACAGAGTCAACCGGGGGCATGGCCCAGCAGGATGCACCAAGCCACATGTGGGGACTGGGGGGCAGCAGGCTGGGGGGTCATGCAGTAGCATGTTCCCAGGAGATCCCAGCCCAGGGACCCCCCCCACACACACACACACCTGCAGGCTGCCCTGGCACAGACTCCATTAGTGGTCACTGCCTACCCGCCCCCGGGAGCCCCCTCACCACCCCACCCCGAGCAATGGCAGCTCCAGGGGCCCATCCTCGCCCGCCCAGTGTCTCAGGAGCAGGGCCGGTCCCTGCAGGGCAGGGGGCCAGTGGGTGGGCAGCAGGGCCCAACACAGGCGCCTCCCGGCTCCTCTAACCAGGCTCCCACCAGGCGACGGCAAGGGGCGGGCACCTGCCCAGCACTGGCAGGGCACTGAGGGGGGCTGCTCCCTGCCTGAGCGCCCCGCCCCGGGGCACGGCCATGGGGAGCAGGCGGGGCCCCAGTCCTAGGGGGGCTGCCGCCAGCAGTGAGGACCCTGCCCCCAGCACAGCTGCCATCTAATGAGCAGCAGGGGCTGAGCAAGAGAGAGAGGAGCTGGGTCAGGGGGTCCCACAGCCCCTCCTCGGGGCCAGAGGCACTCGTCTCAGCCTGAGGACTGGCGGAGCGGGGACTTGCAGCTGAGGGGGAGCCCCCATGGGCTCAGACCTGGGTCCCAACCTGCCTGGGACCCGCCCGCGGGGCAGCCACGTCCATGGCGGGAGTTTGCTGCCTCTTCACGTCTCCGCAGATGTGCGCCGGGGGCCCAGTGAGGCTGCCCGGGGCTAAGCCTCAGCGGGGCAGAGCAGAGGGACATGGTGCAGCCCAGGAGCGACCAGGCTGGGTTATCCTGGGCTCCTGGCTCAAACTGCCCGGGACCAGTTGCTCCAGAGCACGCGGTGGCAGGGAGTTCCACTGGCCACTTGTGTGGAGCGGGCTGCCATGTGTTCCTTGGAGATTGACTGCCTCTCCGTTTAATCGACTGTCCCCATGTGCCAGCCCCATGTGCCCCACTGCCGGCCCCATGGGCTGCTCACCCTGGCCCCACCCTGCCCCTCACGCACCAGCACACAGACTGCCTCTGACAGGCCCAGTAAAACCACCCATAATGTTACATCCGGATAGGCCCCGCCCCCTGGGATGAGGCCCCGCCCCCTGGGATGAGGCCCCGCCCCCTGGGACGAGCCCCAGTCGGGCTAGGGCAGGAGCAGCAGTCACTGGGAGACACCCCCACCCTGAGGGGCCAGGCTCCCCCGGGCACCGGGGGGGGGTACCCGGCTGTGCTGCCAAGAGTGGGTCAGGGCCCCTCACGTCCCGGCTGCAGGGGGCCCAGAGTGGGGCTGGGGAGGCTCCTGGCCATGGGACTGCCGGGGTGGGGGGAGCTGCTGGCCCTGCCTCTCTCACTCGGAGGCCCCCCTTTGTCTCCAGCCCCTTGGCCATGGCGAGGGCTCCAGGCCAGCCGCACCCAACAGCCCTTTGCGTGGCAGGGCTGGGCGGGCGTGACGGGCTCCGATCGCGCTCACCGGACGGGCGAGCTCCGGGAGACCTCCCCACCCCCAGCACCTCGGGCAGCCCCAGCCTTGCTCCCTGGAAGGAGCGCCAGGGGAACACAGTGTGGCCCCCCCCGCCCAGCCAGGGAGCCCCAGGATGACAGAGAAGGAAGGGGGCAGCCCCATGCCCCAGAGGGCATCAGCGCACATGAGGGGAGAGTGACCGAAGGAGCCAGGGGCAGAGCCCCTAATGGACCCCAGCCTCCCCCGCCACCCCACCCCACTAGAGCCAGAGGTTCCACGGCCAGACGGGACCCCTTGGGACCCTCCAGTCGGCCCCCGGGACGGCCCAGCCCCAGCCGGAACTGCCAGGAAATGGAGCCACCTCCGGCCCTGGGGCTGGTCTGCCCACAACACAAACACAGGGTCAGGGGTGGGAAGCCCCTTAGAGCCCAGCTATGCCCACCCTAGCCAGGACATTGCCAGGACCCTCCCTCGGCCCAGCTGCTGCCTCTCACGGAGGGGGGAGAAGCGACTTACTGCAGCCTTGGGAGCCCCCTCTCCCCCCCCGGTCTGCCCTGGAGCACTGCCATGGCGCCGGTTTAAGTGTAGACGTGTCCTTGGGAAATGGTCCAAGGGCTCCCAACCCTTCCTGTTCGGTCCCTGGGTTCCAAGCTGACTTTCTCTAGCTTCCGTGTCGAGCCACCGGCCCGCGGTCGACCTTCCTGGGCTAGGCTGACAGGCCGCTCTCAGAGATCTGCCCCCTGGTACCTGCAGGCTGGGATCACGGCGCCCCTGAACCATCTCGGTGTCAAGCCAGACAGACCCAGCTCCCTGCGACTCTCACTCCAGGGCAGGTTTCTAGCCCTTCAGTTGTCCCCGGGGCTCTTCTCTGACCCTCCCCAAGTTATCACCATCCTCCCTGAACTGTGGGCACCAGCCCTGAGCACCGGATCCCAGCCGCGCCTGCCCCAGAGGGGAAATCACCTCCCGAGTCTCCTGTTTGCATCCCAGGATCACATCAGCTGGTCGGGGCACAGCACCATGGTGGGAGCCCATGTTGAGCTGATTATCCACCACGACCCCACCTCCTGGTCATTCCCTGCTTCCCCCCAGCCTGTAAATCTGCCCCTTGATCCCAGATGTACATTTACATGGAGCCATTTTAAACCAGACATTGTTTGCTTGCTTCTCCCCCACAGAGCTGGGGACAGGACCCAGGAGACCTGGCTCCTCACCCCCACTCTAGCCACTAGCCCCCCCCCCCCGAGCTGTTCAGTCCCCTTTGCCGGGCAGCCCTGACCCTGTGGGACGAGTGCCCAGGCTGGGCATGCGGCTCCGCGGGGACCGACTCTGCCAGGAAACTGCTGCAGCTCCACTTTGCTTTGAAAGCCCCCGGGACCGTGGGGTAGAAGCGAAAGGAGAGTGCCGGGACTGGGGCCCTGGGCCAGAGGGATCCCCGGCCCCTCTCCCCTGGCCTGGCAGAGCTGTGCCATGCCGGACGCAGCACTTACCTGCAGGGGCAGGAGTAGCAGGTACCTGGCAGGAGAGGAGAGAGGCAGCATTAGTCTCATCCCCACCAGCCACTGCCTCGCCCCGACGGCCCCTGGCACGGGGAGCTTACAGGCAGGCGAGGTGGCCCAGGGGCAGAGGCATCACGGCCAGGTGGGACCCCACAGCATGCGCCCAGCAGCTGGTCCAGGGGCGCTTATCCAGCAACCGCCATGGGGGCACAAGTGGGTGGGATGGAGCAGGGGCCCTGGATCGGACCCTGGTCCTTCCCGCAGCGCACGGAGCTGTGTCCAGGGCAGCAGCCACCAGGCAGGGGGACGCGCCCCCTGGTCAGGGCTCTGCACCTCTCCCCACCGGCTTCTCCTTGCTCTGCGGGTGGCAGGGTGCCAGGGTGGGCATGGAGCCCAGGCAGGGCCGAGGCGCCCAGAGCCCAGTTCCGTGGCGAGAGCTGGGGCTGCAGCACAAAGCTCTGGGCTCGGGGAGAGCCAGGAGGGCCGTGGCCAGGCTGTCCCCAGTCCCGGGAGGGGGTGGGGGGGCTGCCAGCGAAGCGGGGCGGGCACCCCATGCCACAGGCAGACAGAGAGCAGTTCATATGCATCCTGGCCGGGGGTGAGACTGGACGACCCTTGGGGTCCTGTCTCACTCTGTGGGTCCAGAGCCAGGCGCAGGGGACCTGGCCAGGGCTGTGGGCATGAGCCCAGCTGTGTAGCCCCACAGGGGACTCAGGGGTCGAGGTTGCTGGGAGACCTCCCCACAGCCAGGACAATGTCCCAGCAGGCCTGTAAGGACCCCATGGAGGAGACCAGGCCCTTCAGTGGCCAGAGCAGCCCCCTCTAACGGGGCTCAGGGAAGGGCGCTGAGAGAGGGGCCCACCCTCCACGCCTCTGCCCCAAGCCCACTGCCCCCCAACCAGCCCATCTCCCAGGAGCAGGCTGCCTGCAGCTCTCCCCCAATAGCGTCACCAGCCCCAGGGGCTGTGGGGCCCAGTCCAGCCTGGGAGTGGCACAGCAAGGGGTGCTCTCCCCTGGCAGTCAGGGCTGGCCCCAGGGGAGGGGGTGCTAGGGGGCACTGGGCTGCAGGGAGCTGGGCAGGGGTCAGGGTGGGCGTGGTGGGGGTCGCTCTCCCCGGCAGTCGGTGCATCAGGGGGCAGGGCAGGGGGACGGGGGGGGTCGCTCTCCCCGGCAGTCGGTGCAGCACTAGGGAGTCGCTCTCCCCGGCAGTCGGTGCAGCAGGGGGCAGGGCAGGGGGGCGGCGGGCAGTGGGGGTCGCTCTCCCCGGCAGTCGGTGCAGCACTAGGGGGCAGGGCGGGGGGCAGGGGGTTCGCTCTCCCCGGCAGTTGGTGCAGCAGGGGGCAGGGCAGGAGGGCGGGGGGGTCGCTCTCCCCGGCAGTCGGTGCAGCACTAGGGGGCGCTGGGCAGCAGGGGGCAGGGCAGGGGGGCGGGGGGGGTCGCTCTCCCCAGCAGTCAGTGCAGCAGGGGGCAGGGCAGGGGGGCGGGGGGGGGTCGCTCTCCCCGGCAGTCGGTGCAGCAGAGGGCAGGGCAGGGGGGCGGCGGGCAGTGGGGGTCGCTCTCCCCGGCAGTCGGTGCAGCACTAGGGGGCAGGGCGGGGGGCAGGGGGTTCGCTCTCCCCGGCAGTTGGTGCAGCAGGGGGCAAGGCAGGGGGGGGCAGGGCAGGGGGGCGGGGGGGTCGCTCTCCCCGGCAGTCGGTGCAGCACTAGGGGGCGCTGGGCAGCACGGGGCAGGGCAGGGGGGCGGGGGGGTCGCTCTCCCCGGCAGTCGGTGCAGCACTAGGGGGCGCTGGGCAGCACGGGGCAGGGCAGGGGGGCGGGGGGGTCGCTCTCCCCGGCAGTCAGTGCAGCACTAGGGGGCAGGGCGGGGGGCAGGGGGTTCGCTCTCCCCGGCAGTTGGTGCAGCAGGGGGCAGGGCAGGGGGGCGGGGGGGTCGCTCTCCCCGGCAGTCGGTGCAGCACTAGGGGGCGCTGGGCAGCAGGGGGCAGGGCAGGGGGGCGGGGGGGGTCGCTCTCCCCAGCAGTCAGTGCAGCAGGGGGCAGGGCAGGGGGGCAGCGGGCAGTGGGGGTCGCTCTCCCCGGCAGTCGGTGCAGCACTAGGGGGCAGGGCGGGGGGCAGGGGGTTCGCTCTCCCCGGCAGTTGGTGCAGCAGGGGGCAGGGCAGGGGGGCGGGGGGGTCGCTCTCCCCGGCAGTCGGTGCAGCACTAGGGGGCGCTGGGCAGCAGGGGGCAGGGCAGGGGGCCGGGGGGGTCGCTCTCCCCGGCAGTCGGTGCAGCACTAGGGGGCAGGGCAGGGGGGCGGGGGGGTCGCTCTCCCCGGCAGTCGGTGCAGCACTAGGGGGCAGGGCAGGGGGGCGGGGGGGTCGCTCTCCCCGGCAGTCGGTGCAGCACTAGGGGGCGCTGGGCAGCAGGGGGCAGGGCAGGGGGGCGGGGGGGTCGCTCTCCCCGGCAGTCGGTGCAGCACTAGGGGGCGGGGCGGGGGGGTCGCTCTCCCCGGCAGTCGGTGCAGCACTAGGGGGCGGGGGGGTCGCTCTCCCCCGGCAGTCGGTGCAGCACTAGGGGGCAGGGCAGGGGGGCGGGGGGGTCGCTCTCCCCGGCAGTCGGTGTAGCACTAGGGGGCAGGGCAGGGGGGCGGGGGGGTCGCTCTCCCCGGCAGTCGGTGCAGCACTAGGGGGCAGGGCGGGGGGGTCGCTCTCCCCGGCAGTCGGTGCAGCAGGGGGCAGGGCAGGGGGGCGGGGGGGTCGCTCTCCCTGGCAGTCGGTGCAGCACTAGGGGGCGGGGCGGGGGGGTCGCTCTCCCCGGCAGTCGGTGCAGCAGGGGGCGGGGCGGGGGGGTCGCTCTCCCCGGCAGTCGGTGCAGCACTAGGGGGCGCTGGGCAGCAGGGGGCAGGGCAGGGGGGCGGGGGGGTCGCTCTCCCCGGCAGTCGGTGCAGCACTAGGGGGCGGGGCGGGGGGGTCGCTCTCCCCGGCAGTCGGTGCAGCACTAGGGGGCAGGGCAGGGGGGCGGGGGGGTCGCTCTCCCCGGCAGTCGGTGCAGCACGAGGGGGCAGGGCAGGGGGGCGGGGGGGTCGCTCTCCCCGGCAGTCGGTGCAGCACTAGGGGGCGGGGCGGGGGGGTCGCTCTCCCCGGCAGTCGGTGCAGCACTAGGGGGCAGGGCAGGGGGGCGGGGGGTCGCTCTCCCCGGCAGTCGGTGCAGCACTAGGGGGCGCTGGGCAGCAGGGGGCAGGGCGGGGGGGTCGCTCTCCCCGGCAGTCGGTGCAGCACTAGGGGGCGCTGGGCAGCAGGGGACAGGGCAGGGGGGCGGTGGGGTCGCTCTCCCCGGCAGTCAGTGCAGCAGGGGGCGGGGCGGGGGGGTCGCTCTCCCCGGCAGTCGGTGCAGCACTAGGGGGCGCTGGGCAGCAGGGGGCAGGGCAGGGGGGCGGGGGGGTCGCTCTCCCCGGCAGTCGGTGCAGCACTAGGGGGCGCTGGGCAGCAGGGGGCAGGCAGGGGGGCGGGGGGGTCGCTCTCCCCGGCAGTCGGTGCAGCACTAGGGGGAGGGGCGGGGGGGTCGCTCTCCCCGGCAGTCGGTGCAGCAGGGGGCAGGCCAGGGGGGCGGGGGGGTCGCTCTCCCCGGCAGTCGGTGCAGCACTAGGGGGCAGGGCGGGGGGGTCGCTCTCCCCGGCAGTCGGTGCAGCACTAGGGGGCGCTGGGCAGCAGCTGTTTCCTGCTGGATCCGTGGGCTGGGGTCTGAGTGGGGCCGGAGGGTGCCCGGGGGGGCCAGGGGGAGCACAGGTTACTGCTGGGGGGCGGGGGGAGGGAAACGCGTTGGGGGCGGGCCGGGGGAGGGCCCCGGGGGGAGACTCGGGGGCGGGTGTGTGGGCCCAGGTGCCCCCCGGCCGGGGCCGGGCTCAGTTGGCCCCTCGCTGGGGCTGCCCCCCCGAGCCCCCCCGGCGCCCCCCCCCGGCGCGGAGCTGTGGCAAGGCAGCGCCACCGTGTGGCCAGGCCCGTGAGCAGCGAGAACGAGCCGGGCCAGCGGCGGGGTCCCAGCCCCCCCGTGCGGCGGGAGGGGCCCCCAGGCCGGCCCCCCGAGCCCGGTCCGGCCCCGCCAGGGCTCCCGGGTCCCCTGCCAGCTGGGGCAGCAGCTGCTCGGGGCCCTGCGGGTGGGGGGCTGGGGAGCGGGCGGGGCTGCGCGGGGGGGGCGCCTGATTTTCAGACTCCGCCGGAGCCGGGTCCTGGGCAGCAGGTTTGTGGCCACGTGGGACCCGGACCCCCCCAGGCCCCCCGCCCGGTGCTTGCTGTCCAATGGCGGGGAGCAGCTCTCCTGAGAGGCTGCACCCCGGGGAGACCGCAGAGCGGTTCCTTCTGGTGTGGGGCACGGTGCTGCCCTGGGGGCACGGCACAGGGCGCTGCGTGGTGCTGGTTTGGGGCACGGCACAGGGCACTGCGTGGTGCTGGTTTGGGGGCACGGCACAGGGCGCTGCGTGTTGTTGGTATGGGGCACGGCACAGGGCCCTGCGTGTTGTTGGTATGGGGCACGGCACAGGGCCCTGCGTGGTGCTGGTTTGGGGGCACGGCACAGGGCGCTGCGTGGTGCTGGTTTGGGGCACGGCACAGGGCGCTGCGTGGTGCTGGTTTGGGGCACGGCACAGGGCGCTGCGTGGTGCTGGTTTGGGGCACGGCACAGGGCGCTGCGTGGTGCTGGTTTGGGGCACGGCACAGGGCGCTGCGTGGTGCTGTTATGGGGCACGGCACAGGGCCCTGCGTGGTGCTGGTTTGGGGGCACGGCACAGGGCGCTGCGTGGTGCTGGTTTGGGGGCACGGCACAGGGCGCTGCGTGGTGCTGGTATGGGGCACTGCACAGGGCGCTGCGTGGTGCTGGTTTGGGGCACGGCACAGGGCCCTGCGTGGTGCTGGTTTGGGGCACGGCACAGGGCACTGCGTGGTGCTGCTTTGGGGCACGGCACAGGGCACTGCGTGGTGCTGGTTTGGGGCACGGCACAGGGCTCTGCGTGGTGCTGGTTTGGGGGCACGGCACAGGGCTCTGCGTGGTGCTGGTTTGGGGCACGGCACAGGGCACTGCGTGGTGCTGGTTTGGGGCACGGCACAGGGCACTGCGTGTTGTTGGTATGGGGCACGGCACAGGGCACTGCGTGGTGCTGGTTTGGGGGCACGGCACAGGGCTCTGCGTGGTGCTGGTTTGGGGGCACTGCACAGGGCTCTGCGTGGTGCTGGTTTGGGGGCACTGTACAGGGCACCGCGTGGTGCTGGTTTGGGGCACGGCACAGGGCACCGCGTGGTGAAGGTTTGGGGGCACTGCACAGGGCACCGCGTGGTGCTGGTTTGGGGGCACGGCACAGGGCACCGCGTGGTGCTGGTTTGGGGCACGGCACAGGGCACCGCGTGGTGCTGGTTTGGGGCACGGCATAGGGCACCGCGTGGTGCTGGTTTGGGGCACGGCACAGGGCACTGCGTGGTGCTGGTTTGGGGCACGGCACAGGGCACTGGGTGGTGCTGGTATGGGGCACGGCACAGGGCACTGCGTGGTGCTGGTATGGGGCACGGCACGGGGCACTGCGTGGTGCTGGTATGGGGCACGTCACGGGGCACTGCGTGGTGCTGGTTTGGGGCACGGCACGGGGCACTGCGTGGTGCTGGTATGGGGGCACGGCACAGGGCCCTGCGTGGTGCTGGTTTGGGGCACGGCACAGGGCCCTGCGTGGTGCTGGTTTGGGGGCACGGCACAGGGCCCTGCGTGGTGCTGGTTTGGGGCACGGCACAGGGCGCTGCGTGGTGCTGGTTTGGGGCACGGCACAGGGCGCTGCGTGGTGCTGGTATGGGGCACTGCACAGGGCGCTGCGTGGTGCTGGTATGGGGCACGGCACAGGGCGCTGCGTGGTGCTGGTATGGGGCACGGCACAGGGCGCTGCGTGGTGCTGGTTTGGGGCACGGCACAGGGCGCTGCGTGGTGCTGGTATGGGGGCACTGCACAGGGCCCTGCGTGGTGCTGGTATGGGGGCACTGCACAGGGCCCTGCGTGGTGCTGGTTTGGGGCACGGCACAGGGCCCTGCGTGGTGCTGGTTTGGGGGCACGGCACAGGGCTCTGCGTGGTGCTGGTTTGGGGCACGGCACAGGGCGCTGCGTGGTGCTGGTATGGGGCACGGCACAGGGCGCTGCGTGGTGCTGGTATGGGGCACGGCACAGGGCGCTGCGTGGTGCTGGTATGGGGCACGGCACAGGGCGCTGCGTGGTGCTGGTTTGGGGGCACGGCACAGGGCGCTGCGTGGTGCTGGTTTGGGGGCACGGCACAGGGCCCTGCGTGGTGCTGGTTTGGGGGCACGGCACAGGGCCCTGCGTGGTGCTGGTTTGGGGGCACGGCACAGGGCCCTGCGTGGTGCTGGTTTGGGGGCACGGCACAGGGCCCTGCGTGGTGCTGGTATGGGGCACGGCACAGGGCCCTGCGTGGTGCTGGTATGGGGGCACGGCACAGGGCGCTGCCTGGTGCTGGTTTGGGGGCACGGCACAGGGCGCTGCGTGTTGCTGGTTTGGGGGCACTGCACAGGGCGCTGCGTGGTGCTGGTTTGGGGGCACGGCACAGGGCGCTGCGTGTTGCTGGTTTGGGGGCACGGCACAGGGCGCTGCGTGGTGCTGGTTTGGGGCACGGCACAGGGCGCTGCGTGGTGCTGGTTTGGGGGCACGGCACAGGGCGCTGCGTGGTGCTGGTATGGGGCACGGCACAGGGCTCTGCGTGTTGCTGGTTTGCGGGCACTGCACAGGGCACTGCGTGGTGCTGGTTTGGGGCACGGCACAGGGCGCTGCGTGGTGCTGGTTTGGGGCACGGCACAGGGCGCTGCGTGTTGCTGGTATGGGGCACTGCACAGGGCGCTGCGTGGTGCTGGTATGGGGCACGGCACAGGGCGCTGCCTGGTGCTGGTTTGGGGGCACGGCACAGGGCGCTGCGTGGTGCTGGTTTGGGGGCACGGCACAGGGCGCTGCGTGGTGCTGGTTTGGGGGCACTGCACAGGGCGCTGCGTGTTGCTGGTTTGGGGGCACTGCACAGGGCGCTGCGTGGTGCTGGTTTGGGGCACGGCACAGGGCTCTGCGTGGTGCTGGTTTGGGGCACGGCACAGGGCACTGCGTGGTGCTGGTATGGGGCACGGCACAGGGCACTGCGTGGTGCTGGTATGGGGCACGGCACAGGGCTCTGCGTGGTGCTGGTATGGGGCACGGCACAGGGCACTGCGTGTTGCTGGTTTGGGGCACGGCACAGGGCACTGCGTGGTGCTGGTATGGGGGCACTGCACAGGGCCCTGCGTGGTGCTGGTTTGGGGCACGGCACAGGGTTCTGCGTGGTGCTGGTTTGGGGGCACGGCACAGGGCACTGCGTGGTGCTGGTTTGGGGGCACGGCACAGGGCGCTGCGTGGTGCTGGTTTGGGGCACGGCACAGGGCGCTGCGTGGTGCTGGTTTGGGGCACGGCACAGGGCGCTGCGTGGTGCTGGTATGGGGCACGGCACAGGGCGCTGCGTGGTGCTGGTATGGGGCACGGCACAGGGCGCTGCGTGGTGCTGGTATGGGGCACGGCACAGGGCGCTGCGTGGTGCTGGTTTGGGGGCACGGCACAGGGCCCTGCGTGGTGCTGGTTTGGGGGCACGGCACAGGGCCCTGCGTGGTGCTGGTTTGGGGGCACGGCACAGGGCCCTGCGTGGTGCTGGTATGGGGCACGGCACAGGGCCCTGCGTGGTGCTGGTATGGGGCACGGCACAGGGCCCTGCGTGTTGCTGGTATGGGGGCACTGCACAGGGCGCTGCGTGGTGCTGGTTTGGGGGCACTGCACAGGGCGCTGCGTGTTGCTGGTTTGGGGGCACGGCACAGGGCGCTGCCTGGTGCTGGTTTGGGGGCACGGCACAGGGCGCTGCGTGTTGCTGGTTTGGGGGCACTGCACAGGGCGCTGCGTGGTGCTGGTTTGGGGGCACTGCACAGGGCGCTGCGTGTTGCTGGTTTGGGGGCACGGCACAGGGCGCTGCGTGGTGCTGGTTTGGGGCACGGCACAGGGCTCTGCGTGGTGCTGGTTTGGGGCACGGCACAGGGCACTGCGTGGTGCTGGTATGGGGCACGGCACAGGGCACTGCGTGGTGCTGGTTTGGGGGCACTGCACAGGGCACTGCGTGGTGCTGGTTTGGGGCACGGCACAGGGCGCTGCGTGGTGCTGGTTTGGGGCACGGCACAGGGCGCTGCGTGGTGCTGGTATGGGGCACGGCACAGGGCGCTGCCTGGTGCTGGTTTGGGGGCACGGCACAGGGCGCTGCGTGTTGCTGGTTTGGGGGCACTGCACAGGGCACTGCGTGGTGCTGGTTTGGGGGCACTGCACAGGGCGCTGCGTGTTGCTGGTTTGGGGGCACTGCACAGGGCTCTGCGTGGTGCTGGTTTGGGGCACGGCACAGGGCTCTGCGTGGTGCTGGTTTGGGGCACGGCACAGGGCACTGCGTGGTGCTGGTTTGGGGCACGGCACAGGGCACTGCGTGGTGCTGGTATGGGGCACGGCACAGGGCTCTGCGTGTTGCTGGTTTGGGGGCACGGCACAGGGCACTGCGTGGTGCTGGTTTGGGGCACGGCACAGGGCGCTGCGTGGTGCTGGTTTGGGGCACGGCACAGGGCGCTGCGTGTTGCTGGTATGGGGCACGGCACAGGGCGCTGCGTGGTGCTGGTATGGGGCACGGCACAGAGCGCTGCGTGGTGCTGGTATGGGGCACGGCACAGGTTTTCTAACCCTTTGTTCATTCTCATGCCTTTTCAATTATCCACCAGACCGGTCGCCCTTCGTGAATTTCAGGCCCCAGAGCTGGGCACTGGATCCCAGCCGAGGTCGCCCCAGTGCCGGACGCAGCGGGGAAATCAGCTCTCTGCTGCTCCAGATTCCCCTGATTAGCTCTTCTGGTCACAGTGTTGCACAGGGGCTCATTCCCCACCACGCCCCCAACGCTGTTCAGAGTCTCTGCTCCCCAGGACAGAGCTCCCTGCTGTGCCCCTGCCCCCCTCCCCGCAGCCCAGCGCCCCCCACTGAACCCCCTCCCCCTCCCTACAGCCCAGCGCCCCCCACTGAGCCCCCTCCCCCTCCCTACAGCCCAGCACCCCCCACGGAGCCCCCTCCCCCTCCCCGCAGCCCAGCACCCCCCAGTGAGACCCTGCCCCACTCCCTGCACAGCGCCCCCTAGCGTCGCTCTGGGGCTGAGCCCAGCACTGTCTGCCAGGGGCTGGTGGCCAGTCGCCCCTGGCTGGTGGATGCCGGCGGAAGGCCAAGGTCGTGCCTGGATCAGGGCCGTGAGAAGCCCCGCGGTGGAGCTGGCCCTGGGGAGGCGCAGGCCTGGGTTCGGGGCTCCCTGGCGCAGCCGGCCTGGAGCCGGGCTAATGGCGGCTGATTGGATAAGGGCTCTGGAGGGGAAGGAGCGGCCCCGCTAATGCAAAGCAGAAGCTGTTCCAGGCCATAAAGGCTCATTAGGGTTATTATTATTGCCTCAATCCTAAGCAACAAGTGCTGCCTGGGGAGACGGGGGGCGGGGAGCCAGCGGGAGCCGGCAGGCGGGGGGCGGAGAGCAGGGTGAGTGTGCTGGAGAAGGGGGCACAGATGGCAGTCGGGGGCGGACAAGTCTCTGGTCGAGTTTGGTGCTCCCTCTTCTGGGCCCAGTACAGGGGCTCCCCCAGCCTTGGCAGCTCCCCTCTGCTCCCACCTCTGCCCTCTGCACCAGGCCTGGGAGCTGTGGGAGCCCCCGGCCCCTGCCTGGGGCTCAATCTGGTGGGAGCAGGAGACTCCACGGGCCATGTGGGGGGTGCTCTGGGCTCCAGCATTGCCCCATCTCCTGCAGGGATCCAGCTCTGCTCTGACAACCCTGCCGTGCTGCAGCGAGGAGACAGCAGGCCCCGGGGCCAGGCTCCATCCCTTGGAGAGCACGGGGGGACCCGGGGGCAGCAGGCTCCGGTGCTGTCTGTGCCATTTTCAGTCCCAGCTGTCACCTGCACGGGGAGCCTGCTCCACCCCAGGGCTGGGCTGTAGGGGCTGCGGGTCGGGAGTGAGGGGCACCGGCAGAGCTGGGGGAGCCCAGGGCTGGGCTAGCGGGGGCTGCGGGTCGGGAGTGAGGGGCACCGGCAGAGCTCGGGGAGCCCAGGGCTGGGCTGTAGGGGCTGCGGGTTGGGAGTGAGGGGCACCGGCAGAGCTGGGGGGGCCCAGGGCTGGGCTGTAGGGGCTGCGGGTCGGGAGTGAGGGGCACCGGCAGAGCTGGGGGAGCCCAGGGCTGGGCTAGCGGGGGCTGCGGGTCGGGAGTGAGGGGCACCGGCAGAGCTGGGGGAGCCCAGGGCTGGGCTAGCGGGGGCTGCGGGTCGGGAGTGAGGGGCACCGGCAGGGCTGTGGGGGGAGCCCAGGGCTGGGCTGTAGGGGCTGCGGGTCGGGAGTGAGGGGCACCGGCAGAGCTGGGGGTGGTGCTGGGCTAGCGGGGGCTGCGGGTCGGGAGTGAGGGGCACCGGCAGAGCTGGGGGAGCCCAGGGCTGGGCTGTAGGGGCTGCGGGTTGGGAGTGAGGGGCACCGGCAGAGCTGGGGGAGCCCAGGGCTGGGCTAGCGGGGGCTGCGGGTCGGGAGTGAGGGGCACCGGCAGGGCTGTGGGGGGAGCCCAGGGCTGGGCTGTAGGGGCTGCGGGTCGGGAGTGAGGGGCACCGGCAGAGCTGGGGGTGGTGCTGGGCTAGCGGGGGCTGCGGGTCGGGAGTGAGGGGCACCGGCAGGGCTGTGGGGGGAGCCCAGGGCTGGGCTGTAGGGGCTGCGGGTCGGGAGTGAGGGGCACCGGCAGAGCTGGGGGAGCCCAGGGCTGGGCTAGCGGGGGCTGCGGGTCGGGAGTGAGGGGCACCGGCAGGGCTGTGGGGGGAGCCCAGGGCTGGGCTGTAGGGGCTGCGGGTCGGGAGTGAGGGGCACCGGCAGAGCTGGGGGAGCCCAGGGCTGGGCTAGCGGGGGCTGCGGGTCGGGAGTGAGGGGCACCGGCAGGGCTGTGGGGGGAGCCCAGGGCTGGGCTGTAGGGGCTGCGGGTCGGGAGTGAGGGGCACCGGCAGAGCTGGGGGAGCCCAGGGCTGGGCTAGCAGGGGCTGTGGGTTGGGAGTGAGGGGCACCGGCAGGGCTGGGGGGCCCAGGGCTGGGCTGTAGGGGCTGTGGGTCAGCGTCTCCTCCTTTCCCATCATACAGGGCTGCCCACCCCCAGTGCCGGGCGGATTCTGTGTGCACTTGGTCATGTCACTAATGCACCGTGGGTTAATGGGGGGAGGGCCGCATGGCGCGGGATGGGGGGTGGCCGGTTGCCTCTGCCAGGTGCCAATCGCCCGGAGGCCCCGTCGTTGCAGAGGCCCCAGGCTGGGACTCTGCTGCTGTCAGCGCCACCCCCCGGGTCTGGTGCTGAGACCTGCTACCTGACAGGTAATAACGCCGCAGCCCCTGGGGGCCCCTTTAATTAGTGGAGCCCGCAGAGCTGTCATTCATCCCTCCAGCTCGGTCCCGCCCTGCTCCCCAGGGCTCCTGAGGGAAGTAATTAAATGCCAGCTGAGCTGGGACAGGAGACAGGAGCTGGCAGGGGGGAGCTCAGCGGCTGAGCTGTGTGGCCGTGGATGGCGAGGAGAGGCTGGGGCCACGCAGCATGGAAGGCGCGGAGGGCTTCAGCCCGGAGCAGGGAGGGCCTGTCCCACTCTCTCTGGCTCGGGACATCGCACCTGCGGTCCTGCATGCGGCTCTGGGTGCAGCAGGGGCCAGGGCAGCAGCGTGGGGAGGCAGCTGTACTCCACCAGATCCCTCTGGCTCCTTCTCCTGCCCAGGGTGATGGTAGCCCTGGACTCCCGGGGCGGCGGCTGGGAGCTGGGGGTTACCCGGCTCCTCCACCCCATTGCCCCCTGCAGGGCTGGGGGGATTTCCCCAGGAGACATGGGTGGGGAAGGGAGTGCCATCCTGGGGGCTCAGAGCAGAGATGCCCTGGCATGGCGGGCTTCTGGGGCTGAGAGCTCAGCTGGGTGCAGCGTGGGGTCAGGCCTTGGAGGGGAACATCCAGATTTGTCCCCAAGCACCCCAGCTCTGTGTTGCGTATGGGGCGGGCCCTACACACCTGGGCTGGTCCCCATGGTGTGTATGGGGGGAGCCCTGCACAGCTGAGCTGGGCTCCTGAGCTGTGTATGGGGGAGCCCGCGCACAGCTGGGCTGGGGGCCCTGCACTGCATAGGGGTGGAGCCCCCACACGTCTGGGCTGGGCCCCACACCGACTCCGAGAAGAGGCACAAGAATGATCGACGGGTTCGAAACCTGCCTTGTGGTGACAGACTCAGGAGCTGACTGTATTTGGCTGAGCAACGACAATGTTAAGGGGTATTTTCCACAGTATGCATCCGATGAAGTGAGCCTTAGCTCACGAAAGCTCATGCTCAAATAAATTGGTTAGTCTCTAAGGTGCCACAAGTCCTCCTTTTCTTTTTGCGAATACAGACTAACACGGCTGTTACTCTGAAAAATGTTAAGGGGTGATGGTCCCAGTGGTCCTGCTGTCTGGAGCGGCTCATGCCTAGGAGTGCGGACACACGGTCAGCACACAGGGCAGGCACCCCGAGCTGGGGTGTGTCACCAAGCCAGCAACAAATGGGAACTCTTGGATCTCTGTACCAGTCCTACCCTGGCATCACAGACAGTCCCCTCAGACTCCCAGTCTCTCTTGCCACCCAAACAACCTGCACTGAGTGATAATGATCCCTTACACTGTAACTCACACATCAGGTTGCTCCCAGTCCTGAGAGACCGTACTTACCCCAGATCAATTGGTACCTAAATCAGTGATTCTCAACCGGGGTACACAGGGGTCTTCCAGGGGGACATCAACTCATCCAGAGATTTGCCTAGTTTTACAACAGGCTACATAGACAGCACTAGTGAAGTCAGGACAAACTCAGATTTCATACAATGGCTTGTTTATACAGTGCCATACGCTGACATGTAAGTACAATATTGATATTCCAATTGATTTGATAATTCTATGGTGAAAATGAGAAAGTTTTCAGCACCAGCAGTGTGACACTTTTGTATTTTTATGTCTGATTGTGTAGGCAACTGGTTTTTAAGTGAGGTGAAACTTGGGCGTACGTGAGACAAAGCCGACTCCTCGAAGGGGTACAGTCGTCTGGACAGGTTGAGAGCCGCTGCTTTAGAGCTTACACCAAGACAGGGCTGGCAGCCAGTTCTACAGTAAACTAACAGAAGGTTTACTAGCTAAGAAAAGGAGTGAGAGTTATTGAGAGGTTAAAGCAGGTAAAATATACGTACGGGTGAGTCGCCGTTTGTAATTGCAAATGGTGGCAGTGATGTAATGAACTGCTAGTTTCCCAAAAGTCTTTTCGTGGTGCCCAGATTGTCTCTGGGAATCTCCACTTTGCATCTGTTACCCTGCCCTGTAAGAGTCCAAACAGGCCAGAGATGCAGGATCCTTCCTTGACTCCACACTTACAGCTTCTTCTGACAGAAAAGCTGACAGGGTCACCACCCTTTTCCTTTGATAGCGCTGCATGGGGAATGCACTTTGAGTCACTGACCTCTGGTCAGCACACACCATGGCAACTTGCTTTGAAATTAGCACTTGTCTGTTAAAGTCCTTCACTAGCATTCCACAAGGCTTCCTTGATGGGTTGCTTATTACAGGGGTGCACACACAGTAAACGTTTGCTACGATAATACACCAGGAGACAGATCAGTGAAAACAACGCAGGTAACATCCCATTAATTTTCATCGAGTTTAAACATCAAATACACTCTTCTGCCTTCAACAGTCACCTTGATCTCTACTAATACTCAGGTGAAGTGGCCTGAATACACTCTGGCATGACCTGCTCTGCCAGCATCACAATGTCTATGAGGGGAACAAGTATTAATAAGGGGCTCTCGGCTTCCTGTGTTCTCCGAACAGTTCTCTGCATCCAGCAAGACAAAACCAATAGTAAAGCCAATGAAGCTAATAAAGCCAATTGGATTCCAGTGGTCACCACAATGGCGTGAACCATTGTCTTAGTGTAAGCAGGGGAATAGTCCCGCTCTTGTGGGGAACTTTCCTGGCTTCTGCATGACCCCAGTGAAGTGGGCTAGCGAAAGGATCTGAGTCCTCGCTCCCACTCCCTTTACCCAGTGGCCTCCCTGCCCTCGAGGACTCCCCTTCCACTCTCCTGTCTGGCAGAGTCCTCGTAACCCCAACAAGGCTGGGCCCAGGATTTCTGGGGGGCTCGACCCCCAACCCTGCTGTGGTCACCTAGGACAGGGGCTAGGGTGTCCCCACTCCGGGGTACTCTCTCTGCACTGGGCACTTCTCTGACCCACTGACCCATTACATACAAATTAAAGCAAATGCAAATTATTTAATCAACAATTAATTTTAAAAAGAATAAGAAAAAATGGGAAAGGTTAAAGGAAACACATCACCCCGCTCTGTGGCAGGGAACATCACAAACGGCGTCTCTGGAACGTCAGGGCAGTTCATAGTCTGTTTTTTGTAAGTCCCAGGCCTTCTTCTCAGGCCCTGGCTGTGCTGCAGGGATGCTGTGGGTTGGACACTTGCTCTGCTGGTGGCCTCACGCTCTCAGGGTCTAAGTGGTAGGACCCTTCTGCCCAGTGTCGCCCCCGCCCTGTCGGGGTTACGATCCAAGCCTGGCCTGCAGAGCCCCTTGGCTGAGGCGTCTCCCTCTGCTGGGCCCACTGCCCAGGGTCCCCCTCGCTCTTCCCAGCTGCTCACCATACCCAGCTCCAGACTGCTCCAGCCTCAGCTACACCACTCTGTCTCTGCACGGCTGCTGCTCTGCCTCCAGCTCCCTGGGCTGCTTCTCTGGCCCCTCTGGCTCTGGTTGCTGCAGCTCTGCTCCCAGGACAGGTCTGCTCTGCAGGCTGCTTCTGTGACTCTGCTCCCAGCACTGACCTGCTTCCTGGGCTGCTTTTCTGGCCCCTCCAGCTCTGGTTGCTGCAGCTCTGCTCCCAGGGCAAGTCTGCTCTCTCTGGGCTGTGCCTCTGGCTTTGGGGCTGCAGCTCTGCTCCCAGGACAGGGTCTGCTCTCTCTGGGCTGCTTTTCTGGTCCCTCTGGATCTTGCCCAGCTCTGTTCCCCAGCTCAGCTCAGGCCCCTGCTTTCTCCTTAGCTCGGCCCGACTCGTCTGACCCAGGCAAATCCAGCTCACACGGAGGACGGGACCTCCCTGGCCTCCTGACTCTCTGATTAGCCTGCTCGCCCTGTCATTCCGGCTGACCTGGAGCATTGGCCTCTCCCCATTGTTCCTGGTTGCTGTCAGTCTCAGGGTCCTGATTCCCCATCGACCCTTCCCCCTTTTTAGTACTGGGAGCTAGCCAACCAAAACACCCCCACTGAATGTTCGTAAGGGGGCAACAGTCCCCTTACGTTAGCATACCAGGTGCAGAAGGCGACGACCCTAATAGTGTTTCCCACCAGGAGTGATGTCCCGCATCTGCGGTAGTTTTCAGTACGAGTGATTTCCGTACTCCCGCGTTGTACTTCAGTACGTTTGTTCTCCGGTCCGGGCGCATATTGCAAAGGCAAATGTAACATAGGTTGCACCAACAATTTTCTTATCGTGGTCGTATCCATGCCTCGGGTTACAGGCCTCACTTCGTGACACCGCTGCGGCTTGAACGCCAAGTCGTTCACAGCCCACACAGGTACATATAGTGTGCAAAATCACAGCTTGCAATCTTTGTAATATTGCAAAACCATCTCTGAATTAAATAAGTCATAAAATGCAAGTTGTTATCATCTACCATGGCCATTGGAGAACGACTTCTAACCCAAACACACCCCTTCCCTCAAACACAGCTGGCTTCGGTTCAGTGACTCCCGCAAACATGCAGCTTTGGGAGCCTTTGTCTTTAACACAGAAACATTTGTCTCTTTCTTGTACGTCTTGATCCTCTCACACATATCCCAAATTTTCACGGGCCGCAAACAGAAACATGGCAATGGTTTTTCCATTATTGTTGTTCTTTATATGCCCAGGACTGGCGATCAGTGGAAAACATAACCACATTTGTTGTTAGCTGGATTCCCACAGGTACCTCCGGGTATATACCAGGAGTGAAATGGGGTCACGTGTTCGTACAACGATTTGGTCTTTTTTCAGTGTAAAGTTCACCAATTTCCACCACACCATGAATTGTCTCTCCCCTTTGGTGACATTTTCCCACAAGAACTTTATTTATTTCAATGGCAAATTTCCTTGCCCACCTTCCCGGAGTTGTTTCTTGGGCCTGAGTACAGGCTAGGGCTAGGGACGTATTGTCTCCATGGCTCCTGCTAAAGGTAGTACATCCGTTTCCCCTTGCTGGGGCCATGCCGGCTGCATGTTAGAAATAATCGTTGCCCCTTCCAGGCGGAGGAGGAGGGAGGGCACTGCCTGCAGATGGGCCTTGGCACCCAGGTCAGGCACTTCTGTCCCGGGGAGGGGGGCTCTGGGCCTGCTTTAGCGATTGTGAGCCCTTCCCCCTGCGCTTGCCCCTCATGCTATGGCATTGCTCAGGCCGGCGGGGTTATTGCTGGATGGATGCACAGAAGATATTGGACGAGTTCTGTGACGTGCCGAATGCTGTGCTCCAAAGCTGCAGGTGCCGAACCGTCCCCAACGGCTGGGGGGCTCAGAGTTCGCTCAGGCAACGGAGAGAACAACGGGCGACTTTCGCCCCACACAGCCCGGGGCAGGCTTGGCCTTGGCAAAGGGCAAAGAGCCCATGAGTGGGTTCCGAGATTCTCCGGCTAGACGGGAGCACGGAGTCATGACCTCCGTAGGGCAGGGCCCCACCAGCCCCACGATAATGCCTCCAGCAGCGGTTCGGGCCGAGCAGCTGTCAGAGTTGGAGAATCCGCCACAATCCTTTCACCTTGGCTGGGGCCCATCGGGGAAAACTGAAGTCCAGGGAACGCCCTGGTCATAGGGTGGCCATAGGGTAGGGACACCTGGTTGAAAAAGGACCCTGGTGGCCCACCCGGAAGCAGCCACCAGGTCCTTGCGGCCCCTAGACACATGGACAGCCAGGGAAACTCCATGCACTGCCCCTGCCCTGAGGGCCGGCTCCAAGGTGCCCATTGGCTAGGGGCCATGGGACCTGGCGGCCGCTTCCTGGGAGCTATGGTAAGCGCTGCCAGGACCCCGCATCTGCTCCCACACCCCAACCCCCTCCCACACCCAAACTCTCTCCCAGAGCAGACACCTCACCTCCCCCGCACCCCAAACCCATGCCCCAGCCTGGAGCTCCCTCCTGCACCCCAACCCCCTCATCCCTAGCCCCACCCCAGAGCCCCCACCCCCAGCCGGAGCCCTCACCCCTCCTGCACCCCAACCCCCTGCCCCAACCTGGTGAAAGAGAGTGAAGGTAGGGGCGAGGGAGCAATGAATGGAGTGAGTAGGGGCGGGGCCTTGGGGGATGGGCGGAGCAGGGGCGGGGCCTTGGGGAAGGGATGTTCAGTTTTGTGCAATTACCAAGTTGGCAGCCCTACCTGGCGGTGAGAAGAGACAAAGGGGCTGGACGTGTCAAACGGGGGGGAAGGGCACAAGCTGGCATCCGTTACCAAGGACCATCCTGCCAGTGGCAGCGGCTTATGGGGCGCCGATCCCCACTGGGCCAGCGCTGCTTGGACTGACCACTGGGCGTGAAACGCCTTCCTGGCCTGGAGTGGGGCGTAGGAATAAGCAGGGGCTCAAGGCTGAGCTTTCTGGTTTTCTTTTACCTGTGACTTGCCTCTGCTGGGCTCGTTCTGTGAGCCCTGCCATGGGCCCCGCTGCCTGGCCTGGCCGCGCCCGTGCCCGGGGTGGCAGCGAATTTGTGAGCCCTGCGAGCGTCCCACGGCCGAGGGGCTGGCCACTGGTGTAGCGAGGTGGGCTGCACGGGGGGGCAGGTCTCTGGGGGTAACGTTCTCCAGAGACGGAGCCCCAAGGACTCTGGGGAGCAAAGCCCCAGCCGCAGGGCAGTGCCTGCAGAGCAGCCGGGCCTGGGGGTGGGTTCCCCCGGGGGCACACACAAGGCCCCTCACACTGTACGCGGGCGGTTGCTGTGTGCCTCGGGGGCACAGGGATCTGAGTGTTGCTCTCCCACTTGGCTGGCAGGTTCTCGTCCCCGTCCCACCCGCTGGGCAGGGGCCAGACACGTCCCCTTTGCTCCGGTCTGGAGCGTGGCAGCCTCTTGTCTCTGGAGGATCTGCCTCCGCACGGGCCCTTGGTCCTGAACAGCCAGCAAGGAGAGCGAGGCCAGGAGCTCAACCCGGGAACAGACGGGCCCAGGATGGTGGAACGACCCCCCTCAGGTCCCAGCGGAGTGATGCTAGTGCTCCTCCTGCAGGCGGAAGGTGTGGGGAGGGACCCCACTAGCTTTGGCCCAGGGCCCCAGAAACCTCTAATCCGCCTCTGCCTGCATGGCTCAGCCCCCACCCTGGCCCTGCCCAGCCTCCAGCCTCCCCGTCCTCCAGCCTGGCCCTGTGTCACTGAGCCCCCAGACCCACCAATCCTGGCCCTGCATCACTCAGCCCCCAACGCCCCCCACCGGGATGCCAACACATGGGTCGCAGCCTCGTTACGAGCCCCATCAAGGCTTGGCGGGGGGGCTTCCACAGCATCCCGCTGGAAGCTCTACCCTGCTCCCCGCCCGCTGCGCTCTGGACCTTGCCCAGCACACGGGTAAAGCTGGCCTGGCCAGGGTGGGCATGTGGCCGGGAGTGTCCAGGTGCTGCCAGGAGCCGGGTGGGGTTCTCAGCAGGGGCGCTCTGCCCCAACAGTCAGTGCTGACCACAACAACCCAGTGCACCACTAGGGGGCGCTGTGCTGCGGGGAGCAGGGGGCAGCCGGGGGCGCTCTCCCCTGGCAGGCAGGGCTGGCCCCAGTGGGGCACTAGGGGGTGCTGTGCTGCGGGGAGCGGGGGGCAGCCGGGGGCGCTCTCCCCTGGCAGGCAGGGCTGGCCCCAGTGGGGCACTAGGGGGTGCTGTGCTGCGGGGAGCGGGGGGCAGCCGGGGGCGCTCTCCCCTGGCAGGCAGGGCTGGCCCCAGTGGGGCACTAGGGGGTGCTGTGCTGCGGGGAGCGGGGGGCAGCCGGGGGCGCTCTCCCCTGGCAGGCAGGGCTGGCCCCAGTGGGGCACTAGGGGGTGCTGTGCTGCGGGGAGCAGGGGGCAGCCGGGGGCGCTCTCCCCTGGCAGGCAGGGCTGGCCCCAGTGGGGCACTAGGGGGTGCTGTGCTGCGGGGAGCAGGGGGCAGCCGGGGGCGCTCTCCCCTGGCAGGCAGGGCTGGCCCCAGTGCGCCACTAGGGGGTGCTGTGCTGCGGGGAGCAGGGGGCAGCCGGGGGCGCTCTCCCCTGGCAGGCAGGGCTGGCCCCAGTGCGCCACTAGGGGGCGCTGTGCTGCGGGGAGCAGGGGGCAGCCGGGGGCGCTCTCCCTTGGCAGGCAGGGCTGGCCCCAGTGGGGCACTAGGGGGCGCTGTGCTGCGGGGAGCGGGGGGCAGCCGGGGGCGCTCTCCCCTGGCAGGCAGGGCTGGCCCCAGTGGGGCACTAGGGGGCGCTGTGCTGCGGGGAGCAGGGGGCAGCCGGGGGCGCTCTCCCCTGGCAGGCAGGGCTGGCCCCCGTGCGGCACTAGGGGGCTGTCACGGAGTCCCCGGGCGATGCTCTGTAACTGCTCCCCATGAAGCCAGTCAGGACTCTGGGGCAGTCGCCTTTCGGTGAGCAGCCTGTCTTCAGGACACACAGCTCACACGGCTTCCACCTTCCTGGGTCTGACCTCGGAGCATTCAGCATCCTCTGCCCCTCCGTGCGCTTCCCACAGCGAGTCCACTCAGGTGGGGCTTCTGGGGAAGCCAGAGGGTCCTGCCCCCCAACTCTGCAGACAGACGTGACTCTCAGCCAGCCAGTAAAACAGAAATTTATTAGACGACAGGAACATGGTCTAAAACAGAGCTTGTAGGTGCAGAGAACAGGACCCCTCAGCCGGGTCCATTTTGGGGGGAGGTGAGCCAGACAACCCTGTCTGCCCTTCACTCCATGTCTCCAGCCAGCCCCAAACTGACTCACCCTCCAGCCCCTCGTCCTCTGGGCTTTGTTCCTTTCCCGGGCCAGGAAGGCACCGGATTCCTTTGTTCTCCAACCCTTTAGCTCTCACCTTGCAGGGGGGAAGGCCCAGGCCATCAGTGGCCAGGAAACAGGGTGTCGGCCATTCTCTGTGTCCAGACCCCTGCACACACCGGCCCTCTAGGGCTCTGCAATGATCATACACCCTTACCCCACCCCCTAGATACTTAAGAACTGCCTAGGGGAAACTGAGGCACCCCCACACTATTCAGAGGAAACATTAAGAACAGTCCCACTTCGTCACAGGGGCGCTGTGCTGCGGGGAGCGGGGGGCAGCTGGGGACGCTCTCCCCCGGCAGGCAGGGCTGGCCCCGGTGTGGTACTAGGGGGCACTGTGCTGCGGGGAGCAGGGGGCAGCATGGGGCAGGGCTGGTGCCAATCCCCAGCATGGTGCCAGGGGCACTGTGCTGCTGACTTTGGCATGAGACGTAGCACTGAGGCTTTGAGCACTTGTACCGTGAAAGGTCTCGGGCAGGACAGTGACAAACCTGGTGTTGTGTCCCACTCTGAGCAGGGGATGCTGGTCCACTCCCTGTGGGTTCAGCTGGAGACGGGATCCTCCTTCCCCTCCTGTGGGAGGCCAAGAAGCTGCGGGACGGCCCCAGTCCCCATGCCATGGTGTCTCCTTTCTCCGCAGGCAGCCTGAGGATGGCAGGGGCTGGCAGGCCCAGCTACTCCCATGGGGAATGGCTGTTACCGGGGCATGGCCCCGAGAGATGGACACAGCCTGCCTGGCACACGGCCCCTGGGGCTTGCTGGCTGGGGGTCCTGGGGAAAGAGGGACTGACGGCAGGCCAGTGGGGGGGGGCAGCCTCGGGGGGGAGCCAGAGCCGAGCAGAAATTGGCTGGGGTGAAGGCTGGGCTATAGGTCTCTGTGTGTGTCTGTGCGTGTGTGTGTGTGCGCGTGTCTGCACGTCTGTGTGTGTGTGTGTGTCTGTGCGCGTGTCTGCACGTCTGTGTGTGTGTGTGTGTGTGCGTCTGTGTGTGTGTGTGTCTGTCTGCACGTATGTGCGTGTCCGTGCGTCTGTGTGTGTGTGTCCGTGCGTCTGTGCGTGTGTCCGTGCGTCTGTGTGTGTGTCCGTGTGTCCGTGCGTCTGTGTGTGTGTCCGTGTGTGTGTGTCCGTGTGTGTGTGTGTCCGTGCGTCTGTGTGTGTGTGTGTCGGGGGCTGGGCTGGTTATGGACTCCACTCCCTGCCTAATGCACCTGATTGGATTTGCTCAATCCGATTACATGCCCTTTGCCTTTGATAACGAGGTTCGGGGCGACGGCTCCTGTCAGCACAGCCAGGGGCTCCCGCCCACGTCCCACCGGCTGCCAGCACCTCTGGGCTCAGCAGAACCTGGCCTGGGGGAGGGGGGAGATCACGGCCCCCCCTTAGCAGGGAGGGCTGCGGGAGAAGGGAGTCGGGCTGACACAGGAGCCGAGGGCAGGGGTGGACAGGAACCCGGGCTCCACCCCTGTCAGCATGACCCCCCACCGCTCCCCACGGCCCTGGCCTTCCCCGCCTCCCTCTGCCCGGGAACTGCCCGGCCCCCAAGCCCAGGCCAGGAAAGCAGCACTGGCTGCAGGCACAAGGGAGGGTGTCGGGCAGCGCAGCGAGGGGCCCTGCGGAGCCGATGGGCTCGTGTTTCCCAGGCGGGCACGGAGCCCACGCGCCTCTCCTCTGCCCTGGCACTGCTGCGGGTTCTGCCGCTCCTCCGCCACGCGCGGCTCTCCTAGCACCGAGCCGCCTGGGGACGCGGGGGGAGGCCGAGGGGCTCAGCCTCATTCCCTGGCCCCGGAGGCCGCGTCGTCTGAGCAGCGAAGCCCGTGTCCACGTGGCACGGGACTGGAGAGAGAGCTGAGCCCATGGGGCTACTGGGAGAGGGGCAGCTGGGGTGTTAGGCCCAGTCCAGCACATTCGCCTGGGCCCGGGTGCCTGGGAAGGGCTGTTCTCCCTTTCCATCCACTCCTACAGCATGTCCCCCGCCCACCCATGGGCACCTGCATGCCGCCCAGGGCTGCCTGGCATCGGGCATCTCACGGGACACTCGTGCACCTGCCAGCCCCATGCCCCGCACGGATCCCTCCTGCTGGGCGGAGGGCAGGCCCCGGGGGTGTCCGCGGATCCACGCCTCTGCCTGCTGCCTCTGCCCCTCGTGCCCCCTGCCTGGCGCTCCCAGCACTGCCCCATAGGGTTTGTGCCACTCTGAGCCCCACCCCCATCCCTTACATGTATGGGCTATGCAACTATTTACACATATTTAAATTGCCTCATTAAGTAATTTGCATAAAACATCACACGTGGAGCAGCACAAAACTTGGCAGCTCCGGGCCCCCTGTGCACACAGCCCTGCCGCCCCCTTCACACCCCTCCTTGGGATGCCCCCTCCCGGGGCCCTCCCAGCACGCAGCCTGGTCACAACTGACCAGGCAGGGGCAGGTTGCTCGCCTAGCCAGGGGGACCGGCTGCCTGGGGCTGAGTGGTCTTCCCCCGGGGCCCAGCAAGACAATGGGCTGTGGCCGGAGCCTGGGCTTCTCCCAGCCCTGCAGCCGCAGTCTCCTGGGTGCTGTTAGCCCAGGCCCCGCCTGCGCCCCGTACAGCGGGCCCCACTGAGCCGCAGTTCCTGGGACAGCCTCTCTCTCTCTCAAGGCTTCGCTCCACATGGGGCCGCAGAGCTGGTCTCCCTGCTGCCGCGGGGGGCTCAGTCCCCAGGGCTCAGCACCACCTCTGCCTGGTTCCAGTGTCTGGCCCTGAGTGCCGGGGGTGTTTTAGCACCTGGCGTGGGCCCCACTCTGTTCCGGAGGGGATTGCCGAGTTTGGGGGTGGCTCCCAGAAGCAGATGCCGTGGGTCAGGCTGAGGTCCCAGCCTTCCTCTGGCCCCCCATGCCTGGATGCCTCCAGCAGGCCTCCCCGCTGCTGTCCCAGGCCTGCGCTGGCCAGATTCCCGGCACCTGGGGCTCCGGACGTCCCTTTGCTCTGGGGCCGCCAGCAGGGAGGCTTTTCACGTCATTCCCAAGGGCATTTCTTAGGATGGGTTTTTGCGGTGGCAGCTGAGAGCGGGGCCCCCCTGTGCTGGGCACTGCCCGGACACAGGAAGAGATGGTCCCAGCCCCACGGGCTCAGTAGAGAAAGGGAGGGAGGGAACGTGGCTCGTCCCAGGCGAGGGGCGGGCTGTTTGCCAAGCCCCAGGAGGGATGGGCCCAGCAGACTGGGGATGGAGCCCATTGGAACCCAGGGGTCCTGCCGCCCAGGGCAGTGCCCTCCCGCCCGGGTGCCACCACTGCCCTGCTTGTGCCCTGGGGGCCGTGTGGTTCCTGCGTGGGCTCGGGCTGGCTCCCTCTGGCCGGCCCTGGCCTCGCCCTCCCGCTCGCTGGCATTTGTTCCCATTGGGTTGAGCGACTTTCCGGCTTCGCCAGGCGGAAGCGGTGCCGATTGCGCAGACGTCACCGGCTGCCGCTCGCGTCACCCCGCCCCGCATGCCAGCTCCCGCCCCGGGGTGGGCGCGGGCACAGGGAGTGTTTCATGCAGTTACGAAGTGTCTGATTGAGGCAGGAGGCGCCAGCAGCTCCCTGGGGAGTTTCAAGGCCAGGACTGGAGGCCTAAGCGCAGGCTCAAGTAATCCAATCTGGGCCGGCTGCAATCGAATTAGCCCAGAATTAACCCAGCGGCCAAGAGGAGCTGACTGTCCCTCCTTGCCAGCGGGTTTGGGGGAGAGGGAGGAAGCCAGGACGTCTTGGAATAATGAGATTACGCGGGGGCGGGGGCTCGAGTGGCTTGGCAGCCCGGGGCCCGAGTGGGCCTCGCAGCTGAAGTGGGGCGTGTGCGAGGCAGCTCCTGGGAAGCCAGCCTGTCAAAGCTGAAGGGCGGGCAGGGCCCGTTTTAATAACTGCTGCCTTCCTCCCGCCCCAGGAAGGAACATCTGAGCCTCACACGGATCCCGGAGCAGGGAGGAGCTACTGCCCAGGGCGTCCCTGCAGAAAGGCACAGCCAGGAAATTCCATGTCTGCAGCAGCTGCCAGCTGCTCCCACAACCAGCAGACTGGGTGCTCGCCGGCAGCGACGCCAGCCTGCGAACGGGGCACAAGGGGCTTGTGCTTGGCCCACGGCCAGTCGCTGGGGTGGGGGACCTTCAGAGGAAATGATGCACATGGTCCCTGACCTGGGGTGGGATCAGAAATTGTCCTCCGGAGGGGACAATACAGCATGGAAACACACCTGCCTCTGGGGCATGGTCTGTCCAGTGCCCCACACGATGGGGCCCTTGCCTGTGACTGGGACCTCTGGGCCCCACTGCAATACAGATAACAACAATAATATCTCTCCAGGTGTCTTATGCCCATCACTGTACATCAGCTCTTCTTCATTCACGCACACACACATACATCATATGTACATATTTCACATGCACAAGACAAACCTTGCCAATAAAAGTCCAGGGGGGGCAAAGGGGAACATGGGCAGCAGCTGCCTGGCAGCATGGTGAGAAAGCAAAACACTCCCAGCGAAGGGGAGAGCTGCTGGGCTGGGCACACCCCCGACGCCCGTTAGAGAACCCAGCCTTGCGCCAGCAAACCTGGGCTAATTACTAAGAGCAGAGGCTGGGCTGCGAGCTGGGCCTGAGCGAGTCAGTAACCCTGTCACAGCCCCTTTCCCACCTGGGGAGCCCTTTGCTCCTGTGACGAAGTGGGACTGTTCTTAATGTTTCCTCTGAATAGTGTGGGGTGCCTCAGTTTCCCCTAGGCAGATCTTAAGTATGTAGGGGGTGGGATATGGGCGTATGATCCTTGCAGAGCCCTAGAGGGCCGGTGTGTCCAGGGGTCTGGACACAGAGAATGGCCGACACCCTGTTTCCTGGCAACTGATGGCCTGGGCCCTTCCCCCCCTGCAAGGTGAGAGCTAAACGGTTGGAGAACAAAGGAATCCGGTGACCTCCTGGCCCGGGAAAGCCCAGAGGAGGAGGAGGGGCTGGAGGGGGAGTCCCTGGGCGATGCTCTGGAACTGCTCCCCAAGAAGCCAGTCAGGACTCTGGGGAGTCTCCTCTCTGGGAGCAGCCTGTCAGCAGGACACACAGCTCACCTGGCTTCCACCTTCCTGGGTCTGACCTCGGAGCATTCAGCGTCCTCTGACCCTCCGTGTGCTTCCCCCAGCGTGTCCGCTCAGGCGGGGTCCTGGGGAAGCCAGAGGGTCCTGCCCCCCAAGTCCGCAGACAGACGTGACTCTCAGCCAGCCAATAAAACAGAAGGTTTATTAGATGACAGGAACATGGTCTAACGCAGAGCTTGTAGGTGCGGAGAACAGGACCCCTCAGCCGGGTCCATTTTGGGGGGCAGTGAGCCAGACAACCCCGTCTGCCCCTCACTCCATGTCCCAGCCAGCCCCAAACTGAAACTCCCTCCAGCCCCTCCTCCTCTGGGCTTTGTCCCTTTCCTGGGCCAGGAGGGCACCTGATTTCTTTGTTCTCCAACCCTTTAGCTCTCACCTTGCAGGGGGGATGGGTCCAGGCCATCAGTGTCCAGGAGACAGGGTGTCGGCCATTTATGTACACTAGCCCCTTGCTCTGCAAGAATTACACCCTCTTATCCCACCACCTAGAGACTTAAGAAATGCCTAGGGGAAACTGAGGCACCCCTACAGTATTCAGAGGAAACATTAAGAACAGTCCCGCTTCGTCACATCTCTCCCCTCTTCGAGATCGAACTGGGCGGGGTCACTTTAGCCGGTGACCTGGGGAAGTTCGTCGCCACCAACGTTCCCATGGATGTCCCAGCATCTCTCCCATTCCTTGGTGGGAGTTGCACCAGGCCCTTCCAGCTTTACACCCTTCCTGTTTCATGCCCTCCCTTAGGTCGGGTGTGCTCGGGGGCACTCACAGGTCGCATGTGGGAAGATTTATGTGGCCCGTGCTCTTTTTCCACCCCAAAACCCCTGGGGTTCAAACTGGGATCGGGTCTTCTCCCAGTGCTCCAGTCTGGAGGGCTGCGATTCGGGCTCTCTTGGTTAAGAGCCCACATCTTGTCTTTGGCCGCCCCCTGGCCAGGTGTCTCTGTCCCCCACAGCTCGGCATCAGCCCCGTTCATTGGATGCAGCCGCGTCGGGGCAGAGGGGTCCATGTACACCGCAAAGCGCCGCCCCAATAGGTCCGGCTGCAGCTTTTTAAGGGCCTGCCCCACGGCTGGGCATTTCTTCTCTATGGCCACGTAATTCTGCTCCCCGGGCAGCAGCTTCTTGCTTGGGCACCTAATGGGGTGTCTTCCCCCCTTAGCATCAACCTGCATCAGCACCGTGCCCAGCCTTGCGTCTGAGGCGTCGGTGACACTGAAAAGGGCTTGGCACTGTCCGGGTTTACCACATTTACCAGGCCCTGGATTAGAGCCTCCTTCAGCGCACAGAGAACCTCTGGCACGGCTCGGTCCAGACCAGCTCGCCTGGCTTCTCCTTCTTACATCGCTCAGTGATGGGGGCAGCTGGGGAGCTAAAGTGGGGTACAAACCCCACGGAAGTACTCCGCCATCCCGCTAAAGATGTTTCTTAGTCTGGAGAACGGGCCAATCTCTGACCCTCTTCACCAGCCCTGTCACGGTTCCTCCCCGACTCTGAACTCTAGGGTACAGATGTGGGGACCTGCATGAAAAACCTCCTAAGCTTATCTTTACCAGCTTAGGTCAAAACTTCCCCAAGGTACAAAATATTACACCTTGGACTGGCCGCTACCACCACCAAACTAATACTGGTTACTGGGGAAGAGCTGTTTGGACGCGTCCTTCCCCCCAAAATACTTCCCAAAACCTTGCACCCCACTTCCTGGACAAGGTTTGGTAAAAAGCCTCACCAATTTGCATAGGTGACCACAGACCCAAACCCTTGGATCTGAGAACAATGAAAAAGCATTCAGTGTTTTACAAGAAGACTTTTAATAAAAAATAGAAGTAAATAGAAATAAAGAAATCCCCCCTGTAAAATCAGGATGGTAGATATCTTACAGGGTAATTAGATTCAAAAACATAGAGAACCCCTCTAGGCAAAACCTTAAGTTACAAAAAAGATACACAGACAGAAATAGTTTTTCTATTCAGCACAATTCTTTTCTCAGCCATTTAAAGAAATCATAATCTAACAC
The DNA here is from genome assembly GCF_965140295.1 of Lepidochelys olivacea. Taxonomy (NCBI): domain Eukaryota; kingdom Metazoa; phylum Chordata; order Testudines; family Cheloniidae; genus Lepidochelys; species Lepidochelys olivacea. The sequence goes on from NC_140414.1 coordinate 149,275,971, forward strand.
ATACCTAGCTAGATTACTTACTAAAAGTTCTAAGACTCCATTCCTGTTCTGTCCCTGGCCAAGACGACTACAGACAGACCCAGACCCTTTGTTTCTCTCCCTCCTCCCAGCTTTTGAAAGTATCTTGTCTCCTCATTGGTCATTTTGGTCAGGTGCCAGCGAGGTTACCTTTAGCTTCTTAACCCTTTACAGGTGAGAGGAGCTTTCCCCTGGCCAGGAGGGATTTCAAAGGGGTTTACCCTTCCCTTTATATTTATGACAAGCCCGTTGGACTGAGGGTGACTGCAGAGGTCCAAGTGGGCCAGACCCCACATTTCTCCCACAAGCTTCGGAGCAGGGCTGACATGAAATTTGAAACCTGGTCTGCAAGGACCTTGCTGGGGACCCCTTCTTTGCTGAAGATGCTCAGCAGCATGTCTGCCTCGGCGGAGGGCAGATCCCCCACCCCTGGGTAGCGGTTGGCTAAATCCATCACCACCAGGATGCATTTCTTCCCTGACTCGGTCACCTTGCTGAGGGGTCCCACTATGTCCAGAGCCCCCTTCCCTGCCATGGGATCACTTCCCAGAAGCACATCTGGACCAGGCAAGCCTGGTTGGCAGCCCTCCTGCCCTGCCTGTGTGTCCCCTCACTCAGCTGGGGTCTTATCTCCCTGCTTGCTGAGCGCTGCCCTTGCTGTCCCAGTGGCAGTAGGCAGAGAGCTCGCTGCTTTCCTCACTGCATCAGAGCCAGCGGGAGCCCCCTCTCTGGTGTGCAGGGGGGCGGGGAGCATCTCTCTGTCCCACTCAGCCCCAGGGGTCTGGATACAGGCAGGCAGTTAGCGCTCCTCCCCCCTGCCAGCCAGGTCATCTCCATTTTCACTAACCATTTCCCTCTCCGCGGATAGGGTTCCTGGATTCAAGTTCAAACCCTCGGCCATTACAGGAGCAGGGCCTGGATCCTGTCCCAAAGAGACACAGTCACCCCAAAACAGGGTCTCACAGCTGATGTCCTGGAGAACCCCAATGACCAGCCAGCCCGACCCATCCTGGGTCTGCACAGGGATCTGGGCCATAGGCAGGGCGAGGGGCTTTGTCCCTGGGACCTTCACCCAGGTCACCCAGCCCCTCAGCATCTGAGGCTGCACCACCCAGGGCCTGACAACAGTTCTCTCTGTCCCAGGATCTCGCCACCCCAGGAATGTCTCCCCATTGACCATCACCTTCCGCTCCCACTGGGGGTCCGAGGGGCCTGAGCCCAGGAGACTCCACGCAGACATAGGTTGGGGTCAGGAGTGGGAGCCTGTCCACCTCCCCACCCATCTGGCTGACGGAGTCTGTGGCCTGGGGACCCAGCAAGGGAGATAGACACCGGGGCTTTTCCGCAGGGTCCCCCTTGGTTCAAATCGCCAGCCTGCTCAAAGGCAGTGAGGCGGGCATCCACATCCCCCCCCTCCTTAACCAGGGGCAGCAATTTCGTCTCCAGGTTCCCTGCGGAACTGGCCGCCCGGGGTCTATCCCCACTCACCCCTGGGGGGTCCCCTAGGCCTCTCCGCCCCACCACCGCCAGTTCATGCTTCTGCTGCTTCTGCAGCTCTTTCTCGGGCTCTCGCTGTCTCCCACGGTCCTCTTGCTCCCTCGGACTCAGCTCCAATCCCGTCCATCTCCGATCCCCGGATGGGGAACCCGATCGTGAAGACCCTTGTCTGGTTGGGGACAGGAGTCTTGGCGATGCCTGGCTACTACTCCAGCTGCTCCCAGATCCTGCTATAGCCCCATTTGGGGTCAGGAATCTGTCCCTGAGAGCGGTCATCCTCCTCCAGCTGCACGATGAACTCTGCTTTGGTGAACTTTCCAATGCGCAACCCTCTCTTTCTGCACAGGGTTACAATGTCCTTCTTAAGGAGACGGTGACAGGCCATCACTCCACTCTTCCCAAGGTGTTGTGGACTCACAGGCCTGTGTGCTCTCAGCTCCCCACGGTTTCCAGAGAGAACCCCTAGTGTGCCAGCCCTTCTCGAGGTCACCATCTCTTTGCCAGGGTCAAGCTGCAGACTCCTCCGCCCCTTGGACCGCTCGCTGCAATCCCCCGGGGGACCCTGTTACTGCAAAAGTCCTTCTCTCTCCCAGGGCTGAGCCGCAGGCTCCTCTGCCCCTGAGACTGCTCACCACAGTCCCCAGGGGGACCCCATTACTGCACAGTCCTTCTTGCTGGTGTCACACTCCCAGGGGTGAACCGCCCCCCGAAAACGCTCCTCTCTGAGCCTTCAGCACACCTGGTCCTCGTCAATCCCCCTTCATTTTACTGCTCCCCAGTTACTTACTGCAGGAAGCACCATCCACAGGGTCCAGTACATCCCACCGTTGCCACCAGTTGTCACGGAGTCCCCAGGCCCCTATGAAGCCAGTCAGGACTGTGGGGAAGTCTCCTCTCTGGGAGCAGACTGTCTTCAGGGCAAGCAGCTCACACGGCTTCCACCTTCCTGGGTCTGACCTCGGAGCATTCAGCATCCTCTGCCCCTCCGTGCACTTCCCACAGCGAGTCCACCCAGGCCTCCTTGCCCCCCAAAATGGACCCGGCTGAGGGGTCCGGTTCTCTGCACCTACAAGCTCTGTGTTAGACCATGTCCCTGTCGTCTAATAAACCTTCTGTTTTACTGGCTGGCTGAGAGTCCCGTCTGACTGCGGAGTTGGGGGGCAGGACCCTCTGGCTTCCCCAAGATCCCGGCTGGGCGGACTTGTGACGAAGTGGGACTCTTCTTAATGTTTCCTCTGAATAGTGTGGGGGTGCCTCAGTTTCCCCTAGGCAGTTCTTAAGTATCTAGGGGGTGGGGTAAGGGTGTATGATCATTGCAGAGCCCTAGAGGGCCGGTGTGTGCAGGAGTCTGGACACAGAGAATGGCCGACACCCTGTTTCCTGGCAACTGATGGCCTGGGCCCTTCCCCCCTGCGAGGTGAGAGCTAAAGGGTTGGAGAACAAAGGAATCAGGTGACCACCTGGCCCGGGAAAGGGACAAAGCCCAGAGGAGGAGGGGCTGGAGGGAGTTTCAGTTTGGGGCTGGCTGGGACATGGAGTGAAGTGCAGACGTGGTTGTCTGGCTCACTGCCCCCCAAAATGGACCCAGCTGAGGGGTCCCGTTCTCTGCACCTGCAAGCTCTGTTTTAGACCATGTTCCTGTCGTCTAATAAACCTTCTGTTTTACTGGCTGGCTGAGAGTCCCGTCTGACTGCAGATTTGGGGGGCAGGACCCTCTGGCTTCCCCAGGACCCCGCCTGGGCGGACTCACTGGGGGGAAGCGCACGGAGGGGCAGAGGATGCTGAATGCTCCGAGGTCAGACCCAGGAAGGTGGAAGCCAGGTGAGCTTCTTGCCCTGGGGACCGTCTGCTCAGAGAGAGGAGGCTCCCCCAGAGTCCTGCCTGGCTTCATATGATGTAGTTCCAGAGCATCGCCCGGGGACGCCGTGACACCCCCCCACTATGTACACACCCATGCACGCACACACACACACCCACGTGCACACACAGATGCACACCCCACACGCCCATGCACATACACATGCATGCGCTGTCACGGAGTGTGGGGGAGTCCGGGCCCTGCGCCCCCCACTTCCTGCAATTCACCGGGACTCTCAGCCAGCCAGTAAAACAGAAGGTTTATGAGACAACAGGAACGCAGTCCAAAACAGAGCTTGTAGGTACAGAGACTAGGACCCCTCAGTCAGGTCCGTCTTGGGGGGCAGGGAGGCCAGAGCCCCATCTGGGCCTCCCTCCATTTCCCCAGCCAGCTCCAAATAGAAACTCTCCAGCCCTGGGCTCTTTCCTGGGCCAGGAGGCCACCTGATCCCTTTGTTCTCCAACCCCTTCAGTTGGCACCTTGCAGGGCGGGGCCCAGGCCATCAGTCGCCAGGAGACAGGGTGTCGGCCATTCTCTGTGCAGACACCCTCACACTGGCCCTCAAGCGCTCTGCAACAATCCCACCCCCTTATCCTCCCACCTGGATACTTAAGAAATGCCTAGGGGAAACTGAGGCACCCACACAGTACTCAGAGAAAACTGTAAGAACATTCCCACTTCGCCACATACACACAGATTCCATGTATGCATGGTTGACAGACACATGATAACCTGGAGAGACATGTGACATTCCACACACCTCCAGCTGCATCACCTGCGCATTAATCCAGCTTCCAGGGACTTCGGTTAAAATTCCAGACCCCTGGGCAATTTCAAACAGCTGCCGGTTTGGAGTTTTAATCAAGCTGCTGGCAAAAGGTTCCCTTCTCCCCAGAGTGAGGCATCTGCTCCCAGGTGCCCAGCCCGCCCCAGGGATGGTGCCACTTGGGCTGGGCCAGGACCAGCAGCAGTTTGGCGAAACATGTATGAGACGTGACATCTCGATTTGCCTCAGGGTGGAAGCGGCTGCTCCAGCCCATGTGTCACGGAGTCCCTGGGCGATGCTCTGGAACGGCTCAACATGAAGGCAGTCAGGACTCTGGGGAAGTCTCCTTTCTGTGAGCAGCCTGTCTGCAGGACACAAAGCTCACACAGCTTCCACCTTCCTGGGTCTGACCTCGGAGCATTCAGCATCCTCTGCCCCTCTGTGCGCTTCCCACAGCGAGTCCGCTCAGGCAGGGCTCCTGGGGAAGCCAGAGGCTCCTGCACCCCAACTTCGCAGTCAGACGGGACTCTCAGCCAGCCAGTAAATCAGAGGTTTATTAGACAACAGGAACATGGTCTAACACAGAGCTTGTAGGTGCAGAGAACAGGACCCCTCAGCTGGGTCCATTTTGGGGAGCAGTGAGCCAGACAACCATGTCTCAACGTCCCCAGCCAGACCCAAAATGAAACTCTCTCCAGCCCCTCCTCCTCTGGGCTTTCCCGGGCCAGGAGGTCACCTGATTCCTTTTGTCTCCAACCCTTTAGCTCTCACCTTGCAGGGGGGGAAGGGCCCAGGCCATCAGTGGCCAGGAAAGAGGGTGTTGGCCATTCTCTGTGTCCAGACCCCTGCACACACCTGCCCTCTAGGGCTCTGCAATGATCACACACCCTTATCCCACCACCTAGATACATAAGATCTGCATAGGGGAAACTGAGGCACCCCACACTATTCAGAGGAAACATTAAGAATAGTTCCGCTTCATCACATCTCTCCCTCCTTCGAGACCGAACTGAGCGGGGTCACTTTACCCAGTGACCAGGGGAAGTTCGACCCCACCAACGTTCCCATGGATACCCCAGCATCTCTCCCATTCCTTGGTGGGACTTACACCAGGACCTTCCAGTTTCACGCCCTCCCTTAGGTCAGGGGTGGTCGATAGCACTTGCAGGCTGCATGTGGGAAGGTTTATGTGGCCCGTGCCCTTTGGCCACCCCAAAACCCCAGGGGGTCAAACTGGGATTGGGTCTTCTCCCCAACAAGCTGGCCAAACACAGCCACTTGGTTAGAGGACTGTTTAACTTTCTTAACAGCTTTCACTCCACCTGAGACCTTCTCAAAGCTATCCACACTGTATCTTTCAACAGGAAAGTCAGTGGATCCATTCACAACAGAAAATTTCTGGCCATTAGGAACTGAAACTTTCTTGATTAAATCACTTTCACACCCTTCAGTTGCAGTAAACTGCTTGCAAAGACTCCATGAGGATTCCTTTCCCGAGGGCTTTTCTATGCAACAATTCACCCCCACAGAAATTCTGCTCTTACCCTCTTTACCGAGGGCTTGCTCTAGAGGAACACTTTCCTGAGCAACAACAGACTCTTTCTGGGTCTCCCTTACATCCAGAATCACCTCTGGCCCATCCGGCGGATTCCTACACAATCCCCTTTCAGGCAAACTTACAGACTTCCTAGATAAAAGGTTAGAAGCATTCTCCTTCCCTTTGCCACACACAAGTTCAGGAATCTTTTCCTTCTTGCGACAGGTTTCCACACCCTCAGTAGGTAACACAATCCCATCACCTTCCTGCTCTCCTTGTGCCCTGGCTAGTATCTCACCCTGATTAGACAGAGTTGCTGCACCCTTTCCCATCAACACACTAGCAACAGGCAAAATACAAGCACCAGAATTGTCTGGGCTCTGGGATTCTACATAGACACTAACTGGATGCGACCTAGTTACAGGGCCATTCTCCCGAGCAGACACAAACTTAGGACCCTTCCCTTCCTGGGCTTTAGCTGAATCCAGAACCAGCTCTGAGACAACTGCACAACCCTCAACCATCACAGGCTGAAAGGCCCCTTCTGTCTGCTCCACAGACAAAGAAGAGCCGGACACACTTTCTCCTTTCCCAGACACACTTTGGGATCTCTTTCCCCTTGTCCCAGCACACAAGGCTGGTCACAGACAACTGCTTGGAGATCAGGGTAGCTCCCTCCATAGGCAAGTCAATACCCCTGACAGACACAGACACGTTTCCTTCCCTGTCACACTTCTCCACCCAGCTAACAGGTAAGGTCCAGGGACTCTCATCTTCCACTTTCCTCGCCTTCCCACCCTGCTGACTGGACACAGCCATCAGCTCACAAGGCTGCCTAGGCTCATCCAGACTTTCCTTACCAAGCACCTTGCCACTCCCCACAGATCCCCTGCCCTGCCTGTGTCTCCCCCCACTCAGCTGGGGTCTCAGCTCCCACTGTGCTCAGCGCTGCCCTTGCTGTCCCAGTGGGGGTAGGCAGCGAGTTCGCTGCTTTCCTCACTGCATCAGAGCCAGCCTGAGCCCCCTCTCCAGTGTGCAAGGGGGTGGGGAGCATCTCTCTGTCTCACCCAGCCCCAGGGGTCTGGTTACAGGCAGGGAGGTAGCCTAAGCCTAGTAGCTCCTCCCCGCTGCCAGCCAGGTCATCTGCATTTTCACTGACCATTTCCCTCTCCGCGGATTGTGTTCCTGGATTCAGATTCAAACCCTTGGCAGTTACCAGAGCAGGGCCTGGATCCTGCCCCAAAGAGACACAGTCACCCCAAAACAGGGTCTCGAAGCTGGTGTCCTGGAGAACCCCAAAAACCAGCCAGCCTCACCCCTCCTGGGTCTGCACAGGGATCTGGGCCATAGGCAGGGCGAGGGGCTTCGTCCCTGGGACCCTCACCCAGCTCACACAGCCCCTCAGCATCTGAGGCTGCACCACCCAGGGCCTGACAACAGTTCTCTCTGTCCCAAGATCTTGCCACCCCAGGAATGTCTCCCCATTGACCATCACCTTCCGCTCCCAGTGGGGATCCGAGGGGCCTGTCCCCAGGAAACTCCACACAGACATATAGGTTGGGGTCAGGAGTGGGAGCCTGTCCACCTCCCCACCCATCTGGCTGATGGAGTCTATGGCCTTGGGACCCAGCAAGGGAGCTAGACACCGGGGCTTTTCCGCAGGGTCCCCCTGGTTCAAATCCCCAGCCTGCTCAAAGGCAGTGAGGTGGCATCCACATCCCACCCGCCCCCCCTTAACCAGGGGCAGCAATTTAGTCGCGAGGTTCCCTGAGGAACTGGCCCCCCGGGATCTATCCCCACTCTCCCCAGGGAGGTCCCCAGGGCCTCTCCGCTCCCCCACCGCCAGTTCATCCTGCTGCTGCTTCTGCAGCTCTTTCTCGGGCTCTCGCTGTCTCTCACAGTCCTCTTGCTCCCTCGGACTCAGCTCCAATCCCGTCCATCTCCGATCCCCGAATGGCGAACCCAATTGTGAAGACCCCCGTCTGGTCAGGGACAGGAGTCTTGGGGATGCCTGGCTACCACTCCAGCTGCTCTCAGATCCTGCTATAGCCCCATTGGGGGTCAGGAATCTGTCCCTGAGAGCGGTCATCCTCCTCCAGCTGCACGATGAACTGTGCTTTGGTGGGTTTCAGAGTAACAGCCGTGTTCGTCTGTATCCGCAGAAAGAACAGGAGGACTCGGGGCACCTTAGAGACGAACCCATTTATTTGAGCATGAGCTTTCGTGAGCTACAGCTCACTTCATCGGATGCATACCGTGGAAACTGCAGCAGAATTTATATATACACAGAGAATATGAAACAATACCCCCTCCCACCCCACTGTCCCACTGGATTTGTGCTGGAAATGGCCCACCTGATGATCACTTTAGATAAGCTATTACCAGCAGGACAGTGGGGTGGGAGGAGGTATTTTTTCATATTCTCTGTGTATAAATAAAGTCTGCTGCAGTTTCCACGATATGCATCCGATGAAGTGAGCTGTAGCTCACGAAAGCTCATGCTCAAATAAATTGGTTAGTCTCTAAGGTGCCACAAGTACTCCTTTTCTTTGTGCTTTGGTGAACTTTCCAATGCTCAACCCTCTCTTTCTGCACAGGGTTACAATGTCCTTCTTCAGGAGACGGTGACAGGCCATCACTCCGCTCCTCCCAAGTTGTTGTGGACTCACAGGCCTGTGTGTTCTCAGCTCCCCACGGTTTCCAGGGAGAACCCCTTGTGTGCCAGCCCTTCTCGAGGTCACCCCCTCTTTGCCAGGGTCGAGCTGCAGACTCCTCCGCCCCTGGGACCGCTCGCTGCAATCCCCAGAGGAACCCTGTTACTGCAAAAGTCCTTCTCTCTCCCCGGGCCAAGCTGCAGGCTCCTCTGCCCCTGAGACTGCTCACTGCAGTCCCCAGGGGGACCCCATTACTGCACAGTCCTTCTTGCTGGTCACACACTCCCAGGGGTGAACCGCCCCCCAAAACCGCTCCTCTCTGAGCCTTCAGCACGCCTGGTCCTCGTCAATCCCCCTTCGTTTTACTGCTCCCCAGTCACTTACTGCAGGAAGTGCCGTCCACGGGGTGCAGTAGATCCCACCGCTGCCGCCAGTTGTCACGGAGTCCCTGGGTGATGCTCTGGAACTGCTCCCTATGAAGCCAGTCAGGACTCTGGGGCAGTCTCCTTTCTGTGAGCAGACTGTCTTCAGGACACACAGCTCACACGGCTTCCACCTTCCTGGGTCTCACCTCGGAGCATTCAGCATCCTCTGCCCCTCCATGCGCTCCCACAGCCAGGCCGCCCAGGTGGGGTCCTGGGGAAGCCAGAGGGTCCTGCCCCCCAACTCCGCAGTCAGACGGGACTCTCAGCCAGCCAGTAAAACAGAGGTTTATTAGATGACAGGAACATGGTCTAACACAGAGCTTGTAGGTGCAGAGAACAGGACCCCTCAGCCAGCTCCATTTTGAGGGGCAGTGAGCCAGACAACCACGTCTGCCCTTCACTCCATGTCCCAGCCAGCCCCAAACTGCCTCCCCCTCCAGCCCCTCCTCCTCTGGGCTTTGTCCCTTTCCCAGGCTAGGAGGTCACCTGATTCCTTTGTTCTCCAACCCTTTAGCTCTCACCTTGCAGGGGGGAAGGGCCCAGGCCATCAGTGGCCAGGAAAGAGGGTGTTGGCCATTCTCTGTGTCCAGACCCCTGCACACACCTGCCCTCTAGGGCTCTGCAATGATCATACACCTCTATCCCACCTCCTAGATACTTAAGAACGGCATAGGGGAAATTGAGGCACCCCCTCACTATTCAGAGGAAACATTAAGAACAGTCCCGCTTCGTCACACCATGGCTGGGGCAATTCCCAGCTCCACTGGGACCCAGAGCTTTCTCTGGCCCCAGGACTCAGAGCTAGAAAAGGTATTTTAGGACTCCATTGTGGAGCCATTTTATATGCATTATGAATGTAATTCTGGGCTTTTCTTGCCCTCTCAGCCCTGTGGAGCCAGATTCCCGGTGGGGTGGGGGGGGGGCAGGGGGATTCTGGACTCACTCGCCCATCAGCTTCAACATGGGCAGGATTCACCCAGCTTCCCAGGCCAAGGGACTCAGCCAGGAGCCCAGCCAGCTGGGTAGGAGCTCCTGGACTTTCCAAAGACTTTTTGCCTCTGTGTTTTAACGGGGTGGGAGTCGGTACAGCTCACTTCAGGCTCTGCCATTTGGGATCCATCCCTCCCCCCAGCCCCACCCCCGGGGTCACCCAGCACCATCCCAACCAGCCTCAATGCCAGCAGGCATTTGGCCTCACCACAGCCCACGTGTGCATGGGGGGTGGGGGTCACTGTCTGGGAGGCTATGTGCAGCGGCTCCCCGAATGGTAGGAACCATGAGGAAAGGGAGAGGTAAAAGGACAGTAAATATTGTAATGCCGCTATATAAATCCATGGTTTGCCCGCACCTTGAACACTGTGCGCAGTTCGGGTCGCTCCGTCTTGGAAAAGATTGATTGGAATTGGAAAAGGTGCAGAAAAGAGCAAAAATGCTGAGGGGGATGGAACAGCTTCCGTAGGAGGAGAGATGAAAGAGACTGGGGCTGTTCAGCTTGGAAAAGGGGCGACGGAGGGGGGATACGATCGAGGGCTAGAAGATCCCGACTGGGGTGGAGAAAGTAAATAAGGATGTGTTATTTACCCTTTCACATAACACAAGAACCAGGGGGTCACTCAATGAAATTAATAGGCAGCGGATTTAACACACACATAAGGAAGTATTTCTTCACACAGCGCACAGTCAACCTGTGGAACTCCTTGCCAGAGGATGTTGTGAAGACCAAAGGTATAACTGGATTAAAAAAGAATTAGAGAAGTTCCTGGAGGACAGGCCCATCAATGGCTGTTAGCCCAGATGGTCAGAGACGCAATCTCATAGTATGGGTGTCCCTAGGTCTCTGACTGCCAGACTGGGACTGGAGGACAAGGGTTGGATCACTCAGTAACTGCCCTGCTCTGTTCACTCCCTCTGCAGCGCTTGGCACTTGCCACTATCAGAGACAGGATACTGGGCTCGATGGACCATTGGTCTGGCCCGGGTGGCCATTCTCGGGGGGGTGGGGGGGTGGGTGCTATGGACACCCCCCTGCATGTTCATTCAGGCTCCAGCAGCAGTGGCCTGACTGAATCCCATTGGCAGAGCCACGGCCTGTCATTGTGGGGTCTCTCGAGCAGGGAGCTCTCAGCTCTGATGTTGCTGGTCGCCATCTGCATGACCCCAGGGCCAGGAACGTACTCTGCTCCCTGGCGGGGGTCGGACGGGCTCTGGGGGAGACTGCAACTGGTAACCACTGCACATGGGCCAGTCCCAGAGCGTGACCCTGCCCTGAGCCCTGGCCATGCTTACACACACTCACATTCATGAGAACGGACAAGATGGGGCAGACCAACGTTCCATCAGCCCAGTCTCCTGTCTCCGACAGTGGGCAGAGCTTCCGGGGGAGTGTACAGAACTGGGCAGTTGGAGGGATCCACCCATCTTCCCCTCCCGGCAGCCAGAGGTTTAGAGACACCCCAAGCATGGGGCTGCATCTCTGACCATCCTGGCTAATAGCCATTGCTGGACCTAGTTCTTTTTTTAACCCAGTTATCCTTCTGACCTTCACAGTATCCTCCGGCAGCAAGTTCCACAGGTTGTCTGTGCGCTGGCTGGGTGAAGAATGCTTCCTCTGCTGCTTGGTGGCCTCTGGGGGCTGTTCTGGGAAATGGTAAAGAACAAGTCACAGACTCTTTCCATGTGTAAAACTTCCCAGCTGTACTCTGGGCCTGGATTTGCTCCAAGTCCCCTGGGGCCGTGGGCTCCTGAACCCCCTGCCACGCCCTCTGTGAGGACAAAGGGGGACCTGTCTGTTTGCCAACAAGTGGGCCAACCACTCTGGATCCCTGCCCCAAACTCCCAGGCTGGGGCCGGCATGCAAGCCCTGGCAGCCCTGCCACAGGGAGTCCTCACAGTTCCAGGCTAGCAGGGAGCCAGAGCCAACCCTAGGGTGTCTCTCGCCCTCCCCCATGAGACCTGGCACTAAGGGCAGGGGTGCCTGGGAGCCCTGGGGCACAGAGAACATAGCACTGCCCAGGGGGGATCTGAGCCTGGGGAGACTGTCGCCCTTGTGCCGCTGGGGGTTAGGGCTGACCCCTTCTCCGGGTGCCCCCGTAATTACCTGGGGGTGGCTGGGAGGAGGCAGTGAGAGGCGGCTCCCAGAGCTGCAGCCCCGGGACTGGGGGCGCTGGCCGGCGGGAGGGCACCGCGTGGGGTGCAGAGCTGGGAGGGGGCACTCCCCGCCCTGGGGCCAGGGGGAGATTTAGGGTTTGGCTGCCCCGGCCCGTGGGTAATGTCATTTCCCCAAGCCAGGACGTGCTGGGCCCGCAGGTCCCGGCTCCTGGGGCAGCTGCAATCTCTGCTCCAGAGCAGGGATCGCGGCCCGGCCTGGCCCCAGCCCTGCCCCGGGCAGCCCAGCGCCCGCCCAGCCACCCCAAACCGCCAGGCGGGGCCAGGCCGGACCTGAGTCCCAGCCTGTCCCTCTCTGGGCGGCCACAAACCGGACCGTGGCCCCCAGGCCTGGCGGGGCGATTCCCGGTGACTAGCAGGGATGGCGGGGGGTGCAGAAGGGGGCTGGGGCCGGGAGCCGCGGGCACAGGGCAAACAGCCCCAGGGGAGGGGAACGGCCGCCGGCGGCCCCGCTGCCGCCCAAGTCCTGGTGGGTTTTAGCTCTGAGCTGCCCGAGCCTGGCTGGGCGGGAGGCCGGGAGGGACGCAGCCCGAGGCCCGATCCGCAGCCACCCACGAGGGTCGCAATCCCGAGGTCGCCCCCGGCGCTGCTGCGAGCGGGTCAGAGGGAGCCCCCGGGGCGCGCTCCCGGGCGGGTTAACTCGGGCCTGGCGTTACTCGGCACCAGACTCCGAGCGCCAAGGGCGATTACCTGGGGGGGGGAGTTCAGGCCCGGGGGGCAGTGCCCTGCGGCAGCCGCGCTGGGGGGCCGGGCTCTCCGCGGCTCGGGCCCCGCGCCGCGCCGGGCAGTGGCTCTGGCGAGGGGGGGTCCGCGGTTCTTCCCCGCCCGGCGGGCCCCGCAGGGAGCGTCCCGCCGGGGCAGGGACCCCGCCGGGGACGCTGTCCGAGCGCAGCGGGAAGGGGCGGCCGCCGCGGGTCCCGCCGAGCCGGGCGGGGAGCTCCCGGCTAAGCCCCGCCGCGCGCGCTGGGATGGAGCGCGCTGGGGCCCGGCCTTTGCCCCGAGGCCCCGAGCGGAGGCGCCGTCCGGTGCCCGGCCCCGGCCCGGCGCTCCAGCCCCCTGCTCGCTCCTCACGACGTCTCTGCCCCGCTCCGGCCCGGCGCTAGCCCCGCTCCGGGGGCGCCGCCGGCTCGCGGCTCTGACCGGGGGAAATGGAAACGAGTCCGGCCCTGTTTAAAAGCGCGGAACATCTGGGCTCTGCCCGAAGGCCCGCGGGGGAAGCGGGCACCGCGCGGCGGCCCCGGGTTCGGCGCAGAACCCGGCCCAGCTCGCGGGCAAGCTGCGCCGGGCCCTTGGGCCCCCTTCTTGCCAGGGCGGCTCCGGCGGCGATTTGGCCCGTGCCCTCGAGGCTGAGCCCTCCTGGCCCTGCGCGGGCCGCGGGGCGGGCTACCGAGCCGCTCGCGGGGTCCTGGGGGTAGGGACGCGCCCCGCACTCGTTTTGCACAGAAATCAAAGGGGCGGTTCCCCTCCACTCCCTTGGCCACGCCCTCTTTGGGTGAGGCCTGTCAATCACTGCCGGAGGCTGCCAATCAGCGGGCAGGCGCACGGGATTTTGGCCCCTGCAGATGGAAGGGGCCAGAAGAGCGCGCGCTGCCCCAGGGGCCCAGGCGCTCTCCGGGTACGTGCGGCCGCGCGCGGAGCCCCGCGCTCCAGTGACGTGCGCCCAGGGGGCCCGGGGCCCTGCGCATGGGGCCGGCTCCAGCGGGGGGCCTGCAGCGGGGGCGCCCCGGCGGGGGCGGGCAGGCACTGAGGAGCAAGAGGGGCGGGAGAGCGCGCGGGGAGCCGGGGTGCGGAGCGCGTCCCTCCCCATGGAGCCCTCGGGGCTGGAGCAGGAGGGCCCGGGCCAGACCCACCCGCACCACGAGCCCATCAGCTTCGGCATCGACCAGATCCTGAGCAGCCCGGAGCAGGGCAGCTGCTTGGGGCCGGCCCGCCCGGCGGGGGAGCTGGACTACGCGCTCTACGGGAGCGGCTGCAGCGGCGCCTACAACCCCGCCTGCTCGCTGGGCTCCTACAGCCTCAGCCGGAGCATGAACGTGGCCCCACGGGCCGCGCCGGGGGGCCCCGCGGGAGGGGTGATCCGGGTGCCGGCGCACAGACCTCTGCCCCCAGCGCCCGGGGCGCCCGCCGCGCCCCCGCAGCCGGGGGTCCCCGGCCTCTCCAGCCTCACCTTCCCCTGGATGGAGAGCAGCAGGCGGCTCGCCAAAGACCGGCTTTCAGGTGAGCCCCCGCCCCCCGCCAGCTCCCTGGCCCGGCTGGTAGAGCCCCCTGCCCGGCGGGGAGCGCCAGATCCCCGGCCCCTCTCTTGGGAGCGCTCAGCCCAGGGGCCCGGACGGCCGGGAGACTGGGCCCGATCCCGGCAGGTGCCGAGCGCTCCTCGCTGACATCCCTGGCCCGATCCGGACTCCTGCGGGGCTGAGCTGGCCGGCCTGGTGCCGGGAGCGGCCTCTCCGGGACCGGTAACGGGACTGGCCAGCGGCTTCGCGCCCACCAGCATGAACCCGGGGCGGGGCGGGGCGGCGGCTCCAGCGCGGCTGCTCGCCCCGGGGAGATTCCGGCCCAGCACAGGCCTGGCCAGGTCGGTGTCTCGGCCCCGGGGCAGAGTCAGCGCCTGTTCCCGGACACCGCTGCGGGGCCCCCAGAGAACCAGGACAGGGAGAGCGTCCCCTGCCCCACAGTTCGGGAAAGTTCCCCCCGTCCTTGGCCGTGGGCACCCGGACATCCCCCGCTCGGCGGAGCCCTGGCCCTGACACGGCTCGCGGCGGCGGGCGCTGGAGGGGAGATCCAGGCCCGCGGAAGCAGGATTCCCGCTGGAACCGGAGCCGGGCCCCTGGGGGACGCGCTGGGATCTACCCACGAGCCTGGTGAGCGCCCTGAACGCCCCGCCGAGTCCAGCCCGGTGCGCGCCCGGTGACAGCGGGACGGCGCCCGGGGGCCCCGGCTGCGCTCGGGCCGGTGAGAGCCGGGTCCCGCCGACTCCGGCTGGAGCTGCGCCAGGGCGCGGCGGGTTCGAACTCTGCTGGCGGCAGCCCCCGGGCCCGGTGTCCCAGCGGCTGCTCCCCGCGCAGCGCCCGGCGTGGGCACGGAATGGGGTCTGAAGGGGCAACCCCGGACCGGGTCTGAGGAGAAACGTCCCCGGACACGCAGGCGACTCGGCACCGGCTGCGGCTCACATCGCTGTTTCCGGACCCGCCCGGTCCTTCCGCCGCCCGCTCCCTGGGGACGAGCAGCCGGGTCCCGCGGCCCCAGGCCGGGCTGGCTGGGCAGGGGGCCAGAGGAGCAGGGCGCAGCGGGAAGGGGCGGGGGGTCTTGAGGCAGCCTCCGCAGCGCTGCCCCCAGCCCAGCTGCCTGGCGGGGCCCGGCCCGGGCGCTCCCTGGGGCCCGGACCCCCAGGGCTCCGCGCTGTTGCCACGGGGGGTGTGAGTCCTGCCCGTGCGATCGTGGGGTGCGCTGACGGGCAGGCCCCCCCCTTGAAGTGAGAAGCCCAGCGCGGGCCCGGGCTAGGCCGTGATCCGCGCCCGGGGCGCGCCGAGGCCTCTGGAAAGGCTCCTGGGCTGTGCGCGGCGGCGCAGCCGGGCGGCTGTGACCGGCCAAGACCGGAGCCCGGGGCCAGCGCTTGGGGACACCGGGCTCCCGCGGTCCCGAAGCCCGGGATCGGGCCCGTCCCCAGCAGCAAACACAGCCGGGGGGAGAGCCGCTCCGTTGGGGGCCCGTCTGACACCCCCACCCTTCTGCCAGCCCCTGCCCCCGACGGCGAGCGGCCCGGCGGGTCTGTGCGGCGCTGACCGGCACCCTTGTCCCCCAGCGGGCCGGGCCGCCAGCTACGGAGCATCCGCGGCGGCGGAACTGGGGGCCGAGTCCCTTGGCTGTGAGCACCCCCTGGACCCCCCGCAGGTCACGGGGCCCAGCCCGGGGTGGCGGGGGCGGAGAAGGGGTTGGGAAGGGTCGGCAGCGTCCGCCAGCAGGACAGGACAGGGCCAGGCCCCGCCCGCCCCGCACACCCCAGGGGCCCCCACCCGGTCCAGCGCTCTTTGGCTGCCGGGGATCCTGTCCCGCCCCCCTCATTTTCCACGCCAGCCCTGCGCCGGCACTGGGGAGAGCTGGGGGGTCCCTCCGGGCCTCAACACCAGGGCTTCCCCCTGCGCGCCTTGCGCCCCGCCGGGGCTCCCCCTGCCCACCCAGCTATGCGCCCCAGGCCCCCCCGCAGCTGATGGGTCTGGTGATGTGCAGGGACGATGGTGCCTGCTGGGGATTGCGAGGGCAGGCGCTGTGAGCACCACCCCGGACGCCTGGGTTCTGTGCCCAGCCACGGGAAGGTCAGTCTGTCCCTCTGCTCTCAGCGCACCCCCGGGAGCCTCTGGCCCTTAGCGGGACGCAGAGCAGCCGGTTCCTGCCCGGGGTGTTGATCGCTCCAGCGGGCCCATCCCGGCGCCTGTCCCTGAAGGACCTTCCCTGGCGGGCCGGCAGAAGCTGGCGGCCCCGGGGCTCCCCCGGCCTGGGGGAGGGTGTTCGGCCCCCGTTGAGGGTTGGGGCTCCTGACCTGGCTGCTGGGGGCGGGTGTCTCGTCCCACTGCCCCCGGGGCCCGGGCCGGGGCCGGAGTGCAGCGGGGCTGTTTCTCCCTGGGTTGGAGCCGGTTCTTAGCTCTCGGGGCGGGGAGTCCGTGTCCCCCTCGGGCCCCAAGGCTGGGAGTGGGCAGGGGGCGATGATGAGGGCGGGTTGCCAACCCTCCAGGATTGGCCGGGAGTCTCCAGGACTAAAGCTGATGTCATGTGATGGAACCTCCAGGAATGCGGCCAACCACAGTTGGCAGGCCTAGGTGAGGGCAGGCGGCCTGGCCAGGCTGGGGCCGGGGGGAGCCAGGGCTGGGCCCCTGGAGAGCTGGGCGCTGTCATGCTCCCAGGGTGCCCCCGGCTCAGGGATGGGCTTCAGCCCTACCGGTGAGGTGGCGAGGAGCCCGCGCATGCTGGGCCGTGGCTGGCGGGTGGGATGGGGCTGGCCCCTCCCCGGCGTAGCTGCCATGCCTGGGGCCACTCTCGGCTGCGTCTGCAACCCGCCTCCGAGCCCCGGCCAGCGTCTGGATGGCCGAGCTGCAGCGAGGGGCTGCCCAGCCATGTGGGGGTCCCTACCCAGCCGGGGGGCTCCTGCCTGGGTGGAGTCTGTTTCCTGTGCAGCGAATCGGGGGGGAGGAGGGGGACGGTTCCCAAAGCCAGACCTGCCAGGCTGTGGCCCTGAGCCATGGGTAGCAAGGGGGTGGAGGTGCCAGGCTGCCCAGTGGGTCCACAGCATTCCCCCAGCCCTGGGGGCTCTGTCACCCTTGCCATGTGCAGCTGGCGCAGTGATGCCATGGGCTGGTGGGGACACCCAGTGCCTGGGATCAGAGTCCGGAGCCTGTCCCGGGCAGCTCCGCCTGGTGCTTCGGCCCAGATGCCAGCAGGGGCCCAGGAAGGACGCAGCTCGGCCCGCTATGTCCGGTGCCTGCCCTCTGGCCCCCTGTGCAGTGCGGGCTGCAGGAATGCTGGGTGGGCTGGCAGGCAGCGGGCCCCAGCCATTCCTAGGCCAGCTGGAGGAGCTGATGTGCCCCAGCAGGAGACCAGCCCCCAGCGCCCATCGCGCCCAGGGGCGTGGGCCTGAGTGAGGTGAGGGCAGTACCCAGGCCTGACCTCCTGCCTCCCCTTTGCCTGCAGCTGCCCTGTCCCCGTTTGCGGTGACGCGGCGCATCGGGCACCCCTACCAGAACCGCACCCCCCCCAAGAGGAAGAAGCCGCGCACGTCCTTCAGCCGAGTGCAGATCTGTGAGCTGGAGAAGCGCTTCCACCGGCAGAAGTACCTGGCCTCGGCCGAGCGGGCCACCCTGGCCAAGGCCCTCAAGATGACGGACGCCCAGGTGAAGACCTGGTTCCAGAACCGCCGCACCAAATGGAGGTAACACAGGCTGCAGCTCAGGGCTGGGCCCTGCCACGCCCAGCCAGGCCAGCCCGGGCCCAGTGCGGGCTACCAACACCTCCAGCACAGCCTCCCTCGCAGCTAGGGGCAAAGGAGCCCCCCTGCTGGGGAGAGGCCAGGGCTGGATTCCTGGGAGCTCCCCCCACAGCCAGCCCCTCTGCCCCACCCCCACAGCGCCCCCTGCTGGGGAGAGGCCAGGGCTGGATTCCTGGGAGCTCCCCCCACAGCCAGCCCCTCTGCCCCACCCCCACAGCGCCCCCTGCTGGGGAGAGGCCAGGGCTGGATTCCTGGGAGCTCCCCCCACAGCCAGCCCCTCTGCCCCACCCCCACAGCGCCCCCTGCTGGGGAGAGGCCAGGGCTGGATTCCTGGGAGCTCCCCCCACAGCCAGCCCCTCTGCCCCACCCCCACAGCGCCCCCTGCTGGGGAGAGGCCAGGGCTGGATTCCTGGGAGCTCCCCCCACAGCCAGCCCCTCTGCCCCACCCCCACAGCGCCCCCTGCTGGGGAGAGGCCAGGGCTGGATTCCTGGGAGCTCCCCCCACAGCCAGCCCCTCTGCCCCACCCCCACAGCGCCCCCTGCTGGGGAGAGGCCAGGGCTGGATTCCTGGGAGCTCCCCCCACAGCCAGCCCCTCTGCCCCACCCCCACAGCACCCCCTGCTGGGAGAGGCTGGGACTGGATTCCTGGGAGCTCCCCCCACAGCCAGCCCCTCTGCCCCACCCCCACAGCGCCCCCTGCTGGGAGAGGCTGGGGCTGGATTCCTGGGAGCTCCCCCCAGAGCCAGGGCTCCTGTTTTGTCAGGGCAGAGTGGAGTTAGACACATGCACTGTGCTGGGGCAGGATGGGGCAAGGGGTTGAGGAGCTGGCATGGGGCAGGGGCATGTAGCTGAGGGGCCGGCCCGGGGCAGGGCGGGGAGGGGCGGGGGCGTGTAGCTGAGGGGCCGGCCCGGGGCAGGGGCGTGTAGCTGAGGGGCCGGCCCGGGGCAGGGCAGGGGCGTGTAGCTGAGGGGCCGGCCCGGGGCAGGGGCATGTAGCTGAAGGGCCGCCCGGGGCAGGGCGGGGGCTTGTAGCTGAGGGGCCGGCCCGGGGCAGGGGCATGTAGCTGAAGGGCCGCCCGGGGCAGGGCGGGGGCGTGTAGCTGAGGGGCCGCCTGGGGCAGGGCGGGGGCGTGTAGCTGAGGGGCCGGCCCGGGGCAGGGGCATGTAGCTGAGGGGCCGCCCGGGGCAGGGCGGGGGCGTGTAGCTGAGGGGCCGGCCCGGGGCAGGGGCGTGTAGCTGAGGGGCCGGCCCGGGGCAGGGCGGGGGCGTGTAGCTGAGGGGCCGGCCCGGGGCGGGGGCATGTAGCTGAAGGGCCGCCCGGGGCAGGGGCATGTAGCTGAAGGGCCGCCTGGGGCAGGGCGGGGGCGTGTAGCTGAGGGGCCGCCCGGGGCAGGGCGGGGGCGTGTAGCTGAGGGGCCGGCCCGGGGCAGGGGCGTGTAGCTGAGGGGCCGGCCCGGGGCAGGGCGGGGGCGTGTAGCTGAGGGGCCGCCCGGGGCAGGGGCGTGTAGCTGAGGGGCCGGCCCGGGGCAGGGGCATGTAGCTGAAGGGCCGCCTGGGGCAGGGCGGGGGCGTGTAGCTGAGGGGCCGCCCGGGGCAGGGGCGTGTAGCTGAGGGGCCGGCCCGGGGCAGGGCGGGGGCGTGTAGCTGAGGGGCCGCCCGGGGCAGGGGCGTGTAGCTGAGGGGCCGGCCCGGGGCAGGGGCATGTAGCTGAAGGGCCGCCCGGGGCAGGGCGGGGGCGTGTAGCTGAGGGGCCGCCCGGGGCAGGGCGGGGGCGTGAAGCTGAGGGGCCGGCCCGGGGCAGGGGCGTGTAGCTGAGGGGCCGCCCGGGGCAGGGGCGTGTAGCTGAGGGGCCGGCCCGGGGCAGGGGCGTGTAGCTGAGGGGCCGGCCCGGGGCAGGGGCATGTAGCTGAAGGGCCGCCCGGGGCAGGGCGGGGGCGTGTAGCTGAGGGGCCGGCCCGGGGCAGGGGCGTGTAGCTGAGGGGCCGCCCGGGGCAGGGGCGTGTAGCTGAGGGGCCGGCCCGGGGCAGGGGCGTGTAGCTGAGGGGCCGGCCCGGGGCAGGGCGGGGGCGTGTAGCTGAGGGGCCGGCCCGGGGCAGGGGCGTGTAGCTGAGGGGCCGCCCGGGGCAGGGGCGTGTAGCTGAGGGGCCGCCCGGGGCAGGGCGGGGGCATGTAGCTGAGGGGCCGGCCCGGGGCAGGGGCGTGTAGCTGAGGGGCCGGCCCGGGGCAGGGCAGGGGCGTGTAGCTGAGGGGCCGGCCCGGGGCAGGGCAGGGGCGTGTAGCTGAGGGGCCGGCCCGGGGCAGGGCAGGGGCGTGTAGCTGAGGGGCCGGCCCGGGGCAGGGCGGGGGCGTGTAGCTGAGGGGCCGGCCCGGGGCAGGGGCGTGTAGCTGAGGGGCCGCCCGGGGCAGGGGCGTGTAGCTGAGGGGCCGGCCCGGGGCAGGGGCGTGTAGCTGAGGGGCCGGCCCGGGGCAGGGCAGGGGCGTGTAGCTGAGGGGCCGGCCCGGGGCGGGGGCGTGTAGCTGAGGGGCCGGCCCGGGGCAGGGGCGTGTAGCTGAGGGGCCGGCCCGGGGCAGGGGCGTGTAGCTGAGGGGCCGGCCCGGGGCAGGGGCGTGTAGCTGAGGGGCCGCCCGGGGCAGGGGCGTGTAGCTGAGGGGCCGGCCCGGGGCAGGGCAGGGGCGTGTAGCTGAGGGGCCGGCCCGGGGCAGGGCGGGGGCGTGTAGCTGAGGGGCCGGCCCGGGGCAGGGCGGGGGCATGTAGCTGAGGGGCCGGCCCGGGGCAGGGGCGTGTAGCTGAGGGGCCGGCCCGGGGCAGGGCGGGGGCGTGTAGCTGAGGGGCCGGCCCGGGGCAGGGGCGTGTAGCTGAGGGGCCGGCCCGGGGCAGGGCAGGGGCGTGTAGCTGAGGGGCCGGCCCGGGGCAGGGCAGGGGCGTGTAGCTGAGGGGCCGGCCCGGGGCAGGGCGGGGGCATGTAGCTGAGGGGCCGGCCCGGGGCAGGGGCGTGTAGCTGAGGGGCCGGCCCGGGGCAGGGCGGGGGCGTGTAGCTGAGGGGCCGGCCCGGGGCAGGGGCGTGTAGCTGAGGGGCCGGCCCGGGGCAGGGCGGGGGCGTGTAGCTGAGGGGCGCCCGGGGCAGGGGCGTGTAGCTGAGGGGCCGCCCGGGGCGGGAAGGGGGCGTGTAGCTGAGGGGCCGGCCCGGGGCAGGGCGGGGGCGTGTAGCTGAGGGGCCGCCCGGGGCAGGGCGGGGGCGTGTAGCTGAGGGGCGCCCGGGGCAGGGGCGAGTAGCTGAGGGGTCGGCCCGGGGCAGGGCAGGGGCGTGTAGCTGAGGGGCCGGCCCGGGGCAGGGCAGGGGCGTGTAGCTGAGGGGCCGGCCCGGGGCAGGGCGGGGGCATGTAGCTGAGGGGCCGGCCCGGGGCAGGGGCGTGTAGCTGAGGGGCCGGCCCGGGGCAGGGCGGGGGCGTGTAGCTGAGGGGCCGGCCCGGGGCAGGGGCGTGTAGCTGAGGGGCCGGCCCGGGGCAGGGGCGTGTAGCTGAGGGGCCGCCCGGGGCGGGAAGGGGGCGTGTAGCTGAGGGGCCGCCCGGGGCGGGAAGGGGGCGTGTAGCTGAGGGGCCGGCCCGGGGCAGGGCGGGGGCGTGTAGCTGAGGGGCCGCCCGGGGCAGGGCGGGGGCGTGTAGCTGAGGGGCCGCCCGGGGCGGGAAGGGGGCGTGTAGCTGAGGGGCGCCCGGGGCAGGGGCGTGTAGCTGAGGGGCCGCCCGGGGCGGGAAGGGGGCGTGTAGCTGAGGGGCCGGCCCGGGGCAGGGCGGGGGCGTGTAGCTGAGGGGCCGCCCGGGGCAGGGCGGGGGCGTGTAGCTGAGGGGCGCCCGGGGCAGGGGCGAGTAGCTGAGGGGCCGCCCGGGGCGGGAAGGGGGTCGAGGGGCAGGCAGCCACTCATGCGGCTCTGCCCACGCCCCGCAGGAGGCAGACGGCGGAGGAGCGCGAGGCCGAGCGCCAGCAGGCCAACCGGCTGATGTTGCACCTGCAGCAGGAGGCCTTCCAGAAGAGCCTGAGCCAGCCGCTGCCGCAGGACCCGCTCTGCATGCACAACTCCTCCCTCTGCGCCCTGCAGAACCTGCAGCCCTGGGCCGAGGACAAGAAGGTCACGTCCGTCTCAGGGGTGGCATCAGTGGTGTGAGGCCCCCACGCTGCCCCTTGGAGCAGGGGGGAGAGACCTGTCTGCACATCCCCACGGAGGCTGCGGGGTGGCTGGGGCTGAGGCCGGACCCTCCTTGCCTGCAGCAGATGCAGACCCCTGGGCATGGGCTGCTGCCCCCAGGGACCATGATGCCAGTGCGCTCCCTGCTGTGTGCCTGCCCTGGCTGGGGTCTGCCCGGCCTCAGCACCCACGGGGGAGCAAGGAGCCCCAGATACACCCCCCACCCCCCGGCCGGCCAGTCCCGGCTGACTGACTCAAAGGCTCTGCCTACAGCTGACTTAGTGACCTATACTGCCAATAAAGGGTTAAAGTCTGTGGTTAATGGAGACCTAGATCCCATCCGCAAGGGCCCTCCCCATGGGAGCTGGGGCCCCTGTACTGGCTGGGGCTCTCCAGGGCAATACGTGGCCCTTCCCCCCTCACTGCCGGGGGTACAGCCACCCTGACACCTCAGGGCCTGCCCAGAGCTGCCCCAGTATCAGCAAGGCCCAGCCCCCACTTTTCTGTTAGGACTGGAGGCTCCCAGCCTTTGCAGCTCCGCCTGGCTGTGCTGCTGAGGCCCAGGGATGGAGGGGACGGCCCCCCATGGGGAGAAGTGGGAGGGGGCCTTGCCCTGGGGCCCACAGGGAGCTGGAAGGTGAGTGGTGCCCTGGGGCCAGCTCATCACAGAGTGAGCATGGAGCTGCGGGGTCAGCCTGGGGCAGCGCCATGTCCATCCAGCCCGGGGTCCTGTCTGCGGGCAGTGGCTGGTGCCAGAGGATGAGGAGAGCAGCGGGGGCTTGGAGCAGAACCACATGGGATCTGACTTGAGCCAGAGCAGAGCTTTCAGAGAACCGCCCACACTTGAGTTCAGCTTGGTCAGGGACGGAGAATCCACCACGACCCCAGGGAAACGGGTCCTGTGCTTATTTTCCTCTCTTAACAAATTCCACCTTCTTTCCAGGCTCAGATAGTCTGGCTTCAGCTTCCAGCCTTGGATCTGTCTGACCAGAGCGAAGAGGGTTTTGTTTCCAAATTTCCGTTCCGCACGTAAGAATGTGCAGGCTGGGATCAAGTCACCCCCGAACCTTCCCGTTGAGCCCCTGGAGTCTGTCACTCCAGGCAGGTTTCTCATCTCCTCTGACCCTGCTCCAATCTAGCCACATCCTTCGGGCACCGGATCCCAGCAGCAGCTGCCCCAGGGCCGGATACAGAAGGAAAATCACCTCTCTGCTGCTGCTGGAGATTCCTGTTTACACATCCCAGGATCGCGTTAGCTCTTCTGGCTGCAGCGTGGCAGGGGGAGCTCATGTTCAGCCTGATCCCACCCCCCATCTCTGTTCCCGGCAACGGAGCCCCCGCCCCGCAGGACGGCCTGCACTGTCTGCTCCTAGATGGGACTTCACGCTGGGTTGAACTGACTGACACATGGTTTGCTTGTGCCCAGCTTGATCGGGGGTGGGGTCGGCCTGCTCTGTCCTGGGCCTCCCCATGCTGATCTCCCTCCCCATCCATCAGGGCTGATCAGCCCTTGCCCTGGGCGTGGCGGGAGCTAGGTGCCTGGTCCGGTGGAAAAGGGGACCTGGAAAGTCCGGTGGAAAAGGGGACCTGGTCAGATCTACTGACAGACACCCAAAGTCCGGTTACTGCGAGCACGGAGGCGCTGGGTTATCACCTGCATCCGCGCCATCTCAGCCAGGGCCGCCTCCTACCTGCCTCGCCCAGCTCCGGAGACAAGTCCCTCCGGAGCGGGAGGGGGCGGGAGGGAGGAGATCAGTGAGAGACAGGAGCAGGGGGAAGAGGAGCAAATGGGGGCGGGGCATTGGGGAGGGGCGGGGCCTCAGGGGAAGAGGCCGTGTGAGGGAGGTTCCAGCACTCCTGCTGAAGTGGCTGGTTTTAAAGATTGCAAAGTTGGGATCACTACGGGGGTGTCCTCTTGCCTTTTTCCTCCCGACCCCTGGGCAGGGCCCAGAGAACAAAGTCTGTCCTAGATGGGGTGACCAGATGTCCCGATTTTATAGGGACAGTCCCGATATTCAGGGCTTTGTCTTATGTAGGTGCCTATGCTCCCCCCCCACCACCACATCTGGTCATCCTCATCCTAGATGGGAACGGCCCCTTGCCCCGTCCCACCTCTCCCCGCACCCCGAAGCACTGACTCCTCCACCCATGTGATTGGCGCTGGGTGTGGGCAGGCTGCGGCCATCATGCTGACCACCTGCTGCTGTCTGGGGCTGCTGTGTGTGGGGCATAGGCCCAGCCAGCCAGACGCCCTGGGGCCATGAGGAGTGGCAGGCTGCACTGAGAGCTGTCAGGGTCCCACACTGTCTATGTGCTATGCCCCCTGTATGCCGGACCCCTAAGGGATCCCACTCTTCCTTCAGGGTGGGCCACGTGGCCTCCCCACCTCCTAGACTGATCCTCTGGTCTCCAGCCCTCCTGTTTCACGCCGGGAGCTCTGCCTGGCCAGGCCATCTGAGAGACTCCAGGGCAGAGGCGTGCCCATGCCGCAGGGACCCGTGTGTGACAAAGTGGGAATTTTTTGTAATAATTTTATGAAACCTCTGTGTGCCTCAGTTTCCCCCTATACTTTGCAGGGCTCCCCAGTGCAGGGGCCGGGGGGAGGGTTACGTTTGCTCTCTGCGCAGGCTGAGAGACATGGCACGGCTGGGGGGGAGGTGTCTCCGTCCTGCCTGGGTAGAACGAGCAGAGTCATTAAGGAGCAGACTGAAATTGAACCAGAGCCACAGAGACGATGTCAGGTCCAGTGACTTATCTACTGGTCATTCCAGCCAGGAGATTGTGAACTCAGCCTGGTCCTGCCTGGAGAACAAAGCCTAGATGTGCCCAGCTGTGATTAATGGAGGCTTTGGGGGCTGGAGGAAGCTAGTTCTCTACTGGGACTGACTGAGGGGGTCAGAGCCAGCCTGGCAATGGAGTCCCAGCAGCTGGGCTGGTGAATTGCTCTGGGCTGCCCAGGCCATACGCTGCGTTACCCGCTCTGTCTCTGCGCTGACTCAAGGGCTGCCCACGCTGGGGCCAGGTGACTCATGAACCCGGCTCTGTTTGGGAAACGCTGTTGGGGAGTCACTGTGAATCCTGGCTGGGGGCACGAGTCCTGCAGCATGGACATGCCTCTGCCAAGGAGTCTCTCTCAGCTGGCCTGGCCGAGCTCTCGGGGGGCAGCAGGAGGGCTGCTGGCACCCAGAGGCTCAGTCTAGGAGCCAGGGAGGCTGCAGGGCCTGCCCCAAAAGTGGAACCCTCACGGGGCTGCCCCACTGAAGGGTTCCCCCAAGGGACTGTTGAAAAGTTAGGTCATGGAACATACGAATGTAAGAATAGCCATAGTGGGTCAGACCAATGGTCCTTCCAGCCCAGTGTCCTGTCTTCCGACAGTGGCCAATGCCAGATCCTGCAGAAGGAATGAACAGAACAGGGCAATTATCCAGTTATCCATCCTCCGTCGTCCAGTGCTCGTCTCAGGCAGTCAGAGATTTTGGGACACCCAGAGCATGGGGCTGTATCCCTGACCAGCTTGGCTAACAGCCATTGGTGGACTGATCCACCATGGACTTAACTAGCTCTTTTTTGAACCCAGTGAAACTTTTGGCCTTCAAAACATCCCCTGGCTACAAGCTCCGCAGATTGACTGTGCACAGTGTGAAGAAATACTTCCTTGTGTTTGTTTTAAACTTGCTGCCTAGTAATTTCATTGGGTGACCCCTTGTTCTTGTGTTATGTAAAGGGGTAAACAACACTTCCTTATTCACTTTCTCCACGCCATTCACGATTTTATAGACCTCGATCACATCCCCCCTTGGTCACCTCTTTTTCCAAGCTGAAAAGTCCCAGTCTTATTAATCTCTCCTCATATGGAAGCTGTTCCATACCCCTAATCATTTTTG
This sequence comes from Lepidochelys olivacea, assembly GCF_965140295.1. Taxonomy (NCBI): domain Eukaryota; kingdom Metazoa; phylum Chordata; order Testudines; family Cheloniidae; genus Lepidochelys; species Lepidochelys olivacea. The sequence goes on from NC_140414.1 coordinate 149,301,933, forward strand.
TTGCCCTTTTCTGAACCTTTTCCAATTCCAGTATATCTTTTTTGAGATGGGACGACCACATCTGCACGCAGCATTCAAGCTGTGGGTGTACCAGGGATTTATATAGAGGTAACATGGTATTTTTTGTCTTATTATTTATCCCTTTCCTAGTGGTTCCTAACACTCTGTTCGGTTTTTTGATGGCCGCTGCACACTGAGTGGCTGTTTTCAGAGAACTCTCCACAACGTCTCCAAGATAGGGAGCCCAGACTGGGACTGTCCCGAGTTTTAGTTCTTTGTCCCGTGTCCCGACTGATGCATGGGGTCAGGACGCCATTTGTCCTGATATTGCGGCTTTGGCCGCTCCGGCCGCTGTTTGTTTGTTTTTTTTCCGCTTCCCCCATGTGTCCCAATATTTTGTCTGTTTCGTCTGGTCACCCTACTCCAAGATCTCTTTCTTGAGTGGTAACAGCTAATTTAGACCCCACCATTGTATATGTATAGTTGGGATTATGTTTTCCAGTGTGCATTACTTTGCATTTATCAACATTGAATTTCATCTGCCATTTGCCAGTTTACGGAGATCCCTTTGTAGCTCTTTATAGTCTGCTTTGGACTTAACTATCTTGAGTAGTTTTGTATCATCTGCAAATTTTGCCACCTCACTGTTCACCCCTTTTTCCAGATCATTAAGGAATATATTGAATCGAAGTGGGCTCAGTACAGACCCCTGGGGACACCACTATTTACCTCTCTCCATTCTGAGAACTGACTTTTTATTCCTACCCTTTGTTTCCTGTCTTTTAACCAGTTACTGATATGTGAGAGGACCTTCCCCTTTGTCCCATGACAGCTTACTTTGCTTAAGAGCCTTTGGTGAGGGACCTTGTCAAAGACTTTCTGAAAGTCCAGGTAGGCTATATCCACTGGATCTCCCTTGTCCACATGTTGACCCCTTATAATTCTAGTAGATTGGTGAGGCATGACTTCCCTTTACGAAAGCCATATTGATTCTTCCCCAACAATTCATATTTATCTATGTGTCTGACAATTCTATTCTTTACTACAGTTTCAGCCAATTTGCCTGGTACTGAAGTTAGGCTTACCAGCCTGTAATTGCCAGGATCGCCTCTGGATCCTTTTTCAAAAATTGCCATCACATTAGCTGTCCTCCAGTCATCTGGTACAGAAGCTGATTTAAGCAGTAGGTTACATTCTGTGACGAAGCGGGACTGTTCTTAATGTTTCCTTTGAATAGTGTGGGGTGCCTCAGTTTCCCCTAGGCAATTCTTAAGTATCTAGGTGGTGGGATAAGGGTGTATGATCGTTACAGAGCCCTAGAGGGCAGGTGTGTGCAGGAGTCTGGACACAGAGAATGGCCGACACCCTGTTTCCTGGCAACTGATGGCCTGGGCCCTTCCCCCCTGCAAGGTGAGAGCTAAAGGGTTGGAGAACAAAGGAATCCGGTGACCTCCTGGCCCAGGAAAGGGACAAAGCCCAGAGGAGGGGGGGCTGGAGGGAGTTTCAGTTTGGGGCTGGCTGGGGATATGGAGTGAAGTGCAGACATGGTTGTCTGGCTCCCTGCCCCCCAAAATGGACCCAGCTGAGAGGTCCTGTTCTCTGCACCTACAAGCTCTCTGTTAGAACATGTTCCTGTCATCTAATAAACCTTCTGTTTTACTGGCTGGCTGAGAGTCCCGTCTGACTGCGGAGTTGTGGGGCAGGACCCCCTTGCTTCCCCAGGACCCCACCTGGGCGGACTCACTGTGGGAAGCGCACGGAGGGGCAGAGGATGCTGAATGCTCCGAGGTCAGACCCAGGAAGGTGGAAGTTGTGTGAGCTGTGTGTCCTGCAGACAGTCTGCTCACTGAAAGGAGACCTTCCCAGAGTCCTAACCGGCTTCGTAGGGAGCAGTTCCAGAGCATCGCCCAGGGACTCCATCACAACTGGTGGTAGCGGTGGGATGTACTGCACCTCATGGATGGCGCTTCCTACAGTGACTGGGGAGCAGTAAAACGAAGGGGGATTGACGAGGACCAGGTGTGCTGAAGGCTCAGAGAGGAGTGGTTTCGGGGTGGTGGTTAACCCCTGGGAGTGTGTGATCAGCGAGAAGGACTGTGCAGTAATGGGGTCCCCTTGGGGACTGCGGGGAGCAGTCTCAGGGGCAGAGGAGCCTGTGGCTTGGCCCTGGGAGAGAGAAGGACTTTTGCAGTAACAGGGTCCCCCAGGGGATTGCAGCGAGCGGTCCAAGGGGCGGAGGAGTCTGCCGCTCGACCCTGGCAAAGAGGGGGTGACTTCGAGAAGGGCTGGCACACTAGGGTTTCTCTCTGGAAACCGTGGGGAGCTGAGAACACACAGGCCTGTGAGTCCATAACAACTTGGGAGGAGCGGAGTGATGGCCTGTCACCGTCTCCTTAAGAAGAACATTGTAACCCTGTGCAGAAAGAGAGGGTTGAGCGTTGGAAAGTTCACCAAAGCACAGTTCATCGTGCAGCTGGAGGAGGATGACCGCTCTAAGGAACAGATTCCTGACCCCCAATGGGGCGATAGCAGGATCTGGGAGCAGCTGGAGTGGGAGCCAGGCATCCCCAAGACTCCTGTCCCCAACAAGACAAGGGTCTTCACGATCGGGTTCCCCATCGGGGGATCGGAGATGGACGGGATTGGAGCTGAGTCCGAGAGAGCAAGAGGACTGTGAGAGACAGCGAGAGCCCGAGAAAGAGCTGCAGAAGCAGCAGCAGCATGAACTGGCGGTGGGGGAGCGGAGAGGCCTAGGGGACCCCCCAGGGGTGAGTGGGGATAGATCCCGGGGGGCCAGTTCCGCAGGGAACCTCAAGACTAAATTGCTGCCCCTGGTTAGGGAGGGGGGGGATGTGGATGCCACCTCACTGCCTTTGAGCAGGCTGGCGATTTGAACCAAGGGGGACCCTGCGGAAAAGCCCTGGTGTCTAGCTCCCTTGCTGGGTCCCCAGGCCATAGACTCCGTCAGCCAGATGGGTGGGGAGGTGGACAGGCTCCCACTCCTGACCCCAACCTATATGTCTGCGTGGAGTCTCCTGGGCTCAGACCCCACAGTGGGTGGAAGGTGATGGTCAATGGGGAGACATTCCTGGGATGACAGAGAGAACTGGTGTCAGGCCCTGGGTAGTGCAGCCTCAGATGCTGAGGGGCTGTGTGAGCTGTGTGAGGGTCCCAGGGACAAAGCCCCTCGCCCTGCCTATGGCCCAGATCCCTGTGCAGACCCAGGAGGGGTGGGGCTGGCTGGTCGTTGGGGTTCTCCAGGACATCAGCTGCAAGACCCTGTTGTGGGGTGACTGTGTCTCTTTGGGGCAGGATCCAGGCCCTGCTCCGGTAACTCCCAAGGGTTTGAATTTGAATCCAGGGAAGCAATCGGTGGAGAGGGAAATGGTCAGTGAAAATGCAGATGACCGGGCTGGCAGCAGGGAGGAGCTGCTAGGCTCAGGCTACCTGCCTGCCTGTAACCAGACCCCTGGGGCTCCCCGTCGCCCTTGCACACCGGAGCGGGGGCTCAGGCTGGCTCTGATGCAGTGAGGAAAACAGGGAGCTCGCTGCCTACCCCACTGGGACAGCAAGGGCAGCGCTGAGCACAGTGGGAGCTGAGACCCCAGCTGAGTGGGGGGAGACACAGGCAGGGCAGGGGATCTGTGGGGAGTGGCAAGGTGCTTGGTAAGGAAAGTCTGGATGACCCTAGGCAGCCTTGTGAGCTGATGGCTGTGTCCAGTCAGCAGGGTGGGAAGGCGAGGAGAGTGGAAGATGAGAGTCCCTGGACCTTACCTGTTAGCTGGGTGGAGAATTGGGACAGGGAAGGAAACGTGCCTGTGTCTGTCAGGGGTATTGACTTGCCTATGGAGGGAGCTACCCTGATCTCCAAGCAGTTGTCTGTGACCAGCCTTGTGTGCTGGGACAAGGGGAATGAGATCCCAAGCTGTGTGTCTGGGAAAGGAGAAAGTGTGTCCGGCTCTTCTTTGTCTGTGGGGCAGACAGAAGGGGCCTTTCAGCCTGTGATGGTTGAGGGTCGTGCAGTTGTCTCAGAGTTGGTTCTGGATTCAGCTAAAGCCCAGGAAGGGAAGGGTCCTAAGTTTGTGTCTGCTCGGGGGAATGGCCCTGTAACTAGGTCGCATCCAGTTAGTGTCTATGTAAAATCCCAGAGACCAGACAATTCTGGTGCTTGTATTTTGCCTGTTGCTAGTGTGTTGTTGGAAAGGGTGGAGCAACTCTGTCTGATCAGGGTGAGATCCTAGCCAGGGCACAAGGAGAGCATGAAGGTGATTTGATTATGTTACCTACTGAGGGTGTGGAAACCTGTCGCAAGAAGGAAAAGATTCCTGAACTTGTGTGTGGCAAAGGGAAGGAGAATGCTTCTGACCTTTTATCTAGGAAGTCTGTAAGTTTGCCTGAAAGGGGATTGTGTAGGAATCTGCCGGATGGGCCAGAGGTAATTCTGGATGTAAGGGAGACCCAGAAAGAGTCTGTTGTTGCTCAGGAAAGTGTTCCTCTAGAGCAAGCCCTAGGTAAAGAGGGTAAGAGCAGAATTTCTGTGGGGGTGAATTGTTGCATAGAAAAGCCCTCGGGAAAGGAATCCTCATGGAGTCTTTGCAAGCAGTTTACTGCCACTGAAGGGTGTGACAGTGATTTAATCAAGAAAGTTTCAGTTCCTAACAGCCAGAAATTTTCTGTTGTGAATGGATCCACTGACTTTCCTGTTAAAGGGTCCAGTGTGGATAGCTTTGAGAAGGTCTCAGATGAAGTGAAAGCTGTTAAGAAAGTTAAACAGACCTCTAACCAAGTGGCTGTGTTTGGTCAGCTTGTTGGGGAGACAAGGTTGTTGAGAAAGGGATGTCTCCATGCTAGTTCTGTAAGTGAACAGTATGTGACCCAGGTCAAGATGGGGGCCCTTAACCAAGAGAGCCCGAATTGCAGGCCTCCAGACTGGAGCACTGGGAGAAGACCCGATCCCAGTTTGACCCCGGGAGGTTTTGGGATGGCAAAAGGGTGCGGGCTGCATAAAGCTTCCCACATGTGGCATGCGAGTGCTGTCGACCACCCCTGACCTAAGGGAGGGTGTGAAACTGGAAAGGCATAAAACTGGAAGGGCCTGGTGTAACTCCCACCAAGGAACGGGAGAGATGCTGGGGCATCCATGGGAACGTTGGTGGGTTCAAACTTCCCCAGGTCACTGGCTAAAGTGACCCCGCTCAGTTCGGTCTCAAAGGGGGGAGAGATGTGACGAAGCGGGACTGTTCTTAATATTTCCTCTGAATAGTGTGGGGGTGCCTCAGTTTCTCTTATGCAGATCTTAAGTCTCTAGGGGGTGGGGTAAGGGTGTATGATCATTGCAGAGCCCTAGAGGGCAGGTGTGTGCAGGGGTCTGGACACAGAGAATGGCCGACACCCTGTTTCCTGGCAACTGATGGCCTGGGCCCTTCCCCCCCTGCAAGGTGAGAGCTAAAGGGTTGGAGAACAAAGGAATCCGGTGACCTCCTGGCCCGGGAAAGGGACAAAGCCCAGAGGAGGAGGGGCTGGAGGGAGTTTCAGTTTGGGGCTGGCTGGGGATATGGAGTGAAGTGCAGACATGGTTGTCTGGCTCCCTGCCCCCCAAAATGGACCAAGCTGAGAGGTCCTGTTCTCTGCACCTACAAGCTCTCTGTTAGAACATGTTCCTGTCATCTAATAAACCTTCTGTTTTACTGGCTGGCTGAGAGTCCCGTCTGACTGCGGAGTTGTGGGGCAGGACCACCTTGCATCCCCAGGACCCCACCTGGGCGGACTCACTGTGGGAAGCGCACGGAGGGGCAGAGGATGCTGAATGCTCCGAGGTCAGACCCAGGAAGGTGGAAGTTGTGTGAGCTGTGTGTCCTGCAGACAGTCTGCTCACAGAAAGGCGACCTTCCCAGAGTCCTAACCGGCTTCGTAGGGAGCAGTTCCAGAGCATCGCCCAGGGACTCCATGACAACTGGTGGTAGCGGTGGGATGTACTGCACCTCATGGATGGCGCTTCCTACAGTGACTGGGGAGCAGTAAAACGAAGGGGGATTGACGAGGACCAGGCGTGCCGAAGGCTCAGAGAGGAGCGGTTTCGGGGAGCGGTTAACCCCTGGGAGTGTGTGATCAGCGAGAAGGACTGTGCAGTAATGGCGTCCCCTTGGGGACTGTGGTGAGCAGTCTCAGGGGCAGAGGAGCCTGTGGCTTGGCCCTGGGAGAGAGAAGGACTTTTGCAGTAACAGGGTCCCCCGGGGGATTGCAGCGAGCGGTCCAAGGGGCGGAGGAGTCTGCTGCTCGACCCTGGCAAAGAGGGGGTGACTTCGAGAAGGGCTGGCACACTAGGGTTTCTCTCTGGAAACCGTGGGGAGCTGAGAACACACGGCCTGTGAGTCCACAACACCTTGGGAAGAGTGGAGTGATGGCCTGTCACCGTCTCCTGAAGAAGGACATTGTAACCCTGTGCAGAAAGAGAGGGTTGAGCATTGGAAAGTTCACCAAAGCACAGTTCATCGTGCAGCTGGAGGAGGATGACCGCTCTAAGGAACAGATTCCTGACCCCCAATGGGGCTATAGCAGGATCTGGGAGCAGCTGGAGTGGTAGCCAGGCATCCCCAAGACTCCTGTCCCCAACAAGACAAGGGTCTTCACGATCGGGTTCCCCATCGGGGGATCGGAGACGGACAGGATTGGAGCTGAGTCCGAGAGAGCAAGAGGACTGTGAGAGACAGCGAGAGCCCGAGAAAGAGCTGCAGAAGCAGCAGCAGCATGAACTGGCGGTGGTGGGGCGGAGAGGCCTAGGGGACCCCCCAGGGGTGAGTGGGGATAGATCCCGGGGGGCCAGTTCCGCAGGGAACCTCAAGACTAAATTGCTGCCCCTGGTTAAGGAGGGGGGGATGTGGATGCCACCTCACTGCCTTTGAGCAGGCTGGCGATTTGAACCAGGGGGACCCTGCGGAAAAGCCCCGGTGTCTATCTCCCTTGCTGGGTCCCCAGGCCACAGACTCCGTCAGCCAGATGGGTGGGGAGGTGGACAGGCTCCCACTCCTGACCCCAACCTATATGTCTGCGTGGAGTCTCCTGGGCTCAGACCCCACAGTGGGTGGAAGGTGATGGTCAATGGGGAGACATTCCTGGGATGGCGAGATCCTGGGACAGAGAGAACTGGTGTCAGGCCCTGGGTAGTGCAGCCTCAGATGCAGAGGGGCTGTGTGAGCTGGGTGAGGGTCCCAGGGACAAAGCCCCTCGCCCTGCCTATGGCCCAGATCCCTGTGCAGACCCAGGAGGGGTGGGGCTGGCTGGTCGTTGGGGTTCTCCAGGACATCAGCTGCAAGACCCTGTTGTGGGGTGACTGTGTCTCTTTGGGGCAGGATCCAGGCCCTGCTCCGGTAACTCCCAAGGGTTTGAATTTGAATCCAGGGAAGCAATCGGTGGAGAGGGAAATGGTCAGTGAAAATGCAGATGACCGGGCTGGCAGCAGGGAGGAGCTGCTAGGCTCAGGCTACCTGCCTGCCTGTAACCAGACCCCTGGGGCTCCCCGCCGCCCTTGCACACCGGAGCGGGGGCTCAGGCTGGCTCTGATGCAGTGAGGAAAGCAGGGAGCTCGCTGCCTACCCCACTGGGACAGCAAGGGCAGCGCTGAGCACAGTGGGAGCTGAGACCCCAGCTGAGTGGGGGGAGACACAGGCAGGGCAGGGGATCTGTGGGGAGTGGCAAGGTGCTTGGTAAGGAAAGTCTGGATGAGCCTAGGCAGCCTTGTGAGCTGATGGCTGTGTCTAGTCAGCAGGGTGGGAAGGCGAGGAGAGTGGCAGATGAGTGTCCCTGGACCTTACCTGTTAGCTGGGTGGAGAAGTGTGACAGGAAGGAAATGGGTCTCTGTCTGTCAGGGGTATTGACCTGCCTGTGGAGGGAGCTACCCTGATCTCCAAGCAGTTGTCTGTGACCAGCCTTGTGTGCTGGGACAAGGGGAATGAGATCCCAAGCTGTGTGTCTGGGAAAGGAGAAAGTGTGTCCGGCTCTTCTTTGTCTGTGGGGCAGACAGAACGGGCCTTTCAGCCTGTGATGGTTGAGGGTCATGCAGTTGTCTCAGAGCTGGTTCTGGATTCAGCTAAAGCCCAGGAAGGGAAGGGTCCTAAGTTTGTGTCTGCTCGGGAGAATGGCGCCGTAACTAGGTCGCATCCAGTTAGTGTCTATATCAAATCCCAGAGATCAGACAGTTCTGGTGCTTGTATTTTGCCTGTTGCTAGTGTGTTGTTGGGAAAGGGTGGACCAACTCTGTCTAATCAGGGTGAGATCCTAGCCAGGGCACAAGGAGAGCAGGAAGGTGATGGGATTGTGTTACCTACTGAGGGTGTGGAAACCTGTCGCAAGAAGGAAAAGATTCCTGAACATGTGTGTGGCAAAGGGAAGGAGAATGCTTCTGACCTTTTATCTTGGAATTCTGTCAGTTGCCTGAAAGGGGATTGTGTAGGAATCCGCCGGATGGGTCAGAGGTAATTTTGGATGTAAGGGAGACGCAGAAAGAGTCTGTTGTTGCTCAGGAAAGTGTTCCTCTAGAGCAAGCCCTAGGTAAAGAGGGTAAGAGCAGAATTTCTGTGCGGGGTGAATTTTTGCATAGAAAAGTCCTAGGGAAAGGAGTCTTTGCAAGCAGTTTACTGCAACTGAAGGGTGTGAAAGTGATTTAATCAAGAAAGTTTCAGTTCCTAACAGCCAGAAATTTTCTGTTGTGAATGGATCCACTGACTTTCCTGTTAAAGGGTCCAGTGTGGATAGCTTTGAGAAGGTCTCAGATGAAGTGAAAGCTGTTAAGAAAGTTAAACAGACCTCTAACCAAGTGGCTGTGTTTGGTCAGCTTGTTGGGGAGACAAGGTTGTTGAGAAAGGGATGTCTCCATGCTAGTTCTGTAAGTGAACAGTATGTGACCCAGATCAAGATGGGGGCCCTTAACCAAGAGAGCCCGAATTGCAGGCCTCCAGACTGGAGCACTGGGAGAAGACCCGATCCCAGTTTGACCCCGGGAGGTTTTGGGATGGCAAAAGGGTGCGGGCTGCATAAAGCTTCCCACATGTGGCATGCGAGTGCTGTCGACCACCCCTGACCTAAGGGAGGGTGTGAAACTGGAAAGGCATAAAACTGGAAGGGCCTGGTGTAACTCCCACCAAGGAACGGGAGAGATGCTGGGGCATCCATGGGAACGTTGGTGGGTTCAAACTTCCCCAGGTCACTGGCTAAAGTGATCCCGCTCAGTTCGGTCTCAAAGGGGGGAGAGATGTGACGAAGTGGGACTGTTCTTAATGTTTCCTCTGAATAGTGTGGGGGTGCCTCAGTTTCTCTTATGCAGATCTTAAGTCTCTAGGGGGTGGGGTAAGGGTGTATGATCATTGCAGAGCCCTAGAGGGCAGGTGTGTGCAGGGGTCTGGACACAGAGAATGGCCGACACCCTGTTTCCTGGCAACTGATGGCCTGGGCCCTTCCCCCCCTGCAAGGTGAGAGCTAAAGGGTTGGAGAACAAAGGAATCAGGTGACTTCCTGGCCCAGGAAAGGGACAAAGCCCAGAGGAGGAGGGGCTGGAGGGGGAGTCAGTTTGGGGCTGGCTGGGGACATAGAATGAGGGGCAGACGGGGTTGTCTGGCTCACTGCCCCCCAAAATGGACCCAGCTGAGGGGTCCTGTTCTCTGCACCTGCAAGCTCTGTTTCAGACCATGTTCCTGTTGTCTAATAAACCTCTGTTTTACTGGCTTGCTGATAGTCCCGTCTGACTGCGGAGTTGTGGGGCAGGGCCCTCTGCCTTCCCCAGGACCCCGCCTGGGCAGACTCGCTGTGGGAAGCGCATGGAGGGACAGAGGATGCTGAATGGAAGCTGGAAGCTGTGTGAGCTGTGTGTCGTGAAGACAGGCTGCTCCCAGAGAGGAGACTTCCCCAGAGTCCTGCCTGGCTTCATAGGGAGCAGTTCCAGAGCATCGCCTGGGAACCCCGTGACACATACCACAGTTAGTCGTTCTGTAATTTCATCTATGAATTCCTTGAGAACTCTTAATTGAATACCATCTGGTCCTGGTGACTTATTGCTGTTTAATTGATCAGTTTGTTGCATAACCTCCTCTACTGACACGGCAGTCTGGATCTCTGGGAGAGTTCCTCAGATTTGTCACCAAACAAGAATGGCCCAGGTGTGGGACTCTCCCTCCCATCCTCTGCAGTGAAGATCAATGCAAACAATTCATTGAGCTTCTCTTAGCTTCATTTAGCCTTGTCTTTCCTGAGTGCTCTTTTAGCACATTGTGTGGCAGGCTTCCTGCTTCTGATGTACTTAATTTGTTTTGTTTTGCTTTGTTTTTTGCTCTTAGTTTTTCTGTCTTTTGCTAGTTGTTCTTCCAATTCTTTTTGGCCTGCCTAATTATATTTTTACACTTGACTTGCCACAGTTTGTTCTTTTCTATTTTCCTCAGAGGCTTTTCCTTCCAGTTTTTAAAGGGTGTCCATTTGCCTCCCACCGCCTCTTTACGCTGTTGTTTCACCATAGTGGCATTTTTTGGTCCACTTACCACTTTTTTTTTTTTAATTTGGGGTATACAATTAGCTTGCGCCTCTCTTGTGGTGTGTTTATAATGTTTCCATGCAGCTTGCAGGCGTTTCACTCTTGTGACTATTCCTTGCAGTTTTTGTTTAACTAGTTTCCTCATTTTGTGTAGTTCCCCTTTTTGAAATGAAATGCCACTGTGGTGGGTTTCTTTGGTGTGTTTCCCCCTACAAGGATGTTAAATTTAATTACAGTATGGTCGTTATTACTGAGCAGGGCACCTACATTCACCGCTTGGAGCGGATCCTGTGCGCTCCTTGGGACTGAATCAGGAATTGCCTCTCCCCTTGTGGGTGCCAAGACTAGCTGCTCCAAGAAACGAGCATTGGTGGTGTCTAGAAATTGTTTCTCTGCTCCCTGCCCTGAGGTGAGCGTATCCAGTCGCGATGGGGAGAGCTGAAATCTGCCTTTATGACTGGGTTTTCTGCCTTTGTACCCACTCTAATCTCCCTGAGCATTTCTGGTCAGGTGATTGGTAGCCTCTTCCTACTGCTAGACTCTTATTATACAGCAGGGAATTTCTAGCCAGTGAGTTTCTTAGTGATGCAGTTTGAGTCATTGACACTTTTTGCTATATTTGACTCTCTGCTTTCTCTCCTGTACTGTTCCCCTCCCCACCCGCACAACCTACTCTGTCATTCCGGCATCGTTTGTGCCCTGGTTTTACTGTGTCCCTTTGATTATCAGTGTCCCAGCAAGTTTCTCTGATGCCTGTTGTATCAATATCCTCATTCAATACCAAACACCCAAGTTCACCCATCTCAGTATTTGGACTTCTAGCTTTTGTACACAAACACTTATAAAACTTGTCAATATTTAGTTGTCTGCCTCCATGTGATGTCATCAATGGGACTCGGTTTTGTTTGACTGTTTTTCTTCAGCTCCTACCTGCACTTAGCAACTTCTATCCTCTCCTCTTTACTAGGATACAACTCCACCCCTAAGGGGTGTCTCTGTCTGAGCCGTGTGCTCCTCCACCAATTGGCTTCCCCCCGGGGGCCGCAGCCTCCAGTCTGGCCTTTTACTGCGGCGTGCCAGCAGTCTGGTTCCACGGTACGTTAGGTGGAGCCCACCCTTCCTGTGTAGGCTCCTTATTTCCCAAAAGGTTTCCCAGTTCCTAATAAATCTAAACCCTCCTCCCTACCCCATCGTCTCAGCCATGCACTGAGACCCTGCAGCTCTGCCCATCTCCCTGGCCCTGCGTCCGGAACTGGGAGCATCTCTGAGAATGCTGCTGTCACAGCGTGAGGGGGAGTCCGGGCCCTGCACCCCCACGTCCTGCAATTCCCCGTGACTCTCAGCCAGCCAGTAGAGCAGAAGGTTTATTAGAGATGACAGGAGCACAGTCCAGACCAGAGCTTGCAGGCATAAACAGGACCCTTAGTCAGGCCCTTCTTGGGGGGCAGGGAGATTAGACCCCAGCCTTGGGGCTCCCTCCTCTTCCCCAGCCAACTCCCAAAACTGGAAACCCCTCCAGCCATCTCCCCCAGTCTCTGCCAGCTCCTCCCCCAGCCTTTGTCCAGTTTCCCCCGGCAGAAGGTGTCACCTGGCCCCAGCCCGCCTCCTGGCTCAGGTGATAGGCTCAGGTATCCTCCCTCCAGGGAAGTCTCCCCTCCCCAGTGAAACTCCCCTGCCACATCCCCAGGTCAATCCTCCTCCTCCCTGCTGCATCACAGCTGCCATGCAGGGCCCTCCGGAGGAGGGGGGGAAAATGAGGCAATTTCCCCTGGCCCCATAGGGGCCCCCACGAGAGTTTTCAGGGGCCCCCATGAGAGTTTTTGGTGGCACTTCAGCGGCAGGTCCTTCAGTGCCGCCGAACACACCTGGAGTGAAGGACCTTCCACTCCAGGTCTTCGGTGGCAATTCGGTGTTGGGGGGTCCTTCTGCTCCATGTCTTTGGCGAAGTGCTCCGAAGACCCGGAGCGGAAGGACCTCCGCTGCTGAAGACCCCAGGCCCCCTGAATCCTCTGTGCGGCCCTGCTGCCATGAAGGTCCTGGACTTCAATCTCTTACCTGCCTAAATGTGGCCTCCAGGACCTCTCTCCTATCCTTCCCAATGTCCCCAGGACCTACATGTACCACGGCCATTGGCTCCTCCCCAACACCACACATACATCTATCTAGATGTCTCCAGAGATCTGCAGCCTTCACACCCCAGGCAGGCAAGTCACAGTGTGGTTCTCCCAATCATCACAAACCCAGCTGTCTACATTTCTAATGATCGAATCCCCCATCACTATTACCCGTCTCTTCCTAATAACTGGGGTTCCCTCCCTTGGAGGGGTCTCCTCCGTGCGAGGGGACACCATGACATCATCTGGAAGGAGGGTCCCAACTATGGGATCATTTCCCTCTGCTCCAGTTGGATGTTCTCCTTCCTGGAGATTTTCATCCTCCTCAACAGCACTGATGCTCTCAGACCGGGGGTGGGACTGCTCTGCTGTGCCCCGGAAAGTCTCCTCCGTGTACCCCTCTGTCTCCCTTCGCTCCTCCAGTTCAGCCACTCTGGGCTTCAGAGCTCGTACTCCGTCTCTGAGGACCAGGAGCTGCTTGCACCGAATGCACCCATAGGCCAGCTGCCCAAGGACCCGTAACTCTCCAAGCTGCATTCAGGGCAGTACACTGGGCTGCTGCCAGGGCTAGTTTGACTCTGGCAGGGGGGTTGTTTGTTTGTTCTTTGGGGTCTTTTGGGGGGCTGTTTTTGGCCTAAGTATAAGGTAAGGCCTGGCTCTCATCCCCCCTCTCTAAACTCCCCCACACAACTCTCCCGTTTGCTAGCTCCTCCGTGGCTTGGGAGCGGGCTTTTAATCACTGTTCTCTCGGAGTCAGCACCCCGAGAGGGATTGGGGATCCAAGACTGGCCGGCTAGGGCTCCTCGGGAAGCAGCTCCGCATGCAGCCCCCACTGTTCACGTCAGTCACTCACCCCAGGGCTGGAGCTCACTCCCCTGCCAAGCAGTGAGTGCTGCTCCTGCAGAGCGGGACACTGGACACCTCTGGCAGTGACCCCAGGCAGCTTGCTCCCCAGAGTGGCGGGACTGGTCCCCTGGCAGGCAGCATGGGGAAGTTCTCAGGCTCACATGGAGATGCCAGGCTTGGTTTTACACCCATCCTGCCCGGGGAGACGGCCAAGCAGTGGGGAATGGGGGAAGTGGGGCAGGGGCTGGAGGAGCCATGGCCCAGAGTGTGTTCTGGGGGCCTGGCTGCACAGGCTGAGTGTGAACTTGGGCATTCTGCAGCCGCATGCCACTGCACCACGGCCACCCCCAGTGTCGGGGGGAGGCCAGGCACTGACTGGGGAGCAGCACTGGCCACAGTCCCCCGTAGGAAAGGGCCTGCCTCCTGTAAGGACACAGACCCCTTCCCATCACCCTGAAACCCACCAGCTGCCCCACCGGAGAGCCAGAGACTCCTCAAACCCCAGGCATCTTCCCCATGACTGTCGACCTGAGCCCAGACACTGCGGTGATGGACGGGCTGAACTCCTGGCTGGGGGGTGTCACGGAGTGTGGGGGAGTCCAGGCCCTGCACCCCTCTTCCTGGGATCCACTGAGACTCTCAGCCAGCCAGTAAAACAGAAGGTTTATTGGACAACAGGAACACAGTCCAAAAACAGAGCTTGTGGGTACAACCAGGACCCCTCAATCACGTCCTTCTGGGGGGGACAGGGAGCTTAGACCCCAGCCCTGGGGTTCCCTGTGTTCCTCCACCCAGCCCCAAACTGAAACTAACTCACCCAGCAGGTTCCCTGCTGCAGCCCCTGTTCACATTCCTGGGCAGAGGTGTCACCTCCCCCTCCCCCTCCTGGCTCAGGTGACAGGCTCTCAGGTCTCCCATCCCCAGGGCACATTCCCAGGTCAACACTCCCCCCTCCCTGCTGAGTCACATCGTCACATCTCTCCCCCCTTTGAGACTGAACTGAGCGGGGTCACGCTGACCAGTGACCTGGGGAAGTTCGGGGCCCCCTCTCCGGGACAGCGCATCTGCTATCAGGTTGGCACTTCCCTTCACGTGGACCACGTCCATGTCGTAATCCTGCAGGAGCAGGCTCCATCTCAGGAGTTTGGCGTTGGCTCCTTTCATCTGGTGCAGCCAGGTCAGGGGAGAGTGGTCGGTGTAGACGGTGAAGTGCCGCCCGAAGAGATAGGGTTCTAGTTTCTTGAGGGCCCACACCATGGCCAGGCACTCCTTCTCGATGGCCGCGTAGTGTTGCTCCCGGGGTAGCAACTTCTTGCTCAGGTACACGATGGGGTGTCTCTCCCCCTTTTCATCCTCCTGCATTAACACCGCCCCCAGTCCCGTGTCTGAGGCGTCGGTGAACACCACAAAGGGCTTGTCAAAGTCTGGGTTTGCCAGAACTGGGCCACTGACCAGAGCCTTCTTCAGCGCCCGGAAAGCCACCTGGCACTGCTCGGTCCAGACCACCTTGTCTGGCTTCCCCTTCTTGCATAGCTCCGTGATGGGGGTGGCGATGGCGCTAAAGTGGGGCACAAATCTTCGGTAGTATCCTGCCATCCCAATAAAGGCTTGGACCTGCTTTTTGGTGTGGGGAGCGGGCCAGTCTCTGATCATCATCGCCGCTCCCCACCCGATGGCCCAGGTAAGATACTTCCGCCATCCCCACCTTGCACTTCTCCGCTTTTACAGTCAGCCCAGCCCCCTGGAGTCGGTCCAGCACTTGTCTAACCTGGGACACGTGGTCCTCCCAGGTCTGGCTAAAGACACAGATGTCATCAATATACGCCACGGCAAAACTCTCCATCCCCCTCAGGAGCTGGTCCACCAGGCGCTGGAAGGTGGCCGGTGCTCCCTTGAGGCCGAAAGGCAGGGTCAGGAACTCATAGAGCCCCAGAGGGGTGATAAAGGCCGATTTCAGTCGGGCATCTGCATCCAGCGGCACTTGCCAGTAGCCCTTTGTAAGGTCCATGGTGGTAAGGTACCGAGCTCCTCCCAGCTTGTCTAGGAGCTCGTCCGGCCTGGGCATGGGGTAGGCATCAGATACAGTGATGGCATTGAGCTTCCGATAGTCCACACAGAACCGGACCGACCCGTCCTTTTTGGGGACCAGCACCACCGGCGAGGCCCAAGGGCTGGCAGATGGCTGGATCACCCCCAAAGCCAGCATGTCCCGGACCTCTCTTTCCAGGTCCTGAGCAGTTTTCCCTGTGACTCGGAAGGGGGAGCATCTTATCGGCGGGTGTGACCCTGTCTGCACCCGGTGGACAGTCAGATTAGTGCGTCCAGGCTGGTTGGAAAACAGCTGTCGGTACGGATGCAGCACCTCCCTGACCTCAGCTTGCTGGGCAGGGGTTAGCTGATCCGAGAGGGGAATTGTTTCCAGGGGGAAACCAGCTCTGGTCCCAGGGAATAGATCTACTAAAGGGTCATCTCCCTGCTCTTCCCACTGTCCACACACGGCCAACACCACATTCCCCCTGGCATAATATGGCTTCATCATATTCACATGGTACACCCGGCGGTGGTGCGCCCGGTTCGACAGCTCCACCACATAGTTTACCTCATTGAGCTGCTTGACGACCTTGAAAGGGCCCTCCCAGGCGGCCTGTAGTTTGTTCTTTCTCACTGGGATGAGAACCATCACCTGATCCCCGGTGGCGTAGGCACGGGCCCGTGCCGTGCGGTCATACCAGACCTTCTGCTTCCTCTGGGCTCTGGCCAGATTCTCCCTGGCCAGGCCCATGAGTTCAGCCAGTCTCTCTCGGAAGATCAGGACATACTCCACCACTGACTCTCCATCGGGAGTGGCCTTCCCCTCCCACTCGTCTCTCATCAGGTCCAGGGGGCCCCTCACCCTCCTGCCATATAACAGTTCGAAAGGCGAAAATCCGGTAGACTCCTGGGGCACCTCCCTGTATGCGAACAGCAGGTGAGGTAAGTACTTGTCCCAATCCTGTGGGTGCTGGTTCATAAAGGTTTTCAGCATCATCTTTAGCGTCCCGTTAAACCTCTCCACCAGCCCATTGGACTGGGGGTGATAAGCTGAGGCCCAGTCGTGCCGGACCCCACATTTCTCCCACAAGCACCGGAGCAGGGCCGACATGAAGTTGGAGCCTTGGTCTGTCAAGACTTCCTTGGGGAACCCCACTCGGCTGAAAATGGTCAGGAGCGCATCGGCCACGGTGTCTGCTTCAATGGAAGCTAAGGGCACTGCCTCGGGGTAGCGGGTGGCAAAATCTACCACCCCCAGAATGTATTTCTTCCCCGACCGGGTCGTCCTGCTGAGAGGCCCCACGATGTCCATGGCCACCTTCTGGAAAGGCTCCTCTATGATGGGCAAAGGTCTCAAAGCCGCTTTCCCCTTGTCCCGGGCCTTCCCCACCCTCTGACAGGGGTCACAGGATCGGCAATACTGCCGGACCGTGGTAAAGACCCCGGGCCAGTAAAAGTTCTGTAGCAACCTCTGCCGGGTGCGCCGGATTCCCTGGTGCCCTGCGAGGGGGATGTCATGGGCCAGGTACAGGAGCCTGCGGCGATACTTCTGGGGGACCACCAGCTGCCTCCTGATCCCACAGGACTCTACTTCCCTTGTGGGAGCCCATTCTCGGTACAGGAACCCCTTCTCCCACAGGAGCCTCTCCTGGCAGCCTCTCCTCATGGTCCGTCCCACACTGAGGTTGGCCAGGTCCCTGAGCTTCCGCAAGGAGGGATCTTTCCTCAACTCGGCCTGGAACTCAGCGGCTGGGGCAGGGATGGGGCCCGGTTCCCTCTCGCTGGCCAGGTCCGAGGCCTCCGCCTCTCTGAGCCGTGCCCCTCGGCCCTCCCTCCCCACCAGGGTAGGGTCCTGCGCCTCTGGTGTGATACCCTCCCCGAGGTCAGGGCGCAGTGCCCCTCGCCGGCTCTGGCTACGCGTCACAACCAGGGCGGCCTGGGGCTTGCTTGACCAGTCCTCTAGGTCTCCCCCCATCAAAACTTCAGTGGGCAAATGGTGGTGTACCCCCACATCCTTGGGGCCCTCCTTGGCCCCCCATTTCAGGTGTACCCTTGCCACGGGCACCTTAAATGGGGTCCCGCCCACCCCTGTCAGGGTCAGATAGGTGTTGGGCACCACCCGATCTGGGGCCACCACCTCGGGCCGGGCCAGCGTCACCTCCGCGCCCGTATCCCAGTATCCATTGACCTTCCTCCCATCCACCTCCAGGGGAACAAGGCACTCTCTCCGGAGGGACAGCCCCGCGCCCACCCTGTAAACTGAGCACCCTGAGTCCAGAGTCTCCAGCCCTCTGGTGGAGCTGGCCTGGGGTACTCTTCCCTCCGGGGCAGGTGGTAAACTGGTAGGCCCCCTTTCCTGGGTCGTCTGCCCCTCGTCCAGCTGGGTCCCTACCCAGTTAACCCTGGGTAGGTTGGGTCTGCTCAGTTTGTCCCTGAGCCCGGGGCACTGGGACCGTACGTGGCCTCTCTGGCCACAGTGATAGCAGCTCAGGTCACGTTGGTCCCCTCGAGCGGGTCGGAGGGGCCCGACACCAGGCGTTCCCCTTGGGAGGGGGTTCTCCCTATTTCCCCGCTGGGAGGCCCCCTGGTGACTCTCTCTCTGCATCGGGGGGGGCCTGTTCTTTTGGGGCTCCTCCCAGCTACCCCCTGACCGACTGTTCACAAACTCGTCGGCCAGCTGCCCTGCGTGCTGGGGGTTCTCGAGCTTTTTGTCCACCAGCCACAGCCTCAGGTCGGAAGGGCACTGATCATACAGTTGCTCCAGTACGATTAGGTCAAGCAGGTCCTCTTTAGCTCGGGCCCCAGCTGTCCACTTGCGGGCATACCCCTGCATCCGGTTGACCAGTTGTAGGTAGGTGACCTCAGGCGTTTTACGCTGACTCCGGAACCTTCTCCGGTACATCTCGGGGGTCAGCCCAAACTCACGGAGCAGGGCCTGCTTGAACAGTTCATAGTCCCCTGCCTCCGCCCCTGTCATTCGGCTGTACACCTCCACGGCTTTGGGGTCCAGTAAGGGGGTGAGAAACTGGAGCCTGTCTGCAGGGTCAACCCTGTGCAGCTCACAGGCATTCTCAAAGGCCGTCAGGAAGCTATCTATGTCCTCCCCCTCCTTCCGCTGGGCCAGGAAGCACTTATCAAAGTTCCTTGCAGTCTTGGGTCCCCCCGCACTCACCGCAGCCGCAGCCGGGGCCCCACTGCTCTTCAGCCTGGCCAGCTCCAGTTCATGCTGTCTTTGTTTCTCCTTCTCCTGACGCTCCCTCTCCTTCTCCTGACGCTCCCTCTCCTTCTCCTGACGCTCCCTCTCCTTCTCCTGACGCTCATGTTGACGTTGTTTCTCCTCATGTTGACGTTGTTTCTCCTTCTCCTCCTGCTCATGTTGACGTTGTTTTTCATGATCCTCCAGCTCCCTCATTTTCATCTCCCTCTCCCATTCCAGCCGCCTCCGCTCCAGGGATGGGGAGCCCCGCCGGGAGGATCCCCTGCTGGGTGCCGGGGTCAGGGTGCCCTCGGTATTCGCTGGGCTTCCCCCAACCCCTCCCCCAGGCCTAGGTAGGAAGGGTCTCGGGATGTCCTCGGCAGCTGTCTGACCCCTCCCAGCCCGGTCAGGCCCCAGGGCCCACGCTGCGTCTGCCGGGCAGCTTCCCTCCGGGACAGGGATCGGGTCATCCAAGCGATCCCTCTCCTCCAGCTGGGCAATCAGCTGTTCCTTGGTGGACCTCCCGATGCGCAGCCCCCTCTGCCTGCACAGCTCCACCAGGTCGCTCTTCAGGCGTTTAGCGTACATCTCCCTGCTGGCCCCTCGCAGGCCGGGCAGCTTCCCACGGTTTCCAGGAAAAGCCCCTCGTGTGCCAGTCCTTCTCGAGGTCACCACCTCTTTGCCAGGGTCGAGCTGCAGATTCCTCCGCCCCTGGGACCGCTCGCTGCAATCCCCCGGGGGACCCTGTTACTGCAAAAGTCTTTCTCTCTGGTCACACATTCCCAGGGGTTAACCGCCCCCCGAAACCGTCTCTCTCTGAATCTTCAGCACGCCTGGTCCCCGTCAATTCCCCTTCATTTTACTGCTCCCCAGTCACTTACTGCAGGAAGCGCCGTTCACGGGGTGCAGTAGATCCCACCGCTGCCACCAGTTGTCACGGAGTGTGGGGGAGTCCAGGCCCTGCACCCCTCTTCCTGGGATCCACTGAGACTCTCAGCCAGCCAGTAAAACAGAAGGTTTATTGGACAACAGGAACACAGTCCAAAAACAGAGCTTGTGGGTACAACCAGGACCCCTCAATCACGTCCTTCTGGGGGGGACAGGGAGCTTAGACCCCAGCCCTGGGGTTCCCTGTGTTCCTCCACCCAGCCCCAAACTGAAACTAACTCACCCAGCAGGTTCCCTGCTGCAGCCCCTGTTCACATTCCTGGGCAGAGGTGTCACCTCCCCCTCCCCCTCCTGGCTCAGGTGACAGGTTCTCAGGTCTCCCATCCCCAGGGCACATTCCCAGGTCAACACTCCCCCCTCCCTGCTGAGTCACATCGTCACAGGGGGCAAGATCCTGGCTGGGAACCAGGCACTCAGGGTGGGCCTCAGCCCGAAGCATGCCCTGGGCTGTGTGCTGGTGAAGGAGAGTTCCTGGGGCCCTTGGCCATGGAAAGCAACAACAGACCCGACTCCCGCAGCCTGGGGCACAGCCAGGGCCTCGAGCCAAGCCAGACGGGCGGCGCTGCCCTCTGCACGGAGCATTGGCTGAGTGGCTCTGGGGCAGTGCACATGGGGTGGGGGTGGAGGGATGGAGAGGCTGCTGTTGGGGGGGAAGGTGGGGTGAGGTGGGTGGGGATGAAGTTGGGTGGTGGGTGGTGGGAAGGTTGGTATGAGGTTGGGGATAGGGGATGAGGTTGGTCTGTGGGGGGGGACGTGTGAAGTGGGATGAAGAGGTGGGGTCTGTGGGGGAGGTTTCATAGAATCTCAGGGTTGAAAGGGACCTCAGGAGGTATCTAGTCCAACCCCCTGCTCAAAGCAGGACCAGTCCCCAATTTTTGCCCCAGATCCTTAAATGGCCCCCTCAAGGATTGAACTCCCAACCCTGGGTTTAGCAGGCCAATGCTCAACCCACTGAGCTAGGTTTGATGGGGATGGGGAGCAGGAGGTGTTGGGGGAGGGGGAGATGGGATGTGGGGGAGGTTTGATGGGGGATGGGGAGGTGGGGTCTGTGGGGGAGGTTTGATGGGGGATGGGGGGGAGGTGTTGGGAGAGGGGGAGATGGGATGTGGGGGAGGTTTGATGGGGGATGAGGAGGTGGGGTCTGTGGGGGAGGTGGACTGTGGGGGAGGTTTGATGGGGGATGAGGGGGGGGAGGTTAGATGGGGTGGGGGATGAGGTGGGGTCTGTGGGGGAGGTTTGATGGGGGATGAGGAGGTGGGGTCTGTGGGGGAGGTGGAGTGTGGGGGAGGTTTGAGGGAGGCTGAGGAGGGGGAGCTTTGATGGGGAGGGGAAGATGGGATGTGGGGGAGGTTTGATGGGGAGGGGGAGCGGGAGGTGTTGGGGGAGGGGGAGATGGGATGTGGGGAAGGTTTGATGGGGGATGAGGACGGGGAGGTGTCACGGAGTCCCCGGGTGATGCTCTGGAACTGCTCCCCACAAAGCCAGGCAGGACTCTGGGGGAGCCTCCTCTCTCTGAGCAGACGGTCCCCAGGGCAAGAAGCTCACCCGGCTTCCACCTTCCTGGGTCTGACCTCGGAGCATTCAGCATCCTCTGCCCCTCCGTGCACTTCCCCCAGCGAGTCTGCCCAGGCGGGCTCCTGGGGAAGCCAGAGGGTCCTGCCCCCCAACTCCGCACTCAGATGTGACTCTCAGCCAGCCAGGAAAACAGAAGGTTTATTAGACAACAGGGACATGGTCTAACACAGAGCTTGTAGGTGCAGAGAACCGGACCCCTCAACCGGGTCCATTTTGGGGGGCAGTGAGCCAGACAACCCCGTCTGCCCTTCACTCCATGTCCCAGCCAGCCTCAAACTGAAACTCCCTCCAGCCCCCCCACCTCTGGGCTCTGTCCCTTTCCCAGGCCAGGAGGGCACCGGATTACTTTGTTCTCCAACCCTTTAGCTCTCACCTTGCAGGGGGGAAGGGCCCAGGCCATCAGTGGACAGGAAACAGGGTGTCGGCCATTCTCTGTGTCCAGACTCCTGCACACACCTGCCCTCTAGGGCTCTGCAATGATCATACACCATTACCCCACCATCTAGACACTTAAGAATTGCCTAGGGGAAACTGAGGCACCCCCACACTATTCAGAGGAAACATTAAGAACAGTCCCACTTCGTCACATCTCTCCGCCCTTCGAGATCGAACTGAGCGGGGTCACTTTAGCCAGTGACCGGGGGAAGTTCGAAGCCACCAACGTTCCCATGGATGCTCCAGCATCTCTCCCATTCCTTGGTAGGAGTTACACCAGGCCCTTCCAGTTTCACGCCCTCCCTTAGGTCCGGGGCGGTCGATAGCACTTGCAGGTGCTATCCGATGAAGTGAGCTGTAGCTCACAAAACCTTATGCTCAAATAAATTGGTTAGTCTCTAAGGTGCCACAAGTACTCCTTTTCTTTTTGATTAAATCACTTTCACACCCTTCAGTTGCAGTAAACTGCTTGCAAAGACTCCATGAGGATTCCTTTCCCGAGGCCTTTTCTATGCAACAATTCACCCCTCCCAGAAATTCTGCTCTTACCCTCTTTAACAAGGGCTTGCTCTAGAGGAACACTTTCCTGAGCAACAACAGATTCTTTCTGGGTCTCCCTCACATCCAGAATCACCTCTGGCCCATCCGGCAGATTCCTACACAATCCCCTTTCAGGCAAACTCACAGACTTCCTAGATAAAAGGTCAGAAGCATTCTCCTTCCCTTTGCCACACACAAGTTCAGGAATCTTTTCCTTCTTGGGACAGGTTTCCACACCCTCAGTAGGTAACACAATCACACACCTTCATGCTCTCCTTGTGCCCTGGCTAGGATCTCACCCTGATTAGAGAAAGTTGCTCCACCCTTTCCCAACAACACAGGAGCAACAGGCAAAATACAAGCACCAGAATTGTCTGGTCTCTGGGATTTTACATAGACACTAACTGGATGTGACCTAGTTACAGGGCCATTCTCCCGAGCAGACACAAACTTAGGGCCCTTCCCTTCCTGGGCTTTAGCTGAATCCAGAACCAACTCTGAGACAACTGCACGACCCTCAACCATCACAGGCTGAAAGGCCCCTTCTGTCTGCTCCACAGAGAAAGAAGAGCCGGACACACTTTCTCCTTTCCCAGACACACTTTGGGATCTCTTTTCCCTTGTCCCAGCACACAAGGCTGGTCACAGACAACTGCTTGGAGATCAGGGTAGCTCCCTCCACAGGCAAGTCAATACCCCTGACAGACACAGACACATTTCCTTCCCTGTCACACTTCTCCACCCAGCTAACAGGTAAGGTCCAGGGACTCTCATCTGCCACTCTCCTCGCCTTCCCACCCTGCTGACTAGACACAGCCATCAGCTCACAAGGCTGCCTAGGCTCATCCAGACTTTCCTTACCAAGCACCTTGCCACTCCCCACAGATCCCCTGCCCTGCCTGTGTCTCCCGCCACTCAGCTGGGGTCTCATCTTCCCCTGTGCTCAGCGCTGCCCTTGCTGTCCCAGTGGGGGTAGGCAGCGAGCTCCCTGCTTTCCTCACAGCATCAGAGTCAGCCTGAGCCCCCTCTCCACCGACTGGTTCCCTGGATTCAAATTCAAACCTTTGGCAGTTACCGGAGCAGGGCCTGGATCCTGTCCCAAAGAGACACAGTCACCCCCCAACAGGGTCTCGCAGCTGGTGTCCTGGGGCACCCCAACGACCAGCCAGCCCCACTCCTCCTGGGTCTGCACAGGGATCTGGGCCCTAGGCAGGGCGAGGGGCTTCGTCCCTGGGACCCTCACCCAGCTCACACAGCCCCTCAGCCTCTGAGGCTGCACCACCCAGGGCCTGACACCAGTTCTCTCTGTCCCAGGATCTCGCCACCCCAGGAATGTCTCCCCATTGACCATCACCTTCTGCTCCCACTGGAGGTCCGAGGGGCCTGACCCCAGGAGACTCCACGCAGACATAGAGGTTGGGGTCAGGAGTGGGAGCCTGTCCACCTCCCCACCCATCTGGCTGACGGAGTCTATGGCCTTGGGACCCAGGAAGGGAGCTAGACACCGGGGCTTTTCCGCAGGGTCCCCCTGGTTCAAATCTCCAGCCTGCTCAAAGGCAGTGAGGTGGCATCCACATCCCCCCCCCTCCTTAACCAGGGGCAGCAATTTAGTCTCGAGGTTCCCTGCGGAACTGGCCCCCCGGGGTCTATCCCCACTCACCCCTGGGGGGTCCCCTAGACCTCTCCGCTCCCCCACCGCCAGTTCATGCTGCTGCTGCTTCTGCAGCTCTTTCTCGGGCTCTCGCTGTCTCTCACAGTCCTCTTGCTCCCTCGGACTCAGCTCCAATCCCGTCAGTCTCCGATCCCCCGATGGGGAACCCGATCGTGAAGACCCCCGTCTGGCCGGGGACAGGAGTCTTGGGGATGCCTGGCTCCCACTCCAGCTGCTCCCAGATCCTGCTATAGCCCCATTTGGGGTCAGGAATCTGTTCCTTAGAGCGGTCATCCTCCTCCAGCTGCACGATTAACTGTGCCTTGGTGAACTTTCCAATGCTCAACCCTCTCTTTCTGCACAGGGTTACAATGTCCTTCTTAAGGAGACGGGGACAGACCATCACTCCGCTCCTCCCAAGTTGTTGTGGACTCACAGGCCTGTGTGTTCTCAGCTCCCCACGGTTTCCAGGGAGAACCCCTAGTGTGCCAGCCCTTCTCGAAGTCACCCCCTCTTTGCCAGGGTCGAGCTGCAGACTCCTCCGCCCCTTGGACCGCTCGCTGCAATCCCCCGGGGGACCCTGTTACTGCAAAAGTCCTTCTCTCTGGTCACACACTCCCAGGGGTTAACTGCCCCCTGAAACCGCTCCTCTCTGAGCCTTCAGCACGCCTGGTCCTCGTCAATCCCCCTTCGTTTTACTGCTCCCCAGTCACTTACTGCAGGAAGCGCCATCCATGGGGTGCAGTACATCCCACCGCTGCCACCAGTTGTCACGGAGTCCCTGGGCGATGCTCTGGAACTGCTCCCCTTGAAGCCAGTCAGGACTCTGGGGCAGTTGCTTTTCTGTGAGCAGCCTGTCTTCAGGACACACAGCTCACCCGGCTTCCACCTTCCTGGGCCTGACCTTGGAGCATTCAGTATCCTCTGCCCCTCCGTGCGCTTCCCACAGCGAGTCCACTCAGGCAGAGCTCCTGGGGAAGCCAGAGGGTCCTGCACCCCAACTCCGCAGTCTGATGTGACTTTCAGCCAGCCAGTAAAACAGAAGGTTTATTAGACGACAGGAACATGGTCTAAAACAGAGCTTGTAGGTGCAGAGAACGGGACCCCTCAGCTGGGTCCATTTTGGGGGGCAGTGAGCCAGACAACCACGTCTGCACTTCACTCCATGTCCCAGCCAGCCCCAAACTGAAACTCCCTCCAGCCCCTCCTCCTCTGGGCTTTGTTCCTTTCCCGGGCCAGGAAGTCACCTGATTCCTTTGTTCTCCAACCCTTTAGCTCTCACCTTGCAGGAGGGAAGGGCCCAGGCCATCAGTTGCCAGGAAACAGTGTGTCGGCCATTCTCTGTGTCCAGACCCCTGCACACACCTGCCCTCTAGGGCTCTGCAATGATCATACACCATTACCCCACCCCCTAGAGACTTAAGAACTGCATAGGGGAAACTGAGGCACCCCCACACTATTCAGAGGAAACATTAAGAACAGTCCCAGATGGGATGTGGGGGAGGTTTGAGGCGGGATGAGAAATGGGAGGTGTTGGGGGAGGGGAAGATGGGATGTGGGGGAGGTTTGAGCGGGGATGAGGACAGGGTGTGGGCACCAGGGCTGACCGCGGTCTGCGGGGGCAGCAGCTGGGCCGACACGGCGAATGGGTGCCAGGCAGCTGGAGCTCTCCCTTGCATGGGCTGGCTCTGACAGTGACCCCTTGAGGATCCCCCCACACAGCCGGGCCAGCCGCCCAGCAGGGCCGGGCCCAGTTCCGGCCTCCGCCAGTCGTCCGGCCCCTCCACGTGGGGCCTGGACTGCCCTGGGCTGGCCTGGGGTGGGGGAGGCAGGTGCTGGATCATGCCACAGCGGAGGGCGGCTCTGAGGGGCAACGCAACAGCGCCCCCGGCTGGCAGCTGCTTCCCGTTGTGCCTGTGGGCCTGAGCCTGGGTCATGACAGGCAGCAGGCGACCCACACCACTCCCGAGCACGCTGGGACAGGGCACGCCCACCCCAGCACAGCCCCACAACCCGGCTCAGGCCCGGCCTGTAGAGGGGAGCAGTTTGTGGGGCTGGCAAGGAAAAGTGCTATGGCGGAGTTGGGGGGGGGGCAGGTTTGGGGTGAGAAAGATTAGAAAAATTGGGTGTGTTTGGGATTAGGGATTGCGGGACAGGTGCAGGGGGTTGGGGTGTGCTGGGGGCTAGGGGTTGGGGGACAGTGAGGTTTGGGGGTAGGAGAGGTGCAGGGGGTTGGGGTGTGCTGGGGGTTAGGGGTTCAGGGACAGTGAGGTTTGGGGGTAGGAGAGGTGCAGGAGGTTGGGGTGTGCTGGGGGTTAGGGGTTGGGGGACAGTGAGGATTGGGGGTAGGAGAGGTGCAAAGGGTTGGGGTGTGCCTGGCATGGCCTCACTGGGCTCCTGCCCCACTCCCTGCAACTCCCACCCCCACAGCGCCCCCTGCTGGGACAGGCCGGGACTGGGGTAGCTGGGAGCTCCCCCCCGTCAGCCAGGGCTCCTGCCTCGCCCGCCAGCGCCCCCTGCTGGGTCAGGCCGGGACTGGGGTAGCTGGGAGCTCCCCCCCGTCAGCCAGGGCTCCTGCCTCACCTGCCAGCGCCCCCTGCTGGGACAGGCCGGGACTGGGGTAGCTGGGAGCTCCCCCCCACACCAGCCAGGGCTCCTGCCTCGCCCGCCAGCGCCCCCTGCTGGGACAGGCCGGGACTGGGGTAGCTGGGAGCTCCCCCCCCCACCAGCCAGGGCTCCTGCCTCGCCCGCCAGCGCCCCCTGCTGGATCAGGCCGGGACTGGGGTAGCTGGGAGCTCCCCCCCCCACCAGCCAGGGCTCCTGCCTCGCCCGCCAGCGCCCCCTGCTGGGACAGGCCGGGACTGGGGTAGCTGGGAGCTCCCCCCACACCAGCCAGGGCTCCTGCCTCGCCCGCCAGCGCCCCCTGCTGGGACAGGCCGGGACTGGGGTAGCTGGGAGCTCCCCCCACACCAGCCAGGGCTCCTGCCTCGCCCGCCAGCGCCCCCTGCTGGGACAGGCCGGGACTGGGGTAGCTGGGAGCTCCCCCCACACCAGCCAGGGCTCCTGCCTCGCCCGCCAGCGCCCCCTGCTGGGACAGGCCGGGACTGGGGTAGCTGGGAGCTCCCCCCACACCAGCCAGGGCTCCTGCCTCGCCCGCCAGCGCCCCCTGCTGGGACAGGCCGGGACTGGGGTAGCTGGGAGCTCCCCCCCCCACCAGCCAGGGCTCCTGCCTCGCCCGCCAGCGCCCCCTGCTGGATCAGGCCGGGACTGGGGTAGCTGGGAGCTCCCCCCCCCACCAGCCAGGGCTCCTGCCTCGCCCGCCAGCGCCCCCTGCTGGGACAGGCCGGGACTGGGGTAGCTGGGAGCTCCCCCCACACCAGCCAGGGCTCCTGCCTCGCCCGCCAGCGCCCCCTGCTGGGACAGGCCGGGACTGGGGTAGCTGGGAGCTCCCCCCACACCAGCCAGGGCTCCTGCCTCGCCCGCCAGCGCCCCCTGCTGGGACAGGCCGGGACTGGGGTAGCTGGGAGCTCCCCCCACACCAGCCAGGGCTCCTGCCTCGCCCGCCAGCGCCCCCTGCTGGGACAGGCCGGGACTGGGGTAGCTGGGAGCTCCCCCCCACACCAGCCAGGGCTCCTGCCTCGCCCGCCAGCGCCCCCTGCTGGGACAGGCCGGGACTGGGGTAGCTGGGAGCTCCCCCCCACACCAGCCAGGGCTCCTGCCTCGCCCGCCAGCGCCCCCTGCTGGGACAGGCCGGGACTGGGGTAGCTGGGAGCTCCCCCCCCACCAGCCAGGGCTCCTGCCTCGCCCGCCAGCGCCCCCTGCTGGGACAGGCCGGGACTGGGGTAGCTGGGAGCTCCCCCCGGTCCTGCTCGCTCCCCGGCGCAGATTGTGCTGCCTGTGTCCCACTCCGAGCAGGAGTCCCAGGGTAACAACTGCAGAGAGACGGGCCAGTCTGGGGGGACCCCTGGGACCCCACATGGGGCCGGACTTCGCACCCGAGCCCTGCTGGGCATGGTGGGTGCCGGAGGCACCCGGAGTGGGGAGGGCAGGGCCGCAGCCTCCAGCCCGTTCACTGCCGGCTGCACCCTCCCGCTTCTCTTCCTGGCTCCTGGGCTCCGAGAACCAGCGAACTGCTCCTGCTGCTCGCCGCAGCGCCCTCTGATTGGCCCCCCGCGCTGGGGGGAGGGGGAGGGGCGGGCAGGCAGGCCCTATATAAAGGCAAGGGCACTGCAGCATTTTGGCATTGGTGCAGAGCCCTGGCCGGTGCTCTGGCTGCTGGCTGTGCCCCCCTCCCCTCCCCCCTCACCCCCCCCCCGCTGCAACTGCTGGCTCTGCTCACCCCCCAACCCCGCTCCAGGCCCAGCCCTGCGCTCCCCCCACACCCCCTTGCAGCTGCCCTGGCAGCCAGGCTCCCTGGCCAAGATGAGCTACGACCCCTATGGCTTCCGCAAGCCCTGGCAGGAGTACCGGAGCGTCCGCTCCACCAAGGCCACCGTCTCCTCCTCCCTGTACGCCCTGCACCGGCCGGCGCTGGCCCCCGCCCCGCACTCGGGCTGCGTCGCCTCCCTGGAGAAGTTGGACCTGTCCCAGGTGAGTAGCCTGAACGCGGAGCTGCTGGGGCTGCGGGCCCAGGAGAAGGAGCAGCTGGTCGGCCTCAACGACCGCTTCGCCGCCTACGTCGAGAAGGTGCGCCGGCTGGAGCGGGAGAACGAGGTGCTGCGGGCGGAGCTGGAGGAGCTGCGGCAGGAGCAGCGGGGCCCCTCGCGCCGGCAGCTGCTGTACCGGCAGGAGCTGCGTGGCCTGCGTGGCCTGCTGGAGGCAGAGGCGGGCGAGAAGATGCGCGTGGAGGCCAGCCGGGACCAGCTGCGCGACGCCTGCAGCCAGCTGAAGGAGCGGTACGAGGAGGAGGCCCGGCTGCGGCTGCAGGCCGAGGAGACGCTGCAGAAGGTGCGGGAGGTGGCCAGCCAGGCCGCACTGGCTCACAGCGACGTGGAGGGCAGCATCGGCTCCCTGCTGGGGGAGATCGCCTTCCTCCACAAGGTCTTTGGGCAGGAGCGTGCCGAGCTGTCGGCCCAGGTGGAGGCGGCCAGCCTGCCGGTGGACGTGAGCCTGGCGGGAGCCAAGCCCGACCTGGCGGCCGCGCTGCGGGAGATCCGCGCGCAGTACGAGACGCTGGCCGGCAGGAACAGGCAGGCGGCCGAAGACTGGTACCGCACCAGGTTCGCCTCGGTGGCTGAGCTGGCCAGCAAGAACAACCAGGCGGTGAGGTCCATGCGGGAGGAGACGGCCGAATACCGGCTCCAGCTGCAGTCCCGCTCGGCCGAGGTCGAGGCCCTGCGCAGCGTCATCGACTCCCTCAACAAGCAGCTGGAGAGCGCGGAGGACAGGCAGAGCAGCGAGGTGGCCACCTACCAGGTGAGGCCAGGGCCGGCCTGGCATGGGGCAGGAGGCGCTGGGCAAGCCAGCTCCCTCGCCTGTGTAGGGCAGGCGCACGGGCCCGGAGCCAGGACTCCTGGGTTCTCAGCTTCATTTAGCCCCCTGTGGCACGGACAGAAAGCTGGGCCCAGGACTGCCAGGGTCTCCTGCCAGGGTCCGACGCCCTCCCCACAAACAGCCCCTGGCAGGGCTCGCCACCACAGCCTGCACTGGGGCGGGCTGGCACCAGGCACAAGGAGGGAGCCTGGGAAGTGCCCTCGATCCTTGGGAGAGAGCAGCTCTGGGCCGGGGGAGTGGGGCCATCGGCCGGGTCGTTTGAGGGGCACTGGGAGCAAACCGCATCCTGGGGGCGGCAAGGAGTGGGGAAGGGAGGGGCGCACACTCTTTGGAGCAGAGTTTCTCTCTCAATGAGCAGCGACCCTGGCGGGTCGGTCCCACTCCCCAGCTCAGAGGGATGGTGCTCCCATGGCCCGGAGCTGCCAGGGGCCAGGAGAGAGAAGTGCCACGTTGGCTCAGACGCCCTGAGGGCATGAATGCCATGGAGGTGACCGGGCCATAACCCAATGGCGGCCGGATGGGCCGGGGGTCATGGGAGGCGTTGGCAGGTCAATGGGTCTGTCTGGAGCCAGCTCCCCGGGCAGGGCTGGGAGCCCCGGGGTGGGGGCATTCAGAGCCTGGGGAAGGCTCTGCCCCTCAGCCCTGGAGACTTTGCCATCCCTAGCACCTCTGGCCGTGGGGCTGGAGGTTGGGAACTCTACCCAGTGGGGGGCTGGGGTACCCTGGCCAGCCAGTGGCTGAATGGGGGAGCAGTGGTGATGGTGCAGGGGGTGAAGGCACAGGGACCTGGCTGGCCAGTGGGGCTGGGGGCTGGGTCGTGATCCCCGGGCTTGGAAACGGCAGGCCCAGGGCTGAGACCGGGGCCCAGGCGGCACTGACCGGCCAGGCCTCTCTCCCTGCCAGGAGCGTGTGGCCGACCTGGAGCAGAAGATCAGGGAGGCCAAGCAGGAGATGGCGCGATACCTGCGTGAGTACCAGGACCTGCTCAATGTCAAGATGGCGCTGGACATCGAGATCGCTGCCTACAGGTACTGGCCCCCAGCCCTGCCTCGCCCCCTGCCTGGCCCCCCAGCGCCCCCAGGCTTCCAGAGGAAGTGGCTGTCCCCAGGAGGCGGGCTGCAGGGCGGGCTGTGTCAGGACTCCTGGGTTTGGTTCCCAGCCCTGCACTGCGGCCCCCTCTCGCCTCCGTTTCTTCCCCTGCCGGTCTATGGGGAGAAGGATCCTGACCCCCCACTCTGAGGGGGAAGAGCCAAGGGTTGCATGCTTCTGGCTGCCCTCGGGCCGTCTTGCTACGGTGCCACCTATGCTCAGCCACAGACTGGGGGACACGCCAGCCCCACGTTGCCCCAGTGCGAGGTCAGCGAGCTCTGCCCCTACAGATCTCCCTGCTATGGACAGGGCCCCCGAGCACCAGCCCCCAGAATGGCTCTGTGCCCAGGTCGCTCCCTGGGTCACAGGGTGATGCCTGCCCCCTGCTGGATGGACCTAGAGCTGCTCCACCGTGTCCCAGGCCGCCTGGTTGGGACCAAGAGTCCCCCTTTGTTTATCTTGTTGGGACAGGGGCTCCGAGCTCGGCCTGTCGTGCAGTGGGGCTGTGGTTGGGCCTGGCAGGGGGCTTCTGCGTGGGCTGGGGGGCTGAGCTGCGCTATCCCCTTTGGGTGTCTTACAGGAAACTGCTGGAGGGGGAAGAGATCCGCCTGAGCTACTCATCTCCCCTGTGATCAGCGGGGGCACCTGCAGCAGGAGCAAAGCCCCCAGTCACCCCCACGTTCTCTGCACCCCCTGCTGCCCTGTCCCCTTCACACCCCTCCAGTCACTCCCCTTTCCCCCCAGTGCTGAGGGAGCCGAGCAGCTGCCCCCCAGGGCCACTCACCAGCGGCCAGGGCCGTGCTGCCAGGTGCCTGTGAGAGCCCCGTCTCGTGGGGCAACGAAGCCAAGGGGCTGCAGCCAATCTCCGCCATGGCCCAGCAAGGGCAGGCTCCAGACCCCCCGTCAGCAGTGCAGGGAGAGGCCAGGAGCGTCCTGGACTCCAGCCACGCCCTTCCCCTCCTAGCGCTGTGCTGAACACGGGCCAGGCCCCGCTGGACAAGGCCTCTTGGGTGTGTCCTCAGGAGCCCAGCACCCGCCCCGGGTACCGCTTGGCCCCAGCAGGGCTCCCGGGGCTGATGCCCTCTTGCTGCTGCCTGCGGCTGAGCTGCCTCCGACCCAAGTGATGTCCCCCGGGCACCGGGCCTTGAACCACAAGTGGCACGTGCCCTCTCCGGACCCCGCAGGGCGAAACCACAAGTGATGTCCCCCTCCGAGCTGCCCCCCGGCCGTGCCAAGGGAGAACCGCAGCGGGGCGCAGGCAGCACTGCCATGCCAACAGGGAGGGCTGCCCCCAAGCCCTGGGCTGCCCCCAGGCTGCCCCCCCAGCAGTGGGCAGGGCTGACCAGCATGCACCCCCTGCTGTAAAGGGGCAAACAGCGCAGGGAGGCACAGCAGTGGGCAAGCAGGGAGAGCTGTACCCCATTCCCCTGGCCCTGCTGTGCCCCCCAGAGCTGCCTCCCACCATTGGGTGTCCCCCACACAGAGGGGGGATCCCACAGAGCCGGGAGCTAGCCCAGCCTCTCCTGAAGGGGGCGCTCACAGCCACCACAGGGCCCAGTCCAGCTCTCCCAGGAACTTCCCCCAGGGAGCCCCCACACAGGCGGAGGTGGTGGGGGGCTAATCAGCACAGCGCCCCCCGTAGGCAGCTCTGCTGCATCAGTCAGCGTGGGGCCAGCACAGACCCTTCGTCTCTCCCAATCATTGCACCAGCCACCCTTTCGGCGCAGCGGCTGGGCCAGCCTGGCACGGCCCCGCTGCCAGTGCCTGCGAGGGAAGCACCTCAATAAAAGCCCCATGGCATTAACCTGAGCCGGAGACTCTTGCTGTGGGCTGGTGAGAAGGGGGCGGGAACGAACACAGCCCTGTAATGCAGCAGCTCCGGGTCAAGACCTCCGCAGTGCCCCCTGCTGGGAGAGGTCAGGGCTGGAGTAGCTGGGCACTTCCCCCACACCCAGGGCACCTGCCCCGCTCCCTGCAGTGCCCCCTAGGAGAATCCTGCAGAAAGGCGTGCTCTAGCCTGTCTGCTGTCAGTGACGTCTCTGCTCTAGTGCCCAGCCGGGGCCAAGGGCTGGGCCCAGCCCCAGAGATGGGCTAGAGGGAAGCGCTCTTGCCCCAGGCTGCGGCTAGTTCAGTGCGAGAAGGCCACCCGCTCCCACCAGCTCTAGGGGTCTCTTCATGGCCAGCAGCCCCTCCTTCTTGGCTGGGGATAGGGCCCTCCAGGTGGGGCAGGTCCATGCCCCATGGAAGCTGCACGCTCCCCCTTCCTGAGCTCTCACCTCAAGTCTGCAGCACCAGGGCATGGTGCCCTCACCCAGGTCGGGGCAGGGTCCCTGCTGGGGCACCCCAGGCTGGGGCGAGCCGAGCGTCCCCCTCACCTCCAGGTGATGCTGAGCATGGAGGCATTCACATGGCACAGCCGTGCCAGGGCTGGCTGAAGGGCCGGCGGGCAGCAGGCTGGTGTAGCGCAGAGCGGGCTGGGCCTGGGGCTCCGTCTTACCCACCAGCGCCCAGAAGCACTTGTGCTGGGAGACAACGAGGCGCCGGTGGGTGCAGCAGACGACACGGCAGCCAGCTGGCCCCTGGGGTGGATACTGCCAGGCTGCATCGGCAGGAAGAGCATGGTCAGCGTAGGGGGAGGCCCTGCACCACCTGCTATGCAGCCATGCTGAATGCCACCACCTGGGGGGAGAGGGGCAATATGGGGTGTGACCTGCCCCTGCTGGGACATACCACATGGGGATGTGACTTGGCCCTGCTGGGATATAGCTTGGGGGGTGTGTGTGATAGAATGCAAAAAGAAAAGGCCTACTTGTGGCACCTTAGAGACTAACCAATTTATTTGAGCATGAGCCTTCGTGAGCTACAGCTCACTTCATCGGATGCATACTGTATGCTCAAATAAATTGGTTAGTCTCTAAGGTGCCACAAGTACTCCTTTTCTTTTTGAGAATTTTTTGTAATATTTTGTATGAATGTGCGCGCCTCGGTTTCCCCATATGGTGCATGGTTAACGAGGTGGTGGGAAAAGGTTGTTACCAGCAATCCAGATGTGACTGACATCTAGCCCCGTGCCCATGGAGAATCCAAGAAGACAATGGCCACTTCAACTGCCCAGACATTTGGTACCTGGCAACAAACGACCCTGGATGACTCCCATTCCTTAGGAGGCCAGCCAGGTGTGAGCAGCTGGAGGACAAAGGGCTGAGGAGGGGCCCGGTGGGGTGGTTCCACGGGGGCGGCTGCAGGCAGGAGAGACGTTTCTGCACGGGGACTAAAGGGGTCAGGGGCTCGGGGCTGACCCGGCGGGCCCAGGCTGTAACTTGCTGCTCTCTGTGGTGGCCAAGGCCTGGCTACGCCGTGTTCCAGACACCTGCTAACCCCTGGCTGAGAGTCCCGGTCAATCAGGGGAGGTGGGGGTGTAGTGTTCCCTTTGGGGTACACATCTCCCCACAAGGGGCCTGGGGGCATTCCTCGGCAGGCTGTAGGGACTGCACACAGAACCAGCCTGGCCATGGCCCCTTGGGGAAGCGGGACACCCGCCTGGCTGGAGGGACATTCTCTGGAGCACAGGGTCTGGTCTGGGGCAGACCCAGGAACTGCCTCTGGAGGGAACAGCCAGTTTCCATGGGGCCATTCCCATTCCATCCCCACACGAGACAAAGACCTCCCACCATAAGCTGACCCCCCCCCCCCCCAGCCTGGCCCATCCCTCCACCCTTGAGCCATGAGACAACACCAAGTCCAGGGCACCAGCTGCCGTTTATTGTAGGCACTCCAGAGAGCAGATCCCAGCCGTGGGAGCTGGTTGGAGGGCGATCAAGATGGGACAGGGCTCTGGGGTCGGCAGCCCCAAACCCTAGATGCCTTTTGGGGGTCTGTCAGACTAATGTTAGGCCTCCCAGCAATGGGGTTGGGTTAAATAGAGCAGATGGGGGGATGGGTTGAGGGTAAGGGGGCTGCAGGCCCAGCTCTGACAGGCCCCATCACACGTTCTGCCAGGTGGTCCAGGGGCTCCAGGTGGAGTTGACCAAGGGGTCCTGGCAGCGGATCTGCACCCATCGTACATCCCCCTCGATGCTCATCTCCGTCACCCCCTCCAGCTGGAGGGAACCCTGAAATACAGAGAAACGGTGAGGCGGGGGGCTTGCCGTGACCTCAGCAGGGCAGAGGGGAGATGTGACACAGACAGGGAGAAAGGAACCCTAGGGGAGGGGAGAGGAGATCTGTGATTCTCAGCATTTGGGCCTGAAGCCAGGCTGCCCTCGGAGAAGGTGGCTGCTGATCTGGGCTGGCGTTTGGACAGGGAGCCATGAGTGACGCTGGCAGGGGGGTGAGGAGCACATCTGAAAGTGACAGAAGTCAACTTCCTGACTCAAACAGCATTGTAGTAACATGGGAGACCTTGTGCTGACAGGACTAGAGTGGGTGGTTGCTTCGTTTCAAGTGACCATGACTTCATCGCATTTGTGATGCAAATGCAAAATAAAGTCCAAACAGTAATATATATACTTGGCTCTTTAAAAGGGCCAAGCTGAAAACAATCATAAGCCAAATCAGTTGGGAGTCAATTTAAAACAGAAAATGTGAATGATAATTGGGAACTGTTCAAGAACATGTTAGTAGATGCCCAAAAAGCCAGGAAGAAGGCTACACTGGTTAAAAAGAGGGGAAATAAAAGCAGCTCTTAAAAATAAAATAAATAATACATGGAAGAAAGGGTAAGCTGATAGTAATGAATATAAATCAGATCAATGGCTCCTTGTCGAGTTGGCAGCCGGTATCAAGCGGAGTGCCCCAAGGGTTGGTTTTGTTCAATATCTTCATTAATGATCTGGAGGATGGTGTGGATTGCACCCTCAGCAAGTTTGCAGATGACACTAAACTGGGAGGAGTGGTAGATACGCTGGAGGGTAGGGATAGGATACAGAGGGACCTAGAAAAATTAGAGGATTGGGCCAAAAGAAATCTGATGAGGTTCAACAAGGACAAGTGCAGAGTCCTGCACTTAGGACGGAAGAACCCAATGCACAGCTACAGACTAGGGACCGAATGGCTCGGCAGCAGTTCTGCAGTAAAGGACCTAGTGGTTACAGTGGACGAGAAGCTGGATATGAGTCAACAGTGTGCCCTTGTGGCCAAGAAGGCCAATGGCATTTTGGGCTGTATAAGTAGGGGCATAGCGAGCAGATCAAGGGACGTGATCGTTCCCCTCTATTCAACATTGGGGAGGCCTCATCTGGAGTACTGTGTCGTTTTGGGCCCCACACTACAAGAAGGATGTGAAAAAATTGGAAAACGTCCAGCAGAGGGCAACAAAAATGATGAGGGGACTGGAACACAGGACTTATGAGGAGAGGCTGAGGGAGCTGGGATTGTTTAGTCTTCAGAAGAGAAGAATGAGAGGGGATTTGATAGCTGCTTTCAACTCCCTGAAAGGGGGTTCCAAAGAGGATGGCTCTAGACTGTTCTCAGAGGTAGCAGATGACAGAACGAGGAGTAATGGTCTCAAGTTGCAGTGGGGGAGGTTTAGGTTGGATATTAGGAAAAACTTTTTCACTAGGAGGGTGGTGAAACACTGGAATGCGTTACCTAGGGAGGTGGTGGAATCTCCTTCCTTTGAGGTTTTTAAGGCCCAGCTTGACAAAGACCTGGCTAGGATGATTTAGTTGGGGATCGGTCCTGCTTTGAGCAGGGGGTTGGGCTAGATGACCTCCTGAGGTCCCTTCCAACCCTGATATTCTATGATTCTATGACAATAGCCAGTATCAGATGCTTCAGAGGGAACGAAGAGAACAGGGTAATTATCAGATGATGAATCCCCTGTCATCCAGGCCCAGCTTCTGGCAGTCAGAGGTTTAGGGACATCCAGAGCATGGGGTTGTGTCACTGACCATCTTGGCTAACGGCCACTGATGGACCTATCCTGTATGAACTTATCAAATTCTTTTTTGAACCCAGTTATACTTTTGGCCTTCACAACATCTCCTGGCAGCAAGTTCCACAGGTTAACAGTGTGCTGTGTGAAGATGTACTTACTTATACAGTATTTGTTTTAAAGCTGCTGCTTATTAATTTCATTGGGTGACCCCTGGTTCTTGTGATATGTGAAGGGGTAAATGACACTTTCATATTCACTATCTCCACACCATTCACAATTTTCTAGACCTCCATCATACACCCCCAAGCTTTGGTCGTCCCTTTTCCAAGCTGAACAGTCCCAGTCTTCTTCATCTCTCCTCCTACGGAAGCCGTTCCAGACCCCTCAGCATTTTGATTGCCCCTCTCTGTACTTTTTCCAATTCTAATGTATCTTTTTTGAGAGGAGCAACCAGAACTGCACGCAGTATTCAAGGTGTGGGAGCACCATGGATTTATGTTATTACATATTATGATATTTTCTGTCTCATTATCTAGCCCTTTCCTAATGATTCTATTCTGTTATGTTTTTTGGCTGCCGCTGCACATTGACTGGATGTTTTCAGAGAACTATCCACAGTGACTCCAAGATCTCTTTCTTGAGTGGTAACAGCTAATTTAGAGCCCATCATTTTGTATGGGTAGTTGGGATTATGTTTTCCAATGTGCATTACTTTGCACTTATCAACACTGAATTTCACTGGCCACTTTGTTGCCCAGTCACCCAGTTTAGTGAGATCCCTTGGTAACAATTCGCAGTCAGCTTTGGTCTTAACTATCTTGAGTAGTTTTGTAACCTCTGCAAATTTTGCCACCTCATTGTTTACCCCTTTTTCCAGATCATTTAGGAATAGGTTGAATAGGCAAGGGCCCAGTACAGACCCCTGGGGACACCACTATTTATCTCTCTCCATTCTGAAAACTGACCATTTATTCCTACCCTTTGTTTCCTATCTTTTAACCAATCACAGACCCATGAGAGGACCATCCCTCTTATCATCAAGTGGGTGTGCTTCTCGTGGGTCCCACAGGGATCAGCTCTTGGCCCTACGCTATTTAACATTTTTATCAGTGACCTAGAAGAAAACATAAAATCGTCGCTGATAAAGTTTACAGATGGCACAAAGATGGGGGAGTGGGAAATAACAAAGAGGACAGAGCACTGACACAGAGCGATCTGGATTGCTTGGTAAGCTGGGCACAAGCAAAACAATGTGCGTTTCAATACGACCGAATGTGCAGTCCTATGATCTGGGAACGAAGAGCGAAGGCCACATTCACAGGGTGGGGAAACGACTGTGACAGGCACTAGGGGTTGTGGTGGATAATCAGCTGACCAAGAGCGCCCAGTGCAATGCCGTGTTCCAAAGAGCTACTGCCATCCTGGGATGCATCAACAGGGGAACCCTGAGCAGCCGAGAGGCGATTTTCCCTCTGGATTTGGCACTGGGGTGGTTGCAGCTGGAATGCTGCGCCCAGGTCTGGTGCCCACAATTCAAGAAGGATGTTGATACATTGGAGAGGGGTCAGAGAAGAGCCAGGAGAACGATTAAAGATTAGAAATCTGGCCTGACAGTGACAGACTCCAGGAGCTCAGTCTGTTTAGCAGAACAAAGAGAAGGTTCAGGGGTGACTTGATCCTTGTCTACCGGTGCTTGGGCAGCAAGTATTTAATAAGGGGCTCGACGCATCAATCCTGCAGAGAAAGGTCTAATCCAATCCAGCGGCTGGAAGTTGAACCTAGACACGTTCAGAGTGTTGAAAGTTTGTGCCTGATGTCCAGGACATGAACCATGGGAACCTCTTCATGG
Organism: Lepidochelys olivacea; assembly: GCF_965140295.1. Lineage (NCBI taxonomy): Eukaryota > Metazoa > Chordata > Testudines > Cheloniidae > Lepidochelys > Lepidochelys olivacea. Next base: position 149,340,094 of record NC_140414.1, read on the forward strand.
AGTCTGGGTCACTGATGATTTTTAAAAGGAAACTGAATGGTTTCCTAACCCATCTGCCCTCACTCAGGCAGAAGTGAACTCAGGGACGTGCTCCGGCCTGTGTGGCACAGGAGGTCAGACGGATGATGACAGCGGTTTCTTCTAGCCGCAGACTCTGTGCATTGCGTGGGGGACAGGTGGGGGCGGGGGGGGGTACAAGCAGGGGGAGTGACAGGTGGGAGATAGGTAGGGGCGTGGTGATAGGCAGCGAAGGGGTGACCCAAGCCCAGGCAGGATGAGTGACAGGTGGGGGGACAGTTACCTTCGTGCCGTCCCAGTGCTCGTATTCCAGCTGGTAACGCAGGAGGAAGTAGGAGTGTGGGCTGGACCAGGAGGCTGGGGGGGCCCAGGACAGGTGCAGGAGCCCACCCTTGCTCTGCGCAGTCACGTCTTGCGGGGGGCCCGGCCTCACTGTGGGCACAGAGAGTCGTTAGTCATGGGGGAGGGTGGGATCAGACAGATGGGCAAGGGGAGCCCCTCCACTCTCTGGGTACTCCCTCCCCTTGGCCTTTCGGGAAGGGCCCCATCACCCCAAGGCTGCCTAACCCCAGCTCCGGGCACACTGAGCTGGAACAGACCCAAGGCAGGAACCGCAGGGCCCAGGCCCTTTGGATGATTCCTCTACCACGGGAGAGGGGCGCTATGGGGCAGGGCGGGGGGGGGGCACAATCTCTGTACCTATGGGAAGGATCTGTGGGGCATGGCTGGGGACAGAGAGAGTCCATACGCCAATGAATGGGGTGTGGGGGGCTGACAATCCATGAATCCATGGGAGACCCTCTAGGGCAGGGTGGGGGGAGACCCTCCCGATAGCCATGGGGGGGCATGACTGTCCTGGTAACTATGGATGGGGCTATGAGATGGGGGGAGACGGCTCCAGTAGCCATGGGGGGGCCTATGGGGCGAGGAGGGAATGGTCCCTGAAGCCATGCAGGGGTCTATGGAAGGGGAGGATGTGGGTCCTGGTACCCATGCGGTGGCAGGGGCTCTGGGGCAGTAGGGGGCCAAGTACCCACACAGGGGGCTCTCAGGCAGTGAGGGGCCTGATACCCATGCAGGGGGCTCTGGGGCAGTGAGTGGGGGGTCCTGATACCCATGCAGGGGGCTCTGGGGCAGTGAGTGGGGGGTCCTGATACCCATGCAGGGGGCTCTGGGGCAGTGAGTGGGGGGTCCTGATACCCATGCAGGGGGCTCTGGGGTTGTGGGGGCCCAGGTACCACACGGGAGGCTCTGGGGCGGGGGCCGGTACCATGCGGGACCCACCGATGTCCCGGAGGAAGAGGCGGTGGGTGATGTTCACGAAGCTCTCAGCCGAGATTCCTTCCAGGACCAGCTCCAGCGGCCTCGGCTCCTCCGCGAAGGGGCAGAAGGTCCCGTCCGCCAGGGTCACCGTGAAGGGCTGGGGCTGGTCCGGGCCCTGCAGCGCGGAGCCTCTGCCCACATAGAGCCAGGCCCCGGGGGCACCGTCGGGGCTGCGGCAGAGCAGGGGCAGGTCAGGCGGGGCGGGATGGGGGGGCACAGCAGGGCCAGGGGACGAGGGGGGGTGGGGTCCAGCCAGAGGGCGGGGTGGCGGACTGGGGGTAGGACGGGGGGGGCAGTAGGGTGTGGGGAGGAGTGGGGTCCGGCCAGGGGACAGGGAGCGCAGTGGGGCGGGGGGCACGGCGGAGGGCAGTGGGGCGGGGTCTGGAGTGGGGGCAGTAGGGCGGCAGGGGAGGGGCGCAGTGGGGCGGGGGACACGGCGAGGGGCAGTGGGGCGGGGCCCAGCCCGAGGACTGGGGACAGTAGGGTGGCAGGGCGGGGGGGGCAGTGGGGCGGCACAGCAAGGGGAGGGGCGCAGTGGGGCAGGCGGGATGACGGGTGAGGAGGCAGTGGGGTGGCAGGGGCGGGGGCGCAGTGGGGCGGGGGAGGGGGCGCGGTGGGGCGGCACGGCGGGCGGGGCGACGAGCGGCATGGCGGGGGAGGGGGGCGGCGGGGCGGCGGGGCAGTGGAGCGAGGGGCACGGCGGGGGCGGGGAGCGGCACGGCGGGCGGGGCGCTCACCTGCGGGAGAGGCGGGCGCGGAAGGCGGCGGGGGAGGGGGCAGTGGGGCGAGGGGCACGGCGGGGGCGGAGGAGGGGGCGCGGTGGGGCGGCACGGCGGGCGGGGCGCTCACCTGCGGGAGAGGCGGGCGCGGAAGGCGGCGGCGGCGGCGGGGGAGGGGGCAGTGGGGCGAGGGGCACGGCGGGGGCGGGGCGCAGTGGGGCGGGGGAGGGGGCGCGGTGGGGCGGCACGGCGGGCGGGGCGCTCACCTGCGGGAGAGGCGGGCGCGGAAGGCGGCGGGGCGCAGCGCGGTCCAGGAGCAGCTCAGCTCGCCGCCGTAGGACTCCGCCCGGCAGGTCACGGCGCTGCCTGGGGGCAGGAGGGGTCAACATCGCCCGGCCCCCCCAGCGACCCGCCATAGCCCAGCCCCCCGCCCCTGGGAGTCCGCCCCCCTGCGCTCCCCGATGGTCACCCCAGCCCCTGACAGCGTGACCCCCCGGGTGGTCCCCCTGCGCTCGCGGTCCCCCCACGACCGGTGACCCCCCGGGAGCCCGCGCTCTGTGCCCTGGGAGCAGACAGCCGAGGGCTGTGCCCCCTGCCCGCCCTGTTGGCGCAGAGCCCCGGGGGAGCTGGAGTTCCTGGCTCTCCCCCCCTTGCGCCCCTTCCCTCGCCCCGCGAGTTCCAGCCTCCGCCCCCCACGTGGCAGGCACCTGGGGCGCCCTGCAGCAGGGGGTAGTCCGGGTCGCTGACCACCACGTAGGTGGAGTCCAGCAGGCGAGGGCCATGCCAGCAGCTGTAGTTGCCGGCGGCCGGCTGGTCCAGGCCCTCGAGCGTGAGGGTGCGGCCGGCGATGTGGTGCTCGGCCATGATCTCCTGGTGCTCGTTCTGCTTCCAGGACACCTGCTCCTGGGCGGTGTCGCAGGTCACCACCACCTGGCCGTTCACTTCCCCGACCAGAACTGGGGAGAAGGGAACCCGCCGTCAGCGCCCGGCCTGGGGGGCTGGGGCAGGCCAGGCCCAAGGGCTGCAACCCCCACCCGCCTGGGCAGGGTGTACCCGGTGCCCCCCCACCCCAAGGGGCCAGATGTACCCCTCCCCCCTACCTCCCCAAAGGGGCCGGGCATGCCCTGTGTCCCCCTCCCCTACTCCCAGGGGGACAGATGTACCCCTCCCCCCTTCCCTCCCAAGGGGGCTGGGCATGCCCTGTGTCCCCCTCCCCTACTCCCAGGGGGACAGATGTACCCCTACCCCGTCTAGGGCCCTGCGTGACCTGTGCCTCCCCCCTTCCCCCCCAAGGGGGCCGGGCATGCCCTGTGTCCCCCTCCCCTACTCCCAGGGGGACAGATGTACCCCTCCCCCCTTCCCCCCCCAAGGGGGCCGGGCATGCCCTGTGTCCCCCTCCCCTACTCCCAGGGGGACAGATGTACCCCTCCCCCCTTCCCCCCCAAGGGGGCCGGGCATGCCCTGTGTCCCCCTCCCCTACTCCCAGGGGGACAGATGTACCCCTACCCCCTTCCCCCCCAAGGGGGCCGGGCATGCCCTGTGTCCCCCTCCCCTACTCCCAGGGGGACAGATGTACCCCTACCCCACTCCAGGGCCCTGTGCCCTCCCCCCGCCCCTGCCGCAGGGGCCAGGTGTGTTGCATGCCCACACACACTCTGCTCCCCTAGCACCCCCCAGGTGTAACTCACACTTGCTGGGGAAGTCTGTCAGGGCTGCTGCAGGGACCACACACAGCACCTGCACTAGGGCCACCAGCATCAGCATCTGTGGGGCAGGAAGGGCAGAGTTAGTGCTTCGCATGGGCACCCACAGGGAGCTCCACGTCCCAAAGCCCCAGCACCCCCTGAGACTAGCCCCAAGGTCTGAGCGCTCAGCCCCTGCCTGAGGGACTCCCAGTCACAGCGTGAAGGGCCCAGCCCATAGGCCGAGCCACAGAATAAGCAGCCAGGGCCCTTCGTCTATGTAGCCGGGACTGTCTGTCTGTCTGTCTATGCCACACCCAGTACAACAGGGCCCTGATCTCGGGGCGGGGGAAGGGGGCTGTGCCATGCCTGGCATGGGGGGGCCCTGATCGCAGGGTGTGGGGCTGTGCCTGGCATGATGGGGGCTCCATTCTCTGGGGTGGGAGCGTGGGTCTGTGCAGCCAGGGGCTGGGGCTGGCAGAGAGGGGTCCACAAGGAAGCAGGTGCTGGAAAAGGCAGTGGGCTAAGCTGTTGGAGAGGATGAGGTGATGGGCCCGGGCAGGTAAAAGGAGGTGCATGAGGTGGGGGGGGGGGCAGCACTGGGGGAAGGGTAGAGAGCCCCATGGATCAGGGAGCATGAAAGGGTCAGGCCAGACTCTACCCCCAGAGCCTGCAGTGGGCCAAGGTAGCTGTTTCCTCTGCAGCCCCCTCCCCAGCCCCAAACTCTATGGACCCCAGCACCAGAGAAGGCAGCCCACTCCCTGGGGCCGCCCTAGCTCTAACCCCCTGGCCATGGGGCTCCCAGCCCTTCCCCCGGAGGGGAGTCCATAGCTGGCTCCCCGGCTCCCTGGGTCAGACAGCTGAGCCCTATCCTGCCCTCAGGAGTGCTGGGCCCCTGGCCAGGCTGCCGGCTGGCTCCCCCCGCACATCGTGTCCAGCCCTACCTCGGCGGGTCAGTGCTCTCTGCTGCTCGCAGGGCTGAGGAGTCTGGTGCTGAAGCAGGGCTGGGGTGTGCTGTGTGTGACCCGTATATATTCACCCCGGCCCGGCAGGGGAGACCCCAAAGGCACAGAAAGGAGAAGCAGAGAAACCACATAGCTGGAAACATCAATTCTCAGAAGAGAGAAAGCTGGAGAAGCCACGCTGGGCTGGGGCCAAAACCAGAGAGAGATACAGGGCCCCGCATCTCCTGAGGCGAGGGGCCCAGCCCCACAGCAGTTGCTACAGGGTCCCCCCATTGCTCCTGCAGAGTGAGGGGCCTGGCCCCATAGCAAGTCCTGGTTATCACCCCCCATCAGTCACACTCACCTGGAGCCCTGGCATGGCTTGATTTGTGTCCATGCAGCTGCCCAGACCCCCACCGAGATCGGGGCGCCGCCATGCTGGGCAATTTGCAAGCATATAACGGGGACAGTCCCTGCCCCTGGAGCTCACTGGCCACGTGTGAGATGAGAGAGCAGGGGTACGACAGACGGATGGCAGAGCACGAGGCGGCGGGGAGACGGAAATGGTCTCGGTGAAGCTGGGTGGTTATTGTAGGCCTGGCGGCAGAGGGAGCTGGATGGAGCCAATGAGGTGGCCTTGCAGAGCTTAAGGGGAGCTCGCCCTGCGTGTAAGGGCAGCCAGGCAGAAAGTGCAAAGGTGTGAACTGCTGCAAGTGCCCAGTGTCTGCTGTCCCATTGGCAGGGCGAAGGCGGAGTTGGCCCAGTGGTGTCTGGGAGATGATGGGGTGGCGGGATGGGACAGGCCGTGGACGTGGAGATGGGGGGGTTGTGTCTGATGGGAGTCTGATGCCAAGGCCATTGGTACCAACTGCTCTATAACAGCGCCTCCTCCTGGTGCACAGCTTGCAGGGCTTTTATCCACCGGGCATGTCGGGAAAGCCAGGCTCAGGCTGCTCCCCACGCTCCCGGGGTGAGGCTGCAGGCGGCTGGTGAAGAGGGAAACATGTGTCACCATCTGAATCCGGGCAGGCTGACAAACAGGTTTGAGGCAGACCAGGGAAGTCGATTCACCCACCTTGCTGTCAGCTAGTCATGGGGCATTGTAAGCCAATACAGCAAAGCCAAACCTGCGCACAGAGCAAAGAGAGGGAGGGGGGACACCAGCAACTAAGCCCCACAGGGCTCTCCTGTCTCCGGGGGGTGGGGGGATATACAGAGAAATGTGGGGCTGGGAGGTCCTCCAGTTCCCTCCCTGCACTGTGGTAGCACCAAGTGACCCTAGACCAGCCCTGACAGGGGTTTGTCCAATCTGGTCTTAAAACCTCCAATGACAGGATCCCACCACCTCCTTGGACGCCTGGTCCGGAGCTTAGCTACCCTGAGAGTTCGACAGCTTTCCCCAGTGTTTCCCTTGAGCTCCCCTGCAGCAGAGCAGGCCCGTTCCCGCTTGTCCTGCCTGCAGTGGGCATGGAGAACACTCCAGCCCTGCAGACTGGGATCAGGTCCGCAGGCTCCTGTTCTCACCAGTGAACATGCCCTTGCTTAACCTTCCCTCAAAGGCCACGCTTTCGAAACCTCGGATCATTTGTGTTGCTGTCCTCTGGACTCCCTCCAATTTATCCACATCTTCCCTGAAGTGCGGCACCCAGACCTGGACACGGTGCTGCAGCTGGGGCCTCCCCAGTGCTGTGTAGCACAGGGCAATTACCTCCCCTGTCTTACATGCAACACCCCTCTTAATAAACCCCAGAATTACATTAGCCTTTTCTTTTACAGCTGCATCACGTTGTTGACTCGTATTGGATTTGTGATGCCCAGCTCCTGTCCCGCAGTCCTACCGGCTAGCCAGGTAGTCCCGTCTGAAGTTGTGCATTTGAGTTTTCCTTCCTGACTGAAATACGTTGTACTTGTCTTTACTGAATTTCAACTTGTTGAATTCAGACCAGTTCTCCCATTTGTCAAGGCCATTTTGAATTCTCATCCTGTCTTCCAAAGTGTTTGCAACCCCTCCCAGCTTGGTGTCGTCTGCAAATTCTATACGTACACTCTCTCCTCCATTATCCAAGTCATTAAGGAAAATACTGACTACCATGACTACAGAATGAGCCATGCTCCCCCAGGGTTTGGCTTTGGGGGACTCGCTGACTGGGGCTCATGGGGTGGAGCAGGGGGCTGCAGGCCTAGGGGACTGGTCTAAGGGGTCAGTGAAGCCATATGGCCTGCCCTGGAGAAAGGGTGTGAGCCCTGGGGGTCTGGCCCACTCCAGGGGGCCTTCCAGGGACTGCTCCAAAGGTCGGGGTGTGATAACAACTGTCACAGGGCATAGGGAGGCCTTAGGGTAGCCCAGAGAGCTGCAGGCTACAGCACGGTCCATCCTGGTCAGCCCAGAGCCCAGCCAGGCTGCAGTGACCCCTTGGTGCAAGATTTGTCTGTCCCTCGTCTGACCTGCTTCATCAGACTCCAGGTGAGAGCCCCGACTCCTGCCAGCAGCAGCCTTGTCCCAGCCTCACACCTCCCCTGTCCAGGTGGGGAGATCCAAATCCCTCTGCGGTGTCAATATCTGAGCAACTGGATTTATGGCTGTCTTTTCAAGGCCATGGAGACCAACACCCAGATGGCGAGGTGACACCCACACCCCTGTGTCTTACCCTGCCCTGAGAGCAAACAGGCCTTTCCCACCCACTGAGTAACAATGCATCTTAGGGGAAACTGAGGCACAAACAGGTTTTTTTTCCCCCCCCCCAAATATCACAGAATATTCCCACTTTGTCACATCTCTTCCCCCTTCCAGACCAAACTGGGCAGGGCACTTTAACCAGTGACCTGGGGAAGTTCGAACCCACAAGTGTTATTCACAGGTGCCACAGCATCTTTCGCATCCCCTTGGTAGCTTCCTGCCTGGCACTTCCAAGAGTTAGGACACAGAACCACAGGGTTAGAAGGCTCACCCAGTCCAACCCCAGCCAGCAGGCAGCAGCTGTTGTGTCCTTAACTGTCTACAGCGCCGTTGCTATTCAATCAAACGTCCCGTACCCAGCCCGCAGCTCGGAGCCGGGTCCCGTCCGCCCTTAGGGCCGGGCTGGTCGCTCGCACTCACGGGGGGCACAAGGAGCTGGCATGAGACCTGTGCCCGTTTGCCACCCCAAAGCCCTGGGGTTTGGAACTGGGCTGGGGTCCTGCCACTGGCTCCTCCCCGTCGTCTGCCAGGGAGCGAGGGCAGCGAACTCCCCCTCCCCGTGTCGGCCACCTGGGCTGCCCTGACCCCCAGGCTGGAGCAGGGGGTGAGCCCTTGGGCATTTGGTCTTAACCCAGCCCTGTCTCTGGGGTTCTGATGTCCCAGGGGCTGGTGGGGCAGGGTGCTCCTGCACCTGGGCAGGCCCCTCTGGAGCTGTCCCCCAACCCCAGGGCTGTGTGTATGCCAGGAGCCCGTCCCCCAACCCCAGGGCTGTGTGTATGCCAGGAGCCCGTCCCCCAACCCCAGGGCTGTGTGTATGCCAGGAGCCCGTCCCCCCTTGGGGGTAACCTACTGCCCTTCCCCGCGATGGGCTGTGGTTCAGGCTGCCTGCTGAGTTCACGGTGCTCTAGTAACCCCTGAGCTGGTAGGAGGCAGGCAGCCATCCCGTTAGCTTGCAAGGTTTAACTTGCATCCCGACAGATTCCCCTTTCTGACCTCCCGTGGCACCTTCCCTGGGGACTGCTGCCGTGAAGCAGCCCCTGAGGACGTGTTTCCAGTGTGCACAGATAACACCTCCCATCGCTTCAGCGCGCACGCGTCACAAGGCTCGCAATCCCCAGGGGCCCCTGCCTTTCCGCGGAGACTCACGGCGTTATGGGTGAGCCAGACTCAGGGGACAGGCCAAGCAGTTAAGGGCAGAAGGGGCCACCAGGTCAGCTAGTCTGACCTATACATCACAGGCCCCCTGCCAGCACCTGCCCACTAAACCGAAACTGGACTAAAAGAGCACAGCCCACAGGGGACTAGACTGTGCGTCACCAGCAGCGAGCAGGCGGCCAGAGGGGCCCGGGGCCCACGCAGTGACAGGGAAATGACAGATGAGCTACACCCAGCTAATTCTGGCTGGTGACCACCCCCATACGCTGCAGAGGAAGGTGACATACTCCTTGGGACAAAGGGGGAATTTTCTGTAATATGATGTATGGATACTGTACATGCCTCAATTTCTCCTGTGTGCTGCATGGGGAATTAGGCGGGAGGAAAAGGGTGTCTACTCTGTGCAGAGATCCAGGTGTGACTGCGCCTCGCTGGCTGGGCCCCAGGCCCACGGACAGTCCCAGAAGACAATGGCCAGCCCAATTGCCCAGACATTTGGCACCTGGCAACTGACAACCCTGGATGCCCCCCGCCCCGTCTCCCCAGCAGGAAGCCAGTCGGGTGTGAGCAGCTGGAGGACAAAGGGCCTCTGCTGCCATCCGGCCCCGCTGCTCCACCTACCCTCCTGCTCCCACGCCACCCGGGCCCAGCCCCACAACACGCAGGAGCCCTGGGACCAGGGACTGGCACTGCCTGCGCGGCCTTCACCTTGGCCCCCAGGCCAGAGCTGCAGGGCCAGGCAGGTGCGGCGCGGGGGCGACGGGCAGCAGCGGGTGCGGGCGGAGCGAGAGAGGCGCTGTCCCCTGCGCAGTGTCCTGGCCATGCCGACGGGGGGGGCCCAGCTGCCATATCCCCCAGCCAGGCCATGAGGGGGGTGTGGGCATGCCCGGGGGTGGGAGCTGCCATGGGGCTGGGGGAGGTCCACAGTGTGCCAGGGCCGATGGGGTGCAACCCGGGTCTGGGCCCTGCTGTGAGCTGAGCTGCCGTGGACGTGTCTTTTCTGAGCACACAGGAAGGAGTCGGCAGCCCAGCAACATGGGCGTGGCACGAGGTGGCTCTCCCCTCACCCGAGCTGTGGCCTGTGCCCCCCAGTGCGGGCATGCTGGTCACAGGCCCACCGCACGGAGCAAGGGGTTAGTGTGGGCACGGGGCCCACCCGGCTGCCCCTGAGTCTGCCACGCTAGGTGCTGGGGCTCCGAGCTGACCATGGGCTGCAACGGGTGGGGCAGGCGAGGGTCTGGCCTGTGCCCTGCAGGGGTGGGACTGGCTGCCCACGATGGCCCTTCTGGCCTTACCGGCTCTGAGGCTTGTGCAGCAGGTCAAGGCTGGGCAGGGGGGCTCCCCAACTGGGGGGAGGGATAGTGATGTGCCCTGGGGCTGGGGGGGAGGCAATGACAAGCCCTCCAGCCCAGGCCTAAGGGGCCATGCCCAGAGCAGCACCACAGCCTGGCTGTCCCAGAGGGCGTCGCATCAGGGCCCAGCCTGTAGCCAAGGGCTGGGGGGGTGCCTGGGCATGCAGTGAGGACGCAGCCTGGGTTTGAAGGGGGGATTTGGCTGCAGCCCCCTTGCTCCACAGGAGATCCCCCAGCTCCCACCTCCCCAGCATCGGGGGCTCTCTGCCAGCCTGGTGCCCAGTTCTACTCGGCCTGGCACAGGGGCCCAGTGCACGGAGCTCCCCCCAGCCTCACGGACTGTCTCGGGTTCCTGGAAAGCAAGGGGGAAGTTGGGGACTGCTGTCACTGAGCTGATAAGGGCAGTGTCATGCCGTGCCCGGCTCGCAGGGTGCAGCCCGGGCAGCCCCGGGTTCAGCCCACTCCCAGTGGGAGGGCCAGACTGGCCCACAACCTCAGGGAGCCCAGCCGCCAGCCCGAACAGCTACAGGTAGCCCCAGTGCAGGGCTCCAGCCGCTCTGCCCGAGAGCAGCAGGGCAGTGCCCATGGGCCCAGGACCCACCCAGGCCCCCACCACCCCCATGGCTGGGCTCCCTGGGAGCAGGGCTGCTGTAGGCCCAGGCCCCCTGCCCCGTGACACTGGCCCCTTCCCAGCTTTGCAGCCGGCGGGATGGTGGGGAAATACCGCAGTTCAGTGCCCCCCGCCATCCCATCCCCGGCTCTGCCAGCTGCCTCCCCTTCTCTCCCCACGGGGGGCAGGTGTTTGCGGGGGCTCCATGTGGGGCCTGCCCCTCATGTGCTGCACAGACCTGGGAGGGGCTCCTCTGCTCAGCACCCCAAGCTGGCTACTGGACCCAGGCCCCCTGCAGCCCCTGCCCCAGGGAGCCCAGCCCCTAAGCGGCTCCATCCCCTCTGCCATGGAGCGGGACAAGCTGGGTAGGGCCCGCCTGGCCCTCTGCCCACCTCCCAGCCTGCAGGGAGAGGCCCGACAGCTCCTGCCCCTTGGCCCCCGCCCAGAGGAGAGGCTGGGCCCAGCAGAGCCGGGATATGAAGGGGCAGAAGGTTCCTACAACTGGGCTCCCCCCAGGTACTGGCTCCCCACAGCTCAGACCACAACTTCCCCTGTGAGCTGCGGGGTGGCCAGCCCGGCGCTGACTCCTCTGCTTCCCCAGCACTTCCAGGGAACGCAACCGTGCCGGGGGGAGCCCCGCTGAACTGCCAGGGCCACCCCCTCCCTTCTCGCGTCACAGGGGCTGCAGGGTGGGGCTGGCAGGGCAGGGGCTGCCTGGCTCCCAGGGGGGATTTCGCTTCAACCACCGCCCGCCCCCAGGGGAGCACAGTGCGAGGCTCCCCCCAGCCTGAGGGCTCCGCTTTCCCTGCCCTGCTGCTCTCCAGGTGCTCCATGAAGCTGTACTTGGCGGCCCAAACAGGCAGGTCTCGCCGCCACTGCAGCAGCTCATAGTAGCGGGAGGAGAAAGGCAGCCCGTCGTATGGGTTCACCTCCAGGTCCCCCTCGCAGTCCAGGGCCAAGCCCGTGAGGCCAGGGCCTAGGACCGCTCAGCTGGCCAGAGCGAGGGAACAGCCCAGCACCACCGCCTGGGACCGCAGAGCCCCCGGGCTGCTGGCCTGGGGGGACCAGCCCAGGGAGCTGCCCCGCGGGGTACTGCATAAGGTATCAGGGCACCTCAGCACCAGACCGAGGGCAGCAGGGCCCATTGCGACGATCCAGTCTGACGCCCCGGTACAGCCCAGGCCAGAGCCCGGCTGCCCGCTCAGCCCTACGGCCAAGCTGCTAGACACAGCCTGGATCGAACAGAGAATCCACCTCCTCCCTCAGGGAACCGGGCCCATGGTTAATTCCCCTCCCTGTCAAAGGCTGAGCGTGTCCCTCCTCGGCTAGCCTGACGGGCCTATTAGGTGTCTGTTCCCCCGTAGGTACCTGCAGCCCGGGGTCAAGTCGTCCCTGAACCTGCTCTTCAAGCTAGATGGAGCTCCCTGAGTCCCTCACTCTGAGGCAGGGTTTTCCAACCCTTCAGTCACTCTCCTGGCTCTTCTCTGCCCCCTCTCCAATTTGTCAACACCCCTCTTGGATTGTGGGCACAGGATCCCAGCAGCGGTCGCACTGGTGCCAGATTCAGAGGGGACATAACCTCTCTGCCCCTGTTTACACAGCCCAGGATGGCAAAGTCCCCTTGGCCTGCTGGCCCAGGCTTCTTGCTGAGATTTGCTCTCATGTAAGCTCCATAGGGTCGCGCGGGGGGGGGGGGGGGGGGCTCTGAACCAGCTGGGACCAAAGATGCACCGAGCAGCCCCCATGCCCAGCTCCACCCACCCCAGCATGCAGCCTGCAGATGCTGGCCCTGGGGAGGATGCAACCACAGGGCAGCCGGCACCCAGAGCTGGAGAAGAGGGAGGCAGGATCCCAGGAGCAGCTGACCCCATTCTGCAGCCCCAGTTCAGCTCTGCCTCCACCCCAGCCCTTGCTGGGGGCTAGCACGCCCGGGTGACCTGGGAACAATTCACAAACTGTACCCGCCCGCAGGGGAGGCAGAGGCCAGCTGGCATCTCCAGGCTTCTGGCTCCACCTTGGCCTGCAGCCCCAGGGGTTCGGGGACTGGGGCTAACGCTAGAGGGGAGCCCAGCGTGAAGCCCATGCATTGTCACGCTGCTCGCCGAGACCTGGCTGGGGATAGACAGCTGCTCCCCGGCCAGGCTGAGCAGGGAGCCCCGGGGCTGCGGGTTACGAAGGGCACAGGGCTGTTTCCGCTCTCACGCGTCTACCCCTGTCCAGCACAGGGAGCTGCTGCAGAAGGCTGGGGAGAGGTCGCGGAAGCGGGGGCTAGTATCTTTAAGGAGCTGTGTATTTCTCAGGCCACGAAGAGCGACGAGAAGGGGGCTGGAGCAGGCCAAGGGAAAGCAACAGGCTCAGTGGGGGTGGGGGGAAAGAGTCCTGGGGGGTGGGTTCATCTACATGACAGGGCAGGCTGAGGGGCAGTAGGGGTTCTGGGAGCAGGGGAGCTGGGCCCCACAGTCCCACCTCTGAGGAGGGGGCACAGCAACCGGAGAGCGGAGCATCCCGAGCACCTGGGTGAGTGGGCAGAGGGGCCTGTGCTGGCCCTGAATGTGCAGCCCCAGGCCCACGCAGGTGGGAAAGGCTGCACCCCCAGCACCCTGGGGACGAGACCCAGGGCCTGCAGAGCTGGCTGACTAGGTACAGTGCCAGGAAGGGGACGCAGCCCAGGGGTGGGCACTGACCCCCCGGCTCAGAGCAACGGACACCAGGCTGGGAACAAAGGTCACAGAAAAGCTTTATACAATCAGGACATGGGCCCCTGCGCCCCGGCCCACATGTGGCGCCTGGCCCCGCGCCATGGAGTGTGTGGGGCAGGACAGTTTGTTCCAGCCCCGGGGTGAGACTGTGCCCCATGGCAGAGAAGGCCCCAAGTAACACACCAGCAGACAGGAGGGGGTGCCTGGGGCAAGGTGGCTCAGAGAGAAGATGTGGGGCAGCCCTCCTGCACCATGAGCTGGGAGGGCCGGTAGCCCTGCAGGAGCCGACTTGAGCGCACGGCAGAGCACCCCGCAGATACAGCAGCACGGGGCGACTGGGGGGGCAGCACGGCCAAGGGGAAGGACCCTGCACCCCCTCCTGGGGCTCCCTGTACCCCCCATTGTCACAGCAGCGGAGCCCAGCCAGCCCCTGGCGCCCACTCACTGGAGTGCGCACACATCCTTGCCCTCGCCCTCCCCGGCCTCTGCCCCGGCCAGCGCTGGCTCCAGCTGGCCCAGGGGCTCCGCGGCACCAAGCAGCTTCTCCCTCAGCTCCATGAGCAGGTCGCGGCTCTCGCTGGGCGGCAGGTTACTCAGGTAGTACTGGGGCGCCAGCTCTACCAGCCTGCGGGGAGAGAGCAGATCAGCGCCGGCCTGGCCTGGCCCTTGCCCCAGGGCCCGGGCAGCACCACGGGGCATGAGGCTGGAGAGGCCCAGAGAAGGTGCCAGGCCCTGCCCCAGGCGGGGTGTTACCCTGCCCGCACCGCCAGGGCCTGCCCTGCAGCCGGCCACGGATGAGGCTGCGGGCTCCTCCCGCCCCCGCCCGCCCAGGCTGCCTTCCCCCCCCACAGGGGCACTCCCCTCCCCTCCCCTCTCCCCCACAGCACCCCCCCGCCCACCCTTACATCTGGGGCTGGATCTCAGACACCACGCTGAGGCAGTTGTCCTGCGAGATGGTGAACTCGTGGTACAGGACCCAGGGGGGTGGGCGGGGCAGGGGCCTCCGCACCAGGTAGCAGCAGTGCGGGGGCAGGTGGGCCACATGCTTGTGTGTCAGCATCAGGTAGTTCCCGGAGCCGTCGATGTCCCGGGCCACCTGCAGGGAACAGAGGGGTCAGCGGGGCCGGACAAAGCGGAGCCTACGGCAGCCGGGGCAGTGCCCCCACCCCCTTCCCTCCCCCACGTAGGGCTCCCCACCCCCTGCAGAGGCCCGGGGCAGCCTGGGCAGGGGCCCCCACCCGGCACACATGCAGGGCCCCCCCTTCCCCGCAGGGACCCTGGCAGCCACCTCCCCCACAGGGCCCCTTGCTCTGGGGGCCCCCCCACCTTGAGGAAGTAGCCAGAGATGAGCGCCCTCTTGAGGTTGAGCACGTTGTGATCCGTGCCGAAGGCTGGGGGAGAGACGGGCAGCTCGATTCGCTGCAACACCCCCAGCAGCTCGGCCCGCACGACGCCCGCCAGCCGCAGCCCCGAGCTGCTCACCCCGTGCTGACGGCACCAGCCCTCATCCAGCTCATCTGTGGGAAAGGGGCGTGAGCTGGGGGCCTGCCCCTTCCCTCCGCCAGGCTCTTGCCCTGCCCTCTCCCAGCGGCCACGCCACCTCCATCGCCCACGCCTGTCACACCCAGCCCCGCAGCGACGCCCGGCACCACTCGCGGCTTGGGACCAGGGAGACAGGCCTATCGAGTGCCCTGGAACCGCGACCTGCCCCCAGTGCACCTTGTCGCCCTCCACGCCCATCTGTGCAGCCCCAGCACAGCAGGACCTGGGCATGGGATATGGCCAGCCGTGCAAGTGGTGGGCGATGCCAGGACGCGGCGGCAGCAGCAGACACTGGGGAGACCCCCTCTGCATGCAGAGCGGCACTCACGCTGCTGGAAGGCATTGAAGACATTGATGAGGGTGAAGTGGTCCCCGTCGGGGTGCAGCAGGGCTTGCCGGCGCACGGCCGCAGCCTCCTCGGAGCGCGCCACTGGGGTCACAAAGCAGGGTGAGGCTGGGGAGAAGCAGGCGGGAAAGGGTTACCCGAGTGCCCGGCAGGGCTCTCCCTGCGGCTGCCCCCACAGTCCCCAGCATGGCTCTGGATGGCCCAGGAGGCTGTGTGGCCTGCAGCCCGTGGCTCCCCGCAGTGCTGAGGGGAGCTGGTTGGGGACTAGGCCTTTTGGAGAGAGAACCTCTCTCAGCCACAGAAAGGAAGGAGACAGACAGACAGCACGGCCAGGCCTGACTCGGAGCGCAAACCCCAGCTGGGGGCCTGGGGCTGCTCCCTCTCATGGGGCACACCGCCGCCGGCTGGAGCCGCAGGGGGGCTCGGCGCCCGTACGTGGCCCCCTACCCGTGAGCATGGCGGCCATGGTGAGCATCTCGTGGACGCAGTCGAACTCGCAGGAGGCAATGAGCGCCTTGGCCAGCTGGGGGTCCAGGGGGAACTCCGACATGATGATCCCCACCTCCGAGAGGTTCCCATCGTCATCCAGCGCGGCCAGGTAATCCAGGTCCTCCAGGGCCTGCATCAGCGACTCAGGGGCTGGTTGGGGGCAGGAAGTCAGCTGGGAGGCAGGGGAGGTGCCGATGCCGCAGCCCCAATGCCAAAGCCACCCTGGGGCCCCCCCCAACATGCCAAACACGCTTCCCGCAGGGCTCACCCCTCCGCAGCACCAGCAGCTATCCACCCCCACGCCAGGCCTGCCAGCTCCGTCCCCCTCCCCTCCAGGATGAGACCATTCTTCTGGGGCGGAGGGGTGGCGGAGGGGTGGGGTTCCCCCAGCAGCTCTGGCCCTCCTGCGTGCACGCCATCTCTCCTGGTGCCAGATCCTCCCAGCCCCAGCCCGCCAACTGCCCCTGCCCACGGCGGAGCTGGGGGTCCCTAGGCCAAGTCTCCTGTTGCAGTTTCCAGCCCCTCCAAGCTCAGTCGCTGTCCGTGCTGGGGCAGCAGCTCCTCCTGGCACGGGGCCAGCTGGGAACCCCGTTAACAGCCCATTTACCCTTCTCCTCAATTGTTAATGGGTCACATAGAGCAGCCCCAGGTTTTCCCCTGCATCTCCCACCCCTTCAGTCCCAGTCCTGCAGACACCCTTCACTCCCGACCCACAGCCCCTGGGCTGTACCTGGCCGGTCAAGGAAGTCGCACTGGCCCATGTCAGCGATGTCGAGTCTCTTGAGCAGCAGCACCAGACGGCTCAGGTTGGCCTCGCTCACGTGGGGGGCGGGGGCGGCCGGGAGGAACTGCTCATAGAAGGCTTCGGAGTAGAGGCGCACGCAGATGCCTGCCAGACGATAGGGGAGCTGCCGTGAGGTGGGGTGCAGGGGGCGAGCTGGACTGAATGCGGGGTTGGCATTGGGGAAGAGGCACGGGGCTGGGGGGAGCGCAGCAAACTGGAGCCAAAGCTGCATGGAATTGACAGTTCCCAGAGCGTCCATAACACATGCTGCCTTGGGCCCGGGCGCTCACCTGGGGGGACAGCCTGCGGGCTCGGGCCCGGGCGCTCACCTGGGGGGACAGCCTGCGGGCCCGGGCGCTCACCTGGGGGGACAGCCTGCGGGCTCGGGCCCGGGCCCGGGCGCTCACCTGGGGGGACAGCCTGCGGGCTCAGGCCCGGGCGCTCACCTGGGGGGACAGCCTGCGGGCTCGGGCGCTCACCTGGGGGGCTGCCTGCGGCCCGCTGCCTCCGTGACTCCGCCTGGCTCTTGCTGATGGGCCGCAGCACCTGGGACTCTGCGCGGATCCGGGGATTGTAAACCTGCAGGGACAAGGGCTGTGAGGGGCAGGCCGGCCTGATACTCCCTGGCCAGCAGTGGGCTCTGCTCACCACCCGGCGCTGGGCTTGTGTCCCCCATTCGCCAACCGGAGGCAGAAATCAGCCCCCGCCCCAGCGAGTCCTCCTGGCTGCTTGGCAGGGTTTGCTCCGCAGAGCTGCCGTGCCACATCTCAGCAGCAGAGGTCCACGTCAGCCCAGCCACCCCGGGGAGATTTCCGGGACTGCAGCCAGCCCCCCGGCTGGGCAGGGCAGGAGCAGGCAGGACTCGGGCCCTTCCCCTCTCAGGGGCCCTGCCTCTGGCCCTAGGGTTACCAGCTCTGACGGAAGCTATTCCGGGAGAGTTTCCCCCCCAACATGACATCATTTTCTTAAAACAGCCTATTCAGATCTCCTGGATTGGTTTCAGTGGTCACCGGGAGGTAGAGGCTGATTCCGGGAGAGCCCAGGCCAAACCTGGAGGGTTGGCAACCCTATCCGACCCAGCCCCAGGGTGGGGACTGGCTGGCTCAGAGGACTGGGATGTGGGGCCTTTCCTCTCTAGGGAGCGCCAGCTCCAACCTGGCCCCGGGGCAGGGGACTGGGATGTGGGGCCTTTCCGCTCTAGGTGCAAAGGCCGCAGTTCAGAGGAGACATCTGGACAGATGTCTGTGTAGTGCTGGGGAGGAGCTAGTGGCCGTGGTACATATATGTGTCAGTAACATTGGGAAGGATAAGAGAGAGGTCCTGGAGGCCAAATTTAGGCTGCTAGGTAAGAGACTGAAATCCAGGACCTCCGTGGTAGCATTCTCTGAGATGGCTCTTGTTCCACACGCAGGGCCAGGCAGACAGGCAGAGCTGCATGGATTAGATAATGGGGTTCAGGTTCATTAGAAACTGGGGAACCTTTGGGAAAGGAGGGGCTGATACAGGAGGGATGGGCTCCACCTAAACCAAACTGGCCCTAGACTTCTGGCACGTCACATTAAAAAGGTCGTAGGGAATTTTTTTAAACTAACAGCTGGGGAAAGGCAACAGGTGCAGAGGACATGGCTCGGACAGAGGCATCTCGTAGGGGTGAATTCATTAGAGGGGGAACTTTAGATCCTAGAACATAGGATAGGAAAGAAATTGGTAAAATACAGGCCTGAGCTCGCGAGGACCAGTCAAATGGAAGAGTCCCATTTAGCAACACACATGAGGGAATGCAGCTGAATACTGACAAACTGTCCCGGGGCTTCGACTGAAATGCCAGAGACGTGAAAGCTGAGCTGGTGAAGCTGAGGGCCCGGCCTTACACGAGAACGCTGCTGTAACATGCAGCGCGGACGGTTGGAAAATGGGGATAATCAGTGGGGCAGGTAATACCGGAGTACCAGTGAGACGTGGGGGAGTGGCACTCTACGTGACAGAAAGCAGAGAGTCAAACAGAGTAAAAGTCTTAAATGGATCAAACTGTCCCACAGAATCTCTGTGACTAGAAATTCCTGGCTTGAATAATAAGAATGTAGCCGTAGGGATGTACGACCAGGTGACTGTGAAATGCTCGGGGTGATGAGAGAGGTTACCCAAAAGGTAGAAAACACAACGAAGGTGGGTTTCAACTCTCCCCATGTTAACTGGATACGTGTTACCTCAGGACGCAGAGATAAAGTTTTTAGACACAAATGACTGTTTCTTGGAGCAGCTGGTCCTGGAACCCTCAAGTGGAGAGAAAATTCCTGATTTAGCCCTAAGCAGTGCACAGGGTCTGGTCCAAGAAGTGAATACAGCTGGACTGCTCACTAATAGTGACCATAACAAAATCAATTTAGCAACCGTGTAGGGGGAAAATACCAAAGAAACTCACCACAGTGACATTTAATTTCAAAAAGGGGAACAGCACAAACATGAGGAAGTTAGTTAAATGGAAATAAAAAGCAACAGTCACAAGAGTGAAATGCCCACAAGCTGCATGGAAACTCTTTTAAACTCTGTAATAGAGGCTCAAATTAAAATGTATAAACAACAACGAACAGTAAGAGGATCCAAAAAAAGCCACAGAGTAAGAGGTGGCTCGAGGCAAACGGGCATCCTTTCACAACTGGAGGTTAAAGCCCACTGAGGAAAACAAAAAAGGAGCATGAACTCTGGCAAGTCAAGCATACGGCTCCGGCTCCGGCTCCACTGGAGCATTTTCAGCCGCTCGTGGCGGTAAGCTCTCTAACGTAGCCGCTCTAAGCAGAAAGGAGGGAGCTCTCCTGTCAGGGTAACTACTCCAGCCCCGCGAGCAGCGGTAGCTACATGGGCAGGAGAAGCTCACCCGCTGACATAAGCACCGGTGTGGACAGCACTAGGTAGACGTAACTTAAGTCACTCAGGGGTGCCTTATTCACACCCTGAGCAACAAAAGTTATACTGCGGTAAGCGCTAGTGTAGACAGCCTAAAAGTATCATTAGGCAGCCAAAAAAAAATAATAATAATGTGAAAAGCAACTAGCAAGAGACACAAAAACTAACAGCAAAGATTTTTTTAAGAATGTCAGAAGCAGGAAGCTGCCAAACAACCAGTGGGGCACGGGACGATGGAGGTGCTAAAGGAGCACTCAGGGATGGTAAGGCCATTGTGAAGAAACTACATAAAATCTTTCCTTCAGCCTTCATGGCTGAGGACGTGAGGGAGGTTCCCAAACCTGAGCCATTCTTTTTAGATGACAAATCTGAGGAACTGTCCCAGACTGGAGGTGTCATTCGAGGAGGTTCTGGAACAAATAGATGAATTAAACAGTAATAAGTCACCAGGGCCAGATGGTATCACTCAAGAGGTCGGATTTCACCACTCAAAGATGAAATTGCAGAACTGTAGATTGTAAGCTAGTGCTTAAATCAGCTTCTGTACCAGATGACTGGAGGATAGCTAATGTGACACGAATTTTTGAAAAAGGCAGCAGAAGTGATCCTGGCAATTATAGGACGGTAAGCCTAAATTCAGTACTGGGCAAACTGGTTGAAATTATAGTAAAGAACAGAATTATCAGACACATAGATGAACACAGTATGTTGTGGAAGAGTCAACATGGTTTTTGTAAGGGGAAATCATACCTCACCAACCTACTAGAATTCTTTGAGGGGTCAACAAGCATGTGCACGAAAGAGATCCAGTGGATATAGTGTACTTGAACTTTCAGAAAGCCTTTGACAAGGTGTGACGAAGTGGGGATTTTCCCTTGTTATGTTCTATGGGAGTCTTACTGTTTTACATGAATGCTGTGTGTGCCTCAGTTTCTCTGTGTATTGCACCAGTGTCTAGGTGATGGGAATAAGGGTATGTGACTTTTGTGGGGGCTGCTCCAGCTGCCTGCATGGATGCTATGGCCGCCCTTTCATAACCTGAGACCCAGAAGGGGGATGCGACCAAGTGCCTCTTGGCCCAGGATGCAAGACAAAGACAGGAGGAGGAGCAACAGACAGGGCAGGGGCCAGGCAGCTGGAAGGGGGTCAGTCTCAGCTGGCTTGGGGCACAGGGGGAGGACAAGAGCCCTGGCTCTGGGATCCCCGCCCCACAAGATGGACTTGGCTGAAAGTTACTGATTTCTGTGCTAACAAGTTCTTCCCTACATTGTGTTCCTGTCGCCAAATAAACCTGTTTTCCCGGCTGGCTGAGAGTCACGTCTGACTGCGGAGTTGGGGGGCAGGACCCTCAGGCTTCCCCAAGACCCCGCCTGGGTGGACTCGCTGTGGGAAGTGCACGGTGTGGACGGAGATTAAATAAAATGCTGAATGCTCCCAGGTCAGACCCAGGAAGGGCAAAGCTGTGTAAGCGTCTGCTCAGAGAGAGGAGGCTCCCACAGAGTCCTGGGTGGCTTCGTATGGAGTAGTTCCAGAGCATCACCCCAGTGACTCCGTGACACAAGGTCCCTCACCAAAGGCTCTTAAACAAAGTAAGCTGTCACGGGATAAGAGGGAAAGTCCTCTCATGGATTGGTAACCAGTTAAAAGACAAGAAACAAACGCTAGGAATAAATGGTGTTCAGCATATTCACAAATGATCTGGAAAAAGGGGTAAACAGTGAAGTGGCAAAATTTTCAGATGATACAAAACTACTCAAGATAGTTAAGTCCAAAGCAGACTGTGAAGAGCTACAAAAGGATCTCACTAAACTGGGTGACTGGGCAACAAAATGGCAGATGAAATTCAATGTTGATAAATGCAAAGTAAGGCACACTGGAAAACATAATCCTAACTATACATACAAAATGATGGGGGCTAAATTTGGTGTTGCCACTCAAGAAAGATCTTGGGAGTCACTGTGGATAGTTCCATGAAACATGCACTCGATGTGCAGCGGCCATCAGAAAAGCTAACAGAGCGTTGGAAATCATTATATAAGACAAGAGAAAATGTCAGTGCCTCTATATAAATCATAGTATGTCCAGACCTTGAATACTGCATGCAGTTCTCATTACCCCATCTCTAAAAAGATCTTTAGGAATAGGAAGAAGTTCAGAGAAGGGCAACAAAAATGCTGAGGGGGATGGAACAGCTTCTGTAAGAGGAGAGTAAAAAGACTGGAACTGTTCAGACTTGGAAAAGAAGCGACGAAGCGGGGCTATGATGGAGGGCTATACAGTCGTGACGGGTAGGGAGAAAGTGACTAGGAGTGGTATTTACTCCTTCGCAGAACAGAAGCACTATGGGTCACCCAATTAAATTAATGGCAACAGGTTTAAAACAAACAAAAGGAAGTATTTCTTCACACAGTGCACAGTCAACCTGTGGAAATCCTTGGCAGGGGATGTTGAAGGCCAAAACTGTAACTGTGTTCTAAAAGAATGAGAGAAGTTCATGAAGCACAGGTCCATCAATGGCTATTAGACAAGATGGTCAGCGACACAACCCCAGGCTCTGGGAACGGGCGATGGGATGGATCACTTGATGATTCCCTGTTCTGTTCATTCCCTTTGGGGCACCTGACACTGGCCACTGTCGGAAGACAGGACACTGGGCTGGATGGACCTTTGGTCTGACCAGTCTGGCCGTTGTTGTGAGTCTGTCGACAACTGCTGCGCAGGCTGCTCTCCTATGCAACAGGCAGGGGTCCGGCCCTGCCCATCCCACCATTAATACAAGCTCCCAGCCCTATACTACACAGATTTCACAGAGGGAGACCAGCGTTTCTCAAAATGGGGGTCCTGACCCAAAAGGGAGTTGCAGGGGGGTCACAAGGTTATTTTGGGGTGGGGGGGTCATGGTACTGCCACCCTCACTTCTGCAATGCTGCCTTCGGAGCTGGGCGGCCGGAGCAGCTGGGCGGCTGCTTATTGAGGCAGCAGAGCAGAAGTGAGGGTAGCAAGTACCACCCCCAACACACAATAACCTTGCGGACCCCCCCCATACACACACACACCCCTCCTTTATGGGTCAGGACCCCTACAATTACAACACCATGATTTCAATAGCTGAAATCTTGAAATCTAACTTTTAAAAAATCCTATGGCCATGAAATTGACAAAAATGGACCCTGAATTTGGTAGGGCCCTACTTATTTTCATGTGGAAATTGGCAGGAGGGGCAGTCCTGCCCAAGAAGTTGTGCAGAGCTGGCTCTGAGCAGGGCCACGCCTGCCCTGGAAAAGGGGCTGGGCTGGGCCAGGCAGAGCCATGCACCCTGCTCCGTACTCACACTGCGCAGCTCCAGACCCGTGTCGATGACGTAGCGCACAGTCCCCAGGGAGAAGGACGAATCTGCAAGCCAGTGGGTGATGATCACGCGCCGGCCCTGGGGCCCGCTGCCCTGCTCCAGCACCTCATAGACCTTCTGGGCTGCCCGCCCCACCCCTGGGTGCAAGGGCAGGGCCAGCAGCGGGCCCAGCCCAGGGTTCAGGGCCACAGCCTCGGTGCGGATGGCCTCGCAGCACTCGCTGATCTCCTGCAGGGTGGGGAGCAGGTGTCGTTAGTGACAGGACACCCCCTTTGCTGCAAGGCATGTCCCCAGGACAACACCCCAAAGCGAGTCCCAACACCCCCTTCCCTTCTCCCGCAAGCACCCCGCCAGGGAGGGGTCCCAGCAGCCCCCCAGTCTCCACCTGCTCACTGGCCAGGAAGAGCAGCACATCGCCGGGTTCCTGGCGCCGGTGAATGTCCAATACCGCCTGGCACGCGGCAGAGACGTGGCCCCGAGCCGGTGGATCCCTGTACACCAGCTGGCCGGGAGGGCTGGGTCCTGGCACCCGCACCACGGGAGGGTCCCCGCAGAAGGCCCGCAGCCGCTCCTCCAGGGCTGGCACCGTCGTCACCACCACCTTGAGCTCGGGTCGCTGGCGAAGCACGTCCTTCAGCAGCCCGAGCAACACGTCTGTGGGCACCGTGCGCTCCTGCACCTCGTCCAGCACAATGACCCCGTACTGGCGCAGCAGGGGGTCCGACATCATCTCCCGCAGCAGCATCTCATCCGAGCAGAACCTGCCAGCACCAAGCACCCGGGTCAGAGGCAGCCCAAGGAAGGGGGAGCCCGGCTGGGACAGTGAGGGGCTGCAGGTTGGGATTGAGGGGCACCGGCAGAGCTGGGGGAGCCCAGGGCTGGGCTAGCAGGGGCTGCAGGTTGGGACTGAGGGGCACCGGCAAAGCTGGGGGGGACTTGGAGGGGATTTGGGAGGCTCCCCTTCCCCACTCTCAGCTCTCTCAGGAAAGAACCGTGTCCTCATCCCTTGAGCGGAGAGGTGCCAGGCCCAACCCAAGAGAGCGCTGGGCAGAGGCACCTGCCCTAACCCCTTCACTGCCAAAGCCCCCACCTGACGCCCACAGCCTGACTCTTGCACCGCGGCCTCCTCCTCGCCCCTCCAACCCTGGAGCCCTTCCTTAAACAGGGTCCTGGCTGGGCCCTGCCCTGCCCGGGCCCCACCCTGCCCGAGAGGGGTGGAAACCTGGACACACAGGGCCGGGCACAGGCCCGCCTCTGGTCTGTCTCGTCCCAGCATGGAGCACCAGGCTCCTGCTGTGGGGAACGTGGGACAGAGCTGGCCTCCACCTCTCCCCAGGAAGGAGGCTGGTGGAGTGGCCTAGCTGCCTGCTGCTGGGCCCTGCACTCCAGCTCCGCCCTCGTATGCCGTTGCTCCAGGCTGAGCACCCTGACGAGCCAGCGGGGGCTGTGACAAAGCGGGACTGTTCTTAATGTTTCCTCTGAATAGTGTGGGGGTGCCTCAGTTTCCCCTATACAGTTCTTGAGTGTCTGGGTGGTGGGGTAAGGGGGTATGATCGTTGCAGAGCCCTAGAGGGCAGGTGAGTGCAGGAGTCTGGACACAGAGAATGGCCGACACCCTGTTTCCTGGCCACTGATGGCCTGGGCCCTTCCCCCCTGCAAGGTGAGAGCTAAAGGGTTGGAGAACAAAGGAATCTGGTGCCTTCCTGGCCTGGTAAAGGGACAAAGCCCAGAGGAGGAGGGGCTGGAGGGAGTTTCAGTTTGGGGCTGGCTGGGACATGGAGTGAAGTGCAGACGTGGTTGTCTGGCTCACTGCCCCCCAAAATGCACCCAGCTGAGGGGTCCTGTTCTCTGCACCTACAAGCTCTGTGTTAGACCATGTTCCTGACGTTTAATAAACCTCTGTTGTACTGGCTGGCTGAGAGTCATGTCTGACTGCAAAGTTGGGGGGGCAGGACCCTCTGGCTTTCCCAGGAGCCCCGCCTGAGCGGACTCGCTGTGGGAAGCGCACGGAGGGACAGAGGATGCTGAATGCTCCAAGGTCAGACCCAGGAAGGTGGAAGCTGTGTGAGCTGTGTGTCCTGCAGTCAGTCTGCTCACAGAAAGGAGACTTCCCCGGGGGTCCTGACTGGCTTCGTAGGGAGCAGTTCCAGAGCATCGCCCGGAGACTCCGTGACAACTGGTGGCAGAGGTGGGATTGACGGGGACCAGGCGTGCTGAAGATTCAGAGAGAGACGGTTTCAGGGGGTGGTTAACCCCTGGGAGTGTGTGACCAGAGAGAAGGACTTTTGCAGTAACAGGGTCCCCCGGGGGATTGCAGCGAGCAGTCCCAGGGGTGGAGGAGTCTGCAGCTTGACCCTGGCAAAGAGGGGGTGACCTCGAGAAGGGCTGGCACACTAGGGGTTCTCCCTGGAAACCGTGGGGAGCTGAGAGCACGCAGGCCTATGAGTCCACAACATCTTGGGAACAGTTTGAGTGATGGTCTGTCACCGTCTCCTTAAGAAGGACATTGTAACCCTGTGCAGAAAGAGAGGGTTGCACATTGGAAAGTTCACCAAAGCACAGTTCATCGTGCAGCTGGAGGAGGATGACCGCTCTCAGGGACAGATTCCTGACCCCAAATGGGGCTATAGCAGGATCTGGGAGCAGCTGGAATGGGAGCCAGACATCCCCAAGACTCCTGTCCCCAACCAGACAGGGGTCTTCACGATCAGGTTCCCCATCCGGGGATCGGAGACGGACGGGATTGGAGCTGAGTCCAAGAGAGCAAGAGGACTGTGGGAGACAGCGAGAGCCCGAGAAAGAGCTGCAGAAGCAGCAGAAGCATGAACTGGCGGTGGGGGAGCGGAGAGGCCTAGGGGACCCCCCAGGGGTGAGTGGGGATAGATCCCGGGGGTCCAGTTCCGCAGGGAACCTCGAGACTAAATTGCTGCCCCTGGTTAAGGGGGGCGGGTGGGATGTGGATGCCACCTCACTGCCTTTGAGCAGGCTGGCGATTTGAACCAGGGGGACCCTGCGGAAAAGCTCGTGTCTAGCTCCCTTGCTGGGTCCCAAGGCCACAGACTCCGTCAGCCAGATGGGTGGGGAGGTGGACAGGCTCCCACTCCTGACCCCAACCTATATGTCTGTGTGGAGTCTCCTGGGGCCAGGCCCCTCGGACCCCCAGTTGGAGCGGGAGGTGATGGTCAATGGGGAGACATTCCTGGGCTGGCGAGATCCTGGGACAGAGAGAACTGGTGTCAGGCCCTGGGTGGTGCAGCCTCAGATGCCAAGGGGCTGTGTGAACTGGGTGAGAGTCCCAGGGACAAAGCCCCTCGCCCTGCCTATGGCCCAGATCCCTGTGCAGACCCAGGAGGGGTGGGGCTGGCTGGTTGTTGGGGTTCTCCGGGAAACCGGCTTCGAGACCCTGTTGTGGGGTGACTGTCTCTCTTTGGGACAGGATCCAGGCCCTGCTCTGGTAACTGCCAAGGGTTTGAATTTGAATCCAGGGAACCAATCAGCGGAGAGGGAAATGGCCAGTGAAAATGCAGATGACCTGGCTGGCAGTGGGGAGAGCTGCTAGGCTCAAGCTACCTGCCTGCAACCAGACCTCTGGGGCTCCCCACCCCCTTGCACACCGGAGAGGGGGCTCAGGCTGGCTCTGATGCAGTGAGGAAAGCAGCAAACTCGCTGCCTACCCCCACTGGGACAGCAAGGGCAGCGCTGAGCACAGTGGGAGCTGAGACCCCAGCTGAGGTGGGGAGACACAGGCAGGGCAGGGGATCTGTTGGGAGCGGCAAGGTGCTTGGTAAGGAAAGTCTGGATGATCCTAGGCAGCCTTGTGACCTGATGGCTGTGTCTAGTCAGCAGGTGGGAAGGCGAGGAGAGTGGAAGATGAGAGTCCCTGGACCTTACCTGTTAGCTGGGTGGAGAAGTGTGACAGGGAAGGAAATGTGTCTGTGTCTGTCAGGGGTATTGACTTGCCTATGGAGGGAGCTACCCTGATCTCCAAGCATTTGTCTGTGACCAGCCTTGTGTGCTGGGACCAGGGGAATGAGATCCCAACCTGTGTGTCTGGGAAAGGAGAAAGTGTCTCTGTCTCTTCTTTGTCTGTGGAGCAGACAGAAGGGGCCTTTCAGCCTGTGATGGTTGAGGGTCGTGCAGTTGTCTCAGAGTTGGTTCTGGATTCAGCTAAAGCCCAGGAAGGGAAGGGTCCTAAGTTTGTGTCTGCTCGGGAGAATGGCGCCGTAACTAGGTCGCATCCAGTTAGTGTCTATGTAAAATCCCAGAGCCCAGACAATTCTGGTGCTTGTATTTTGCCTGTTGCTAGTGTGTTGTTGGGAAAGGGTGTAGCAACTCTGTCTAATCAGGGTGAGATCCTAGCCAGGGCACAAGGAGAGCATGAAGGTGATGTGATTGTGTTACCTACTGAGGGTGTGGAAACCTGTCGCAAGAAGGAAAAGAGTGCTGAACTTGTGTGTGGCAAAGGGAAGGAGAATGCTTCTGACCTTTTGTCTAGGAAGTCTGTGAGTTTGCCTGAAAGGGGATTGTGTAGGAATCTGCCGGATGGGCCAGAGGTGATTCTGGATGTAAGGGAGACCCAGAAAGAGTCTGTTGTTGCTCAGAAAAGTGTTCCTCTAGAGCAAGCCCTAGGTAAAGAGGGTAAGAGCAGAATTTCTGTGAGGGGTGAATTGTTGCATAGAAAAGCCCTAGGGAAAGGAATCCTCATGGAGTCTTTGCAAGCAGTTTACTGCAACTAAAGGGTGTGAAAGTGATTTAATCAAGAAAGTTTCAGTTCCTAACAGCCAGAAATTTTCTGTTGTGAATGGATCCACTGACTTTCCTGTTGAAAGATCCAGTGTGGATAGCTCTGAGATGGTCTCAGATGGAGTGAAAGCTGTTAAGAAAGTTAAACAGTCCTCTAACCAAGTGGCTGTATTTGGCCAGCTTGTTGGGGAGAAGACCCAATCCCAGTTTGACCCCCTGGGGTTTTCGGGTGGCCAAAGGGCATGGGCCGCATAAACCTTCCCACATGCGGCCTGCCAGTGCTATCGACCACCCCTTACCTAAGGGAGGGCGTGAAACTGGAAGGGCCTGGTGTAACTCCTACCAAGGAACGGGAGAGATGCTGGAGCATCCATGGGAACGTTGGTGGCTTTGAACTTCCCCAGGTCACCGGCTAAAGTAACTCCGCTCAGTTCGATCTCGAATGGGGGAGAGATGTGACGAAGTGGGACTGTTCTTAACGTTTCCTCTGAATAGTGTGGACGTGCCTCAGTTTCCCCTATACAGTTCTTGAGTGTCTGGGTGGTGGGGTAAGGGTGTATGATCATTGCAGAGCCCTAGAGGGCAGGTGTGTGCAGGGGTCTGGACACAAAGAATGGCCAACACCCTGTTTCCTGGCAACTGGCAGCCTGGGCCCCTCCCCCCTGCAAGGTGAGAGCTAAAGGGTTGGAGAACAAAGGAATCAGGTGACCTCCTGGCCCGGGAAAGGAACAAAGCCCAGAGGAGGAGGGGCTGGACGGAGTTTCAGTTTGGGGCTGGCTGGGGACATGGAGTGAAGTGCAGACGTGGTTGTCTGGCTCACTGCCCCCCAAAATGGACCCAGCTGAGGGGTCCCATTCTCTGCACCTGCAAGCTCTGTGTTAGACCATGTTCCTGTCGTCTAATAAACCTTCTGTTTTACTGGCTGGCTGAGAGTCATGTCTGACTGCGGAGTTGGGGGGCAGGACCCTCTGGCTTCCCCAGAAGCCCCACCTGAGTGGACTCGCTGTGGGAAGCGCACGGAGGGGCAGAGGATGCTGAATGCTCCGAGGTCAGACCCAGGAAGGTGGAAGCCGGGTGAGCTGTGTGTCCTGAAGACAGGCTGCTCACAGGAAGGCAACTGCCCCAGATTCCTGACTGGCTTCATGGGGAGCAGTTCCAGAGCATCGCCCAGGGACTCCGTGACAGGGGCGGATCAGGGTACCAGGCGGCCGGCAGGCGAGAGGGAGACTGGATTGGGGAGGGAGGGGCAGCCCCAGTCCCACGACCAGGTCCCAGTGCCCTATGGGCGCAGCGCCCAGCCTCACCTGAGCAGGGTCTCTGGAGTGCAGCAGTCCTCATGGGGGACGCAGTAGCCAACCTCGTGGCCCAGGTTCAGATCCATCTCGTCAGCCACACACAGCGAGAGGCTGAGGGCGGCGAGGTCGTGGGGCTGGCTACAGGCCACCAGGCCATGCGTGAACTGCTGGGAGAGGGCGTACTCCGCACACCACTGAGGGATCTGCAAGGAGGAGAGCGGGCAAGGGGCCCCAGGCAGCCACTGTTGTGAGCACAGGTCACCCCAAGGGAGCCAGAACCCCCCCCAACACTGGGTACAGTGGCGCCCCCCCACCCGAAGACTCGCACATTCACTCTGCAGCTCAGCCAGGTGGGTGGGGCCAAGCTGCGTTCCCTGTGGACACAATGGCCTCGCCCCCCAGCCTAGAGCCACGCGCGTGGCTGCGGGTGCCCACACGGCTCGCCAGGGGTGGAACCAATCTGTCCCACTGGCAGGGGGTCAGGAGATCCCAGCAGAGCTGCCTCACCCAGACACTGAGGCAGGCACAGATGCTCCTGGGCACAGAGGTTGGCAGCAGGCACCCAGCTATGCCATCCATGGGGAGTTGAGCCAAGCCCCATGGCTCCCTTCCTGACAGCTCAGCCAGGGGCTAGTCCCCTCCACCCTGCCACACCCAAACACGTGTGGGCCGCACAGCCAAGGGGCAAAGTCTTCAGAGATTCAGGGCAGCTGATTGCGAACCTGGAGAGGCCCCTGCTCCCTGCAGCATCCCATGGACCCCCAGGGGCAGCCTGGGCAAAGCACAGGGGCAGAAATCTAGTGTACAGATGGAGAGGGCAGCCCACCGGTTCTGGCACAAGGCTGCCACCTGGATTCAATTCCCAGAGAGACCTTGAGTGAGAGTCTCCGCAGTGCAGCCCTGCCCCATGGGGTGCTTCACTGGCTGCGCAGAGCTGAGATCGCAGTCGTGGGGCCAGATACCAATCACAGAGATAAGGGAAGCACCCAGCCCCCTCCAAACGCCTCTCACGCCCCCCTTCGGCCCGATTCGCTTGCAGGCACAGCTCCCAGGCAGAGCCACCCCTTGCCCATCCTCCACACCAGCCAGGCTCCAGCTTCATGCTGGGAAGCCTGGACATCCCCTGGGTGCGCACCAGGAGAGGTCACCGGCAATTAACAGCGTCCTGGGAGATTCCATGGGAACGCAAACATCTCCTGCCTCCGTCTCCAGGCCCATGGCCTGGCTGGGGCCTACAGAGCTCCACAGACACACACTGCTTGAAAACCAACCCTCCCCCAGGTCAAAGTCCTGACTGTAGCGGCTATAGCTTCCCTGCTGGGGCGGAAGAGACACACACAAGGGGCAGAGGGCCAAGGAACCCAGCTGCCTGCAGGCCCTGCAGCTTGGAGGTTTGGCACCAAGATGGCTGATTGTCAGGTACTGGCAGCCTGGGACTCCACAGACAAGCGAGCCCCGTCAGTCTGTCTGTCCTGCTGCATGTGAGAGCTGCCTGGGGCAGGGGCTGTGTGTGTTTAATGCCAGGACAGCAGCCAGAGAACTGGGTCCCGACGGGGGCGCTCGGTGCGCCAGCATCACAGACCAACAAGTCCGGGTGTCTGGGGCCCTCAATACCACTCTTCCAGGCTCACCCACCCCCCTCAGAAGTCCCTGGCAACCCTGCAGCTCCCAGCACAGACCCAGCTGACTCCCGGCCAGCGCCGTGCATGACTGAAAGCCAAATCCCAGGGCATCCAACAGGGAGAGCCCAGCCTCCCATCACCCTGACCTCCTCACGTGCTGCCCCAAGGGGGCTTTGCAAACAGACAGGAGCCGCAGTCAGGAGTACAATGGACCCTGCCTCAGAGGTTAAATGAGGAGTCACTGGCCCCCCTCCCGTGGCACTTGTAGTCATGGCACCCTAGACTATGGGACGCAGCCAGGGCCGGCTCCAGGCACCAGCGAACCAAGCAGGTGCCTGGGGCAGCCAATGTAAAGGGGCGGCAGGAGGTCGGGCTCTGGGGCGGCAATCCGCCCGCGGCGGCAATCCAGCAGCCGCTCCGTCAGAGTGTGTTTCGCGCTCGGGGGCCATTCGGCGGCGGGGACGCGACTCTTCTTGGGTCGCCGGCAGCAGTACGGTGGCCGCTCCATCACTCTGCCTCCGTGTTCGGCGGCGAGGTTTTTTGGTTTGCTTTTTTTTTGCCGCTTGGGGCGGCAAAAACGCTGGAGCCAGCCCTGGACGCAGCCACGGCCAGCAGCAGCTGCCAAGCCATTTAGCTCTGTAATCCTGCCCCCAGGAGAGCCTCCGGACACCAGGGCAGCACACTCCAAGGAGCCCAGGCCGTGTCTCACCGGCAAGCCAGCAGCACAGGCCCCCTAGCACTGCCCTGACTGCGAGGCGGCAGCCCCCCACCCTCTCCCTGCAGCACCGGCTGCTCCCCGAGCCAGCCCAAGCCCACCACACGCAAGGGGATTATTGCGTAGGTGCTTTTCCCAGCAAGGGCACTCCTGCCCTGGCCTTGCCCTCCCCATGCCCCCCTCGCACCTGGGTGCTCTTGCCGGTCCCGGGCTCCCCGGACACCAAGACGATGCCGCTGCTGCTCTCCAGGTGCTCCATGAAGCTGTACTTGGCGGCCCAAACAGGCAGGTCTCGCCGCCGCTGCAGCAGCTCATAGTAGCGGGAGGAGAAAGGCAGCCCGTCGTATGGGTTCACCTCCAGGTCCCCCTCGCAGTCCAGGGCCAAGCCTTCGCCCTCCTCCTCCTCCTCCAGCGGGGAGTCAAGGCCATTCGGCCGCAGCGGGGAGGTGAAGCCATCGCTAGTCTCCATGGCGGCGTTACTGTGGGGCAGATGGAGCCAGGGACCTGCAAGGGAAAAGGGCAGGAGTCAGAGCAGCCACTGGGCCCTAGGGGAGAAACTGGTTAGCAGGGTGGGGAGACACCCCATCCCCACTGCCCCAGCTCCACTCCCACCGGCTGGGGGGCAGTCAGAAATCCTGAGGCCAGCAGGGCCCATCGGGGCCATCTAGTCTGGCCTCCTATGTAACACGGCCAGGGGCTGCCCCACAGTAACACCTGGAGTGGATCTGCTAGCAAAGCAGCCAGTCTGGACTGAAAACCGTCAGGGATGGAGAATCCACCTCGGCCCTTGGGTATGGTTCCTGTGGTTAATTCCTGTCACCATTAACAACGTACCCCTAATTGCCAGTCTGAATTCGTCCTATTTCAACTTCTAGCCACTGCCCTGTGTTTGACCCGTCTCTGCTGGACTGAGCAGCCCATCACGAAATACCTGTTCCCCACGCAGGTACCTACAGACCGGGATCAAGTCACCTGTGAGCCTTCTCTGTGTTATGCTGAACAGCTCAGGCTCCCTGAGTCTCTCACTACAAGGCAGGTTTTCTATTCCCAGCTCTTCTCGGACCCTCTCCAGTTTATCAACAGCCTGAACTGTGGGCACCAGACCTGGGCACAGGAGTCCAGCAGCGGCCGCCCCAGTCCAGACAGAGGGAAAGTCGCCTCTCCGCGGCTCACATGAGTCCTTTGGTCAAAGCTCAGGTGGCTCGCGGGGTGCGTCACGGCTTCCCCGGCCAGCCCCCCGCAGCCTGGCGGGGCCTGCTCGCTGCGCCGATGCCCGCCCGGCTTCCCAGGAGATCCAGGGGAGGCTGAATCGCCCCGGGGAACCACCTGCTGCAGCTCGTCTGTGGCCAGCCCCCCAGCAGGCTCTGGGGCAGGGGCCTGGGACTCCCGCCGGGCCCCAGGGAGCAGGGCTCGTGTCCTGGAGACCGGCCGGGAGCGCCAGGTGGTGGGAGAGCCACAAACAGCCCCGCTCCCCGGGGCGTGCGCGGCGCTGGAGGGCGGCCAAGGCAGCAGGCACCGCCCCGGGCCGCGGCACCAACCCCCGGGGCAGAACACGCCGCACCCCAGGGCAGGGCCCGGGGTATCCGGCACCGCGCCCGGACCCGGACCCGGACCCCGACCCCGACCCAGCCGGGGGGCGGGACCCGGCCGGCGGCCAAGCGCAGGGCGGGGCTGCAGGAGACGCCCCCCCTCAGCCCCCGGCGCCCCCCGCGGAACCCAGGCGTCCGGGGAACCGGTCCGACGGGATGCGGCACCCCCGGCCTCGCCTGCCGTGAGCGCCACCCCGCCGTGCCGTGCCCCGGGGGCGGAGCCCCGGCCCCCCAGCGGCCCCCGGCCCCGCCGCGTACCCCGGGCGCTGCCGCCCCCGCTCACCTGTAGCCGGCTCCAGGCCCCGCCCCGGAGGCTGTCACGCGGCGCCAGGCACGAGTCACGTGCTACGCCGTGGCAGCCAATCAGATGGGGCCCGAGTGGCTTCGGCCCCGCCCCCTGTGCCGTCTTCCCCCATGGCCCCGCCCCGGGCCCTGCTGTCCCCCGAGCCCCGCCCCGCAGCGCCAGGCCCCGCCCCCGCAGCGCCTGTCGCCCCGGCCACGGCTCTGCGCGGCGCGGCGCTGGGGGCGGGGCCAGGTGCCCGCGGGGCGGGGCCTCCCGAGGGGGCGGGGCACGGACACACCGCAGCCGGGAGTTCCGCCGGCCGGACTAGCTCCCAGCACGCCAGCCTCCCTCTGTCCGCGGCAGTGATCAGCCTGTCGGTCCCCGCCAGCCCTGCCCTGTGACCCCCCAGCCAGCCCCACCCTGCCCCGCGACCCCCCGAGCCAGCCCTGCCCTGTAACTCCCCCAGCCAGTCCCACCCTGCCCTGTGACCCCCCGAGCCAGCCCTGCCCTGTAACTCCCCCAGCCAGTCCCACCCTGCCCTGTGACCCCCCCAGCCAGCCCTGCCCAGTGCCCCCCCAGCCAGCCCGCCCTGCCCAGTGCCCCCCAGCCAGCCAGCCCTGTAACTCCCCCCAGTCCCACCCTGCCCTGCAACCCCCCGAGACAGCCCTGTAACCCCCCGAGCCGGCCCTGCCCTGTTACTCCCCCAGCCAGCCCCACCCTGCCCTGTGACCCCCCCCAGCCAGCCCGCCCCGCAACCCCCCGAGCCAGCCCTGCCCTGTGACCCCCCAGCCAGCCCCACCCTGCCCCGCGACCCCCCGAGCCAGCCCTGCCCTGTGACCCCCCAGCCAGCCCCACCCTGCCCCGCGACCCCCCGAGCCAGCCCTGCCCTGTAACTCCCCCAGCCAGTCCCACCCTGCCCTGTGACCCCCCCAGCCAGCCCTGCCCAGTGCCCCCCCAGCCAGTCCCACCCTGCCCTGTGACCCCCCCAGCCAGCCCTGCCCAGTGCCCCCCCAGCCAGCCCGCCCTGCCCAGTGCCCCCCAGCCAGCCAGCCCTGTAACTCCCCCAGCCAGTCCCACCCTGCCCTGCAACCCCCCGAGACAGCCCTGTAACCCCCGAGCCGGCCCTGCCCTGTAACTCCCCCAGCCAGTCCCACCCTGCCCTGTGACCCCCCCCAGCCAGCCCGCCCCGCAACCCCCCGAGCCAGCCCTGCCCTGTGACCCCCCCAGCCAGTCCCACCCTGCCCCGCAACCCCCCGAGCCAGCCCTGCCCTGTAACTCCCCCAGCCAGTCCCACCCTGCCCTGTGACCCCCCCAGCCAGCCCTGCCCAGTGCCCCCCCAGCCAGCCCGCCCTGCCCAGTGCCCCCCAGCCAGCCAGCCCTGTAACTCCCCCAGCCAGTCCCACCCTGCCCTGTGACCCCCCGAGCCAGCCCTGCCCTGTAACTCCCCCAGCCAGTCCCACCCTGCCCTGCAACCCCCCGAGACAGCCCTGTAACCCCCCGAGCCAGCCCTGCCCTGTGACCCCCCAGCCAGTCCCACCCTGCCCCGCGACCCCCCGAGCTAGCCCTGCCCTGTAACTCCCCCAGCCAGTCCCACCCTGCCCTGCAACCCCCCGAGACAGCCCTGTAACCCCCCGAGACAGCCCTGCCCTGTGACCCCCCAGCCAGTCCCACCCTGCCCCGCAACCCCCCGAGCCAGCCCTGCCCTGTGACCCCCCCAGCCAGTCCCACCCTGCCCCGCAACCCCCCGAGCCAGCCCTGCAACTCCCCCAGCCAGTCCCACCCTGCCCTGTGACCCCCCCAGCCAGCCCGCCCCGCAACCCCCCGAGCCAGCCCTGCCCTGTAACTCCCCCAGCCAGTCCCACCCTGCCCTGTGACCCCCCCAGCCAGCCCGCCCCGCAACCCCCCGAGCCAGCCCTGCCCTGTGACCCCCCCAGCCAGTCCCACCCTGCCCCGCAACCCCCCGAGCCAGCCCTGTAACTCCACCAGCCAGTCCCACCCTGCCCAGTGCCCCCCCAGCCAGCCCGCCCTGCCCAGTGCCCCCCAGCCAGCCAGCCCGCCCTGTAACTCCCCCAGCCAGTCCCACCCTGCCCTGCAACCCCCCGAGACAGCCCTGCCCTGTGACCCCCCCAGCCAGTCCCACCCTGCCCCGCAACCCCCCGAGCCAGCCCTGTAACTCCCCCAGCCAGTCCCACCCTGCCCTGTAACCCCCCCAGGCAGCCCGCCCTGCCCAGTGCCCCCCCAGCCAGCCCTGCCCTGTGACCTCCCAGCCAGCCCTGCCCTGCCCTGCCCTGTGACCCCCCCAGCCCACCAGCCCTGCCCTGTGACCCCCCCAGCCAGCCCGCCAGCTCAGCACGCCTTGCTCAGCTGGGCCAGCATGTTCCTGTCCCAGCCCAGCCCCCGCTTCATGCCCTGCTCTGTGGCTGGGGAAGCAGGAGTCCTGTTGGCTGGAATGAGACATTCGATGCAGCCTCCAGCATCCTCAGGCAGAGTCACTTAGGGCTCTGCCAGGCGCCACCTCCAGGTCCCCCTCACAGTCCAGGGCCAAGCCTTTGCCCTCCTCCTCCTCCACGTGGGCCCACTGGGACAGCCGCAGCCACCGGGCCCATCCAGGCCTGCTCATCACCTTGCCCACCCGGTGGCCCTGCAGTAATGGAGGAAGGCAGGCTCGGGCTGCAGGGCAGGGCCCGGGAGAGCATGCTTAGGCTGGGATAGACTGTCACTGCTTTGCACAGTCCTGAACCATAGGGGCCCTCGCCAGGTTGTCTAGTCCAGCCCCCTGCACTGAGGCAGGACTCCTGGACCATCCCTGACGGGTTTGTCTGACCTGCTCTGAAACACCTCCAGGGCCAGAGATTCCACCACCTCCCTGGGCCGCTTGTTCCAGGCGTAACCACCCTGAGAGCGAGGAGGGAGTTTTTCCTAATCTCCAACCTAAACCGCCCCTGCTGCAGTTTCAGCCCATTGCTTCTTGTCCTGTCCTCCGAGGTTAAGGAGAACAAATTTTCTTCCTCCTCCTTTTACATACTTGAAAACTGGTATCAGGTCCCCGCTCAGTCTTCTCTTCTCCAGACTAAACAACGCCAATGTTTTCAATCTTCCGTCACAGCTCATGTTCTCTGGACCTTTAGTCATTTTGTTGCTCTTCTCTGGACTTTCTCCAGTTTGTCCCCATCTTTACTGAAATGTGGCGCCCAGAACTGGACACAATACTCCAGATGAGGCCTAATCAGTGCTGAGTAGAGCGGAAGAATTACTGCTTGTGTGTTGCTTACAACAGCTCTGCTAATACAGCCCAGAATGATGTTCACTTTTTTTTTTTGCAACTACATTACACTGTTGACTCATATTTAGTTTGTGATCTACTGTAACCCCAGATGCTTTTTGGCAGTACTGCTTCCTAGGCAGCCATTGTCCATTTTATATTTGTGCAGTTGATTGTTCCTGCGTAAGTGCAGTGCTTTGTCCTTATTGAATTTCATCCTGTTTATTTCAGACCATTTCTCCAGTTTGCCCAGATTATTTTGAATTGCAATCCTTTCCTCCAAAGCGTTTGCAACCCCTCCCAGCTTGGTATAGTCCACAAACTTTATAAATGTGCTCACCATGCCATTATCTAGATCTGCGCTTCTCAAACTTCATTGCACTGCGACCTCCTTCTGAAAACAAAAATTACTGCACAACCCCAGGAGGGGGGAACAAAGCCTGAGTCTGCCTGATTCCCACTGCCCCAGGTGGGGAGCTGGAGCCAAAGCAAAAGCCTAAGCCCCACTGCCCTGGGCAGGGTAGGGGTCAAAGCCGAAGCCCAAGGGCTTCAGCCATGGCCAGAGGGCCTGTAACCTGAGCCCCACTGCCCAGGGCTGAATCCCTCGGGCTTTGGCTTCAGCCCCAGCAGTGGGGGCTCAGGCTTTAGCCCCGAGCCCCAGCAAGTCTAAGCCAGCTCTGGTAACCCAAACCCACTTTGGGGTCCCGACCCACAGTTTGAGAACCGCTGATCTAAATAATTGATGAAGATATGGACCAGAACTGGGCCTAGGGCAGATCCCTGCAGGTGTTTACTCAATATGCCCTTTCAGCTTGATTGTGAACCATTAATGACTACCCCGAGTATGTTTTTCCGAACAGTGACGCACCCATCTTATAGTAGGTTTGCCTAGGCTACGTTTCCCTAGTTTGTTTATGAGAAGATCCTGTGAGACATTTGATGAATATGCATTACCTTATTTGCATACCAATTTCTCCTCTTTTTCTCTGGTTCCCCATGTCCCCTCTCCCTGCCCTCTACAATGGGCTCCCTGACCCCAGGTCACTGGAATGCTCTCCGCAGCTTAGCCAGGCTGCTGGTTCCACCCGCGGCTCCCAGAACCAGTCACGTGCACTTGGGCCTTTTCACACCCGTAGCACTAGTGCTTGTGGTCAGCTCCTCAGACCTGTCTGTGCCACTTCTCACACAAAGAACGGCTCCTTCCTCAGCGGGTGCTGCTCTGGAGTGTCCTCCTTGGAGCACGGCATCTCCCTTGTGATAAGTATGAATTTTCCCTGGGTGTGAGTGTGACGAAGTGGGGATTTTCCCTTGTTATGTTGTATGTGAGTCTTACTGTTGAGCCTATGTGACTTTTACATGAATACTGTGTGTGCCTCAGTTTCCCTGTGTGCTGCACCAATACCTCGGGGGTGGGAACAGGGGTGTGTGGCTTTGGCTGAGACCTCAGGGGCAGGTGAAGCTTCTCCAACTCCCTGCACCTATGCTGTGACTGGTCCCCCTCGTAACCTGAGACCCAGGAAGGGGATTTAACCAGGTGACGACCAAGTGACTCTTTGCCTGGGAAGGCGAGACAAAGACAAGGAGGAGGAGCAATGGGGGTGTCTGAGGTTTGGTTGCAGGAAGTCGGCAGTCTGCTTGGGGGGACTGGAAGAGGGGGAGGCCAGGGCTTCTGGGCCAGGACTCCCCAAGATGGATTTGGCTGAAAGTCACTGATTTTTGTGCTAATAAGTTCCGTTTTACACGGGCTGAGAGTCACGTCTAACTGCAGAGCTGGGGTGCAGGGCCCTCTAAACAGAAGGTTTATTAGTCGACAGGAACACAGCGTAGAACAGAACTGGTCTAGGGAGCAGGCCAGTCTCTGATCGCCCCCACCTTGGCCAGCTCTGACTTTAGGCAGCCGCTCCCCACCTTGCAGCCCAGGTACGACACCTCTGCCATCCCCACCTTGCACGTCCCAGTTTTAACTGTCAGCCCTGCATCCCGGAGGCGACCCAGCCCCCTCTTCACCTGGGACACGTGGTCCTCCCAGGTCTGGCTAATGACACAAATATCATCAATGGCCGCTAGGGTACAATTCTCCGTCCCCCTCCTGTAAGTGATCCACGTGGCACTGGCAGGTGACTGGCACCTCCTTGAGTCTGAAAGGTAGGACCAGGGATTTGTACAGCCCCAAAAGGGTGACAAAAGCAGGTTTAAACCTGACATCTGGATCCAAAGACACCTGCCAGTAGCCTTTGGTGAGATCGCTGGTCATGGGGTAACAAGTCCCCCTGCAACTTGTGTAGGATCTCATCAGGCCTAGGTATGGGCAGGAACCAGACATGATGATGGCATTGAGCTTCTGATAGGCCACATAGAAATGGATTGACCCGTCTTTCCTGGGGACCAGCACCATGGGGCTGGTGGGTGGCTGGATCGCCCCTAAAGCCAGCATGTCTCTGACCTGTCCCTCCAGGACCTGTGCTGTGTTTCCCGTTACTCTGAGTGGAGAACACCTGATGGGAGGCTGGCTTCTGGCTCCACCCAGTGGACAGCTCGGTTAGTGAGCTGAGGCTGGTTGGAAAACAGCCGTTGGTACAAAGAACAGGAGGACTCGGGGCACCTTAGAGACTAACCCATTTATTTGAGCATGAGCTTTCGTGAGCTGCAGCTCACTGCATCGGATGCATGCCG
The DNA here is from genome assembly GCF_965140295.1 of Lepidochelys olivacea. Classification (NCBI taxonomy): domain Eukaryota; kingdom Metazoa; phylum Chordata; order Testudines; family Cheloniidae; genus Lepidochelys; species Lepidochelys olivacea. Next base: position 149,378,869 of record NC_140414.1, read on the forward strand.
TGGAAACTGCAGCAGGCTTTATATATACACAGAGAATATGAAACAATACCTCCTCCCACCCCACTGTCCTGCTGGTAATAGCTTATCTAAAGTGACCACTCTCCTTACAATGTGTATGATAATCAAGGTGGGCCATTTCCAGCACAAATCCAGGGTTTAACTGTTGGTACGAATGCAGCATCTCTCTGATCCCTGCCTGCCGGGCAGGGGTTAGCTGGTCACAGGCCCTCTCAGAGGTCCAGAGAGGCCCGGGCCCCTTCCAGCTTTTGAGGCCCCTAGCTATAATAAAAACTAAAAATGACAACACATGAAAACAAAATAAGTGTGAGACATAATTTGAATATTTTTTTATTTAACAAATGCTTTTCTAGCCTTTTTCTGTGCAAATGCACTAATTATTGAGGAAAAATCTAATCGTGGTTTGTTTATATAATCAGCTGATCTGAGAGGATACGTTCATTACCGTCTAATCTTGTGCCATCAGAACCGATATATTTTTATTAATATTTATGAACATTTTTAACTCTTTAATATGATAAAATCTGTATCAGTTAACAAAAAAATTATGTCTTTTACCAAATCACATCTCTTCTTTGCTTAAATCTGCAGCTCTAAGCTGAGAGTGTGTGTCACATTGTTATGCTTATAAACAGCACACAGGATCTTTTTCAGGGGAAAAGACAATACACCACGTTTATTGAAAATACAAGTTAGCATATACATTCAATCACACACACACACAAAAAGAACAGGAGTACTTGTGGCACCTTAGAGACTAACAAATTTATTTGAGCATAAGCTTTGATGGGCTACAGCCCACTTCATCGGACGCATAGAATGGAACATATAGTAAGAAGATAGATTATATATATATATGTACAGAGAAGGTGGAAGTTGCCGTACAAACTGTAAGAGGCTAATGAATTAAGATGAGCTGTTATCAGCAGGAGAAAAAAACTTTTGTAGTGACAATCAAAATGGCTCATGTAGACAGTTGACAAGAAGGTGTGAGGATACGTAACTTGGGGAAATAGATTCAATAAGTGTAATGACCCAGCCACTCCCAGTCTCTATTCAAACCCAAGTTAATGGTATCTAGTTTGCATATTAATTCAAGCTCAACAGTTTCTCGCTGGAGTCTGTTTTTGAAGCTTTTCTGTTGCAAAATTGCCACCCTTAAGTCTTTTACTGAGTGGCCAGAGAGGTTGAAGTGTTTTTGAATGTTATGATTCCTGATGTCAGATTTGTGTCCATTTATTCTTTTGCGTAGAGACTGTCCGGTTTGGCCAATGTACATGGCAGAGGGGCATTGCTGGCACAGGATGGCATATATCACATTGGTAGATGTGTAGGTAACCAAGCCCCTGATGGGCATGGTTGATGTGATTAGGTCCTATGATGGTGTCTCTTGAATAAATATGTGGACACAGTTGGCATTGGGCTTTGTTTCAAGGATAGGTTCCTGGGTTAGTGTTTTTGTTGTGTGGTGTGTGGTTGCTGGAGAGTATTTGCTTCAGGTTGGGGGGGCTGTCTGTACGCGAGGACTGGTCTGTCTCCCAAGATCTGTGGGAGTGAGGGATCACACACACAGAGGTCCTGCAGATGGTCTTATAGTTACCAGTCTGTCGTAGCTCGAGTCAATCTAATGGCCAGTTAGACTGAGCACGGGTGAGAAGATGGGCTCCATCGGTCGCGATCCGATGCTCCGAGGCTTTGCAGGACTGAACCCAGAGTCTTATGGCAAAACGCCCCAGCTTTATATTTGTAAATTCCCACTTTAGTGTATGGATTTTGCAATGTCATTCTGTAATTGTTAGTCCTTAAGTGGTATTAATCTTGGGGTTTTCCACTGTTCTCTCTTATTTGTTGTCTCGCCTTCAGGGGTGTTTGCCTCACCTCTGAAGTTGTCAGTGCTGCTAACTTGTTTAGCATCAGCTACAGTGGAAGTTTTCTGATTATTTCCTGCTGTCTCTCTGAGTCTCTCACTTCTTCTTGACCATCTGGACATTTGTGATGGCTTTCACACTCATCCTTACCCATGCACACATCCTTTATTCACTCCAAACAATTTTACAGAGAATTTCAGACAGGATAACATTTTAGAAAGGGTTATATGGTTACTAAAGGGACTACAAAAGAACCCTACACAACTTCGTTTGCAATGCAGATAAGAAACAAGACCTTATAGTAAATACTATAATGAAAACTTCTCCTAAAACAAAAGGTGACCAGAATCAGCCATAAGGACTGCTTTGGTCTGTTCCTGCCTTAACATCAGTTCAGACACAGGCCGCCTGTTTGATACGTTTCTACCAACGGCCCATTAGGCCGTTCCTTTCTACTGTTCAAAAAGGGTGGCTGGCAGGATATGGTCAAACCCTACATCAATACATTTAATACATGCTACATTATTATATCCTTCATTCTAAATTATACAAAATACAAACATAAAATCCTTCTACTACAACATTTTGGCCCGATAGGGATGCGCATAAAAACAAGTTGCAAAACTTATCAAATGCCAAAAAATTAACAAGTGTCTAAATCTGAGGCCCTCTTTGAGCTTGAGGCCAAGGCCAAATGGCCCTCCTCCCACTTGGCCTTGGCCGGACAGAGAGGGGAATTGATTCCAGCAAGAGCCAGGCTCCTGTCTCAGGGAAGAGACCCACCAGGGTCTCTTCCCCCTTCTCCCCCTGGCCACACACGGCCAGGACCAGCCTCTCCCTGTCTCAGTACGGCTCCATCACGTTGACCTGGTCCCCCTGGTGGCTGTGAGCCCGGTTGGGCAGTTCCACCACATTGTTCTCATTCAGCTGCTGGATGACCTTGAAGGGCCCGTCCCAGGCAGCTTGCAGCTTATTCTTCCTCACCTGGTCCCTGGTGCCATAGGCTGAGCGGTTGTACCAGACCTTCTGCCTCCCTTGGGCCCTGGCTAGGTTCTCCCTGGCCGGACCCAGGAGCTCAGCGAGCTGTTCCCGGAAAGTCAGTCCATGCTCCAGCACTGATTCTCCATCGGGGGAGGCCGTCCCCTCCCATCCATCCCCCACCAAGTCCAGGGCCACCTTCTGAAAAGGCTCCTCTATGGCAGGCAGGTGCCCCAAGGCTGCTTTACCCTTGTCCCAGGCCTTTTGCACTCTGGACAAGGCAGCCCTGGTTGGCAGCTGTCCTGCCCTGGCTGTGGTTCTCCACACTCAGCTGGGGTCTCCGATCCCCCTGGGCTCAGCTTTGCCCCGATGTCCCAGTGAGGGCAGACAAGGAGCCCGCTGCTTTGCTCACAGCATCAGAGCCAGCGTGAACCCCCTCCCTCATGTGCAGGGGGGCAGGGAGCAACTCTCTGTCCCACTCAGCCCCAGGGGGCTGGTTACAGGCAGGCAGGTAGCCTGAGCCTAGCAGCTCCTCCCCGCTGCCAGCCAGGTCATCTGCATTTTCACTGACCATTTCCCTCTCCGCCGATTGGGTCCCTGGATTCAAATTCAAACCCTTGGCCATTACAGGAGCAGGGCCTGGATCCTGTCCCAAAGAGACACAGTCACCCCACAACAGGGTCTCACAGCCGATATCCTGGAGAACCCCAACTACCAGCCAGCCCCACCCCTCCTGGGTCTGCACAGGGATCTGGGCCATAGGCAGGGCAAGAGGCTTCATCCCTGGGACCGTCACCAGGTCACACAGCCCCTCAGCATCTGGTGAGGCTGCACCACCTGGGAACTGACAACAGTTCTCTCTGTTGCCAGGGTCTTGCCATCCCAGGAATGTCTCCCCATTGACCATCACCTCCTGCTCCCACTGGGGGTCCGCGGGGCCTGAGCCCAGGAGAGTCCATGCCAACACATATGCTGCGGCCGGGAGTGAGAGCCAGTCTGCCCCCCCCAACCCCCTGATCTGGCTAAACAGCTCTATGTCCTTGGGACCCAGAAGGGGGGCTAGACACGGAGCCTTTCCGCAGGGCCAGCCTGGTTCCAATTGCCAGCCTTCCCAAAGGCCATGAGACAGGCCTCTATATCTCCCGCTCCTGAACCCGGGGCAGCAATTTAGTGTTGAGGTTCCCTGCAGGATTGGCACCCCGGGGTCCATCCCCACTCACCCCTGGGCGGATCCTTCTGCCTCTCAGCTCAGCCATCGCCAGTTCCTGCTGCTGCTATCTCTCCTGCTGTTCTGCCTCATGCCTTCCCTGTCTCTCATGGTCCTCCGACCCCTTCGATCTCAGCTCCAATTCCATCTGTATCAGATCCACCGAAGGGGACACGGGTCTCTGGGATACCTGGCTGCTCCTAGCCTCTCTTCTGGCCCCAGCTGGGTCAGGTATCGATGGGAGCCCTAGGGCTGCCTGGCTGCTCCCAGCCTCTCTCGCCCCCAGCTGGGTCAGAAACCAGCTCCTTAGAGCGATCCTCCTCTTCCAACTGAGCAATCAGCTGTGCCTTAGGGAGCTTTCCAATGCCCAGCCCTCTCTCTGCACAGCTCTACAATGTCCTTCTTAAGGGGATGGTGATAGGCCATCTCCACGCTGTTCCCAAGTGATCACGGCCTCACAGACCTGTGCTCTCTCAGCTCCCCACGATCCCTGGGAGGAACCGCTTCCTTCCCGGGGGTCCACTCTCTCTGGGGTTAAGCCGTAGACTCCTCCGCCTCCTGGAACCCCACCTCTCGGAGACTTCAGCACGCCTGCTAATCCCCCTTCGTTCTACTGCTCCCCAGTCATTTACTGCAGGATGCTCAGTCCATGGGGTGCTGTTTATCCCACTGCTACCATCAGTTGTCACGGAGTCACTGGGGCGATGCTCTGGAACTGCTCCATACGAAGCCAGCCAGGACTCCGGGGGAGCTTCCTCCCTCTGAGCAGACTGTCTCCAGGGCAAGAAGATTACACAGCTTTGACCTTCCTGGGTCTGACCTGGGAGCATTCAGCATCTCCTTCCACACCGTGCACTTCCGCAGCAAGTCCTCCCAGGAGGGGCTCCTGGGGAAGCCAGGGGGCCATGTACCCCAACTCCGCAGTCAGACGTGACTCTCAGCCAGCCAGTAAAACAGAGGTTTATTAGTCAATAGGAACACAGCATAGAATAGAACTTCTTAGCACAGAAATCAGTGACTTTCAGCCAAGTCCATCTTGGGGAGTCCTGGGCCAGACGCCCTGGACTCCCCCTCTTCCAGTCTCCCCAAGCAGACTGCCAGCTTCCAGCGATCCAACCTAAAACATCCCCTGTGACGTTATTGACTTGAACTGGGATCATATATAACATTGTTGCAACCAAGGTCCTGTAATGGCACCAAATCTTGTATAAAGGGGGTCAAATAAGGTGTCTCAGACAAGGTTATGGTTTGCTGGTTAGGATTATGCTGTCTATCTGTGGGTATCATTTTTGTAGTTAAAGTTATGAATATTGGCTCTATACTGTCTGTAGTTCAAACTTGTGCTGTGCTTCTGGGGGACACCCCAGACAAGTTGGTGTTAGCTCTGCCTAGCCTCCTGGGTGGCCCATGAAGGACCATCAGCGACACAACTGACCCATTGAGAGAAGGCAGACACGCCTGGGGACTCAGCCAGATGTGCAGGGACCTGCCTACGGACAGAACTCTGAGGTGTTTCCAGGCCATGGGATGGGCAGCTTGTCTTTGGGACAAAGAAAGAGACCACATGGCAAGAGACTATAAAAAGCTGCGGCAGCTCCTCCATCTGGTCTTCAGTCCTGCTTCCTACCTCTGGAGGGACTTGGCTACACGGAAGCTTTGACCCAAGGACTGAAGGACCCCTCCCAGCTGGGGATGTTCTCCAGAGACGGGATTTGAACCTGCCATTTATTCCATCACTGCTACAAGCCTGACCCAAGAACCTGGCCATCACTGTGTGTCATTGATTCCATTTAACCCATTCTAGCTCTCATCTCTATCTTTTTCCTTTTATGTATAAACCTTTAGATTTTAGATTCCAAAGGATTGGCAACAGCGTGATTTGTGGGTAAGATCTGACTTGTATATTGACCTGGGTCTGGGGCTTGGTCCTTTGGGATTGAGAGAACCTTTTTTCTTTTACTGGGGTATTTGGTTTTCATAACCATTTGTCCCCACAATGAGTGGCACTGGTGGGGATATTGGGAAACTGGGGTGTCTAAGAGAATTGCTTGTGTGACCTGTGGTTAGCCAGTGGGGTAAAACCAAAGTCTTCTCTGTTTGGCTGGTTTGGTTTTCCTTGGTGTCCACAGAAACCCCAGCCTTGGGCTGTAACTGCCCTGCTTTAAGCAGTTTGTCCTGAATTGGCACTCTCAGTTGGGTCCCGCCAGAGCCAGCATCGTTACACCCCCGTTGCTCCTCCTCCTTGTCTTTGTCTCGCTTCCTGGGCAAGGAATTACCTGGACGTCACCTGGCTGCATCCCCCTCCTGGGTCTCAGGTTGCGAAGGGCACCATACATGCAGGCAGCTGGAGCAGCGTCACCTGCCCCTGAGGTCTCAGCCAAAGTCACACACCCCTATTCCCACCACCGAGGTATTGGTGCAGCACAGAGGGAAACTGAGGCACACACAGTATTTATGTAAAACTCACATAGGCTCAACAGTAAGACCCACATACAACATAACATGGGAAAATCCCCACCTCATCTCAGTGAGCTCACTGTAAGACATGAGTGCCAGTTCACAAGGGGTCCCACCAATCTGAAGCAGGAAACGTCGATGGGGAAAGGTGCAAAAGGGAGAGACTGAATTAGTTCAAACAAACAGGCCTCCTGATGGAACGGACAAGCTGTGTCAAGATCATGGCTGGTGAACAAAAAGGGTGAGACTGGAAATCAGTGGACCACAATTGGTTTGTTGGAGATTAGGTCTAATTTGTGGACGAAATAACAAGGAGATGAGTTATTTAACATTTGTATCAATGACTGGAAGAGAACATAAAATCCTCACTGATAACTTCTGCAGAGGAAACAAAAATTGGGGGGTAGTAACTAATGAAGAGGACAGGTCCCTGCAACACAATGATCTGGCTCACTTGGTAATCTGGGCACAAGCAAAAACTATGCATTTTAATACAGTTAAATGTACATGTATAAAACTAGGAACAGAGACTGCAGGCCAGGTGTACAGGCTGGGGGCTCTATCCTGGCAAGCAGCGACTCTGACAAAGATTGGAAGATTGTGGTGGCCAATCAGCTGACCATGAGCTCCCAGTGCGACACTGTGGCCAAAGAACTAATGCGACCCTGGGCAGCATGAACAGGAACCCTGAGGAGCAGACTGACTGCGAAGAGCTACAAAGGGACCTCACCAACCTGAGTCGCTAGGCAACAAAATGGCAGATGAAATTTAATGTTGATAAATACAAAGTAAGGCACACTGGAAAACATCATCCTAACTACACATATACAATGAGGGGGTCTAAATTAGCTGTTACCACTCAAGAAAGATCTAGGAGTCACTGTGGATAGTTCTCTGAAATCATCCACGCAATGTGCAGCGGCCGTCACAAAAGCGAACAGAATGTTGGGAATCATCAAGAAAGGGATCGATAATAAGACAGAAAATATCATCTTGCCTCTCTATAAATCCATGCTATGCCCACACCTTGAATACTGCCTGCAGATGTGGTTGCCCCATCTCAAAAAGGATATGTTGGAATTGGAAAAGGTTCAAAAAAGGGCAACAAAAATGATTAGGGGTATGGAACAGCTTCCATATGAGGAGAGATTAATCAGACTGGGACTTTTCAGCTTGGAAAAGAGGCGACTAAGGGGGGATGTGATAGAGGTCTATAAACTCATGACTGGTGTGGAGAAAGTAAATAAGGACGAGTTATTTACTCCTTCTCATAACACAAGAACAAGGGGCCACCAAATGAAATGAATATGCAGCAGGTTTAAAACAAACACAAGAAAGTATTTTTTCACACAACGCACTGTCAGCCTCTGCAACTCCTTGCCAGAGGATGTTGTGAAGGTCAAGACTATAACAGGGTTCAAAAGGGAGCTAGATAGGTCCATCAATGGCTATTAGTCAGGATGGGCAGGAATGGTGTCCCTAGCCTCTGTTTGCCAGAAGCTGGGAATGGGCGACAGGGGATGGATCACTTTATGATTCCTTGTTCTGTTCATTCCCTCTGGGGCACCTGGTACTGGCCACTGTCAGAGGACAGGATACTGGACTTGATGGACCTTTGGTCTGACCCAGTAAGGCCGTTCTTATGTTCTCATGAGCAGTGGAGAGGTGATTTTCCCTCTGTATTTGCCACTGGTGCGACCGCTGCTGGGATGCAGTGCCCAGGTCTGGTGCCCACAATTCAAGAAGGCTGTTGATAAGTTGGAAAGGGGTCAGAGAAAAGCCAGGAGGATGATTAAAGAAAACCTGCCTTATAGTGAGAGACTCAAGGAGCTCAATCTATGTAGCTGAACAAAGAGCTGGTTAAGGGGTGACTTGATCCCCGTTGCGAGGTTGCACTCCATATGTTCATGGAAATATGCTTATGAGTGTAAATATGACAGAACCTAGATATGCCATGTGACATATCTTTGCAAAGGTTATGATCTACTGAATATATTCATCCTATTTGTAGGCATGTATCATTTTTATATCAGAAGCTATGAGCGTTGGCTCTATGCTTGTATTTGAACTGTTTGCTATAGGAAACACATAAGGGAGGTTTGGCCAACATATTGTGAAGGGATGATTCAAGTAATTGGGAGTACTTAACTATAATGGACTTTGGGAGATGCCAATCCACATCTGAGCTTTCCTGGGAATGTTCAAACTAACATGTAAACAATGGTGTCGGCCTGCAAAAAAGCTGAATCATTCATGGACATGTGACTTGCCCAGGTGGCTACAAACTCCATCTTGTCGCTGTGATTTTGCCCTGAAGGACAAAGGGGTTTCCGCCCACAAGAGAGAGAATATAAAAGGCCCTGGAAGCCTCTCCAATTTGTCTTCAGCTGGCTCAAGAGACGGCCTCTCCACCCCAAAAAGATGCCTGAAAGAAACTGGAACAAAGGACTGTAACTATGAGGGTGTGAGTGATTGCTGGACCCAGGCCATAAACTATAACATTGGTCTGAAAAGGATTGTACCTGAGATAACATCTAGGGTGAGAAATTAGTATTTGTAACTAGATCCTTAGTGTATTACGTTACCCTTGCGTGTTTTGTTTTATTTCGCTTGGTAACTTACTTTGTTCTGCCTGTTATTACTTGAAGCCACTTAACTCCTACTTTTTACACTTAATAAAATCACTTTTGTTTATTAATGAACCCAGAGTAAGTGATTAATACCTGGGGGAGCAAACAGCTGTGCATATTTCTCTATCAGTGTTATAGAGGGTGAACAATTTATGAGTTTATCCTGTATAAGCTTTATACAAAGTAAAATGGATTTATTCCGGGTTTAGGGTCCCAGAAAGACTGAACACTGGGTGCTGGGAAAGTCCCTGTTAACTGAGAAGCCCCCGGACCAAGTGAAGCTCAGTTTCTGTGAACTGCAGGGGGAGTGGCCCAACTTCTTGGTCTGTGCTGGAACTGACTGGTGTGTCTAGCTCAGCAAGACGGGAGTGGAGGGAAGCTTTTCTTGCAGGGGGGTTTGTTCTCAGTGGTCTCCTGGCACATCTAGTGACAGTCTTGAGGGAGTTTCTGTGACCCGTCACACCCGTCTATAGGTACCTACGTGGGGAACAAATATTTAATAATGGGCTCTTCAATCCAGGTGAGAAAGGTCTAACCTGATCCAAGGGCTGGAAGATGAAGCTAGACAAATTCAGACTGGAAATAAGGTGTATGTTTTTGACAGGGAGGGGAATTAACGACTGGAATCATTTACCAAGGGTCATGGTAGATTCTCCATCACTGGCAATTTTTCATCCCAGCCTGGCTGTTTGTCTCACAGCTCTGCTCTAGGTGTTATTGTGGGGCTGGTCCCTGGCCTGTGATATGCAGGGGGTCAGACTAGATGATCACAGCAGTCCCTGCTGGCCTCGGAATCGCTTAATTGATTCCACCCTCCACTTCCCTTTTCAGGTTCCAAAGAAGGAGACGGGGGGGGGAGGGGGAAGCTGGCGACTGCGACGCCGGCTGACAGACAGATGAGAGAAGGGGAAGGAGCGAGCTTCACTGTTGTGGCTGCCACCCCACCATCTCCTAGAACCCTGGACCATCTTTGTCCTAAGCTAGAGAACTGTCCTGACCATACAGGGCCAGAGAGAGGGACCCAGATGACATCACCAGCTCTGGCTAACTCCTGAACACCATCTGGGATGGGAGACTTTGTGACTCCCACCCCCAGTGTGTTCTTTTCCTTCCCCACCTTATTTCCTCTCTCTCTTCCTTCTGTCTAATCAGATCCTGGCTTAGCCAGCAAAGACTGCACATTGTGTAACATGCCTGTTAGCATGTGACCAGACATGCAGCTCAAGGCGATGCCCTAGAGAGTTTGCCAGGACCCAGAGTGGCAGATCAGCCCGTGTACTTGTGCAATCCAGATCAGTGAGGGGCTGTGTCACTCCTGCCCTGCAACCTGGGGTGCCTCACAATGCTGTGGTGTTGTAGCTCCCAGCCTGGGCCATCCACAGACAGCCCGCAGCATGCAGGTCCCACCCTGAGCATCTGGGTATAGCCACAGCCCTGGTCCAGTGGCTCTGACTCCAGCAGCCCTTCAGCAACACACCAACCACCCTCTGGCTTCTAGCAGCCTTGGTTACTGCCTGCAGGGTGACCCCAACACACTCCCAGTCCCGGAATTTCCCAACAAGCTGTGTTCTTCACCGTCCAGCCCTCTCTGGGGCAGCTCAGACAGTATAGAGCTGTTGCCCCTGTAAGGGGTCAGTATCCAACAGTTCGCTGCTTTAACTGGAGTTACCCAAACAGCTCACTTCAAACACAACACTGGGTTAGTTTAGATTAAAAACAAAACAAGGTTAATTAACTCCAAAGAGGTAGGTTTTAAGTGAGTACAAGTGTAAGGCATTAAAGTCAGAAATAGGTAAAAGAGAAACAAAGATAAAAATCTTCCTAGTAGATAAAACTTAACAAGCTGGACTTGGTTCAAGGTAAAATCCTCACCACATGTTCCCAGCCACAGAGTGACCAAATTCTCAGGTCAGGATCCCCCCAAAGCCAAAGGACTGGTTCCTTTGTCTTCTTAGATGATGTATATACTGGGATGTTTTTGCCCCACACGTTTATAGTTCAGTCTCCCTTTGAAATGCATTTTCCTGAGGGTCACCCCTAGATAACGTTCCTTCCTGCTTGAGGACAGAGACATGGAGTCTCGCCATGAAAGAGGTTCCATGTTGTTGCTAAAATGCAGATTGATCTGTTCCTGCCCCCTTCCTTGCCGAAGAATGGCCACTTGACCCGTGATTGCCCATTAGCTTTGATGATACCTGGCTAGGGGCGTCAACTTGTCTATCTTTGAGGAGCAGGTCTACCCCTCTCTGGACTTGTTGGTTACCACATTTCAGTTATGATTTCAGCTTGGGTTGAGAACTTTACATACAATGCTGCTAGACACATTTTCCCCATGACATTACTGACCACTGAGTTACTAGTTTTCAAATGATACCTCACACGGCACATTTTGTACAAAGATTATTACAGCGGTGTGTAGAGTGTGAATACAGGGTGCAGCGGTCACAGAGCTGGGCCTGCCTTGTTCCAGCAGTGAGGGTGCAAGCAAGAATCGATGCCAAAGACAGACGTCAGTATTTTCACTCTTAGCTGTTCTTGTCTCCCTGTGCTGCATGTGTTTGTCTTGTTTTGTCTTCTAGGAAACGGGATCGGACTGCAGCCTCAACATCCACTGCTCCCTGCCAGCTCAACCAACCTTGGCTCTGTTCCCACAAAAGACAGCTGGGACCATCCTGACTACCCCTAACAGACTGTCAGACAAGGGGTAGTCAAGATGGCCCCAGATAAAGGGATGGGAACAAGGCTGTAGTTAATGTCACCCTTCTGCCAGGTGGAGTCTGCAGTTACAAGGGCTGGGTTCAATATCTAGGAGTTCTCTTTTAATAATACAACACAGAACCAGCTCGAGCCTCTGTAACACCGACAGGCCCTGGTCATCAGCAGGAAGGATCAAACATGGGACCTCTGGAGCTTAGTGCATAAGCCTCTACTGCATGAGCTCAACGCCAACTGCCTGTTAGCTAAGGCTGTAGAGCAGACTCATTTAACTCTCTCTCTCCCTAATGGTCTCGGTGCCACTAGATGGGCCAGAACCCCACACCCAGGAGGTGTGTGGGTTACACCCCCACCCAACGACCTGGGACAATTACACACCATCCCTGGGTGCCTTTAAGAGGCAATACGTCCCCTCTCGCAAGCAGAGAGTGTGTGTAGAAAAGAAACTTTTAATAAAAAGTGGAAAGTAACCCAGCCTTAATTAGGGAAAACGCTGCAAGCAGGATTCAGAAGCATGTGACCATGAACAAAAGGCCCACCCCGGAGCACGTCGGGCAATGTCCCTTGACTCAGGTTCTCGGCTTGCGGTGAGAAAGTCCAACAAACAGAAGTTCCTGCAATTTGCCGCTCCACTCTTCCTCCACTGCACCCCACTCTCAATTACTGTCCTTGGGTAGTGACGACCCAGAGTTCAGAGGTGCATTCATGTGACTTCACCTCCCACCTTGGGGGAGGCACCTTGGCTCACTCTGCTGCCACTCACTCCACCTCTGGAGTCTCTGGAGGTCCCAGCACTTAACAGAGCTCTTAGCAATCTCAGCTGTCAGTTCAGGAGCCTCCCTGCTAGTGCCACTGGGCAGGCCCCGCCTCCAGTGGTGTTAGATGCTGCTTGTAATTACTGGAACTGGGAGCACTGGCTGCTGGGAGTCTGAAAGGACAGGAAACAGGAAGGAGGGGGAGGAGTTGAGAGGCTGGGAGAGAGCTACTGAGGGTGCAGCAGCAGCTTGGTAAAGAGGTTTCCACTTTAAAAATAAAGCCCTGTTGAAGTTTGTTAGTACCTTGCTTGGTTGCTACAACATTTTGGCGACGAGGATGGATCTTCTGGCTCTGAACCCACCTGCACCCTTTCTGCAAAGCCCAGGTGAGCCTCCAATTGCTTTTACTGCCTGGATCCATATGTTTGAGACTTATTTGCTTGCAATCAGTGCTACAGAGATTTGTGAAGTAAGAAAGCGTGCTCTGCTAATCCACTGCCTTGGAGCAGAAGGGTAGCATATATTTTACACTTTTCCCCTTGCAGATGCTAAATATGAGACTACATTAAAGAACGTTTTTGTGCCAAAAGTGCTAATTGCTACAGATTTTGCCAGCATGTGCAGAAACCAGGGGAGACTATAATGCAGTATATTGCTTCCCTGAGGAGTCTGATTGTAACTTGTGACTTTGGGAATATGGCAGATGAGATGATTAGAGACCAGCTCATTGAGAAAACAACCATGCTTCATGTAAGAGAACGCTTACTTCTAGAACCACAACTTACACTAGAGAAAGCAATAACCATTGCTACTCAGATTGAGTCAGCTATAGCTGAAGCCAAAATAATGAGCATGGATACAGAAGGCACAGTCCAGGCTGTAAAAAGAAATGGAGTACTTTTGGCACCTTAGAGACTAACAAATTTATTTGAGCATAAGCTTTTGTTAGTCTCTAAGGTGCCACAAGTACTCCTTTCCTTTTTGCAGATACAGACTAACATGGCTGCTACTCTGAGTCCCGGCTGTGACTCCTTCGCAGAAAAGTTCACTATCACTGCAGACAAACAATTACAAGAGGAAAACTAATGAAAAACCACCAGATCAGCAAATTCAAAATACAGTAAAAGCTTGCTTTCACTTTGGATCCCCACAACACCTTGCAAGCTGCACAGGATGTCCGGCAAAAGTAGCTCAGTGCAATCATTGCAAAAAGATTGGGCATTTTGCTAAAGTATGTTGCAGCAGCCAGTTCAATCAACAGGTGCATGCAGTTACAATACCAGATGTTACTGTGCTGAGCGTGGACAAAATCACGACTGCACATATTCCAGAACAAATAAAGTGCACTGTAAACGTTTCCGTCATACCCTCAGGCAAATCACACTCTTTTCAGCTAATGGACACTGGCTCAGCAGTATCTATATACTACCGGATTCCATCGATTTGCATTACTTTAAAGATATGCCTCTTACTCAACCCAAACGTCACTTGGTGTGCTGTTTGAAAAACCATATTCCAGTACATGGCTGCCTGCCAGCAATAGTTACTTTTGGTGATTGCTGTGTAACTGCAGAGTTCTACATTGTCCACAAAGGCACTCCTAACCTTGGCAGAGATTTCTTGGCTGCTTTAAATCTCAGGGTAGCTAAAGAACGAATTGATCTTCTTCAGCAAAGCACTCTTGCGGTACACACACCAGTTTCAGCTGGGACCCAACACCAGGTTGAGGAGAAATTCAGCTGTGCTTATGGGTTTCTGCGTAAAGTTAAAATGTGGAATAATGTGATGCCTGTACGACAGAAGTTATGGCGCTTACCATTTTCAGTCAGGGAAGCTGTTTCAGAGGAACTTAGAAAACTTGTTCAAAAGGACATTATGGAAGAGATTGACTCCTCGGAATGGGTTTCACATATAGTAGTGACGCAGAAGAAGGGTGGAGGCATTCGCCTTTGTGTGGACTTAAGGGAGCCAAATAAAGCTATTGTGATTGACAGCCATCCTCTTCCTCACACAGAAGAAGTATTTGCAGAACTCCCCGGAGCAAAGATGTTTTCTATTCTTGATTTGCAGAGCGCATACCACCAGGTTGTGTTGCATGAAGATAGCAGAGACCTCACAGCATTTATTACACATGAGGGACTATTTCGTTTTAACGTGTTCCATACGGGCTCTCATCTGCCCCAAGTGCCTTTCAAAAAATGATGTCATTGTGTAGCGGGGTTGTTACCCGCTCCTGCCCTGTGGGGCTTAAAAGACAGCCCTGGGAGAGAGCCAGGGCTGAGGGCAAGAAAAGCTAGGCTAATTGGGGAAATGGCTGCAGCTGGGCCATGCCCCAATCAGGCCACAGCTGGGCCTATAAAGGGGCTGATAGGCTGAAGCTTAGCTAGAGTCTCTCTCCATGTTCAGAGAGGGAAGGGCCTGGCTGCAGGGACCTGAGGGAATACCTAGATTGGAGCAGGGCTGAGGGGGAAAGGCCTTGGGAGCAGGGGAGTTCCAGCCAGGAAACCCCCAGGCTGTGAGGACTAGATTAAGACCTATTAGGTACTGGGGTTGCCCACAGGTAGACAGTGGCAGCAGGTCCAAACCCCCTCGCCTTTGATGAGTGGCTGACACACTGCAGTCTGCCCCCGGGGAGCAGGTCTAAGTGGTGACTGGCAGTAGCCAAGACTGAGGCGAGGTGGGGGTAGTGGGTGAGGGTTCCCCTGGGTAGGGAGATCCCGAGACTGAGGGGTTGCTGCTAGAGGGGCAGCACTCCAGACAAAAGGGCACCGGGTCCGGGAGGGACACGGGGGCCAGTGATAGGCGGATCACCAGACAGCAGAGGGCGCTCTAGAGGCTGATGAGCTAATTCCCAAGGACAACCAGCAGAAGGCGCCACCGGGTGAGGTCCAGCTCTATTACACATTGATTCTGAAGAATCAACATGGAGTTCAGTGCTATCTGGATGATATTATTGTGTTTGGAAATACTTCAGAGGAGCATGACAATAGAATCATAGAATATCAGGGTTGGAAGGGACCCCTGAAGGTCATCTAGTCCAACCCCCTGCTCGAAGCAGGACCAATTCCCAGTTAAATCATCCCAGCCAGGGCTTTGTCAAGCCTGACCTTAAAAACCTCTAAGGAAGGAGATTCTACCACCTCCCTAGGTAACGCATTCCAGTGTTTCACCACCCTCTTAGTGAAAAAGTTTTTCCTAATATCCAATCTAAACCTCCCCCACTGCAACTTGAGACCATTACTCCTCGTTCTGTCATCTGCTACCATTGAGAACAGTCTAGAGCCATCCTCTTTGGAACCCCCTTTCAGGTAGTTGAAAGCAGCTATCAAATAACCTGCAGTCTGTACTAAACTGCATCAGCAAAGCAGGCCTCACGCTCAATAGGTCCAAATGCAAGTTTAGACAAACTGAACTCTCCTTTCTGGGGCATACAGTTTCACAGGCTGGACTAAAACCTGATCCAGATCATATCCTGGCAATTTCAAATACTCCTCCTCCAACAGATTTGCAAACCTTATGTTCCTTCTTGGGTCTTACCTCCTGGTATGCAAAATTCATTCCCAATTATGCTTCTGTCATTGAACCGTTACGAGAATTACTACGGAGAAGTTCAACCTTAGCGTGGACAATGGAGGCACAAGCTAGTTTCGAAACGGTGAAAGACTTGATTGTACCTAGTCCAGTACTTACGCTATTCAGTCCAGCATTGCCCACAATTGTAACTACTGATGCTTCTGATTACGGACTTGGGGCTGTCCTCACACAACTGCATGAGGAGAACACAGAGAGGACTGTTGCATTTGCTTCAAGGACACTAAGTAATGCTGAGAGGAAATATTCTACAGTTGAAAAAGAAGCACTTGCTTGTATCTGGGCTACTGAAAAATGGAGAACTTACCCGTGGGGCCGCACGTGCAAGTTGCGCACAGACCACAGCCCTTTGACGACATCGCTCACCATGAAAGGACTGGGAAGAGCAGGATATCGTATTGCTCGATGGTCTGCAAGACTACTCTCCTTCAATTATGAACTGGAATATAAGCCTAGAAACCAAAACGTGGTCGCCGATGGCCTTTCTCGCCTGCCTTTGCCTTCACCAGATGGTCCACCGGAGGATGAGGATGTCGTGGTTGCGCTTATTACAAGCGCTCTCACTGCAGTTACAAGAGAACAATTTCAAGCTGCTTGTTCAGCGTGTCCAATTCAACAAAAACTATGGGAATTTCTGACAAAGAGATGGCCCAGTCACCCTAAAAACCTTGACCCAGTTTTGCTGCCTTATTTTAGAGTTCGGGATGAACTTTCTTTGCTTGATGGCTGTGTGCTACGAGGTACGCACTGGCTACTTGTGCCAGAAGAATTACAGTCAAAACTCATACACCTGGCACACGATACTCATCAAGGAATTGTCCGAACCAAACAACGACTAGGGGATCTGTATTGGTGGCCAGGGATGGACTCTCAAACTGAAGCACTCATAAAATCCCATGTCACTTGCCAAATGCATGATAAGAGAGCAATGACATGTACCCCTCCATTACAGCCTGTTCCTCTTCCTGAATCTGCATGGGGAAAAAGTGGCAATTGATGTTGTAGGACCCTTTGATACTGCTCCAATTGACTGCCCTTATGCCATCACTTTAATAGACTATTTCAGTAAATGGCCTGAGGTAGCGTTTACATTGCAAATCTCTTCTGCTACAGTAATTAAGTTCCTCTCTTCAGTTTTTAGCAGGGAAGGTAACCCCAAAGAACTGGTTTCAGATAATGGTAGTCAATTTACTTCCCTGGAGTTTGAAACTTTTCTAGCAGAGAGGAACATTTTTACACAGAAGGTCATCCCTATACTACCCTCAAGCCAATGGGGAAATCGAACAGTTTAACAGAAGTTTGAAAGAGAGTTTGTAAACGGCTAAACTGGAAGGGTGATTGCGGATACCCTTCACTACTGATTTCTTGCAAGCATACCGGGCTACACGACATGCCACAATGCAAAGATCACCTGCAGAGTTACTGCATGGGAAACAGATGAACACTAAACTGAACATTGCTGGATTGTTAAAGGCCTGACCTGATGCCTCAACCAAGGATGATGTGAAAAAAACATTTGAACAGAACCAAACGAAGTCTAAGTCTTTCGCAGACAAGCGGTGGGGTGCTAAGGAACCAAAGTTTGAGTGCGGTTCCTTCGTTAGAATAGGAAAACCTGGAATTTTATGCAAAGGGGACCCTAAATTCACAGCTCCTCTTAAAATCATACAGAAGAAGTGACCTTTCACCTATCGACTTTCTGATGGGTGGGTATGGAATGCTTCTTCTCTGGCACCTGCCTATGCACCAAGAGGAGATTATGTCAACGCCCAGTCTGCATTGGGTGACTTCACCATAGTACCAACACGAGAAGACATTGACCTGGAACCAGGGCTTGAGGGACGGCCTGTCAGACCCAGACGACCACCTGTCTGGACTAGAGACTGTGTTATGTAGCATCTGCAGTGTTTTCAGTGTCATATTTCTGCCAACAGTATAGTGTCTTATTTCCTATTTGTTCCTGTGGCTAGAACACCAATGTTTATTTTAATTGGGAGAGTTTCTTAAGAGAGGAGGGAATGTGGTGTTTAGATGCTGCTTGTAATTATTAGAACTGCGAGCACTGGCTGCTGGGAGTCTGAAAGGACAGGAAATAGGAAGGGGGGGGAGTTGAGGAGGGGAGTGAGAGCTATCAAGGGTGCAGCAGCAGCTTGGCAAAGAGGTTTCCACTTTAAAAATAAAGCCCTGTTGAAGTTTGTTAGTACCTTGCTTGGTTGCTACAGCACCACCAGAGACACTATCTCTTCACAGTCCTCATGCTTCGGCCTTGTTATCACTGATTTCATCTCTTGTGAGCCACAACACGAGACTTTCAACTGAGGCTTAAGCTCTGTCTGCACTAGCGAGTTGACAGCAGCACCGCTGTAAGGTCTCCCATGCAGCTGCTCTACGTTGGCGGGAGAGCGCTCTCCTGTCAGCATCCTTAAACCACCCCCAACGAGCATCTCCTGCTCACATCGTGCTGTCCACACCAGTGCTTCTGTCGGTGAAACGTAGGTCACTGAAGGGTGTGGTTTTTCACACCCCGAGCAATATAAGGTATACTAACAAAGTGCTAGTGTAGATATAACCTTAGTCAGCTCTGTGATCACACAGTGGGGAGAGGGAGGGTCATGTGGTGTCTAGGACCTTCAGGCAGGACCCACACCACGAGAGAAACACCTAATCCTACCCTCTGGCATCTCTACTGGGCTCAGCACCCCTGCCCCCTGCTTAGCAGGCACCGTTCAGTGGAGGGTAAGCCCCTCAGTCAGGGCACGCCAGATACAGTTATGCTGCCCTGGATTCACACAACAAGGATAACGATCCTTTATTACTGCTGCCCCCAATAACAAAGAGACTTGCAACCCAACACCTGCCAAAAGTGATCATTTGGGCAAAGCAGCCCCATCATACTGTGCACCTAGGCAGAGTGGGTGTGTTGGCTCCTGAAGTCCTCTTCCCCAGCTCATCACTAGATGTCAGGGGGAAGCTCATGCTGACCCTGCTTACATTAAAATGAAAGTCTTACTCAATACTTTATATTTCAAAAGCTTTGATTATTTTTGCTTCTTTTCTGTATCATTCATTCAAGGTTAAAAGGATGTTTAATGGCATGTTTGCCATGGACCAGTGGTTCCCAAACTTTAACAGCCCACGATCCCCTTTCACTAAATTGTGGAATCTCATGAACCCCCTCCTAAAAATGAATATTTCCAGGGATTTAAGTTTAAATTTTCTTCGCACTCCGCAGGGCTCCTGCTGCTGGACCCCATTGACCGCCCCGGTCAACTGAGCTCCACTGAGCTCGGACTGCAGGTCCCGCTGACCACCGGGGCTTGGGTTGCCAGCTCCAACTGCCCGGCCCCACTCTCCCTGGGGCTTGGGCTGCGAGCCCCACGCAGAGCACTGGGGTTCGGGCTGCCAGCTCTCCCGCTGATGGGGACAGGGCTCGGGCTGTGTGACGAAGTGGGACTGTTCTTAATGTTTCCTCTAAATACTGTAGGGGTACCTCAGTTTCCCCTATGCATTTCTTAAGTCTCGTTTCCCCTATGCATTTCTTAAGTCTCTAGGTGGTGGGATAAGGGGGTGTAATTGCTGCAGAGCAAAGGACCAGTGTACATAAATGGCCAACACTCTGTCTCCTGGCAACTGATGGCCTGGGCCTTCCCCCCAGCAAGGTGAGAGCTAAAGGGTTGGAGAACAAAGGAATCAGGTGACCTCCTGGCCCGGAAAGAGACAAAGCCCAGAGGAGGAGGGGCTGGAGGGAGTTTCAGTTTGGGGCTGGCTGGGACATGGAGTGAAGGGCAGACGTGGTTGTCTGGCTCACGGCCCCCCAAAATGAACCCGGCTAAGGGGTCCTGTTCTCTGTACCTACAAGCTCTGTTTTAGACCATGTTCTGTTGTCTAATAAACCTTCTGTTTTACTGGCTGGCTGAGAGTCCCGTCTGACTGCGGAGTTGGGGGGCAGGACCCTCTGGCTTCCCCAGGACCCCACCTGGGCAAACTCGCTGTGGAAAGCGCACAAAGGGGCAAAGAATGCTAAATGCTCCAAGGTCAGACCCAGGAAGGTGGAAGCTGTGCAAGCTGTTTGCCCTAAAAACAGTCTGCTCACAGAGAGGAAACTTCACCAAAGTCCTGCCTGGCTTCGTAGGGAGCAGTTCTAGAGCATTGCCCGGGAACTCCGTAACAGGCTGCCAGCCCCAACTGCCCGGTCCTGCTCTCCCTGGGGCTCGGGCTGCCAGCCCCACACGGAGCACTGGGTTCAGGCGGCTGGCTCCCCCGCTGATGGGGCCAGGGCTTTGGCTGCCAGCCCCAACTGCCCGGCCCTGCTCTCCCTGGGGCTCGGGCTGCCAGCCCCACACGGAGCACTGGGTTCAGGCGGCTGGCTCCCCCACTGATGGGGCCAGGGCTTTGGCTGCCAGCCCCAGCTGCCCGGCTCTGCTCTCCCTGGGGCTCGGGCCGTCTGCCCTACAACCGGGTCCCACCTGCTGCCAACAATGCCCGGGGTCCTCCGGCCGCCATGAGTGAAATTTTTCTGGTGAACACCCTGTAACGTTCTGCGATCCCCAGGGGTTCATGAACCCCAGTGTGGGAACGATTGCCATGGACTAAACAGGATGAGGTTGTTGTATGCTGAACCCCAAGACTTGTTTAAAGTTGTTTAATGCTGGACAGTGCCAGGGTCATGTGAACCCCTTTGACTCTATGGGCCCCTTTATTCCTCTACATGAATATAGCACCCCCCACTCACCCCTATGCACGTGCGCCCACAGAACAATCTCTACAACAACTTAAGCACGCACGTAACTTTGCTCACAAGTGACTCCTATTACCTTGGGCCACAGGGCAGGGGATTGGCTGGCCCAGGGTGTGGGAATGGGCCCTGGGCCCTTTCCTCCCTACGGGGTACCAGCCCCTGGGGCTAGGGGATGATTGACTGCTGGCTGGTTGAGCAGGGCAGGGAATGTGGGTTTCAGAATCACACAGTTCCATTCCCCTTGTCACTCATTCCACTCCTCCTGTACCAGATCTCCCACCAGCTGCTGAGGGGTGGCCCAGTGTGGGATTGAGGAGGATCCCACTGTGCAGAATGGCAATGGCTAGTAACAGCATCAGATGGAGGCAGGAACCCTTCCCAGGTGCCCGTGGGAAGGGACCTCAGTCCCCAGGAGTCAGAGCCCTGCTGAGACCAGGCGGAGAGTGTGCCCAGCCCCATACAGCGGAGCATGATTTAGTGGGGGTTGGACTAGGTGACCTCCTGCTGTCCCTTCCAACCCGGATAGTCTATGATTCTCCCGCATGGGAGCTGCTGCACTCTACCCATCCAGCAGTGTTGCCCAAGAGAGCTGGGCACGTGGGCCTGTTGTTTTAGTATCTGGAGGCTCTGAGCACGTGACCCCCCTGCCAGCACCATGAAACCCTCACGCCATGCCGCTCTCCAAACAGGCCTCTCTGCCCGGCGTGCTGTGAGAGGAGGCCGGCGGAGCTGTGGGACGGGTGTGCAGGGCAGCTTGGGCTGAGGGGTCTGCAGACAGAGGAGGAGGCAGAGGAGCAGCCAGGCCAGCTGCCGGTACCGGAACCTCACTGGGGGCATCCTCATGCGTCAGCCCCAGAGCGAGAGACACTCCAGGGAAAACAGAAAACTTCAGCAGCAATTTTCCTTGGACAGAGCCCAGCTCCCTCTCCCTGTGCTGGGCTGGCTCTGTTGGCCGAACAGGGGAAGACCCCAGTGTGAGCCTCTAGGTGCCCTGTTGGCACTTGGGGCTGGGGCGTCTCTCGCTGGTACCCCGCAGCCCTTGGGTCTCCGATTGGGCGCTCTCAGAGCTGGCTGGGGAGAAGGGGGCCGGTTGCAGGCTCTGTGCAGAGCCCAGCTTTGCTGAGAG
Organism: Lepidochelys olivacea; assembly: GCF_965140295.1. Classification (NCBI taxonomy): domain Eukaryota; kingdom Metazoa; phylum Chordata; order Testudines; family Cheloniidae; genus Lepidochelys; species Lepidochelys olivacea. Next base: position 149,400,952 of record NC_140414.1, read on the forward strand.
GAAGTGGCCCAGGAAGGTTTGCACAAGCCGGTGAGACGCACGTGACCCTGGCAGCTCAGCAGGAGGAACTGGCTGCCACACCGCGCGGGGACAGGCGCATCGCTGGGTTGGGCTGGCTGCAATGGCCCCCTGGCAGCCCACCAAGAAGGAGAAGTATGGAGTTGGTGAGTGGCGCTCCCCGGGCCGCCCTGGTGGGGGTGACTGGCCCACTGGGCCACCAAAGAGCCTGTCAGAGCCGAGCGGGGCAGGGATGCCCAGCTGCAGGGTGGGGCTGCAGATTTTATTGCTCTGAGCCCTGTCTGGGCAGCTCTGGCCTCCAGGTCCTGTGAGCCGGAGCACAGGGCCCCATGTTCAGAGGTCAGCCCCTGGGCTGAGGGGCTGAGTGGGGCCCAGGTACCTGTGCTGGTTGGGGCTCAGGGGGGCTGAGTGGTGTCTGGGCAGGGGGGGCTGAGCGGTGTCAGGTCTAGGTGGTGGTGGGAGCTGGGGGGCAGAGCCTGAGCAGTGTCTGGGATGGGGGGCTGAGGGGTGTCAGGGCTGGGGGGGGGGCTGAGCAGTGTCCGGGTTGGGGGGCAGAGGCTGAGGGGTGTCTGGGCTTGGGGGGCTGAGTGGTGTCTGGTCTAGGTGGTGGTGGGAGCTGGGGGGGGCAGAAGCTGAGCGGTGTCTGGGTTGGGGGGGCAGGGGCTGAGTGGTATCTGGGCTGAGGGGGCTGAGCGGTGTCTGGTCTAGGTGGTGGTGGGAGCTGGGAGGGCAGAAGCTGAGAGGTATCTGGGCTGCGGGGGCAGGGGCTGAGTGGTGTCTGGGCTGAGGGGGCTGAGCGGTATCTGGGTTGGGGGGCAGAGGCTGAGAGGTGTCTGGGCTGAGGGGGCTGAGCAGTGTCTGGGATGGGGGGGCAGGGTCTGAGAGGTATCTGGGCTGGGGGGCTGAGCAGTGTCTGGGTTGGGGGCAGAGGCTGAGCGGTGTCTGGGATGAGGGGGCTGAGCAGTGTCTGGGCTGGGGGGGCAGGGTCTGAGAGGTATCTGGGCTGAGGGGGCTGAGCGGTGTCTGGGTTGCGGGGCAGAGGCTGAGCGGTGTCTGGGCTGGGGGGCTGAGCAGTGTCTGGGCTGGGGGGCTGAGCGGTGTCTGGGTTGGGGGGGCAGAGGCTGAGCAGTGTCTGGGCTGAGGGGGCTGAGCAGTGTCTGGGCTGGGGGGCTGAGCGGTGTCTGGGATGGGGGGCTAAGCGGTGTCTGGGTTGGGGGGGGCAGAGGCTGAATGGTATCTGGGCTGAGGGGGCTGAGCAGTGTCTGGGCTGGGGGGCTGAGCGGTGTCTGGGATGGGGGGGCAGGGTCTGAGAGGTGTCTGGGCTGAGGGGGCTGAGCAGTGTCTGGGATGGGGGGCTGAGCGGTGTCTGGGCTGGGGGGCTGAGCGGTGTCTGGGCTGGGGGGGCTGAGCGGTATCTGGGCTGGGGGGGCTGAGCAGTGTCTGGGATGGGGGGGCTGAGCGGTGTCTGGGTTGGGGGGGCAGAGGCTGAGTGGTATCTGGGCTGAGGGGGCTGAGCAGTGTCTGGGCTGGGGGGCTGAGCGGTGTCTGGGATGGGGGGGCAGGGTCTGAGAGGTGTCTGGGCTGGGGGGCTGAGCAGTGTCTGGGATGGGGGGGCAGAGGCTGAGTGGTATCTGGGCTGAGGGGGCTGAGCAGTGTCTGGGATGGGGGGCTGAGCGGTGTCTGGGTTGGGGGGGCAGAGGCTGAGTGGTATCTGGGCTGAGGGAGCTGAGCAGTGTCTGGGATGGGGGGCTGAGAGGTATCTGGGCTGGGGGCTGAGCAGTGTCTGGGCTGGGGGGGCAGGGTCTGAGAGGTGTCTGGGCTGGGGGGCTGAGCAGTGTCTGGGATGGGGGGCTGAGTGGTATCTGGGCTGGGGGGCTGAGCAGTGTCTGGGCTGGGGGGGCAGGGTCTGAGAGGTGTCTGGGCTGGGGGGCTGAGCAGTGTCTGGGCTGGGGGGGCAGGGTCTGAGAGGTATCTGGGCTGAGGGGGCTGAGCAGTGTCTGGGCTGGGGGGCTGAGCGGTGTCTGGGTTGGGGGGGCAGAGGCTGAGCGGTATCTGGGCTGAGGGGGCTGAGCAGTGTCTGGGATGGGGGGCTTAGTGGTATCTGGGCTGGGGGCTGAGCAGTGTCTGGGCTGAGGGGGCTGAGCGGTGTCTGGGCTGGGGGGACAGGGTCTGAGAGGTGTCTGGGCTGAGGGGGCTGAGCGGTGTCTGGGCTGGGGGGACAGGGTCTGAGAGGTGTCTGGGCTGAGGGGGCTGAGTGGTGTCTGGGCTGCGGGGGCAGGGTCTGAGAGGTGTCTGGGCTGGGGGGCTGAGCAGTGTCTGGGCTGAGGGGGCTGAGCGGTGTCTGGGTTGGGGGGGCAGAGGCTGAGTGGTATCTGGGCTGAGGGGGCTGAGCAGTGTCTGGGTTGGGGGGGCAGGGTCTGAGAGGTGTCTGGGCCGGGGGGCTGAGTGGTATCTGGGCTGGGGGGCTGAGCAGTGTCTGGGATGGGGGGCAGGGTCTGAGTGGTATCTGGGCTGAGGGGGCTGAGCAGTGTCTGGGCTGCGGGGGCAGGGTCTGAGCGGTGTCTGGGCTGAGGGGGCTGAGCGGTGTCTGGGCTGAGGGGGCTGAGCGGTGTCTGGGCTGAGGGGGCTGAGCGGTGTCTGGGCTGAGGGGGCTGAGCAGTGTCTGGGCTGAGGGGGCTGAGCAGTGTCTGGGCTGAGGGGGCAGGGTCTGAGCGGTGTCTGGGCTGAGGGGGCAGGGTCTGAGCGGTGTCTGGGCTGAGGGGGCTGAGCGGTGTCTGGGCTGAGGGGGCTGAGCGGTGTCTGGGCTGGGGGGCTGAGCAGTGTCTGGGTTGGGGGGGCAGGGTCTGAAAGGTATCTGGGCTGAGGGGGCTGAGTGGTATCTGGGCTGGGGGGCTGAGCAGTGTCTGGGATGGGGGGCAGGGTCTGAGTGGTATCTGGGCTGAGGGGGCTGAGCAGTGTCTGGGCTGAGGGGGCTGAGCGGTGTCTGGGCTGAGGGGGCAGGGTCTGAGCGGTGTCTGGGCTGAGGGGGCTGAGCGGTGTCTGGGCTGAGGGGGCTGAGCGGTGTCTGGGCTGGGGGGCTGAGCAGTGTCTGGGTTGGGGGGGCAGGGTCTGAAAGGTATCTGGGCTGAGGGGGCTGAGCAGTGTCTGGGCTGGGGGGGCAGGGTCTGAGAGGTATCTGGGCTGAGGGGGCTGAGTGGTATCTGGGCCGGGGGGCTGAGAGGTAGCTGGGCTGAGGGGGCTGAGCAGTGTCTGGGCTGGGGGGGCAGGGTCTGAGAGGTATCTGGGCTGAGGGGGCTGAGAGGTATCTGGGCCGGGGGGCTGAGAGGTATCTGGGCTGAGGGGGCTGAGCAGTGTCTGGGCTGGGGGGGCAGGGTCTGAGTGGTATCTGGGCTGAGGGGGCTGAGCAGTGTCTGGGCTGGGGGGGCAGGGTCTGAGAGGTATCTGGGCTGAGGGGGCTGAGCGGTATCTGGGCTGAGGGGGCTGAGCAGTGTCTGGTCTAGGTGGTGGTGGGGCACTAGGGGGGTTGAGTGGTGGTGGTAGGGGGGTGTCCTTGCGTCTCCTGCTCCCCAGGGCCATGTTCATTTGCCCCTCGGAGGTGCCTGCTCTGGGGCTGGGGCCTGGGAGTGCTACAGACCCACACTGGGCGCGCTTGTCCCTGGGGCTGTGAGCTCGGGACAGGCCTTGGCTCCAGCCCCCCACGCTGCCCCTGCAGGCGCCCAAGGCAGCGCGCGGTCGAACACAGCCCAAGGGCGGTGACTGGTGATAAGGGGTAAATGTTGAACGCTGAGGGGAACTGAGACCTGGGGCAATGTCCCCAGGGCCGAGGTGGATTCTCCGTTCCCGGCAGGTTTTCTGTCCGGACTGGCTGCTTTGCTAGCAGACCCGCTCCCGGGTTCTCGTGGGGCCGGGCTCTGCCTGGGCCAGCCCCGCTCACACTAGAGAGTCGCAGTGGTCCCCGTGGCCTGGAAAGGCTGGCTCGCGTGCGAGGATGAGTTCTACTCGTGGCCCGGCGCCACACGCACCGGCCTTTCCCCCCATCCCCCTGCAGGGAACCCGGGCTCAGTCCCTGCCTCCGGCCGGTCACACATGGCACACAGCGAGCCAGGGCCTGCCAGAGCTGCAGCCAGCCCGCAATGCACTGGGCAGCACCGCTGCCCCCCCCACCCCCAAGGCAATGCCCTGCACCAAGGGGGGGTCTCCTGCTGAGGACGGCTGCTTGAACCTCTTCCCCTTCCCGCTGCCTCTGCCCAGCCCCCGGAGCCACTGCGGTCCAGACACTGAACCCTGGCCTACGACTGCAGCGTCCCTGGAGGGACAGAGATGGTGCCATGAGGGACCCGCGCACCAGCAAGTGCCCTGGCGGGAGGTCACGCACTGCAGAACTGTGGGTGCAGTGCCCCGGGGGTGCCCTGGGGGTGAGCAGCTGCTCCCCATTCACAGGTGTTGCTGGTTGAGTCCGTCGCTGCTTCTCCATGGCTCCTTCTCACCTGCTTTCCCTCCAGGCCCAGAAGCAGGGCAGCAGCCCCCTGCACCCTCTGCGCAGCCCCACGACACCCCCCTGCACCCTCCACTCAGCCCCCGAGACCCCCCTGCACCTTCCGTGCAGCCCCACGACACCCCCATGCATCCTCCGCGCAGCCCCCCAAGACCCTCCTGCACCCTCCGTGCAGCTCCTGAGCTCCCCACCAATAACATGTGCTGGGCATGGGGGCCATACTGCTCCTCAGGGGCAGTCAGTGGGTTCTGAGGAGTGTGGGCGGGGTACGGTGCGAGGCCTTGTCAGTGTGAGTCCATGTGTCTGGGGCAGCCAGAGAGCCAAATCTCGCCTCATATTCTCACACTTGCATTATGATGGTAGCCTGTTCCGGAGCCAGGAATAGAGCCCGGGGCTCCTGCCATCTAACCCAGATGGGCGGGGGGGGAGGCGAGGGACCAGAGCCAGGAATAGAGCCCGGAATAGAGCCCAGAGCTCCTGCGCTCTAACCCAGATAGGCGGGGGGGGGGGGGGGGGGAGGGACCAGAGCCAGGAATAGAGCCCTGGGCTCCTGCGCTCTAACCCAGATGGGCGGGGGGGGGAGGGGACCAGAGCCAGGAATAGAGCCCAGGGCTCCTGCGCTCTAACCCAGATGGGCGGGGGGGGGAGGGGACCAGAGCCAGGAATAGAGCCCAGGGCTCCTGCGCTCTAACCCAGATGGGCGGGGGGGGGGAGGGGACCAGAGCCAGGAATAGAGCCCAGGGCTCCTGCGCTCTAACCCAGATGGGGGGGGGGAGGGGACCAGAGCCAGGAATAGAGCCCAGGGCTCCTGCGCTCTAACCCAGATGGGCGGGGGGGAGGGGACCAGAGCCAGGAATAGAGCCCAGGGCTCCTGCGCTCTAACCCAGATGGGCGGGGGGGGGGAGGGGACCAGAGCCAGGAATAGAGCCCAGGGCTCCTGCGCTCTAACCCAGATGGGCGGGGGGGGGGAGGGGACCAGAGCCAGGAATAGAGCCCGGGGCTCCTGCGCTCTAACCCAGATGGGCGCAGGGGGGAGGGGAGGGACCAGAGCCCGGAATAGAGCCCGGGGCTCCTGCACTCTCTGCATAGACCTCCCTCTCGCAGAGCCCTGCCTGCGGCAGGAAGCCTTGCGTTGCAGGCTCCTGCTGTCACTTTCCTCTGCGGTATTTTCTGTTCCTGCTTTTCTCACTAGCTGCCTCTCAGCAGATGAGTTAGTGGAACTGTTTCCGCGGCTGCCCCCTGCAGCTGAACTGTCCCCCGGGCGTTACCCCTGCCTGCTGCACTCACGCAGGGTCCCAGAGGCTGAGCCAGACTCAGTGTCCCAGGTGGCTTGTGCTGGGCTCAGGGCCCCGCTCGCCTGGCTGGGAGGCAGGACAGCCCAGTTCCGAGGGGCTGGCTTGCGACTCAGGAGCTCCAGGTTTCATTCTGGGCTGCTGGAAGGACTTGCTGAGCAGCCTAACCAGGGTTCAGCACCCATCAGTGGGGCCAGATGTCAGGCCCACCCAGCAGTGCGGGCTGATCCTGGCCCTGTCACTGCACGGGGTGGGGAAATATAGGTTGGAGTCAGCAAGGGGTCTGAATGCCACGATGATGGGCCACAGGGCTGTGGGGCTGTGCATATGTCACAGACTCCCCGGGCAATGCTCTGACCTGCAGTCACGGAGTCCCTGGGCGATGCTCTGGAACTGCTCCCCATGAAGCCAGTCAGGACTCTGGGGGAGCCTCCTCTCTCTGAGCAGACGGTCCCCAGGGCAAGAAGCTCACCCGGCTTCCACCTTCCTGGGTCTGACCTCGGAGCATTCAGCATCCTCTGCCCCTCCGTGCACTTCCCACAGCGAGTCCACTCAGGTGGGGCTCCTGGGGAAGCCAGAGGGTCCTGCCCCCCAACTCCGCAGTCAGACGTGACTCTCAGCCAGCCTGTAAAACAGAGGTTTATTAGACGACAGGAACATGGTCTAAAACAGAACTTGTAGGTGCAGAGAACAGGACCCCTCAGCTGGGTCCATTTTGGGGGGCAGTGAGCCAGACAACCCCGTCTGCCCCTCACTCCATGTCCCAGACAGCCCCAAACTGAAACTCTCTCCAGCCCCTCCTCCTCTGGGCTTTGTCCCTTTCCCGGCCAGGAGATCACCTGATTCCTTTGTTCTCCAATGCTTTAGCTCTCACCTTGCAGGGGAGAAGGGCCCAGGTCATCAGTTGCCAGGAAACAGGATGTCGGCCATTCTCTGTGTCCAGACCCCTGCACACCCCTGCCCTCTAGGGCTCTGCAAGGATCATGCACCCTTATCCCACCCCCTAGATACTTAAGAACTGCATAGGGGAAACTGAGGCACCCCACACTATTCAGACAAAACATTAAGAACAGTCCTGCTTCATCACATCTCTCCCCTCTTCGAGACCGAATGGAGTGGGGTCACTTTAGCCAGTGACCTGGAGAAGTTCGAAGCCACGAACGTTCCCATGGATGCCCCAGCATCTCTCCCATTCCTTGGTGTGAGTTACACCAGGCTCTTCCAGTTTCACGCCCTCCCTTAGGTTGGGGGTGGTCAATAGCACTCGCAGACCACATGTGGGAAGGTTTATGCGGCCCGTGCCCTTTGGCCACCCCACAACCCCAGGGGGTCAAACTGGGATTAGGTCTTCTCCCCAACAAGCTGGCCAAACACAGCCACTTGGTTAGAGGACTGTTTAACTTTCTTAACAGCTTTCACTCCACCTGAGACCTTCTCAAAGCTCTCCACACTGGATCTTTCAACAGGAAAGTTAGTGGATCCATTCACAACAGAAAATTTCTGGCTGTTAGGAACTGAAACTTTCTTGATTAAATCACTTTCACACCCTTCAGTTGCAGTAAACTGCTTGCAAAGACTCCATGAGGATTCCTTTCCCTAGGGCTTTTCTATGCAACAATTCACCCCCACAGAAATTCTGCTCTTACCCTCTTTACCGAGGGCTTGCTCTAGAGGAACACTTTCCTGAGCAACAACAGACTCTTTCTGGGTCTCCCTCACATCCAGAATCACCTCTGGCCCATCCGACGGATTCCTACACAATCCCCTTTCAGGCAAACTGACAGACTTCCTAGATAAAAGGTTAGAAGCATTCTCCTTCCCTTTGCCACACACAAGTTCAGGAATCTTTTCCTTCTTGCGACAGGTTTCCACACCCTCAGTAGGTAACACAATCCCATCACCTTCCTGCTCTCCTTGTGCCCTGGCTAGGATCTCACCCTGATTAGACAGAGTTGCTGCACCCTTTCCCATCAACACACTAGCAACAGGCAAAATACAAGCACCAGAATTGTCTGGGCTCTGGGATTCTACATAGACACTAACTGGATGCGACCTAGTTACAGCGCCATTCTCCAGAGCACACACAAACTTAGGACCCTTCCCTTCCTGGGCTTTAGCTGAATCCAGAACCAGCTCTGAGACAACTGCACGACCCTCAACCATCACAGGCTGAAAGGCCCCTTCTGTCTGCTCCACAGACAACGAAGAGCCGGACACACTTTCTCCTTTCCCAGACACACTTTGGGATCTCTTTCCCCTTTTCCCAGCACACAAGGCTGGTCACAGACAACTGCTTGGAGATCAGGGTAGCTCCCTCCATAGGCAAGTCAATACCCCTGACAGATACAGACACATTTCCTTCCCTGTCACACTTCTCCACCCAGCTAACAGGTAAGGTCCAGGGACTCTCATCTTCCACTCTCCTCGCCTTCCCACCCTGCTGACTGGACACAGCCATCAGCTCACAAGGCTGCCTAGGCTCATCCAGACTTTCATAGAATCATAGAATCATAGAATATCAGGGTTGGAAGGGACCCCAGAAGGTCATCTAGTCCAACCCCCTGCTCAAAGCAGGACCAATTCCCAGTTAAATCATCCCAGCCAGGGCTTTGTCAAGCCTGACCTTAAAAACCTCTAAGGAAGGAGATTCTACCACCTCCCTAGGTAACGCATTCCAGTGTTTCACCACCCTCTTAGTGAAAAAAAGCCTTACCAAGCACCTTGCCACTCCCCACAGATCCCCTGCCCTGCCTGTGTCTCCCCCACTCAGCTGGGGTCTCAGCTCCCACTGTGCTCAGCACTGCCCTTGCTGTCCCAGTGGGGGTAGGCAGCGAGCTCCCTGCTTTCCTCACTGCATCAGAGCCAGCGTGAGCCCCTTCTCCGGTGTGCAAGGGGGGCGGGGAGCCCCAGGGGTCTGGTTACAGGCAGGCAGGTAGCCTGAGCCTAGCAGCTCCTCCCTGCTGCCAGCCCGGTCATCTGCATTTTCACTGACCATTTCCCTCTCCACCGATTGCTTCCCTGGATTCAAATTCAAACCCTTGGCAGTTACCGGAGCAGGGCCTGGATCCTGTCCCAAAGAGACACAGTCACCCCACAAAAAGGTCTCACAGCTGGTATCCTGGAGAACCCCAATGACCAGCCAGCCCCACCCCTCCTGGGTCTGCACAGGGATCTGGGCCATAGGCAGGGTGAGGGGCTTCATCCCTGGGACCCTCACCCAGCTCATACAGCCCCTCAGCATCTGAGGCTGCACCATCCAGGGCTTGACAACAGTTCTCTCTGTCCCAGGATCTCGCCACCCCAGGAATGTCTCCCCATTGACCATCACCTTCCGCTCCCACTGGGGGTTCGAGGGGCCTGAGCCCAGGAGACTCCACGCAGACATATAGGTTGGGGTCAGGAGTGGGAGCCTGTCCACCTCCCCACCCATCTGGCTGACGGAGTCTGTGGCCTGGGGACCCAGCAAGGGAGATAGACACCGGGGCTTTTCCGCAGGGTCCCCCTGGTTCAAATCGCCAGCCTGCTCAAAGGCAGTGAGGTGGCATCCACACCCCCCCTCCTTAACCAGGGGCAGCAATTTAGTCTCGAGGTTCCCTGCGGAACTGGCCCCCCGGGGTCTATCCCCACTCACCCCTGGGGGGTCCCCTAGACCTCTCCGCCCCACCACCGCCAGTTCATGCTTCTGCAGCTCTTTCTCGGGCTCTCGCTGTCTCTCACAGTCCTCTTGCTCTCTTGGACTCAGCTCCAATCCCGTCCGTCTCCGATCCCCGGATGGGGAACCCGATCGTGAAGACCCCCGTCTGGTCGGGGACAGGAGTCTTGGCGATGCCTGGCTACCACTCCAGCTGCTCCCAGATCCTGCTATAGCCCCATTTGGGGTCAGGAATCTGTTTCTTAGAGCGGTCATCCTCCTCCAGCTGCACGATGAACTGTGCTTTGGTGAACTTTCCAGCGCTCAACCCTCTCTTTCTGCACAGGGTTACAATGTCCTTCTTAAGGAGACGGTGACAGGCCATCACTCCACTCTTCCCAAGTTGTTGTGGACTCACAACACTGGACAACCATGTCCGCACTTCACTCCACATCCCCAGCCAGCCCCAACCCACTCCCCCTCCAGCCCCTCCTCCTCTGGGCTTTGTCCCTTTCCGGGGCCAGGAGGTCACCTAATTCCTTTGTTCCCTTTAGCTTTCACCTTGCAGGGGGGGAAGGGCCAGGCCATCAGTTACCAGGAGACAGACTGTCGGCCATTTATGTACACTGGCCCTTTGCTCTGAAACAATCACACACTCTGCCTTATCCCACCACCTAGAGACTTAAGAAATGCATAGGAGAAACTGAGGCACCCCTACAGTATTCAGAGGAAACACTAAGAACAGTCCCGCTTCGTCACAGCACAGCAGTGGGTGGACCCTAGCCCTTTGGGGTGCAGCTGCTGAGTGTTCTTTTCTTTCTGCTTAGGATCCCACGCGGCTCATCCCCAGGGCGTCTCAGCCGTTCATTATCCATGTCTCCCCTGTCTGTCTCCTGTCCGTTCTGTTCCTCTCTCCCCTCAGAGTAGCAGGTCTGTTTTGGGAGGGGTTTTTTGAGAAATACCAATGCGGGCCTGTGTTGATGTCAGAGTTCTCTGCTGGATGCAGCAGGCGGGGAGGGCTGGGCTGACCCTTAGTTCCTGGGGGCTCATTCCGCAGCCTGGCACCCGCCCACGACACACCTGGGGTTCCAGCACACCCGGCTTTACCCTGGTGCTGGCGGGTCCCAGAGGCCCTGGCAGCCTCCTCCCTGGGATCTTCCAGAGATGCTGGGCCCAGGGCTCATGTTGGAGATAAGGCCTGAGACCTTGAACCTGGAAGCTGAAGTTTTGTACAGCTCTTTAAAAAAAGAAAAGGAGGACTTGTGGCACCTTAGAGACTAACCAATTTATCTGAGCATAAGCTTTCGTGAGCTACAGCTCACTTCATCGGATGCATACTGTCGAAAGTGTAGAAGATTTTTTTATACACATAAAGCATGAAAAAATACCTCCTCCCACCCCACTCTCCTGCTGGTAATAGCTTATCTAAGGTGATCACTCTCCTTATTCCTACCGCTATTCCTACCTGCATCCCTCCAGCTTTCACCCTGACCACACCACACGATCCATCGTCTACAGCCAAGCTCTGCGATACAACCGCATTTGCTCCAACCCCTCAGACAGAGACAAACACCTGCAAGATCTCTGTCAAGCTTTCTTACAACTACAATACCCACCTGCAGAAGTAAAGAAACAGATTGATAGAGCCAGAAGAGTTCCCAGAAGTTACCTACTACAGGACAGGCCTAACAAAGAAAATAACAGAACGCCACTAGCCGTCACCTTCAGCCCCCAACTAAAACGTCTCCAACGCATTATTAAGGATCTACAACCTATCCTAAAGGATGACCCAGCACTCTCACAAATCTTGGGAGACAGGCCAGTCCTTGCCTACAGACAGCCCCGCAACCTAAAGCAAATACTCACCAACAACCACATACCACACAACAGAACCACTAACCCAGGAACTTATCCTTACAACAAAGCCCGTTGCCAACTGTGTCCACATATCTATTCAGGGGACACCATCACAGGGCCTAATAACATCAGCCACGCTATCAGAGGCTCGTTCACCTGCACATCCACCAATGTGATAGATGCCATCATGTGCCAGCAATGCCCCTCTGCCATGTACATTGGTCAAACTGGACAGTCTCTACGTAAAAGAATAAATGGACACAAATCAGATGTCAAGAATTATAACATTCATAAACCAGTCGGAGAACACTTCAATCTCTCTGGTCACGCAATCACAGACATGAAGGTCGCTATCTTACAACAAAAAATCTTCAAATCCAGACTCCAGCAAGAAACTGCTGAATTGGAATTCATTTGCAAATTGGATACTATTAATTTAGGCTTAAATAGAGACTGGGAGTGGCTAAGTCATTATGCAAGGTAGCCTGTGTCCTCTTGTTTTTTCCTACCCCCCCCCCCCCCCGAGATGTTCTGGTTTAACTTGGATTTAAACTTGGAGAGTGGTCAGTTTGGATGAGCTATTACCAGCAGGAGAGTGAGTTTGTGTGTGTATGGGGGTGGGGGGATGTGAGAAAACCTGGATTTGTGCAAGAAATAGCCCAACTTGATTGTCATGCACATTGTGTAAAGAGTTGTCACTTTGGATGGGCTATCACCAGCAGGAGAGTGAATTTGTGTGGGGGGGTGGAGGGTGAGAAAACCTGGATTTGTGCTGGAAATGGCCCACCTGATGATCACTTTAGATAAGATATTACCAGTAGGACAGTGGGGTGGGAGGAGGTATTGTTTCATATTCTCTGTGTATATATAAAGTCTGCTGCAGTTTCCACAGTATGCATCCGATGAAGTGAGCTGTAGCTCATGAAAGCTCATGCTCAAATAAATTGGTTAGTCTCTAAGGTGCCACCAGTCCTCCTTTTCTTTTTGCGAATACAGACTAACACGGCTGCTACTCTGAAACCTCTCCTTGCAATATGTATGTATGGTGTATGATAATCAAGTTGGGCCATTTCCAGAATAAATCCAGGTTTTCTCACCCCCACCCCCACCCCCCGCACACACACAAACCCACTCTCCTACTGGTAATAGCTTATCTAAAGTGACCACTCTCCTTACAATGTGTATGATAATCAAGGTGGGCCATTTCCAGCACAAATCCAGGGTTTAACAAGAATGTCTGGGGGGGGGTAGGAAAAAACAAGGGGAAATAGGTTACCTTGCATAATGACTTAGCCACTCCCAGTCTCTATTGAAGCCTAAGTTAATTGTATCCAATTTGCAAATGAATTCCAATTCAACAGTTTCTCGCTGGAGTCTGGATTTGAAGTTTTTTTGTTGTAAAATAGCGACTTTCATGTCTGTAATCGCGTGACCAGAGAGATTGAAGTGTTCTCCGACTGGTTTATGAATGTTATAATTCTTGACATCTGATTTGTGTCCATTTATTCTTTTACGTAGAGACTGTCCAGTTTGACCAATGTACATGGCAGAGGGGCATTGCTGGCACATGATGGCATAGATCACATTGGTGGATGTGCAGGTGAACGAGCCTCTGATAGTGTGGCTGATGTGATTTGGCCCTGTGATGGTGTCCCCGAATAGATATGTGGGCACAGTTGGCAACCGGCTTTGTTGCAAGGATAGGTTCCTAGGTTGGTGTTTCTGTGGTGTGGTATGTGGTTGCTGGTGAGTATTTGCTTCAGGTTGGGGGGCTGTCTGTAGGCAAGGACTGGCCTGTCTCCCAAGATTTGTGAGAGTGTTGGGTCATAGAATCATAGAATCATAGAATATCAGGGTTGGAAGGGACCCCTGAAGGTCATCTAGTCCAACCCCCTGCTCGAAGCAGGACCAATTCCCAGTTAAATCATCCCAGCCAGGGCTTTGTCAAGCCTGACCTTAAAAACCTCTAAGGAAGGAGATTCTACCACCTCCCTAGGTAACGCATTCCAGTGCTTCACCACCCTCCTAGTGAAAAAGTTTTTCCTAATATCCAATCTAAACCTCCCACACTGCAACTTGAGACCATTACTCCTCGTTCTGTCATCTGCTACCATTGAGAACAGTCTAGAGCCATCCTCTTTGGAACCCCCTTTCAGGTAGTTGAAAGCAGCTATCAAATCCCCCCTCATTCTTCTCTTCTGCAGGCTAAACAATCCCAGCTCCCTCAGCCTCTCCTCATAAGTCGTGTGTTCTAGACCCCTAATCATTTTTGTTGCCCTTCGCTGGACTCTCTCCAATTTATCCACATCCTTCTTGAAGTGTGGGGCCCAAAACTGGACACTGTACTCCAGATGAGGCCTCACCAATGTCGAATAGAGGGGAACGATCACGTCCCTCGATCTGCTGGCAATGCCCCTACTTATACATCCCAAAATGCCATTGGCCTTCTTGGCAACAAGGGCACACTGCTGACTCATATCCAGCTTCTCGTCCACTGTCACCCCTAGGTCCTTTTCCGCAGAACTGCTGCCTAGCCATTCGGTCCCTAGTCTGTAGCTGTGCATTGGGTTCTTCTGTCCTAAGTGCAGTACCCTGCACTTATCCTTATTGAACCTCATCAGATTTCTTTTGGCCCAATCCTCCAATTTGTCTAGGTCCTTCTGTATCCTATCCCTCCCCTCCAGCGTATCTACCACTCCTCCCAGTTTAGTATCATCCGCAAATTTGCTGAGAGTGCAATCCACACCATCCTCCAGATCATTTATGAAGATATTGAACAAAACCGGCCCCAGGACCGACCCTTGGGGCACTCCACTTGATACCGGCTGCCAACTAGACATGGAGCCATTGATCACTACCCGTTGAGCCCGACATTCTAGCCAGCTTTCTACCCACCTTATAGTGCATTCATCCAGCCCATACTTCCTTAACTTGCTGACAAGAATACTGTGGGAGACCGTGTCAAAAGCTTTGCTAAAGTCAAGAAACAATACATCCACTGCTTTCCCTTCATCCACAGAACCAGTAATCTCATCATAAAAGGCAATTAGATTAGTCAGGCATGACCTTCCCTTGGTGAATCCATGCTGGCTGTTCCTGATCACCTTCCTCTCATGCAAGTGCTTCAGGATTTGATTCTTTGTCATCCTTCAGGATAGGTTGTAGATCCTTAATAATGCGTTGGAGGGGTTTTAGTTGGGGGCTGAAGGTGACGGCTAGTGGCGTTCTGTTATTTTCTTTGTTAGGCCTGTCCTGTAGTATCAACAGATTGATAGAGCCAGAAGAGTTCCCAGAAGTCACCTACTACAGGACAGGCCCACCAAAGAAAATAACAGAACGCCACTAGCCGTCACCTTCAGCCCCCAACTAAAACGTCTCCAACGCATTATTAAGGATCTACAACCTATCCTGAAGGATGACCCAACACTCTCACAAATCTTGGGAGACAGGCCAGTCCTTGCCTACAGACAGCCCCCCAACCTGAAGCAAATACTCACCAATAACCACATACCACACAACAGAACCACTAACCCAGGAACCTATCCTTGCAACAAAGCCGGTTGCCAACTGTGCCCACATATCTATTTGGGGACACCATCACAGGGCCAAATCACATCAGCCACACTATCAGAGGCTCGTTCACCTGCACATCCACCAATGTGATCTATGCCATCATGTGCCAGCAATGCCCCTCTGCCATGTACATTGGTCAAACTGGACAGTCTCTACGTAAAAGAATAAATGGACACAAATCAGATGTCAAGAATTATAACATTCATAAACCAGTCGGAGAACACTTCAATCTCTCTGGTCACGCGATTACAGACATGAAAGTTGCTATATTACAACAAAAAAACTTCAAATCCAGACTCCAGCGAGAAACTGTTGAATTGGAATTCATTTGCAAATTGGATACAATTAACTTAGACTTGAATAGAGACTGGGAGTGGCTAAGTCATTATGCAAGGTAACCTATTTCCCCTTGTTTTTTCCTTACCCCCCCCCCCAGACGTTCTTGTTAAACCCTGGATTTGTGCTGGAAATGGCCCACCTTGATTATCATACACATTGTAAGGAGAGTGATCACCTTAGATAAGCTATTACCAGCAGGAGAGTGGGGTGGGAGGAGGTATTTTTTCATGCTTTGTGTGTATAAAAAGATCTTCTACACTTTCCACAGTATGCATCCGATGAAGTGAGCTGTAGCTCACGAAAGCTTATGCTCAAATAAATTGGTTAGTCTCTAAGGTGCCACAAGTACTCCTTTTCTTTTTGCGAATACAGACTAACACGGCTGTTACTCTGAAACCTGCACAGCTCTTTGTGTGACATTTTATACAAATTACTTAGTCAGCTAATTTGCATGTTTAGAATTGTGCATATTTAGGTTTGGCTTGTCAATACACCCTGCCCTGATCATAGGGCGGGTGTGCAGCTGCCAGCTGCGGGGGGGCCACTGAGCGGTGGCGGGTACTGGTGGCCTGTGCTGTTGGCTGCTGAACACTGCAGGGGTCGTGGGATGGAGGGTGGGTGGCAGCTGGGGGTGGGACTCTGGTGCCAATAGAGGGTGCCCCCAGACGGGAGCATCCCTTCGGGTGCTTGACAGCCATGGCCCTGGGTGCAGTGAAATTCCCACCCCTCGAAGGAAGCTGGATCCTGCTGTGCTCATCCCCAGCCTATCCTCGCTGCTCATGCCCATGTCCCCTGCAGATCTTCCCCCAGCCTTGTGGCAGCTCCCAGACCCAACCTGCCTCCAGCTCCATCTACACCCTCCATCCTGGGACTGCTGAACTCAGACTCCTTGGGAGCCCCGAGACTGGCTACGCTAGGACCCCGGGGCTCAGAGTGAGCAGGACCCCCCCAGGGCGCTCATCTGTGCAGTGTCATAGAGGGGTCTCTCCTGCCCCCCAGCCCCAGCCAGTCACCTCTCCCGTGACTGCCCTGCCCTGCCCACTGAGTACAGGCTGGGAGATGGTGCCAGCCGCCAAGGCACCCTGGCAGCATGGGGCCTGGCACGGGCGGGGTTAGAGACAGTCTTGTGCCAGAGCAGAGATGAAGGGGGGCACATTGTGCCTCTCACTGTCAGGGGCGACTGGGGGCTGGGGCAGCCTAGCATCCCAGTAGCAGTGGTTGTGACAACGGGGGAACACCAGGAGCAAAGGGTGGGCCCACCCAGTGCTGGGGAACAGCTGAGGCAAGTTGTCCGCAAGGCACTGAGAGGCCGAGCTCAGAGAGCGAGCGTGCCAGGTTTCCCCTAGACCCGGAGATGGATGAGCTGGGCTGGGTGAGGCAGTGAGAGGGCAGAGCCACCTGCAGGGGGCTGGGGTCCAGAGCTGCCCCCTCTCACCACCCCCTAACTCCCCTGGCTGTTGTTTTGCAGCTTTGTGGAACTTTTCGGGCACGAACGAGCATCACCTGCCGCTGCAGATCGGGGACACAGTACACATCCTACAGGCCTTGGAGGGTAAGTAGGGCCAGGCACTGAGACTGGGGTAACTGGCTCCACAGACCCCAGGAAAAACCTCTTGGACCTCTCATCGTCTGTGAAATCATCAGCCACACTCTTCTTGAAATCATGTCCTCCCTCGGCTTCTGGAACTCTGTCCTCACCTGGTCCTCTTTCTTCCTCTCTCAGCTCCCTTCAGTGTATCCTTCAGCAGAACCCCTCGTCCCCTTCCCGCTTTCTGTGGGGGGGTCCCCTTCTCTTTTCCCTCTGCACGTGGGCTCTGGGTAACCCCATCTGCAACCACAGAGTCAGCAACCCTTTCTGTGCCCGACACACTGATCTTCCTCCGCTCCAGACTGTCTCCTTCAAGCCAAAGGACAATTCGGGCCTGTCTCTCCGACGCCTCCTCGGAACTGCCTAGCTGCCAGCTCCGGCTCCTAGTCTTCCCCCAAGCCCTCCCCGCTTGGACAACACCACCATACTGCTCTGTCACCCAGGCCTGTAACTGGGACATTGTCTTCACCCCGGCCACTAGCCAGGTCCTCACATGCAGCTGTGTGTAAATCTGGCTGGTTCTTTTGCAGAGCGTCTGCAAGACAGGGCACAGGGCCGTTCGTATCCCTCCCCAGAGCGCCCACACTCCCCCAGGCTGTGACCGTCCATCCCGCCCTGCTCAAAGCCATGCAGCTCCTAGCCCACCACTGTGCCCACGGCACCCTCCTCTGGCTCCCCCTTCTTCACTGGATCCAACATGAGCTGCTCGTCTTCGCTTTCACGGCACGACCCATCCCCACGCTGCCTGTCTGCGCTCACCTCCGATCAGCCTGTGACACCAGCCTCCAGCACCCACTTGTTACAGGTTCAAACAAGCCCCTTGGTGCCTTCTCCCCTGCCCCGACACTGGGAGGAGCTCCCCGCAAACCTCTGCAAAACTAACTCATTGTCCAGCTTCAAACCGCCTGGGCGCTCTGCTTTGCCGCCATGCCGACAAACATACCTGAGAGTGATTCGGGGGCTGGTGTGCTGAGACCGCTGCCTGTCTGCTGGCCATGGTCTGGTTGTTCTCTTGTGCTGCCCTGGCGGTCGGTCTCCGCTCGTCTCTTGTTGGACACAGGACGTCAGCTCCTTGGGCAGGGCCTGTCTCTGTTCTGAGTTTGGTTCCAAGGCCCATTAAGAATACAAATAATACACAACAATAGCAGCCAGCCTCCAGCAATACCCCCCCTCAGCAGCCAGTCCCGCCACACCAGTCCCCCTAGCCACCGCTCCTGCGGGGACAGGCTGGGGCCGGAGTAACCAGGAGCTCCCCCCCACAGCCAGGGCTCCTGCCCCCCTCCCACAGCGCCCCCTGCGGGGACAGGCTGGGGCCGGAGTAACCAGGAGCTCCCCCCCACCCAGCTCCTGCCCTGCTCCCCACAGCGCCCCCTGCTGGGACAGGCCGGGGCTGGAGTAACCAGGAGCTCCCCCCCACAGCCAGGGCTCCTGCCCCCCTCCCACAGCGCCCCCTGCTGGGAGCAGAGCTCTCTGTTCAGAGGCCCCTGGGCGTCTCACTCTCTGTTGTTCCATTTGCAGGCTGGTACAGAGGGTACTCGCTCCGGAACAGAGCCACCTGGGTAAGTTGGCGGCTCACCGCGGTGGTAGGGGCCAGGGCACTCGTCTTCTCCCTTGTCTCAGGACCGGGCCCCAGAGCCGCTGGGGGGCACTGGGGATGCAGTGCGCGGCCAGAGGCGGAGCTCATGCACTCGCCGCATGGCGCCCCCTGCAGGAAGTCGCCGGGCCTTGCGTGGAGTGACTTTAACCTGCTTTGGGGGCTCCGAGCTGCCCCCCTGACCCCTGCTCTGGCCCCATCAAGGACCTGGCCCTGCGTGGACCCATATCCGACTGGGTCGGAGGGCTCCTGCCGCATTGGGGCCGACACCCCTCCCACTGGCTCTGCCGCCCAGATCGGGGTCGCTGTGCTGACGATGTCTCCTCTCCCCAGGGCATATTTCCTGTCGCACTGATCCACCTGAAGGGCGCCCACGTGAAGCAGAAGGGGTAGGTACCGGGGGGGGCAGGGAGGGGCTCTGGGCTGAGTCAGCGAATGTTTTACTGGTCACGGGGCTGGGTCCTCCCTGATCTGCACCTCAGTGGGCCCATCACCACACCCCGCCCTGTCCCAGTGCTCGGCTGGGTCCTGCCCCTGCCCTGTCCCAGTGCTCAGCTGGTGTCACGGCGTCCCCGGGCGATGCTCTGGAACAGCTCCCCATGAAGCCAGTCAGGACTCTGGGGCAGTCTCCTCTCTGTGAGCAGCCTGACTGCAGGACACACAGCTCACCCGGCTTCCACCTTCCTGGGTCTGACCTCGGAGCATTCAGCCTCCTCTGTCCCTCCGTGCGCTTCCCACAGCAAGTCCACTCAGGTGGTGCTCCTGGGGAAGCCAGAGGGTCCTGCCCCACAACTCCGCAGTCAGACGGGACTCTCAGCCAGCCAGTAAAACAGAAGGTTTATTAGATGACAGGAACATGGTCTAACACAGAGCTTGCAGGTGCAGAGAACAGGACCCCTCAGCTGGGACCATTTTGGGGGGCTGGGAACCAGACAACCACGTCTGCCCCTCACTCCATGTCTCCAGCCAGCCCCAAACTGAAACTCCCTCCAGCTCCTCCTCCTCTGGGCTTTGTCCCTTTCCCGGGCCAGGAGGGCACCTGATTCCTTTGTTCTCCAACCCTTTAGATCTCACCTTGCAGGGGGGAAGGGCCCAGGCCATCAGTTGCCAGGAAACAGGGTGTCGGCGATTGTCTGTGTCCAGACCCCTGCACACACCTGTCCTCTAGGGCTCTGCAACGATCATACACCCTTACCCCACCCTCTAGATACGTAAGAACTGCACAGGGGAAACGGAGGCACCCCTACACTATTCAGAGGAAACGTTAAAAACAGTCTCACTTCGTCACAGCTGGGTCCTACCCCCTTCCCGTCCCAGAGCTCGGCTGGGTCCTACCCCCCTCCCATCTCAGTGCTAAGCTGGGCCTTGCCCGCATCCTGTCCCAGTGCTTAGCTGTGTCGTGCCCCCCTACCCTGTCCCAGTGCTCAGCTGAGTCCTGCCTCCCAGCCCCCATCCCAGTGCTAAGCCAGGTCCTGCTCCTCATCCAGCGCTCGGCTGGGTCTTGCCCCCCTGTCCCAGTGCTCAGCCAGGGCCCCGCATCCCAGTGCTCATTCGGGCCCTGCCCCTTCCCCGTCCCAGTGCTTGCCTGGGCCCTATCACCACCCCTCTATCCCAGTGCTCAGTCGGGCACTGCACCCCTCCCATCCCAGTGCCTAGCCGGGCCCTGTCACCACCCATGTCCCCGTGCATGGCTGGGTCCTGCATCCTCCTTGGATTCACCAAGGGAAGGTCATGCCTGACTAATCTAATCGCCTTTTATGATGAGATTACTGGTTCTGTGGATGAAGGGAAAGCAGTGGATGTATTGTTTCTTGACTTTAGCAAAGCTTTTGACACGGTCTCCCATAGTATTCTTGTCACCAAGTTAAGGAAGTATGGGCTGGATGAATGCACTATAAGGTGGGTAGAAAGCTGGCTAGATTGTCGGGCTCAACGGGTAGTGATCAATGGCTCCATGTCTAGTTGGCAGCCGGTATCAAGTGGAGTGCCCCAAGGGTCGGTCCTGGGACCGGTTTTATTCAATATCTTCATAAATGATCTGGAGGATGGTGTGGATTGCACTCTCAGCAAATTTGCAGATGATACTAAACTGGGAGGAGTGGTAGATACGCTGGAGGGGAGGGATAGGATACAGAAGGACCTAGACCAATTGGAAGATTGGGCCAAAAGGAATCTGATGAGGTTCAATAAGGATAAGTGCAGGGTCCTGCACTTAGGACGGAAGAACCCAATGCACAGCTACAGACTAGGGACCGAATGGCTAGGCAGCAGTTCTGCGGAAAAGGACCTAGGGGTGACAGTGGACGAGAAGCTGGATATGAGTCAGCAGTGTGCCCTTGTTGCCAAGAAGGCCAATGGCATTTTGGGATGTATAAGTAGGGGCATAGCGAGCAGATCGAGGGACGTGATCGTTCCCCTCTATTCGACATTGGTGAGGCCTCATCTGGAGTACTGTGTCCAGTTTTGGGCCCCACACTTCAGGAAGGATGTGGATAAATTGGAGAGAGTCCAGCGAAGGGCAACAAAAATGATTAGGGGACTGGAACACATGAGTTATGAGGAGAGGCTGAGGGAGCTGGGATTGTTTAGCCTGCAGAAGAGAAGAATGAGGGGGGATTTGATAGCTGCTTTCAACTACCTGAAAGGGGGTTCCAAAGAGGATGGCTCTAGACTGTTCTCAATGGTAGCAGATGACAGAACGAGGAGTAATGGTCTCAAGTTGCAGTGGGGGAGGTTTAGATTGGATATTAGGAAAAACTTTTTCACTAAGAGGGTGGTGAAACACTGGAATGCGTTACCTAGGGAGGTGGTAGAATCTCCTTCCTTAGAGGTTTTTAAGGTCAGGCTTGACAAAGCCCTGGCTGGGATGATTTAACTGGGAATTGGTCCTGCTTTGAGCAGGGGGTTGGACGAGATGACCTTCTGGGGTCCCTTCCAACCCTGATATTCTATGATTCTATGATGATTCCTCTCCCCCCTCAAGGCTCAGCCGGGCCCTGTCACTGCGCCCCCATCCCCATGCCCCCCCATCCCGGTGCTCGGCTGGGCCCTGTCACCCCTCCACACAGTGCTCAGCTGGGCCCTATCATCGACCCCCAATCCCAGTACCCCTCCCCTGTGCTCGGCTGGGCCCTGTCACCTCCTCCCCCATTCCAGTGCTCGGGTGGACCCTTCTGCCTCCCCCAGCCTGTCCCTGTGTTTGGCCAGACGTCCTGCCCTCCCAGTCCCAGCATTCGGCCGTGCCCCTCCCCTGGCATGAAGTGGGGCAAGCAGCCCAGCACCCCAAGTCTGTGCCTGGCCTGGTTCTCAGCTCTCCCCCATCCCCTGCTTGCAGTAACCAGCCTGCAGCTCCAGGATTCGCTCTCCTTATAACCTGCCAGGCCAGGGCTCTCGCAGCCCAGTGGACCCCTGGCCAGGGCGGGCAACCCCCTCAAACGGCGGCTGGGTACAGGGAGGGCGATGCAGGGTCTCAGTGGGGCTCCCTGAGGCTGATGGCTGGTGCTGCCGCAGCCTGTGGCAGAACTGCGGGGCAGGCGGGAACTGGGGCTGTTCAGCTGAAGGACCCGCATTCAACGGGCAGGGGTGGGGCTGAGCCTCCTCGCCATATGCAGGGCTTGGCCTCACCAGCTCTCTGGCCAGGGCGGAGGAGAACATTGTGTCTGCGGAGATGCCGATGGTGCAGGAGATCACAACCACGCTGCGGGAATGGGCCACCATCTGGAAGCAGCTCTATGTGGTAAGAGCCTGTGGCCCAGCAGTAGGGAAGCCATGGGGACCGGTCCACCCTCTGGAGATGGGCCACCAGCCCTCAGCCTGGGGAGGGGATGGGCGGGGGGGTGGGGTGCACAGGGTGTCACAGAGTCCCTGGGCGATGCTCTGGAACTGCTCCCCATGAAGCCAGTCAGGACTCTGGGGAAGTCTCCTTTCTGTGAGCAGCCTGTCTGCAGGACACAAAGCTCACACAGCTTCCACCTTCCTGGGTCTGACCTCGGAGCCTTCAGCATCCTCTGTCCCTCCGTGCGCTTCCCACAGCGAGTCCACTCAGGTGGGGCTCCTGGGGAAGCCAGAGGGTCCTACCCCCCAACTTCGCAGTCAGACGTGACTCTCAGCCAGCCAGTAAAACAGAGGTTTATTAGACGATGGGAACATGGTCTAACACAGAGCTTGCAGGTGCAGAGAACAGGACCCCTCAGGTGGGTCCATTTTGGGGGGCAGTGAGCCAGACAACCACATCAGCCCTTCACTCTATGTCTCCAGCCAGCTCCAAACTGAAACTCTCTCCAGCCCCTCCTCCTCTGGGCTCTGTCCCTTTCCCGGGCCAGGAGGTCACTGGATTCCTTTGTTCTCCAACCCTTTAGCTCTCACCTTGCAGGGGGGGAAGGGCCCAGGCCATCAGTTGCCAGGAAATAGGGTGTCGGCCATTCTCTATGTCCAGACCCCCGCACACACATGCCCTCTAGGGCTCTGCAAAGATCCTACACCCTTATCCCACCCCCTAGATACTTAAGAACTGCCTAGGGGAAACTGAGGCACCTCCACACTATTCAGAGGAAACATTAAGAACAGTCCCACTTCGTCACACAGGGCAAGTGCCAACCTTTAGGATGCAGGCTGTGGGAACTGCAGGGAGTGGGGGTCGCTCTTTGGGATGGGGGCTGCAGGGGCTGTGAGGGGTCAGGGATGGGGGCTGTGGGAATCACGGGGGGTGGGTCTTTCTGGGATGGGGTCAGCAGGAGTCAGGGAAGAGGGGCCGGATGGATTGGGCTCTGCACTGCAAGGGCTGTGGGTGATCAGCTCTCTGGGACCGGCCATGACTCTTGCCCCCGTGACACCCTGCAGATGGGGCAGAAAGAGCGGTACGGGCAGGTCAGGAGGATGATGTGTGAGCTGATGGAGAGGCGCTCGCAGCTGCTCTCTGGGACACTCCCCAAGGATGAACTCCTGGAGCTCAAGAAGGAGGTGACCAGCAAGATCGACTACGGGAACAAGTGAGAGCCTGCAGGGGGCAGGGAAGGGTGGGGCTGGGATGGGGATGGGGGGACTGTAGGCAGGGAGTTGGGGTTGGAGAGGAGCTGTAGGTGGGGTTGGGTGGGGCTGGAGAGGGACCAGGGATGGGCACTAGTACGTGCCGTGGGTGCACTGGAGAAAGTGAGAGCATGGGGATGGAGACAGCCCAGGTGTGCAAGGCACACAAGCGTGCAAGCAGCATAGTGTAAGCAAGGGCCCAGGGGGCAGAGAATGCCCCGCAGTGCGTGAATCAGGAACAGTGAGAGGGTTGGGGGTCACCCATGGCAACCCCTGGCATGAACCCTGCTGCAGTCCTGGGTGAGACCTGTGCCGGCCCCTTCCCACCCCAAGGTGGGCACCTGCTGGGCATGCAGGCTGGATCCACGGCCAGTGACCGGGGGGGTGGGGGGGCATTTGCTTCATGGCAGGGTGGCTGGGTGATGCTCTGTGTGTGGCTGGGCTGGGCCAGAGGCCTCAGGGAGTCCGGGTCCCTGACCTGCGCCTGGAGTTGTGTTCATGCCCCGGCCTGTGCTCTGCAGGATCCTGGAGCTAGACCTGGTTGTGCGTGACGAGAACGGGAACATCCTGGACCCGGACAGAACCAGCGTCATCAGCCTCTTCCAGGCTCACAGACAAGCCACGAGTATGATCAGTAAGCGCATCCAGGAAGAGACGGTGAGTGCCCGTCCCTGGCCCCCTCGCCTGGTCCTTCTTCCCGGACTCTGCCCCACACCATGCTAACAGGTGTGCTGGCCCTTCCCAGCTGAGAGGCACTGCCCATGGGAGTCCATACACAGAGATGGGGAGTTCCAGCCCCCTGCCAGGTTGGGGGTCTCCCTGCACCACCCAGGCCCCTGCTCTGAGCTTCAGGCTATCCTGCTGCCCACTGCTCTGGGCCTGCTCCCAGCTAGAGCCCAGGCAGGAGCCAGGGTAGGGAGGGGCCAGGCAGGTGGGAGTCCCTTTGGCCTTGACCTCTGCCCGTCTCCCCGCAGTGCTCCCAGTACAGCGAGCAGGGCTGCAATGCCCGCCTGGCCTCGCCCTCCCACAACCTCTACCTCTGCGTCCGCAATTTCGTCTGCAACATCGGGGAGGAGGCACAGCTCTTCACAGCGCTCTATGACCCCGGCCAGCAGAAGATGATCAGGTACCTGCCCCAAGGGAGGGACACAGGGCTTACACCCTACTCTGGGGGCCTCACCAGGAGAGCCCTGGGCCAGGGCTGCTGCTCTGATGGGACCTGACTGACTCCTGAGCCTTGGCCTGCGGGGAGTTGCCAAGTGACCTGCTCCTGGGTCAGGGATCCCAGCGCCTGCACCATGGAGCTCAGCAGTTTCCAAACCAGACCTGGAACAAAAGCAGAGCCACTGTCCTGAGCCGTGTGGGCCCAGATGGCTTACCAGATGGGCTTACCTCACTGGCTGATGACTTGTCTCCTCTCCCCCATCCCTGCCCACTGACCGGCTGGTGATAACCACCCCTCCCCTTCCCACCACTGACCAACCAGTGACACCCGCTCCTACAGGTTACTGATTTAGAGTGATCTAGATCACTTGGTAAACTGGGTGCAAGCAAACAATATATATTTTAATACAGCTAAATGTGAACGAACACTGCTAGGAACAAAGGAGGCAGGTCAGGCATACTGGGTGGGGGCTCTGTCCTGGGGAGCAGTGACTCAGACAAAAATTTGGAGGTGGGCAATCAGCTGAACATGAGCTTCCACTTGGCACTTTGGCCAGAAGGTGAATGCTATCCTGGGATCCACGTAAACTGGGGAATCTTGAGTAGCAGCAGAGAGGTGATTTTCCCTCTGTATCTAGCACTGGGGCGACCGCTGCTGGAATCCTGTGCCCAGTTCTGGTGCCTGAAATTCAAGAAGGATGTTGATAAATTGGAGAGGCACAAGAATGATGAAAGAATTAGAAATCCTGCCTGATAGCGAGAGACTCAAGCAGCTCAATCTGTTTAGCTGAAAAAAGAGCAGGTTACAGAGTAACTTGATCCCCGCCTACATGGGGAACAAATATTTAATAAGGGGCTCAGCTCTTCAATCCAGCAGACAAAGGTCTAACCTGATCCAAGGGCTGGAAGATGAAGCTAGACAAATTCAGGCTGGAAATAAGGCATATATTTTTGACAGTGAGAGTAATTAACCATTGGAACAATTTACCCAGGGTCTTGGTGGATTCTCCATCCCTGACAATTTTCTATGAAGATTGGCTGTTTTTCCAAAAGATCTGCTTGGGGATTATTATGGGGCAGTAGCTATACAGGGGCCAGACCAGAGGATCCCAGTGGCCCCTTCTGGCCTTGGAGTCTGTGAATCTACTTCCCATGCTGATTGCCTGGTGATAACCACTCCTCTCCTCCCGCCCTCCCCAACTGACCGGTACTAACCACTGCCCCCCACTGACTGACCAGTGATAACTGACCCCACCCCACACTGACTGACCAGTGGTAACCGCCCCTATTCCCCACAACCGACCCGTGATAATCACCTGTAACTCCCCACCCCACTGCCCAGTGATAACTACCCCGCACTGACTGACCAGTGATAACCGCCCCTACCCTTCCCAACCAACTGGTGATAACCACATGTAATTCCTCACCCCACTGACCAGTGATAACTGACCCCGCCCTCCACTGACTGACCAGTAGGGGTTGCCAACTTTCTAATCGCACAAAACCAAACACTCCTTCCCCGCCCCTTTCTTGAGACCATGCCCATTCTCTGAGGTCCCGCCCCCACCGACTCCATCCTCCTTCCTGCCCTCACTCACTCTCCCCCACCCTCACTCACTTTCACTGGGCTAGGGCAGGGGGTTGGGGTGCAGGACGGGGTGAGGCTTTGACTGGGGGTGCGGGTTCTGGGGTGGGGCCAGAAATGAGGCGTTCAGGGTACAGGAAGGGGCTCAGGGCTGGGGCAGGGGGTTGGGTGTGGGAGGGGGTTAGGGGTGTGGGCTCTGGGAGGGAGTTAAGATGTGGGAGGGGGTGCAGGGCTGGGGGTTCGGGTGTGGGCTCTGGGAGGGAGTTAGGGTGCAGGAGGGGGTTCCAACCTGGGACAGAGAGTTGGGGTGCAGAAGGGGGATCAGGGTGTGGGCTCCAGCTGGGCGGCACTTACCTGAGGTGGCTGCCTGCCTGCCCTGGCTCCATGCAGCTCCCAGAATTGGCCAGCGTGTCCCTGTGGCCCTTAGATGGAGGGACCAGGGGGCTCTGTGTGCTGCCAGCACCTGCAAGCGCAGCTCTTGCAGTTTTCATTGGCTGTGGTTCCTGGCCAATGGGAGCTGCGGAGCCGGCACTGCGGGCGGGGGCAGTGCGTGGAGCTTTCCTGATTGCCCCTGTGCCTAGGGGCCGCAGGGACATGCTGGCCGCGGCCAGGAGCTGCGCGGAGCCACAGCAGGCAGGAAGCTTGCCTTAGCCCCACTGTATCGCCGACTGCTGTACTGCAGACTTTTAATGGCCCGGTCAGTGGTGTTGACCAGAGCCACCAGGGTCCTT
Source organism: Lepidochelys olivacea (assembly GCF_965140295.1). NCBI lineage: Eukaryota > Metazoa > Chordata > Testudines > Cheloniidae > Lepidochelys > Lepidochelys olivacea. Next base: position 149,427,844 of record NC_140414.1, read on the forward strand.
TTTCGTCTGGGAGTTCCAGTTGCAAACTGGACGCTGGTCAACCCTACTGACCAGTGATAACTGACCCCCACCCCCCACTGACTGACCAGTGATAACTGACCCCACCCCCACTGACTGCTCATGCCCCCCCCAGTGACCGACCAACTGGTGATAACTGCTCCTCTCCCCCTGAGGGGGATAGACACCCACTGTTCAGGGAGGGTTGGCCTGGCAGGAGGACACACCCTGCCCTGGGCCAGGGAACTCCTGCTGAGGCCAGGGCTTTTGGCCCCCTGCTGAGTGCCTGAGGCTTCATATGGCATGAGACCCAAGGGGACTCAATATGTTGCTGTCCTAACCTGAGGCACAGGGGGGCACCCAGTGGTCCCGGGGCTGCTGTTTCTTTCTCTGTAGGGAGGGGAGACAGCCTTCACCTCGGGGAAGCTGTTCCTTCCTGATGCAGCCTGTCTCTGTCTCTCCCTTCCTCTCCATTCCGTTCCAAATACACCCCGCAAATGCAATAACCTCCCTCCTGGCTGTGCTGACACCTTGTGGGCTCGTCTGGTGTCGGCTGCCCGGGGAGCCAAGGTCTCCTGGAGCTGCCCAGGTTGACGGTAGATGTACAAGTGGGGAATTGCCATCCCATGGGAATGTTTTTGCCCACAGGGACCTGTTAACCTTCCTCTGTGATGAAAACTGACCAGTTAATAAAAAGAAAAGGAGTACTTGTGGCACCTTAGAGACTAACCAATTTATTTGAGCATGAGCTTTTGTGAGCTACAGCTCACTTCATCGGATGCATACCGGGCCACGGTATGCATCCAATGAAGTGAGCTGTAGCTCACGAAAGCTCATGCTCAAATAAATTGGTTAGTCTCTAAGGTGCCACAAGTACTCCTTTTCTTTTTGCGAAGACAGACTAACACGGCTGTTACTCTGTGACCAGTTAATGTTACTCTGTGTCTCCTGTCCCTTGCCTTACCTCCTGAACCCACTGCCTTTGTATTGAATGTGCCCAGGGTAAGGACTCTGTGATCTGCTTTTTACCCTCTAGCCCTCATTCCCAGGACCAGTCAGTCTTGCTCTCCAGGTCTCTGCTGTGGTGGAGCAGTTTGTTCTGTGCTCACTGGCCAAGTGTGTCTCACACTGCCCCCTCTAGTGGCAGGTCCCCGTCAAAACTCATAGTCACACGTAGCTCAAATTACAGACGGGTGCTGGGAGTCAAGGACCAGAGTTTGGGCTCTGCAGTGGCTCTGCTTTTGTGGATCCATGTGATGGAAAGGGATTGGTGTGAAAGTGGTTTCCTGAATTCACTCAGAAAGCAAATGCCCTTCAGACAGGAGTGAGAGCGAAAAGCCTTGGGGTGGCCACCTGTCACACCCTGCAGCTGTGGGTTTCTCCCCCAGGCTGGATTCTGGGGAGGCACGAGGGGGGTGCAGCTGAAAGACAGAGGAGAGAGGGCAGAGATAGAGCAGTGCTTGGGGAAGGCCAGGCTGAGCCAGTGCTAGGTAGCTGAGCCAGGGCTGCACGCTGAAGAAAGAGGTAGCTGTGGAGGATTAGGGGCCCCAGCCAATCGGGGGCACTCCAGAAAAATGGGCACCCCCATGCCCTGACCTGCTCCTGCCAAGGAGTGGGGCAAACCCCCGCGCCCAACCCCATTTCCCCAGCAGGAGCGCAGGAGAGGGGGTAGGGGGTCCCCACTTATTCTGACCCAGAGCCCCACAAAACAGTAATCCGCCTCTGTCCAGGACAGCTTGCACCAGCCAGCCACCCAGGGAGCAGCTGCAGGACTAGCAAAGCGTGATTGCAGGGAGCGGGACAATGGGTCCCTTGAGAGCAGTGCAATGAGCAAACCAGGAAAAGTGTGAAAAGAGCTGATGGGAACGTGCAGTGCTTGCAGAGGGGCTGGCTCTGATGGGTTGGGAATGGGGGTGCTGGCTCCAATCTGGCCCCAGGATGGAGGGATTGGCTGGGTGGTGGGGGCATGGGGAATGAGACCCGGGTCCTTTCCCCTCTAGTTCCGATCTGGCCCCACGGCAGGGATAGGCTGGGAGATGGGGGTGAGGAATAGGACATGGGGCCTGTCCCCTCCAGGGGTGCTGGCTCAGATCCAGCCTCAGGGCAGGGTGTTTCCCTGCCCCGCCCCTGGCTGCCCATGCCTGAGCTGCGCCGCGTGACCCGGGCTTACAGAGAGGCCTGAGTTGTTTCCAAAGGAGTCAGGTCCCACCCCAGAGAGAGGGAGGAGCCTTGGCAGCTCCCTGCAGTGCTTGGCCCAGAGCCATAGGCTTGGCTGTTAAACGGGGGTTTGTTCTTGGGCCTTGCCCCATGTAGAGCTCTGCTTCAGGGCTGTGTGGCGCCTGCCAAGCGTCTGCATCCTGTCCCACCACATGCCATGTTCCTCCGGAAGGAAGCTTGCTGAGCGCATGCTTTGCACTCGGAGTCAGTCGCATCTCCAAGGCCCACGGCCCAGATGGGATGATCCCCGGTGCCTGCATTCAGGTGAGGGGTGCTGTTAGGATAGGCAGCTTCCCACAGGGCTGTTTGAATAACAGGGTGCTTGGGCCTCCGGTGCTGTATAGGGCGTGCTGGATGGGAGAGGACAGGACACGTGGTGAAGGGGATAAAACTTGGCCCTCACCGTCTCTCTTTCACTGGGCTTGAGCACTGAACAGGGCCCTGCGTGGGAGCCGGCAGAGCCTGTGTCTGCTGCCCCCATCTTACCCCCAGGGTGCTGACTGGGCCTAGCCACTCCTGCTCACAGACCCTGTGCTCGGTGGCTGTCCCTTCCTGTCTGTGAGCTGGAGGCCTAGGGCCACAGGCCCGCCCACCCAGCTCAGGGCAGCACCACCCCTTGAGAGGCTGGACAGAGCTGGATCCCGGGCTCCTGGCTGTGTCCTGCAGTGGCGAGTCTCCTGACGCTCTCGGGTTCTCTTTGCAGCGAGAACTATCTGATCCGCTGGGCCAGCACAGGGGTCCCGCAGGACATCGAGTTGCTCAACAACCTGAAAGCCATCTTCACGGTGAGCACAGGTGCCCTCTTGCCCTGCCTGACAGCATGCCTCTTGCACCCAGATGCCTGAGCCAGGATCGAGCCCCGTCGTGCAGGGGGCTGCACAGAGACGGGGACACAGAGCCTGCCCCCACAGGACCAGTAGCCCAGCAGTCCCGAGATGGATGGCAAAACACCATGCGCCCCCACTCCACCTGGGCCACCATGCCCCTTCCCAACCTCACCACAGCTGGGCCCTTTGCCCCTCCTCCATCGCACCACAGCTGGCCACCATGCTCGTCCCCCACTCCACCACAGCTGGGCCACCATGCCCCTCCCTGACCTTCCCCCACCCTGGCTCCCAGCCCTGGACCCAGTGCTCCCAGCTCCTCCCCCCGCTCCCCGTTGAATGGCCCCTGGTCCCAGTGCTCTGCTAGTGTAACCACATGACAAATGAGGGGTAACCCAGCATGCCATGTATTTCTCTCTCACGTCTACATTTCTTCTGTCCTTCAGTATACACCTGCAATTATCATACACGTCAACTGAATGTTTAAAATGGTCTCTATGATCAATTTTAATAAATTTCAGTCCATCTGAAAATAAGCAGCGGGTACTCACCCTAGCTCCTGGTTCCACCATCTACTCCTTTAAATCCTTCCTGTGGCCCATTTCTTCTGTGACACTCAGACACCAGGGCCCCTAACCGCCACTCTCCCCCCAGGCTTTCTTGTACACCCATCTCCATGGCCGCGGCTGGCCTTGATTTCTCGCAGGCCCCAGGAAGGGGAACAGAGGGGATGTGGCGCCTACTGACTAAGGCCTGGTCTACACTAGGCACTTACATCCGTATAGCTATGTCTTGCAGGGGTGTGAAAAATCCACACCCCAGAGCGGCTCCGTTAAACTGACCTAACCCCCAGTGCAGACAGCACTAGGTCGATGGAAGAAGGCTACCGCCTCTCGGGGAGGTGGATTACCTATGCCAGCGGAAGAACCCCTCCCATCGGTATAGGCAGTGTCCACACTGAAATGCTGCAGCTGCTCCACAGTAGCATTTTAAGTGTAGACCTCTCCCGAGCTGTATTCTCATCACGGCACAAGCTGCACCGAGACTGACCCCAGGAAGGGGCCAAGGCAGCTGGGCCAGAGAAAGGGGAAGTCTATATGTAAATGAAGCTGATTAACAGCATGAGCATGAAGTCACCTCCCGCCCCACCATGCTCTTCTGCTGGAGCTGATCCATCCCACCCTCTCTGCACTTGGCCCAGGTGCGGTCCAGCTGCAGGCATAGGTCCGGACACTAGAGTTACAGCTGTCTCCTACATGAACAAATCAGGAGCGGCTGAGTGGGGCCTGCTCATTTCCTGCAGGTCAAGCTGGGCTGAGCCCACCATGCTCACAGGCAGTGTCCTGGGAGGAACTCGCTCTGTTCAGTCACCGTTGCCTTGTGCCCTTTGGCCTCATCGAGCTGCAAGGCTTGTGCACAGGCTGAAGGACCACATCTCAGAGTGTCCCTTTGACTCACTAGAGCCCCGCTAAGTGCCCTCTGGCGACCTATCCCACATTCCCAGCACAGCCCCCAGAAGCAGTGCACTCTCGGAGATTCTGAAAGGCCGGGGTGGGGGGGATTGTGAGCACTGTTTGAGCTAGGCCCCCTAGTGCCATCCATCCCCCCCAGCGCTGACATGGCGCCCCCAGGCTGAGGACTAGCCTGCCCCATGTGGCATCAGACCCCCTGGCCAGGCCTTTGCGCTCTGTTGGGCCTTTCTCTGAGCTTCTCTCTCCCGCACAGGACCTGGGCAGCAAGGACTTGAAACGAGAGAGGCTCTTCCTGGTGTGTCAGATTGTGCGGGTGGGGCGCATGGACCTGAAGGAGACCTACACGCGGAAACTGAGCACCGGCCTCAGACGGCCTTTTGGCGTCTCGGGTGAGTGTGAGCCCTGGATCCATTCATTCCTTGGCCCCAGCAGTCCTGTCCCTCCACTGGCCGCTCAGCCAAAGGGCTCCAGCTGGCTTGGCCTGTGTCCCTGGCCTGAGGTGGGGGCTGCACGGCAGCAGTGTTAGCCTGTCAGCCCATGACCCTGCCCCGGCCCTCACCTGGGCCAGTGGGGCTGCACGGCAGCAGTGTTAGCCTGTCAGCCCATGACCCTGCCCCGGCCCTCACCTGGGCCAGCATCCCTGCTCACTGCCAGATTTGTCCCCCTTATTTACAGCTGAAAGTGGGGAGTGGCCAGTCCCATCCACTCACACCCAACCCATCCCTTAGGGCAGAGCAGAACCTCTCCCCAGAGCCCTACTTTCCTAAGGCTTTGTCAGGCTGGTTACAAGTGTTCCAGAGCTGGGGCTCAGCCCTGCCCCAGGAGACTGATTGACAGGTGCAGCTTTTGTCTCAGATTGTAAAGCCAGAAGGGACCACTGTGACCATCTGATCTCTAGCGTAACACAGGCCACAGCTGTCTCTCTGCAGGGTGTTTCTCTGAGCTGCAGCTGAAATTCCCCTTTTGCAGTTTGCTCTCAGTCTGCTTAGTAACACACACCTAACACACCTCCCTCAGTGGGCTCACACCCCTCACATGTGTGGGCTTTTGTCACATCCCCCTAGGTTATCTCTGAGCTGAGCCAGACAGACTTGGTACTTTCTGTCTCTTTCTGGCCCCTCCATGGCTCAGGGGCTGCTTCAGCTCCCTCTGTTTGTCACTGTCCTGGGCCTTAGGGACCTGGGGCTGAGAGCAGGGACTGGGGGGTTCTCCCAGGGTCAGAGAGAGGGGAACTCTTCCCTCTCATTGTTAGTGATCAGAGGACAATAGTGTCTCTGTCCTGGCAGATGGCAGCAGGCACAGCCACTGTGTGGAGGAAGAAAAGGAGAGGAAGCAAGTCATCAGTCATATCAGAGGATAGTGATAGAAGTGAGGACATTCCACACGCTCCTTTCTCTCACTCTGCCTTTGATAAATGTTCTGAGCCTGGGATATTGATCCTCAGCAAATGGAGTTGTTGGAAATGATTGATTTTTGATAGGCTAATTAGTGCAAGCTGGGACCTCAAGCACACCAAGTGAATATTTAACACAAGGGTAGCAAATTGGGCTCTGAGCTGAGTGTATCCCTGGGAAGCGGGTCTGTGCTGCTGTGTGTTATACTGGCTCCTACGCATTTATGCTCTGTAGAGCCTGTAGCTGAAGGTGCTGAAATCCATGTGCCCCCAAGGGGGCGGAAGCCCCCTGAAATGGATTGAAACAGGAAATTCAGCCCCATGCAGCTTGTCAGCCGAGCTCAGAGATCATTCAGTGGAGGTCTTTGGGTCTGCAACAGCATCCATCTCTTCATATCTGTAACCCTTCTGCCCGTCAGAGTTGGCAGCAACAAGGGCCGGGTTCAATATCTAGGGGTTCCATTCCAATAACACAATGCAAACTGGCTCGAGCCCCCACCCAGTGACCTGGGACAAATATATACCACCACCGCTGGGCGCCTCCAAGAGGCGATACTTCCCCTCTCGCAAGCACATAATCTGAGTGTAGCAAAAAGTCTTTTAATAACAGAGAGAAACAATGTGGCATTATGTTGGGGAAACACCACCAACAGGATTCATAACACAACCCATGAGCAAAACAACCCCACCCCAGGCAAATTGGGGCATGCCCTTTTCCCTTTGGTTCTTGAGTCCAGCAACCCCAAATCACCCAAAGTCCCAAAAGTCCAATGCCCCAAAAGTCTCTGTCCTTGGTCAGGGCAGCCCCAGAGTTCAAAAGTTTATCGGCGGAGCTTTACCTCCCAACCTGGGTGGAAATGGGACGGGGGTAAGAGGCACCTTACGTGATCTGAAGCTGACCGCCCCATAGCTCCGTAGCGGCGCTCCGCTCCGCCAGCCGCCCCACAAAACTCCTTCGCTCAGCTGCGCTCCGCTCCGCCAGCCGCCCAACAAACTCCTTCGCTCAGCTGCGCTCCGCTCCGCCAGCCGCCCCACGAACTCCTTCGCTCAGCTGCGCTCCGCTCCGCCAGCCGCCCCACGAACTCCTTCGCTCAGCTCCACAAGCAGCTCCTGCCATCCACACACTGCTCCGCGTCGAACTGCTTCACCAGCCGTCCCGCAAACTGCTCCACACTATATCTTCAGGCTCCCCCACTACTTAACACAACACTCAGTGATTTCAGCTCTTAGGTGAATTCAGCTTGTAGTAGGGGAGCCCCAGTGCTGGTGCACTGTCAGCCCAAAGTGAGCTCAGCAGCCTATAACTAGACTTCTAATGAAATCAAAATTAGCTCTGATATTCCACAGTGGAGAGAGGAGGAAGTGCAATCAGCATGTAAGGCCCTCACCAAGGGACCCATGCCACCAAGTATTAATACTTGTCCCCAGCCTCTCTCCATTCACACAGTTTTGGAACCCATGGCCCTTGCCTAGCAAGTGCTACTTAGTTGATGGTGAATCCCTCCATCATAACAAAAGGCCACGTACAGTTCCAAGCACAGTTCCCATAATCAGGGTAATAACAATTTATTCTTCCTGCCCCAATAACAGAGACACTGGGGATCCCACGGCAGCCAAAGTGACCATTTGGGCAGCTATGGTCTCATTCTAGGCGTGGTGGATGTGCCTATGCAAATGAGATCAGCCCCTGAAGTTCTTTTCCACAACTTGCCACACCTCACCACCAGATGTCAGGGTGGAGCTCATCCTGACACTGCTTACATCTCTATCAGCTGAGACGGTCATCTATAGGGAGCGCATTGGGCAGGAGGCAGTATGGGTGGGGGGGCTCTCACTGTACCCAGGTGCTATTGCACGCCACAGGCTGGTTCCTGAGGAAAAAAATGTAGGATTCGCTGTTCAGCAAATGTGGCTTTAAAGATTCAAAACCACTTGTAACACCACAGACCCTGTTTGTTGGTGGGCGGGATTGAACCTGAGACCTCTGGAGCTTAGTGCATGAGCCTCTACTGCGTGAGCTAAAAACCATATGCATAGAATCATAGAATCATAGAATATCAGGGTTGGAAGGGACCCCTGAAGGTCATCTAGTCCAACCCCCTGCTCGAAGCAGGACCAATTCCCAGTTAAATCATCCCAGCCAGGGCTTTGTCAAGCCTGACCTTAAAAACCTCTAAGGAAGGAGATTCTACCACCTCCCTAGGTAACGCATTCCAGTGTTTCACCACCCTCTTAGTGAAAAAGTTTTTCCTAATATCCAATCTAAACCTCCCCCACTGCAACTTGAGACCATTACTCCTCGTTCTGTCATCTGCTACCATTGAGAACAGTCTAGAGCCATCCTCTTTGGAACCCCCTTTCAGGTAGTTGAAAGCAGCTATCAAATCCCCCCTCATTCTTCTCTTCTGCAGGCTAAACAATCCCAGCTCCCTCAGCCTCTCCTCATAACTCATGTGTTCCAGTCCCCTAATCATTTTTGTTGCCCTTCGCTGGACTCTCTCCAATTTATCCACATCCTTCTTGAAGTGTGGGGCCCAAAACTGGACACAGTACTCCAGATGAGGCCTCACCAATGTTGAATAGAGGGGAACGATCACGTCCCTCGATCTGCTCGCTATGCCCCTACTTATACATCCCAAAATGCCATTGGCCTTCTTGGCAACAAGGGCACACTGCTGACTCATATCCAGCTTCTCGTCCACTGTCACCCCTAGGTCCTTTTCTGCAGAACTGCTGCCTAGCCATTCGGTCCCTAGTCTGTAGCTGTGCATTGGGTTCTTCCGTCCTAAGTGCAGGACCCTGCACTTATCCTTATTGAACCTCATCAGATTTCTTTTGGCCCAATCCTCCAATTTGTCTAGGTCCTTCTGTATCCTATCCCTCCCCTCCAGCGTATCTACCACTCCTCCCAGTTTAGTATCATCCGCAAATTTGCTGAGAGTGCAATCCACACCATCCTCCAGATCATTTATGAAGATATTGAACAAAACCAGCCCCAGGACCGACCCTTGGGGCACTCCACTTGATACCGGCTGCCAACTAGACATGGAGCCATTGATCACTACCCGTTGAGCCCGACAATCTAGCCAGCTTTCTACCCACCTTATAGTGCATTCATCCAGCCCATACTTCCTTAACTTGCTGACAAGAATACTGTGGGAGACCGTGTCAAAAGCTTTGCTAAAGTCAAGAAACAATACATCCACTGCTTTCCCTTCATCCACAGAACCAGTAATCTCATCATAAAAGGCAATTAGATTAGTCAGGCATGACCTTCCCTTGGTGAATCCATGCTGGCTGTTCCTGATCACTTTCCTCTCATGCAAGTGCATCAGGATTGATTCTTTGAGGACCTGCTCCATGATTTTTCCAGGGACTGAGGTGAGGCTGACTGGCCTGTAGTTCCCAGGATCCTCCTTCTTCCCTTTTTTAAAGATTGGCACTACATTAGCCTTTTTCCAGTCATCCGGGACTTCCCCGGTTCGCCACGAGTTTTCAAAGATAATGGCCAATGGCTCTGCAATCACAGCCGCCAATTCCTTCAGCACTCTCGGATGCAACTCGTCCGGCCCCATGGACTTGTGCACGTCCAGCTTTTCTAAATAGTCCCTAACCACCTCTATCTCCACAGAGGGCTGGCCATCTCTTCCCCATTTTGTGATGCCTAGTGCAGCAGTCTGGGAGCTGACCTTGTTAGTGAAGACAGAGGCAAAAAAAGCATTGAGTACATTAGCTTTTTCCACATCCTCTGTCACTAGGTTGCCTCCCTCATTCAGTAAGGGGCCCACACTTTCCTTGGCTTTCTTCTTGTTGCCAACATACCTGAAGAAACCCTTCTTGTTACTCTTGACATCTCTTGCTAGCTGCAGCTCCAGGTGCGATTTGGCCCTCCTGATATCCTTCCTACATGCCCGAGCAATATTTTTATACTCTTCCTTGGTCATATGTCCAACCTTACACTGCTTGTAAGCTTCTTTTTTATGTTTAAGATCCGCTAGGATTTCACTATTAAGCCAAGCTGGTCGCCTGCCATATTTACTATTCTTTCGACTCATCGGGATGGTTTGTCCCTGTAACCTCAACAGGGATTCCTTGAAATACAGCCAGCTCTCCTGTACTCCTTTCCCCTTCAAGTTAGTCCCCCAGGGGATCCTGGCCATCCGTTCCCTGAGGGAGTCGAAGTCTGCTTTCCTGAAGTCCAGGGTCCGTATCCTGCTGCTTACCTTTCTTCCCTGCGTCAGGATCCTGAACTCAACCAACTCATGGTCACTGCCTCCCAGATTCCCATCCACTTTTGCTTCCCCCACTAATTCTACCTGGTTTGTGAGCAGCAGGTCAAGAAAAGCACCCCCCCAGTTGGCTCCTCTAGCACTTGTGCCAGGAAATTCTCCCCTACGCTTTCCAAAAACTTCCTGGATTGTCTATGCACCGCTGTATTGCTCTCCCAGCAGATATCAGGAAAATTAAAGTCACCCATGAGAATCAGGGCATGCGATCTAGTAGCTTCCGTGAGCTGCCGGAAGAAAGCCTCATCTACCTCATCCCCCTGGTCCGGTGGTCTATAGCAGACTCCCACCACTACATCACTCTTGTTGCACACACTTCTAAACTTAATCCAGAGACACTCAGGTTTTTCTACAGTTTCGTACCGGAGCTCTGAGCAGTCATACTGCTCCCTTACATACAGTGCTACTCCCCCACCTTTTCTGCCCTGCCTGTCCTTCCTGAACAGCTTATATCCATCCATGACAGTACTCCAGTCATGTGAGTTATCCCACCAAGTCTCTGTTATTCCAATCACGTCATAGTTCCTTGACATCACCAGGACCTCCAGTTCTCCCTGCTTGTTTCCAAGGCTTTGTGCATTTGTATATAAGCACTTGAGATAACCTGTTGATCGCCCCTCATTCCCAGTATGAGGCAGGAGCCCTCCCCTCACAGACATTCCTGCCTGTGCTTCCTCCCGGTATCCCTCTATAGCTAAGGCTATAGAGCAGACTCATTAATTTCTCTCTACGTGGTCTCGATGCCACTAAATGGCACAGAGCACCACACCTAGGAGGTGTGTGGGTTACATATAAAAGAAAAAATATGCAAAGCACCCTGATTTTGAACTCCTGTTGTCAGAGCAGTGAGAGCTGCTTCCTGCTAAAGGAGGAATGCCACAGAGGAGGGTTTAAAGGGGAGAGGGCACCAGGTGGATGTGGATCGAGAAGGCAATTTGAACACGAGGGACCCCAGCTGAGAGAGGGAAGATGAGGCAGATCCTGGGGGAAATGGGTGCAGAGTTGGAATGGGAGAGTTTTCTTCAACCCATCCCAAGGGCCTCTGGCTGCTCCTGGCCCTACATGGCTGTGGAACTAGGAAAGAAAGATTCCTGGCTCTGAGGGTCCAAACAACATCTTGCTCCTTCTCAGCTGGCCAGGAGCCCACCCTCTGAGTAGGAGGATGGATGCTAAGGCCAGCTGCTGCTTTGTTTGCTTCTCACTGGGGCCAGATATCCAGCCAGCAGTGGGGGCTGTTCTCCCCTTCCCTACTGGCCACCCTCCCGGTGGGAATTGGTGTGAGCTTGGAGGCCCCTTTATTCCCCCGTCTCCGGCTGCAGAGATGTGGGAGCAGAGAGATTGCTGGAGAAGATGGTTAGACGAGCCGGTCCCCACAGATATCCCTCCACCCAGAGCAATCCCTCGTGTCGCTCCCCACAGATATCCCTCCTGTCAGTGGAATTCCTCGTGTCGCTCACCACAGATATCCCTCCACCCAGCGCTATCCCCTCAGCTACTCCCCACAGATATCCCTCCGGCCAGCGCTGTCCCTCGTGTCGCTCCCCATAGATATCCCTCCTCTCAGCACTATCCCTCATGTCGCTCCCCACAGATATCCCTCCTCTCAGCGCAATCCCTCGTGTCGCTCCCCACAGATATCGCTCCTCTCAGCGCTATCCCTCTTGTCGCTCACCACAGATATCCCTCTGCCCAGCGCTATCCCCTCAGCCACTCCCCACAGATATCCCTCCACCCAGCGCTATCCCCTCAGCTACTCCCCACAGATATCCCTCCGGCCAGTGCTGTCCCTCGTGTCGCTCCCCACAGATATCCCTCCTCTCAGCGGAATCCCTCGTGTCGCTCCCCACAGATATCCCTCCTCTTAGCGCAATCCCTTGTGTTGCTCCCCACAGATATCCCTCCTCTCAGCAGAATCCCTCGTGTCGCTCCCCACAGATATCCCTCCACCCAGAGCTATCCCTTGTGTCGCTCCCCACAGATATCCCTCCTCTAAGCGCTATCCCTCGTGTCGCTCCCCACAGATATCCCTCCACCCAGAGCTATCCCTCGTGTCGCTCCCCACAGATACCCCTCCGCCCAGCGCAATCCCTTGTGTCGCTCCCCACAGATATCCCTCCACCCAGCGCTATCCCTTGTGTCGCTCCCCACAGATATCCCTCCGCCCAGCGCTATCCCTCGTGTCGCTCCCCACAGATATCCCTCCTCTTAGCGCAAACCCTTGTGTCGCTCCCCACAGATATCCCTCCTCTCAGCGTTATCCCTCGTGTCGCTCCGCACAGATATCCCTCCACCCAGCGCTATCCCTCATGTCGCTCCCCACAGATATCCCTCCACCCAGAGCTATCCCTCGTGTCGCTCCCCACAGATATCCCTCCGCCCAGCGCTATCCCTCGTGTCGCTCCCCACAGATATCCCTCCGCCCAGCGCAATCCCTTGTGTCGCTCCCCACAGATATCCCTCCTCTCAGCGCTATCCCTCGTGTCGCTCCCCACAGATATCCCTCTGCCCAGCGCTATCCCTCGTGTCGCTCCCCACAGATATCCCTCCACGCAGAGCTATCCCTCGTGTCGCTCCCCACAGATATCCCTCCACCCAGAGCTATCCCTCGTGTCGCTCCCCACAGATATCCCTCCACCCAGCGCTATCCCTTGTGTCGCTCCCCACAGATATCCCTCCACCCAGAGCTATCCCTCGTGTCGCTCCCCACAGATATCCCTCCACCCAGAGCTATCTCTCGTGTCGCTCCCCACAGATATCCCTCCACCCAGAGCTATCTCTCGTGTCACTCCCCACAGATATCCCTCCTCTTAGCGCAATCCTTTGTGTCGCTCCCCACAGATATCCCTCCTCTTAGCGCAATCCTTTGTGTCGCTCCCCACAGATATCCCTCCTCTTAGCGCAATCCCTTGTGTCGCTCCCCACAGATATCCCTCCGCCCAGCGCTATCTCTCGTGTCGCTCCCCACAGATATCCCTCTGCCCAGCGCTATCCCTCATGTCGCTCCCCACAGATATCCCTCTGCCCAGCGCAATCCCTCGTGTCGCTCCCCACAGATATCCCTCCGCCCAGCGCTATCCCTCGTGTCGCTCCCCAGATATCCCTCCGCCCAGCGCTATCTCTCGTGTCGCTCCCCACAGATACTCCTCCACCCAGAGCTATCTCTCGTGTCGCTCCCCACGGATATCCCTCCTCTTAGCGCAATCCCTTGTGTCGCTCCCCACAGATATCCCTCCGCCCAGCGCTATCCCTTGTGTCGCTCCCCACAGATATCCCTCCGCCCAGCGCTATCCCTCGTGTCGCTCCCCACAGATATCCCTCCACCCAGCGCTATCCCTCGTGTCGCTCCCCACAGATATCCCTCCTCCCAGAGCTATCCCTCGTGTTGCTCCCCACAGATATCCCTCCGCCCAGTGCTATCCTCTGTGTTGCTCTCCACAGATATCCCTCTGCCCCCCAATGACTGTCAGGAGGGAAAGGCCAGCTCTGTTCTCATGTCTGCAGGGCGGATGGGGAGGCACAAATGCCCTCTCCCCACACCCCTGCACACCCCTTGGTGGGGGCCACACAAGAGGAGAGTGCTGGCCAGTGCTGGGAACACCGCAGGGGGGTTGCGGAGCCCGAGGAGCAGGCCGTGTCTCCCACCCCCAAGCATTTAAATGTACATATCAGGCCCCCACACTATCCTGAGGGTGGCTGAAAAAAGTCAAGAGATCTTAGAATTGCAAGTCCAGGGTCTGTGCATTTTCCTCTGAGCTGCGAGCTGTTCGGGGCACTCTCATGGCTCCCTCAAGCTTTCCTCACAAGCAGGGGGCTGAGAAGTGGCTCTGTTTGTATGTGACGCTGGGATCCCACAAAGTACACCTGTGGGGCAGGGGCTCCACAATGTGTACCACATATCTAAAGAGTTGGCAACACTGATTCATCTGTGGGGACCAGCTGAGGGGACAGTGCTGGGGCAGAGGGATATCTGTGGGGAGTGGCCGAGGGGATAGTGCTGGGCGGAGGGATAGCTGTGGGAAGTGGCTGAGGGGATAGCAGTGGGCAGAGGAGGGATATCCGTGGGGAGTGGCTGAGGGGAAAGTGGTGGGCGGAGGGATATCTGTGGGGAGTGGCTGAGGGGATAGCGGTGGGCAGAGGGATATCTGTGGGGAGTGGCTGAGGGGAAAGCGGTGGGCGGAGGGATATCTGTGGGGAGTGGCTGAGGGGAAAGCGGTGGGCAGAGGGATATCTGTGGGGAGTGGCTGAGGGGATAGCGGTGGGCGGAGGGATATCTGTGGGGAGTGGCTGAGGGGGATCGTGGTGGGCGGAGGGATATCCGTGGGGAGTGGCTGAGGGGATAGCGCTGGGCGGAGGGATATCTGTGGGGAGTGGCTGAGGGGATAGCGGTGGGCGGAGGGATATCTGTGGGGAGTGGCTGAGGGGGATAGCGGTGGGCGGAGGGATATCTGTGGGGAGTGGCTGAGGGGGATAGCGGTGGGCGGAGGGGTATCTGTGGGGAGTGGCTGAGGGGAAAGCGGTGGGTGGAGGGATATCGGGGGGAGTGGCTGAGGGGATAGCGGTGGGCGGAGGGATATCGGGGGGGAGTGGCTGAGGGGGATAGCGGTGGGCGGAGGAGGGATATCTGTGGAGAGTGGCTGAGGGGAAAGCGGTGGGTGGAGGGATATCGGGGGGAGTGGCTGAGGGGATAGCGGTGGGCGGAGGGATATCTGTGGGGAGTGGCTGAGGGGGATAGCGGTGGGCGGAGGGGTATCTGTGGGGAGTGGCTGAGGGGGATAGCGGTGGGCGGAGGGGTATCTGTGGGGAGTGGCTGAGGGGATAGCGGTGGGCGGAGGAGGGATATCTGTGGGGAGTGGCTGAGGGGATAGCGGTGGGCGGAGGAGGGATATCTGTGGGGAGTGGCTGAGGGGGATAGTGGTGGGCGGAGGAGGGATATCTGTGGGGAGTGGCTGAGGGGATAGCGGTGGGCGGAGGAGGGATATCTGTGGGGAGTGGCTGAGGGGATAGCGGTGGGCGGAGTGATATCTGTGGGGAGTGGCTGAGGGGGATAGTGGTGGGCGGAGGAGGGATATCTGTGGGGAGTGGCTGAGGGGATAGCGGTGGGCGGAGTGATATCTGTGGGGAGTGGCTGAGGGGGATAGTGGTGGGCGGAGGAGGGATATCTGTGGGGAGTGGCTGAGGGGATAGCGGTGGGCGGAGGGATATCTGTGGGGAGTGGCTGAGGGGATAGCGGTGGGCGGAGGAGGGATATCTGTGGGGAGTGGCTGAGGGGATAGCGGTGGGCGGAGGGATATCCGGGGGGAGTGGCTGAGGGAATAGCGCTGGGGGTGGAGTAGCATTGTCAGCTCTCGGGATTATATCACAACTAGCATTCTGGGGTTTTTTCCTTATCTGCTCCATGCAAACAGCAAACAATGAAAGGTGCTAACTCACAAATTTTCCCAGAGTTAAAAATGGCCACCACCTCCCAATAGTGTCTATGGGCTTGACGCTAGGAAGATACCTCCAGTTCCCTATAGTCTCTCTTCTGGTGGAAGTGAGGCTGCCCTTGATAAAACTGGCTGCAACCTCCCACTGTTTGCAATGAAACTGAAGCCTTGCCCACAGGTTTGATGGCTGACACTCAGCGGTTCAGTGGGCTAGACAGGACACAGGCACTGTGAGGAGCAGCAGAGACCCTGTGAAAGGTGGGGAGAATGAGGAGAGCAGAGCGCCTATGTAGGGGCTACAGGGGGATGTAGGGGGCAGGAAGCAGGCTGAGAAGGTGCAGAAGATAGTGGTGGGAGATGAAGGGATTGGATGACAGCTCCCCCTGCCTGGATGTGATCAAGTCCTCCAACCCTGCAATTTTCAGGGCAGGGGGTATGGGCAGAGCCTCTGGAGTGAAGTCACAGACTTGCCCTGCCACTGAACTCAGCCTTGACATATGGCCCTGTAGTGGAGAGAGGACCCTGGGGCAGCAGGATGCAGGGGAATGGAGCATTGCGGAATTGGTGCTGCTGTGTCCCGGGTAGAAAAGTCCTGGAGTAGCAGGAGGCAAAGAAGTGTTGCTCCCAGGTCAATACAGTAAGAGAGAATGGATTGCAGGTCCCCTATCTTAGGGGTGAGGAGTGGGTAAGCGGACTTTCCATCTGAGCAGCCAGGGAGAGGCATACATTTTTATGTGCATTATAAATTGAATTTTGAACCTGAAATTAGTACACACATGTTGGTAGAAGAATAGAAGGGAGTTAAAAAGACAAAAGATGGACTAAAAAAATAATTTGATTTTTTAAAAAATCATGATTTTTAGAGCCAATTTCATGGTTTTCAAGGGTCTGGCTCATGATTTTTCTCTCAAGGGAATCTGACTCATGATTTTTGATCTCTTGAGATTGACAATACTGGTGGAAGGATAACTGTGGTGTGTTGCTAGAGAAATAGTATCAGAGAAGGGGTTATCTGTGGTGAATGGCTGAGAGGAATAGTGCTGGGGGCGGAGGGATAGCTATGTTTACTTGCCAAGGGAATAGCATTGTGTATTGAGGACTGGCTGCGTTCGAACTGCAAACTATCACTTTTGGGGGGTGGGGCGAGGAGGAGTTCCTGTGCACTATCTGGGCCTACCAAGCAGCAGTCAATTTGCAGCCAGCCAGCCTGGAACAAACTGGGGTGAGCTGTGCCTGGTTTTCGGAGCAGCCTGCTTTGTCTCTCTCTGGTTTTGGATTCTTGTGTGTTATCATTCTGAATTCTAAGAAATAAAGCAGTGTAACTGTAATCTTCCAGTAAGAGAATTTCATTTTTCTGTCTAACTTCTCTGTTGATGATAAATAGAATAGTAAATTGCTTGACCACACTTTGGTTCATTATGAATTATACTCAGCAGATCAAATAACCAATGTCAGTCAAGTTTATTAATATGGTACAGGAAAAAGGTTATATCCAAACCCAGTCTCTGAAGAGCAGTCCTGTGCAGCAATGTTATATTCACCTTATGCAGCAGGTGTGCTCCCCAAGTTACACGTTTCAGCTGGTATTATATATGATTTTACAAGTTACACATTTCTGTACAAGTCATTAAAATCCAACTAATCAGTTTGTTCCAGTTCTCTAACTAGCTGTTCTGTTTCTTCCTTATCTTTGTTGTAGGTACTAGCATTCCAGGCACTGATCCATGAAGGTACATCCCTAGCTTGTACTAAAACATGGAACAAATGTATCTTGAATTTGACAAGTTTCCTATCTGCTTGTGCCAAATGCTTACATCAGCAAATGTAAGGAGTTATAGGATACTTAGCATAAGTGAACAGGATTATGGTATAGGCCAATTTAGGCTACATCACTGTGACAATATTTGTGCTTAATGTTATTGGTGCTTAAGGCATACTTATATAGTGCAGATAATACATATGAATATGATGTATATTTATGTACTAGCCAACACACTGTTTACTCTGTATATGCTGTGAAACATGACAGCACTGGGAGAGGAGGTAGAGGGATATCTGAAGTGAGTCACACAGGTGATAGGTGCTGAGGTCTGAAGGATGTCTTTGGTAAGTTGTTGACAGGATGGAGGGAGATCTATGCTGAGTTGCGGAGGACACAGCACCAGAGGCGAGGCATAGGAATGTCTGTGAGAGTTATGAGGGACTGAGCAATATCTGTGGTGAGCTGATATTGTTTGAGGGGGCAGACGGATATCGGAGGTCAGTAACTGAGGGCATAGCATTGGGTCAGAGGGATATCTCGCTGAAGGTAGAGTGCTGCGGCTATGGTGGTTGATGGAGGGATATTTGTGATGAGTCACAGAGGGAGTAGCAGTTGGGGAGTGGAGGGATATCTGATTTACTGGTGAGATTGTGTGCAGGGCTGGAGGGGTATCTGTGGTGATTCACTGAGGGTATAGCCTTGGGGGAAGAGGCAGGGGGATATCAGTGTTCGTTGCTAAGTGGATAGTGTTTTGTGTGTGTGACGGGGTGCAACTCACCACTGTGGCACCTCCTGCTGGCTGTCTTGGGAATTAGCTCCGTACCCTCTTCTGGTGGTGTCTCACCTGCTGTCACCTCTACTCCTGGACCTGTGTCATCCCAAGGACCACAGCATCCTCTTCAGGGCATACTGTGTCTGTGACGAAGTGGGACTGTTCTTAATGTTTCCTCTGAATAGTGTGGGGGTGCCTCAGTTTCCCCTAGGCAGTTCTTAAGTCTCTAGGGGGTGGGGTAAGGGTATATGATCATTGCAGAGCCCTAGAGGGCAGGTGTGTGCAGGAGTCTTGACACAGAGAATGGCTGACACCCTGTTTCCTGGCAACTGATGGCCTGGGCAAGGTGAGAGCTAAAGAGTTGGAGAACAAAGAAATCAGGTGCCCTCCTGGCCCAGGAAAGGGACAAAGCCCAGAGGAGGAGGGGCTAGAGGGAGTTTCAGTTTGGGGCTGGCTGGGGACGAGGAGTGAAGGGCAGACGTGGTTGTCTGGCTCCCTGCCCCCCAAAATGGACCCAGCTGAGGGGTCCGGTTCTCTGCACCTACTAGCTCGGTTTTAGACCATGTTCCTGTCGTCTAATAAACCTCTGTGTTACTGGCTGGCTGAGAGTCCCGTCTGACTGCGGAGTTGGGGGGCAGGACCCTCTGGCTTCCCCAGGATCCTGCCTGGGCAGACTCGCTGTGGGAAGTGCATGGAGGGGCAGAGGACGCCGAAGGCTCCGAGGTCAGACCCAGGAAGGTGGAAGCTTTGTGTCCTGCAGACAGGCTGCTCCCAGAAAGGAGACTTTCCCAGAGTCCTGACTGGCTTCATGGGGAGCAGTTCCAGAGCATCGCCCGGGGACCCCGGGACAGTGTCACACTCAGTTCTCCCCACTTCTGGGGGTACTGGAGTCTACTGTCCAGCCACTTCCTTCAGTAACAGCCACAGCCAATTGTCTGATCACTTCCTCGGTGGCAAGGAAGTGCGTGTGTGTAGGTAGAGGCGGGGGAAGAGACCTGAGCCCACCCACTACTCTGGGTCCAGGCCCAGGGACCCAGTAGATGGCAGCCACACGCTGTGTCCCCTCCAACCTCTCAGTCTATTTCTCTGGGCCACTTCCCCACAGCCCTAGCACCTTCTTCACCCTCACCTCCGGGCTTAAGCATGCAAGTCTTAGCAGCCAGCCAGGCGCTCGCACTCCCCCGATCCTGCCCAGCTCTGCTTTGTCCCAGGTGCTAGCTTTCATCTACCTGTAAGACAGCCAATCTACCTCCCTCCTCAAGCTCCAGGGAATGACTGCAGCTGCTCAGTTCTGCAGCCTTTCTTATATGGGCCAGCCCAGCTCTGATTGGCTGCCTCCTGCGCAGACTCCCACGGGCTCTATTAACACCTTATGGGCCAGCGTGGGGCTGACACCCCATCACAATGTATATGTGTGTCAATATCTGTGGTGAGCTGCTGAGGGGATAGCAGTAGATCAAATATCAGGAATTGGTCCCCAAAATTATAATACTGACCCAAAAAATCACGAGATTAAAAAATTTATGTCTGTCTTTTGATATTTGAACTTCCCTTGCCCATCCCGTCTGTGTGTGTATGCGCGTGCATGTGTGATCCCCAGTGTGTGTGTGTGAGAATGTGACAGTTAGTGTTTCCCACTCTCCCGAATTTATTGGGTACGGTGACTTTGGCTCCCATGGCAGAAGCTTTCACCTGCACATCTGCCCATTACCTGCCCAGAATTAATTTGGTTCTCAACTTTTGGATCAATCCTGTCCCATAGTGCCCCCCTCATTTCTGCCCTTCCAGCGGTTCATACCCCCCGGCCTCTTCTCTGCTCTTCCTGGTGTTCTTCACCCCCCTCCCCAAGGCCTGAAGGAGCGGCAGTTGGGTCCTATCTCCCACTTCCAGGCTGGGGGGAAGCTTGAGGTGTGCTTTATCTTCATCCCTCCTCCTTCCCAGGCAAGGTGCTGGAGGGAGCAGGGAGGAGCAGAAATGTCATCCCATTCCATCCCCGTTGCTCACAAGCAGGGAGTGGGGGAAGGGAGTGAAGCTGCCCTGAGTTGCTGGTCTTTTTAGCTCCCTGTTCCCCTCTTGTGAGAATGGCTTTGGACTGATGAGGGGGTGTGGGGGAAAGAGAAGTTCTTTCTGTAGCTGCTCTGATTGGATACTTAGCCCCCTGAACTGGGTGTCACTGGTTCACAGGATCAGTGCTATGCCCCCAGCTTTGGAACAGTTTCTTGGAGGGACGGAACCCCTTCAGTGTGCCAGACCCCTGATCTTCTTCCAGGGCAGGCCAAGCTACCTCACAGCCTCCTTGACTGAACCTGTGGGCTTTCAGCATTCCTGCTTTGAACCGTGAACTCTGTTCATCAGGTCCAGCCGAGACAGACTCCTGGTAAAGACTTGTATACTCTTCAGGGGTTAATACACCTCAGCAAGCATTTGCAGTGACACTCACACAGCATTGTCAAAACAGTCAAGTTTATTTGTCACCTGACACACAGCATCAGCAGTCCTTAGGTGATCATAGAGAAATGAAGGTTAAAGCATAGACCATTCTGGTTAGATAAGAGCCCCCAGCCAAGCCCCCAATCCATGTTCTGTTGGGTCATTGATTGCTAGGTGTCAATATCCTGGTGACCGGATTTGCCATTGTCTTATCAGATTCTCCAGTGATATGGAGTCTGCCTTGGCCAGTCCTTTTTAATGAGTCATTCAGTCTCAAACAGCTAGGCGACATTCATACCTATGTCTCTTAGGCTGCCCTGAGAGCAAATAGTCCTTGTCGCCCCTACGCTGGGTAGCCATGTGAAATATAGGGGAAACTGAGGCACACATAGGCATCATAAAAATATTATGGAAATTCCCACTTTCCCACAGTGGGTAAGTTGGACAGGCAGCTAATCAGAGTGGGTGGCTTTCCCCTGTCAGGGCTCAAATTCACTAGAGGGCTTGAGCTTCTTGCATCATTGTAAGACTGGCTTCAGCTTCAGATAAAATGCTGTCACTTATAAAAAATTCACTAGTATTGGCAGCATTGGGAAAACACTGCGGGGTAGAGGGATTCTGTGGGGATAGTACTGGAGGGATGAGTGATATCTGTGGTGACTTGCTGGGGATAGTGTTGGGGGAACAGGGATACCTGGGGTGAATTGCTGAGGGGATAGCATTTGGCAGCAGGCAGAAGGGGATGATAGTGAATTACTAGAAGTATAGCATTTCCGGAAGTGGAAGGCTATATGTGGTGAGTCACTGAGGAAAGAGGTCCATAGGTATGACTCATCCTGATATAATCAGGCAAAAAGTTGTAGTGTGTCTGCACTGATGGTAGGTAGATTTTTCAGTATTACAGTACTAGCTGTATTGAGTTGACTTGATCGAGAAGAACACCTTTTTTAGTCTAAACAAGACCTCAGGAAAGCTGCAGTGAAACTGGGCAGTAGTTCTGGTTCCATTATTGAAGTCTTGCAGCTCCTCTTTTAGGGACAGTGAAGGAATTGATTAAAATCGTCCAGCCTGTGTTATGCAGGAGGTCAGTTTGGATGATCAAATCATAGAATCATAGAATATCAGGGTTGGAAGGGACCTCAGGAGGTCATCTAGTCCAACCCCCTGCTTAAAGCAGGACCAATCCCCAATTTTTGCCCCAGATCCCTAAATGGCCCCCTCAAGGATTGAATGGTCCTGCCTGGCCTGAAAATCTATGATTAATAGAGAAACTGAGAGAAATCAGACATGGAAAAGCCTCCTTCATCCTTTAGGGGCAAGTGCAGTCTGTTGGTTGTTTTCTAATGCATGAGCCAGTCCTAGTTCTAAATGTTCCCATCATTGAGGCTCCTTGACCTCTTCCTGAGTCTCAAATCTAAGTGAGGAGTTATCTCCCTGCCAGGAGCCTTTTCCTGGGATTCAGCCAAAATTTCCCCTCTTCATTTCTTTCCATTCCTTCTTCTACCACCTCCTCCCTGCATTTCTCAGCCTGACATCCCCTCCATCTGAGAATGTGGTTGTTTGCAGGTTCTTTTATGTCAGTGGTTCTCAAACTTTTGTACTGGTTACCCTTTTCACATAGCAAACCTCTGAGTGCAACCCCCCCTTATAAATTAAAAACACTTGTTTATATATTTAACACCATTATAAATGCTGGAGGCAAAGCAGGGTTTGAAGTGGAGGCTGACAGCTCGCGACTCCCCATATAATAACCTCGTGACCCCTGAGGGGTCCCGACCCCCAGTTTGAGAACCCCTGTTTTATGTGGTTATCATGTTCCTCCCACCTACTGGCAATGACAGTCACTCTAAACACAGATTAGAGGTGCTCAGTAATGTCTGGCTGTCTCTGGTTGCTCTTTTCCCATGAAAGCTCAGGATGAGTTGGAGATGGATGGTTGGTTCAGGGTTGTCCAAAGGGTTGGTTCGGGGTTGTCCAAAGGACCTTGTGACCATAGACTCCTGTCCCTTGTCTCTTACAGTGATGGACATTACAGATATCATCAAGGGAAAATGTGAGAGTGATGAGGACAAGCAGTACTTCATTCCTGTGCACCTGTGAGTAAAGCCAGCACTTGTGAGCAGAAAGGGAGCGGGGCTGCAAGGGTTGGGGATGAAGGCTGGTGTTAAGACAGACAGGACTTTCCATTCACTAGAAAAGAACTCAGCTGCAAAAAGGGGAGCATTTCTGTGTCAACTGACAGTCTCCATCTCTCAGGTGGGTAGAAGGGTGGGAAGGAAACACTGCCCATGGCCAAGAGAAACTGAGCATAGGAACAAGGGTATACTAAAATAGCTTAAAAGGTGAGAAATTCAAAAGTGATCAAAGGAAATATCTTTCTTACTTTTGACTTCAGGATAATTAGATTGTGGAACTTATTGCCACAAATGTCACTGTAGCCAAGAATTTAGCAAGATTCAAACAGGAATTGGACATTTATATGGATAACAAGAATATCCAGGGTTAATACACCAATTTTGTAAGACATATTAAACCTCGTGCTTCAGGGTTTAAGCCAATCTCTAAAAAAAAGGGGCTAGGAGGAGATGTAATGTTGGGGGCATATTATTGCACATCTATTAAGGTTTCTTATACCTTCTTCTGAAACTGCTGGTGCTGGCGGCTGACAGAGATGGGGCTAGATGGATCACAGGCCTGATCCAATCTAGCTATTCCTGTGTTGTTCTTCAAGTGCTTGTGCATATATATTTTCCGTCCTATGCCTGTGCACACCCAGCGCACTCAAGACAGATATTTTTCATAAATAGCATTGTCTGGGGACGCTGGGAACTGTCTGTGCCTTGTATGTACTCATCCCTCCAACCTAGGCCATAAAAGGTGGGGCTGCCCAACCCCCTCTCAGTTTCTTTTCAACGCCTTGGGCTGTGAGGCTTACTGTGAGCTCCACTGTGTGACATAAGCATGCCCAGAAGGTGCATTACACCTGTATCTGACCAGCTTCTCAATACTTCACCAAAGGGGGGGTTATGTGTGATCTCTGTCAAAAGCTAAGAACTAGCTGATCATCATGGTGATTGTCAGTTGTTCGTACAAGAAATGTTTTAAGAGATATGTAAAATGTAGAACATTATGTTCCAAAAGTATTGGCAGTAAAGCGGGATGGGTCTCAGAGCTAACTCAAGCAAGAGTGAGAACAATCGCCATCTTTCAACCCAGCCTTGTGTTTACAGTCTGGACCAGATGCACTTCTGAGCACTTACAAAAGAACCCCATGAAAAACTTTGAATAGAGGACCCTCAGGGCTGAGCTCAAGTTAATGTAACACCCTGATTACGAAAAAAGACAAAAAGTTTGGGACTGTATAGAAGAAGAAAGGGTACAAGGTATAATCCATTACAAAGAGGCACTCTGCCAGCAAGAGTGTCTCATGAAAAGTGAATCCCAGCTCTCTGGACTGAAGAAAAGCTGCTCGGACTGACCACTGGGTGAGAAATACCTTATAAGACAAAAAGGGGATTTGTTAATAAGTATAGGCTGTAGATTGAGTTTTATGTTTTTCTTTTACCTGTAATCTGATGTTTCCAAATCATTTTACTTGCTTATATTTGAATCTTTAACTCAAGCTATGTTATATAAACTTCAGTTTGGTTTTACTATAGACATGTCACAGAATTATAGAATATCAGGGTTGGAAGGGACCTCAGGAGGTCATCTAGTCCAACCCCCTGCTCAAAGCAGGACCATTCCCCAACTAAATCATCCCAGCCAGGGCTTTGTCAAACGTGATCTTAAAAACTTCTAAGGAAGGAGATTCCACCACCTCCCTAAGTAATGCATTCCAGTGCTTCACCACCCTCCTAGTGAAAAAGTTTTTCCTAATATCCAACCTAAACCTTCCCCACTGCAACTTGAGACCATTACTCCTCGTTCTGTCATCTGCTACCACTGAGAACAATCTAGATCCATCCTCTTTGGAACCCCCTTTCAGGGTGTTGAAAGCAGCTATCAAATCCCCCCTCATTCTTCTCTTCCACAGACTAAACAATCCCAGTTCCCTCAGCCTCTCCTCATAAGTCATGTGTTCCAGTCCCCTAATAATTTTTGTTGCCCTCTGCTGGATGTTTTCCAATTTTTTCACATCCATCTTGTAGTGTGGGGCCCAAAACTGGACACAGTACTCCAGATGAGGCCTCACCCATGTCAAATAAAGGGGAACGATCACGTCCCTTGATCTGCTGGCAATGCCCCTACTTATACAGCCCAAAATGCCATTGGCCTTCTTGGCAACAAGGGCACACTGTTGACTCATACCCAGCTTCTCGTCCACTGTAACCCCTAGGTCCTTTTCTGCAGAACTGCTGCCTAGCCACTCGGTCCCAAGTCTGTAGCGGTGCATGGGATTCTTCCGTCCTAAGTGCAGGACTCTGCATTTGTCCTTGTTGAACCTCATCAGATTTCTTTTGGTCCAATCCTCTAATTTGTCTTGGGCCCTCTGTATCCTATCCCTACCCTCCAGTGTATCTACCTCTCCTCCCAGTTTAGTGTCATCTGCAAACTTGCTGAGGTGCAATCCACACTATCCTCCAGATCATTAATGAAGATATGGGGGGAGGGATAGCTCAGTGGTTTGAGCATTGGCCTGCTAAACCCAGGGTTGTGAGTTCAATCCTTGAGGGGCCCATTTAGGGATCTGGGCAAAAATTGGGGATTGGTCCTGCTTTGAGCAGGGGGTTGGACTAGATGACCTCCTGAGGTCCCTTTCAACCCTGATATTCTATGACTCTATATTGAACAAAACCGGCCCCAGGACCGACCCTTGGGGCACTCCACTTGATACCGGCTGCCAACTAGACATGGAGCCATTGATCACTACCCGTTGAGCCCGATGATCTAGACAGCTTTCTATCCACCTTATAGTCCATTCATCCAGCCCATACTTCTTTAACTTGCTGGCAAGAATACTGTGGGAGACCGTGTCAAAAGCTTTGCTAAAGTCAAGGAACAACACGTCCACTGCTTTCCCCTCATCCACAGAGCCAGTTATCTCATCATAGAAGGCAATTAGATTAGTCGGGCATGACTTGCCCTTGGTGAATCCATGCTGACTGTTCCTGATCACTTTCCTCTCCTCTAAATGCTTCAGAATTGATTCCTTGAGGACCTGCTCCATGATTTTTCCAGGGACTGAGGTGAGGCTGACTGGCCTGTAGGTCCCAGGATCCTCCTTCTTCCCTTTTTTAAAGATGGGCACTACATTAGCCTTTTTCCAGTCGTCCAGGACCTCCCCCGATCGCCATGAGTTTTCAAAGATAATGGCCAATGGCTCTGCAATCGCATCCGCCAACTCATTTAGCACTCTCAGATGCAGCACATCTGGCCCCATGGGCTTATGCTCGTCCAGCTTTTTAAAATAGTCCCGAACCACTTCTTTCTCCACAGAGGGCTGGTCACCTCCTCCCCATGCTGTGCTGCCCAGTGCACTAGTCTGGGAGCTGACCTTGTTCGTGAAGACAGAGGCAAAAAAAGCATTGAGTACATTAGCTTTTTCCACATCCTCTGTCACTAGGTTGCCTCCCTCATTCAGTAAGGGGCCCGCACTTTCCTTGACTTTCTTCTTGTTGCTAACATACCTGAAGAAACCCTTCTTGTTTCTCTGAACATCTCTTGCTAGCTGCAACTCCAGGTGTGATTTGGCCTTCCTGATTTCACTCCTGCATGCCTGAGCAATATTTTTATACTCTTCCCTGGTCATTTGTCCAAGCTTCCACTTCTTGTAAGCTTCTTTTTCGTGTTTAAGATCAAAAAGGATTTCACTGTTAAGCTGGTCACCTGCCGTATTTACTATTCTTTCTACAGATCGGGATGGTTTGTCCCTGTAACCTCAAAAAGGAATCTTTAAAATATAGCCAGCTCTCCTCTGAAACCTTTCCTCCTCATGTTATTCTCCCAGGGGATCCTACCCATCAGTTCCCTGAGGGAGTCAAAGTCTGCTTTTCTGAAGTCCAGGGTCCATATTCTGCTGCTCTCCTTTCTTCCCTATGTCAGGATCCTGAACTCGACCATCTCATGGTCACTGCCTCCCAG
This sequence comes from Lepidochelys olivacea, assembly GCF_965140295.1. NCBI lineage: Eukaryota > Metazoa > Chordata > Testudines > Cheloniidae > Lepidochelys > Lepidochelys olivacea. Next base: position 149,454,507 of record NC_140414.1, read on the forward strand.
GTTCCTATCCACTTTTGCTTCCCCTACTAATTCTTCCCGGTTTGTGAGCAGGAGGTCAAGAAGAGCTCTGCCTCTAGTTGGTTCCTCCAGCACTTGCACCAGGAAATTCTCCCCTACTCTTTCCCAAAACTTCCTGGATTGTCTGTGCACCGCTGTATTGCTCTCCCAGCAGATATCAGGGTGATTGAAGTCTCCCATGAGAATCAGGGCCTGCGATCTAATAACTTCCGTTAGTTGCCTAAAGAAAGCCGCATCCGCCTCATCCCCCTGGTCCAGTGGTCTATAGCAGACTCCCACCACGACATCACCCTTGTTGCTCATGCTTCTAAATTTAATCCAGAGACTCTCAGGTTTTTCTGCAGTTTCATACTTGAGCTCTGAGCAGTCATACTGCTCTCTTACATACAGTGCAACTCCCCCACCTTTTCTGCCCTGCCTGTTCTTCCTGAACAGTTTATAACCATCCATGACAGTACTCCAGTCATGTGAGTTATCCCACCAAGTCTCTGTTATTGCAATCACATCCTAATTCCTTGATTGTGCCAGGACTTCCAGTTCTCTCTGCTTGTTTCCCAGGCTTCTTGCATTTCTGTATAGGCACTTGAGATAACTCGCTTATCGTCCCTCTTTCTCAGTATGAGGCAGGAGCCCTCCCCTCTTGCGCTCTCCTGCTCGTGCTTCCTCCCAGTATCCCACATCCCCACTTACCTTAGGGCTTTGGTCTCCTTCCCCCAGTGAACCTAGTTTAAAGTTCTCCTCACTAGGTTAGCCAGCCTGCTTGCAAAGATGCTCTTCCCTCTCTTTGTTAGGTGGAGCCCATCTCTGCCTAGCACTCCTCCTTCTTGGAACACCATCCCATGGTCAAAGAATCCAAAGCCTTCTCTCCGACACCACCTGCATAGCCATTTGTTGATTTCCACGATTTGACGGTCTCTACCTAGGCCTTTTCCTTCCACGGGGAGGATGGATAAAAACACCACTTGCGCCTCAAACTCCTTTATCCTTCTTCCCAGAGCCACGTAGTCTCAAAGTCATTCTTGGCAGTATCATTGGTGCCCACGTGGAGAAGCAGGAAGGGGTAGCAATTCAAGGGCTTGATGAGTCTCGGCAGTCTCTCCGTCACATCGTGAATCCTAGCTCCTGGCAAGCAGCAGACTTCTTGGTTTTCCTGGTCGGGGCGGCATATAGATGACTCTGTCCCCCTGAGAAGAGAGTCTCCAACCACCACCACCCGCCTCCTTCTCTTGGGAGCGGTGGTCATGGAACCCCCATCCCTAGGACAGTGCATCTCATGCCTTCCAATCGGCGGAGTCTCCTTCTGTTCCCTTCCCTCATCTAGTCCACTCTCCACATTAGTACCTGTGGAGAGAACATGAAAATGGTTGCCTACCTGTATCTGCATTGCTGGTACATGTGTAAGCAGGGGAATAGTCCCGCTCTTGTGGGGAACTTTCCTGGCTTCTGCATGACCCCAGTGAAGTGGGCTAGCGAAAGGATCTGAGTCCTCGCTCCCACTCCCTTTACCCAGTGGCCTCCCTGCCCTCGAGGACTCCCCTTCCACTCTCCTGTCTGGCAGAGTCCTCGTAACCCCAACAAGGCTGGGCCCAGGATTTCTGGGGGGCTCGACCCCCAACCCTGCTGTGGTCACCTAGGACAGGGGCTAGGGTGTCCCCACTCCGGGGTACTCTCTCTGCACTGGGCACTTCTCTGACCCACTGACCCATTACATACAAATTAAAGCAAATGCAAATTATTTAATCAACAATTAATTTTAAAAAGAATAAGAAAAAATGGGAAAGGTTAAAGGAAACACATCACCCCGCTCTGTGGCAGGGAACATCACAAACGGCGTCTCTGGAACGTCAGGGCAGTTCATAGTCTGTTTTTTGTAAGTCCCAGGCCTTCTTCTCAGGCCCTGGCTGTGCTGCAGGGATGCTGTGGGTTGGACACTTGCTCTGCTGGTGGCCTCACGCTCTCAGGGTCTAAGTGGTAGGACCCTTCTGCCCAGTGTCGCCCCCGCCCTGTCGGGGTTACGATCCAAGCCTGGCCTGCAGAGCCCCTTGGCTGAGGCGTCTCCCTCTGCTGGGCCCACTGCCCAGGGTCCCCCTCGCTCTTCCCAGCTGCTCACCATACCCAGCTCCAGACTGCTCCAGCCTCAGCTACACCACTCTGTCTCTGCACGGCTGCTGCTCTGCCTCCAGCTCCCTGGGCTGCTTCTCTGGCCCCTCTGGCTCTGGTTGCTGCAGCTCTGCTCCCAGGACAGGTCTGCTCTGCAGGCTGCTTCTGTGACTCTGCTCCCAGCACTGACCTGCTTCCTGGGCTGCTTTTCTGGCCCCTCCAGCTCTGGTTGCTGCAGCTCTGCTCCCAGGGCAAGTCTGCTCTCTCTGGGCTGTGCCTCTGGCTTTGGGGCTGCAGCTCTGCTCCCAGGACAGGGTCTGCTCTCTCTGGGCTGCTTTTCTGGTCCCTCTGGATCTTGCCCAGCTCTGTTCCCCAGCTCAGCTCAGGCCCCTGCTTTCTCCTTAGCTCGGCCCGACTCGTCTGACCCAGGCAAATCCAGCTCACACGGAGGACGGGACCTCCCTGGCCTCCTGACTCTCTGATTAGCCTGCTCGCCCTGTCATTCCGGCTGACCTGGAGCATTGGCCTCTCCCCATTGTTCCTGGTTGCTGTCAGTCTCAGGGTCCTGATTCCCCATCGACCCTTCCCCCTTTTTAGTACTGGGAGCTAGCCAACCAAAACACCCCCACTGAATGTTAGTAAGGGGGCAACAGTCCCCTTACACATGGATGCTCCCCTTTCTTCTTCTGGAGGTCACATGCTGCCAAATTTCTTCACCGTCCTTCTGTCCCTGCTATGCAGCCTGCTCTGAATCTTCAGAACGTTGTGTCCGTAGAAGCATATCCTGATGTCTGTCCAGGAAATCTTCAGTCTCTCTTATGCAACACAGGGTCGATACCTGTTTCTCCAGACCTTGAACCTTCTCTTCCAATATGGAGACCAGCTTGCACTTTGTACAAAGTCGCTTCTGTCCTGTGGAAGAAAGACAAACATGGCACAACCTGTGCAGGTCACAACAGCTGAACGCTCGCCATCCATATTACCTTCCTTCTACGAGCTTCCTCAGGAGTTGTAGTAACTACTCAGAGAAGCCAGCAAGATGTAAGCCTCAGTGGGCTCTCCCCAGGCAAACTCCCTCTGTTAGTCTCTCTGCTGTTCGCCACTCAGCTGGCTGACTGGCTTTTTATAACAGTGAGGCCCACTCAAGGCTCACCTGGAACAAAGCACTCCCAATTCACACTTTTCAAACAATCAAGCAAGCACACGGTCAAACTGTCCCCACAACAGACACTCAGATACTCACCAACACAGCCCCCCTAATGCAGCCCTTAGCGTACCTCCTCTCAGACAGATCCCAGGCAAACTCCCTCTGTTAGCCTCTCTGCTGTTCGCCGCAGAGCTCAGGAGAGAGTTGAATTGAGGTGAAGCCAGTAAACTGGAGTGTGCTGCTTCCACAGAGACAGCCGATAGGTGTAGAATCATAGAACCATAGGGTTAGAAGGGACCAAAGGGTCATCTAGTCTAACCCCCTGGCGAGAAGCAGGATTTGTTGTGTCTGACAGGGGCGGCAGGTTTGTAGAAATTTTGGGGTGCCCAGAACCCCCCACCCCCAACTCCCCATACACACCTGCCTAAGGCCCTGGGAGGGAGTTTGGGGTTCAGGCGATTGGGGTGCACGAGGGGGTGGGGATGCAGGCTCTGAGAGGGAGTTTGGGTGCAGGGGGTGTGAGGGGTTGGGCTCTGGGAGGGAGTTTGGTGGGGGACGGGGTCTGGGGTGCAGGCTCTGGGATGGAGTTTGGGTACAGGCTCTGGACTGGGGCAGGGGATTGGGGTGCAGGAGGGGTGCAGGGTGCAGGCTCTGGAAGGGAATTTGGGTGCAGAAGGAGTGAAAGGTCAGGCTCTGGGAGGGAATTTGGGTGGGGGAGGGGGTCTGGAGTGCAGGCTCTGGGAATGAGTTTGGGTGCTGGGTGCAGGCTCTGGGCAGGCGGCGGGGGTGCAGTAGGGGGTGGGTGTGCAGGCTCTGGGGGAGTTTGGGGACAAAAGTAGGTGCAGGGGAGGGGTGGAAGTGCAAGAGGGAGTTGGGGGGTGTGGGGAGCAGGAGGGGGTGAGGGGTGCAGGCTCTCGAAATGGATGTGGTGGGGGGTTCGATGCTTACCTGGGGCACCCCCTCCAGCAGAGGCGCCTAGGCGGGGCAGGCCGGGGGGGGGTTTCCTCACGCGGCTGTCTCCAGGCGCTGCCCCTGCAGCTTCCCATTGGCCACAGGGGCATTTGGGGCGGGGGCAGCACGTAGCGGCACAACCCCCTCACACGGGCTGCAAGGACCTGTGGAGTGAGCACGCAGGAAGCCGCTCAGCCCCGCTGCGCTGCTGGGTGGCGGCGGGTTTCAAATCTCTCAGGGGCAGCAGGTGGGGCCGGGGGACGCGCGGGGGGAGGTGGGAAACTTAGAATCATAGAATATCAGAGTTCGAAGGGACCTCTGGAAGTCATCTAGTCCAACCACCTGCCCAGAGCAGGACCAATCCCCAACTAAATCATCCCAGCCAGGGCTTTGTCAAGCCTGACCTTAAAAACTTCTAAGGAAGGGGATTCCACCACCTCCCTAGGTAACGCATTCCAGTGTTTTACCACCCTCCTAGTGAAAAAGTTTTTCCTAATATCCAACCTAAATATCCCCCACTGCAACTTGAGACCATTACTCCTTGTCCTGTCATCTGCTCTCACTGAGAATAGTCTAGATCCATCCTCTTTGGATCCACCTTTCAGGTAGTTGAAAGCAGCTATCAAATCCCCCCTCATTCTTCTCTTCCGTAGACTAAACAATCCCAGTTCCCTCAGCCTCTCCTCATAAGTCATGTGTTCCAGACCCCTAATAATTTTTGTTGCCCTTCGCTGGACTCTTTCCAATTTCTCCACATCCTTCTTGTAGTGGGGGGCCCAAAACTGGACACAGTACTTCAGATGAGGCCTCACCAATGTCGAATAGAGGGGAATGATCACGTCCCTCGATCTGCTGGCTATGCCCCTACTTATACAGCCCAAAATGCCCTTGGTCTTCTTGGCAACAAGGGCACACTGCTGACTCAAGGGCACACTGTTGACTCTGCTGGAGCTGGGCCTCTGGGACAGGAATATTCCTGGTGCCCGGGCACCACGGGTCCATAGAACTTGCCGCCCATGGTGTCTGACCCATCCCAGACAGATGGCTCTCCAGCCTCCTTTTGAAAGTCTCCAGTGCAGGAGATTCCACGACTTCCCTAGGCATCTGTTCCACTGTCCTACTGTTCTTGCAGTTAGGAAGTTTTTCCTGAGATTTAATATAAATCTGCTGTGCTGGAGTTTGAACCTGTCGCCTCTTGTCCTGCCCTCTCTGGCAAGAGAGAACAACTTTTCTCCATTTTTTTTGGCAGGCTTTCAAGTATTTGAAGACTGTTATCATGTCCCCCCTTAATCTCCTCTTTTTCAAACTAAAATATCCAGTTACTTCAGCCTTTGCTCATACGACTTCAATTCCATCCCTTTGATTGTTTCTGTTGCTTGATTCTGGATCCTTTCCAGTTTCTCTTCAGCCGTTCTATACCGCAGTGACCAAAATTGGGCACAGTACTCCAGCTGAGGCCTGACCAGCGCTGAGTGGAGTGGAACTATCATCTCCCGTGACTTGCATGCTATATCTCTGGTAATGCAACCCAAAATTGCATTTGCTTTTTTTTGCAACAGCGTCACATACATGGCGGGTGTCCAGAAGATGAGGATCGGGGCATTTGAGTATAACAAGGTGGGGTGTATAAATTGCTAGCTGGCAGTAGGAAAGAGTGAAGCTTGAGCTAGCTTGGAGTGCAGGGCTTGTGGTGCCTGCAGCTGGTAGCTTTGGGAGAACTTGCCCTGGTTGCCACAGACAAGACTCCCTCATGCCGTAAGCGGGTGGTAGTGATTCACCCCAGACCCCTTGGCTAACCCTAAAAAGTGTCACACACTGTTTTTAACTTTTATCAGCCTTTGTATATAGTTGATAAAGTAGTTTGCATAGTAGTTAGTATTTAGATAGTGATTTTTTTTAATGATGTTTCTTTTTTTTCTTTGTTTTTGTGAGAGATCTTATTCTGTCCCCTGGGTAGTATTTCAGGACCAAATTGTTTGTTTTCTCAGCACATATGCTAAAAAATCACCAGGGTTTAAACACTACCCATCATGTCAGGCTGATGTTTTTAAATGGACATAGGTGGTATTTAGTTTGTTTGGGAGAAGGACACATCCTGTTGAGGTGCTCCATATATAGGTCCTTCACAAGAAGAACCAAGGAGAAATAGAGATTAGGCTCTGAATTACCTGATGGAAAAATCCATGCACCCATACTTGGGTTGTGGTTGTTTTAGTACCAAACCCCCGTATTATGAGTCGTACAGGAGTGCCCCAGCAGCCTCTTTATCTCCAGCAGCTATGCTGATACCAAAGACTTGACCTGAGTGTGGAATATATCCCCACAAACGACAGAAATAGAAGAGAACACCAGGCACCATCTCCAGGGCCATCTTCTAAATCCCTAAATGTTATTAAGAAAAAGGGGAACTCAAAGTCCAAGGGGGACATCTGTAGCATCCATTAGACCACTAACATGCAGCTCCAGTACCGGCCAAGAATTTATCTTTATTTGACATTAAGCTGCCTACCTCAAAATGCTCCATACTGCCACCTTCTGCTTCGATATTGGTAACTTTGGTACCATCTACACCTGCACTGTGCAGCATCTGTGCTCCACTGGCAGGCCTGGTACTAATGACTGCTTTGACATCCTATCTGGTGCCAGTCTTCTTGGTAACACTTTTTTGGTACCATCAACACCACATGCGTTGATAGACCACCTCCCTCCCAGACTCCCCAGTTCTCTCCTTGTATCTGGGTGGATGGCAGTTAGGAGAACCAGTACTCATTTCATTACCAGAGTTGCACCTGCTACTGATGACAATATCTAACACTATGCCTCCAGCTACTCTAACTGGCACAGCTCCTCGCAGACGACGCTAAGCTATGGGGAGAGGTAGATATGCTAGAGGGTAGGGATAGGGCCTATAATTACCCGGGTCATTCCATTTACCCTTTTAAAATATTGGCATAACATTAGCTTTCTTCCAATCTTCTGGAACTTCCCCAGTGTTCCAAAACTTATTGAAAATCAACATTAACGGTCCAGTGAACTCCTTGGCAGCTCTTTTAAGGCTCTTGAATGCAACCTATCTGGATCTGCTGATTTTAAAAACGTCTAACTTTAATAGCTGTTGTTTAACATCCTCCCAAGATAAAGTGTTTTATATGATATGATTACATCATTGATAACATTTGCTAGGAGAGTTAGAGAGCTGCAGGCTCTTTGGATGGGTCCCCCATATATAGTTTTCTATAAGGACAAAGTTTCCTTGCAACTGTGTCCAAAATTTCTGTCCACAGTGGTATCAGAATTCCATCTGAATCAGAATTCCACCAACCAATCTTCTTTCCCAAGCCACACACACATCCATAAGGATGATGGGAGGCTTCATACTTTGGATGTCTGCATGGCCCTATCATTTACATTGACAGGACTAAACTTTTTAGATCCTCTCCCATATGCTGAGAGGATGAAGAGGAGAGCAGATACTGCCCAGAGGATATCTAACTGGATTTCTTTATGCATACGGATTTGTTACAGCTTTGCAAACGTCACTCCAGAAAGAGGTACTGTTTATTCTACATGAGCCCAAGCCACTTCAGTGGCCTTCCTCAGTAATATCCCTATTATGGCCATTTGCAGAATGGCAATGTGATCCTCTGATCACATGATCACACAGCACTATGCAATTCTGGAAGCATCCAGAGCAGATGCCAACTTTGGAAAGTCTGGTTTCAGAGTAGCAGCCGTGTTAGTCAGTATTCACAAAAAGAAAAGGAGTACTTGTGGCACCTTAGAGACTGTTCTTCAATCCATGTTTAAGTGACTTCCAAGTTTCCATTACCACTGGACTACTGCTTGAGAACCACCTAGAGTAAAATACAGATGTGCACAAGCATTCGAAGAAGAAACAATTACTTACTTGCACAGTAACTTGTTCTTTGAGATGTGTTGTACACATATGTATTCCATGATCCTCGCTCCATCCCCACTACTTGGGAGTCTAACACAGTGCTTCTCAAACTTTTGTACTGGTGACCCCTTTACATAACAATCCTCTGCATGCGACCCCCCCCCTTATAAATTAAAAACATGTTTTATATATTTAACACCATTATAAATGCTGGAGGCAAAGCGGGGTTTGGGGTGGAGGCTGACAGCTCGCGACCCCCTCATGTAATAACCTCGTGACTGCCTAAGGGGTCCTGACCCCTAGTCTGAGAACCCCTGGTCTAATGTCAGCTGGATTCTGGTATGAAAGAACTGAGAGGGGGCCAGGGCGACTCTGCTATTCATGCCCACTGTTGGAGGCATGAGAACATGCTGTGTGCATGTGCCATCAGAATGGGTGCTGACCAGGTATCTCTGGCTCAAGTGCACTGGGTGCACATACCGCTGCTGTGGAAGATATATGTGCACAACGTATCTCACAGAATCACACTTACTGTACAAGTAAACAAAGTAACCATTTCTGCACTCGCATGCTCCTGTTCCCAGATCCCTTTCTGCAGAGCGGGGAAGCATGGAAATTCCCCACAGTCCCCTTCCCTAGCTGGACGGAGCTGAGCCCCACTCCCTATGTGCTCTTGTTGTGTTTCAGGGTAGCTGCTGAGAATGATTTCCTTCACAACATGATAAAGAAAGCGGTGGAGGGGAAGGAAATCAACCACAAAGGACAAGGTAAGGGCCTTACGCCTCCTCCTCCCATAGCTGGGTGGCCTATCTATCCTATCAGGGTTTTATCCTGCTGCCCATCACCATACTATCTGAACACCTCCCACTTAAATCAGTTGTAACAGTGAAGTGCCCAGTGCAATGAATGGAGTCTCTGGCACTTCTCCTTTTACAGAGTAAAAAAAAAAATTTTTTTTTTTTTAAAAGAGGTCTTTGAGAAAGCTGTTCAGTGGTGTAAGAATAGTGCAAGACTGCTCATGGGCCCACGAGGTTAGGGGGGCCTAACCAGATATAGCAATGCTCTGGCACTTCACCTGGCACATGGGGTTGCAATGCCACTCACTCAAATTGGACCCCACCACCGCTCCATTGGACAGAGGTGCAGCTGGGCCAAATGATGGAGGGGTGGTTGGGCTAAATTTGAGTGAATGGTGTTGCATCTTGGTGCACGAGGTCACAGCACCACTCAGGGTTGCCTCAACCGCACCTTCGTTATGACAGAGGAGAGGCTGGGCCAAACCTGAGTGGTGCTGAGACCCCATGTGCCCGGTTGCAATGCCGCTCGTCGTTCAGATTCAACCTGTGTTGTGTGAGTGCAGTGCAGATGATATAAGCAAGGGGAGTCACTGGGAGCTTGGATTGGGAGGAGACATCCTAGCCCAGGATAGGAGTGGGGCATCAGGGACAGGGTGGGGGAGGAGAGGGGCCAGCAAGAAGTTCATGGAGGCAGTGGGTAAAGGATTGGAGGTGGGGTAAGTGGGGTAGGTTGGGGGCTGTGATGATGTGGGTAAGCAAAATTGTAGATTTTGGAATTGGGAAGAGGAACCCTACCCTATTCCTGCATCAGGGCCCTCTGGGGCTTTGTTATACCACTGAAGCCTGTCCACTGTCCACTGTACATGACTCTCAGACTTCATACACAAAGGCTTTGCAACATTTCCTAAATGGTCAGACTAATGATGCATCTGATCTTCTGTGGAATATTGTTCAATAGCTGGATCCCTTTGGCAGAAAATGCTTTGTCCCCAGTTCTCACATACTTTGTCCTGGCTTTGTGATCTGCTTTGTCTGACTGGGAAGGACTTGAGCACAGAATTGACGTGCTCACAGCAGACTGAGTGTGGAGAAGGTGGATAGCTAAATTCTGCACAAGATAGAACCTGCGTATCATTGTCACATTCAGCTTCTGATTATAGTAAACCAGCCTGGCGGAGACAAATGCATGGATCACTGTTGCAAAGTCCTTGTCTGGGAGGAAGGGACGAAGTTTCCTAATGAGCTGGAGGGAGAGAAGGCATTTTTGGAAATTGGTGCTACCAGGTCATCCAAGTTTAGTGAAGAGCCTAACAGGACCCCGAAACTTCACACCACTTGATAAGTGGGAGCTACACGCCTTCGATGGAGACAACTTTTCTGAGTTTAACACCATGGAAGCCACTTTCTAACATGGGGCCCTGAATAGCATGTCCTAAGACTGTGAAATGGACCTGTCTGTGCAGAGATGGGGATAGACATCTACACTGGGGTGTGGGCTGAGCATTTGGTTGAGCTACCCACTGGACTCTATTTGGTCAAAGTACATTCACATCCCTTTTCTCTCCTTCCTTTCCAGGGTTCTGGGTGTCTCTGAAAATGCTGTGGGGAGACCTGAATCAGGTGCGGAAAGATCATCCTCACTTGGTGGACCGCAGCACAGTTGTGGTCCGCAAGTTAGGCTTCCCAGAAATTATCATGCCAGGTGAGTGAAGAAGGCACCTCAGGCTAAGGTTAGTAAATTTATCCTGATTCATCCTCAGCTACTGTCTCCCAAAGTCCTTGTGGCATTGGTCATTAATCCATGCTCCAGCTTTTAAGCAGTATCTTGGAGGAACCCTTTTAGTGTGCCAGCCCCTCAAGGGGACCCACTCTTCCTTAATGATAGGCCACACAGCCTCACCCCCTCCAAGACTGAGCCTCTGGCTTCCAGCACTCCTGCTTCTCACTGTGAGCACTGCTCAGCAAGTCCAGCTGAGATAGACTCTTGGCCACTCTTCAGAGATGCATGCACCCCAGCAAGTATTTATAGGGACACCCAAACAGCATTTTCAAAACAGAGTAGGATTTATTAGTCAAGTGGACACAGTCCTTAGGTTAGCACAGAGACATAAAGGTTAAAGCATCATGCAGTCTGGTCAAGCCACAATTCACCAGCCAAGCTGTAGTGAACTCCATATTCAGCCTCTGTCTCTCTCTCTCTGATCTTCTTAGTGGGTCCCAGTAGAGAGCAGCAGCTTCTTCCAGAGCCACACTTTATTCGCTGGTTTCAGAGTAACAGCCGTGTTAGTCTGTATTCGCAAAAAGAAAAGGAGTACTTGTGGCACCTTAGAGACTAACCAATTTATTTGAGCACAAGCTTTCGTGAGCTACAGCTCACTTCATCGGATGAAGTGAGCTGTAGCTCACGAAAGCTTACGCTCAAATAAATTGGTTAGTCTCTAAGCTGCCACAAGTACTCCTTTTCTTTTTACTTTATGCGCTGTTGATCACCTCTCAGTCCTTAGTTCTCCAGGCAGGGGCAGGCTGAGTTCACAATCCCTGCTGAGAGGCAGAGAAAAGCTCCTTTCTTTGGGTTGTTGAAAGCTAGGTGTCAGTGTTCTGGCCACTGGGGTTTTCCATTTTCTTCTCACATTTTCCACAGATATGGTTTGGCCTAGGCCAGTCCTTTTAATGACCCATTCAGTCTGCTCCAACAGCTAGGTGATACACACACCTACGTCTCAGAGTGATAGCTGTGTTAGTCTGTATCAGCAGAAAGAATGAGGAGTACTTGTGGCAACTTAGAGCAGGGGTGGGCAAACTTTTTGGCCCAAGGGCCACGTCGGGGTGTGAAACTGTATGGAGGGCCAGATAGGGAAGGCTGGCCCCCACCCCCTATCCGCTCCCTCCCACTTCCTGCCCCCTGACTGCCCCCCCGCAGAACCACCAACCCATTCAACCCCCTCTGCTCCTTGTCCCAGGACTTCCCACCCCAAACCTGCACCCCCCCGCTCCCTGTCCTCTGACTGCCCCCTGGCCCCTATTCCCCCCCCGGCCCCCTGACCGGCCCCCCAGGACTCCCACGCCCTATCCAACCCCCCTGTTCCCCGACCTCTGACTGCCCCGCCCCAGAACCTCTGCCCCATCCAACCGCTCCCTGTCCCTGACTGCCCCCCGGGATCCCCTACCCAATGTCTGCACCACTGTGCACATGCCGCCACCGTCCCATTACCATGCTGCTCAGAGCGGCAGGAGCTCACTGCTGCCCACGCGGTGGCATGGCTGCAGGGGAGGGGGGACAGCAGGGGAGGGGCCAGGGGCTAGCCTCCCCAGCTGGGAACTCAAAGGCTGGGCCGGATGTGGCCCGCGGGCCGTAGTTTGCCCACCTCTGCCTTAGAGGCTAACAAATTTATTTGAGCATAAGCTTTCGTGGGCTAAAGCCCACTTCCTCAGATGGCATGCAGTGGCATGCATGTATACAGAGCATGCAGTGGAAAATACAGTAGGAAGATATACCTACTGTATTTTCCACTGCATGCACCTGAGGAAGTGGGCTTTAGCCCACGAAACCTTATGCTTTGTGTATATATATATATATATATATATACACACACACACACACACAGAGAACATGAAAAAATGGGGGTTGCCATACCAACTCTTAATGAGACCAATCAATTAAAGTGGGCTATTATCAGCAGGAGAAAAAAATGTTTTTTTGTAGTGATAATCAGGATAGCCAATTTCAAACAGTTGACAAGAAGGTGAGAATAACAGTAGGGGGAAAACTAGCATGGGGAAATAGTTTTTAGTTAGTGTATAGACTCATCCACTCCCAGTCTTTATTCAAGCCTAATTTAATGGTGTCCAGTTTGCAGATTAATTCCAGTTCTGCTGTTTCTCGTTGGAGGCTGTTTTTGAAGTTTTTTTGTTGAATAATTGCGACTTTTAGGTCTGTAATGGAGTGTCCAGGGAGGTTGAAGTGTTCTCTGACTGGTTTTTGAATGTTAGAATTCTTGACATCTGATTTGTGTCCATTTATTCTTTTGCATAGAGACTGTCCGGTTTGGCCGATGTACATGGCAGAGGGGCATTGCTGGCACATGATGGCATAGATCACATTGGTAGATGTGCAAGTGAACGAGCCTCTGATAGTGTGGCTGATGTGATTAGGTTCTATGATGGTGTCCCTTGAATAGATATGTGGACACAGTTGGCAACAGGCTTTGTTGCAAGGATAGGTTCCTGGGTTAGTGTTTTTGTTGTGTGGTGTGTGGTTGCTGGTGAGTATTTGCTTCAGGTTGGGGAGCTGTCTGTAAGCGAGGACTGGCCTGTCTCCCAAGAATCTGTGAGAGTGAGGGATCGTCTTAGTCTGCCCTGAGAGCAAGCTTAATCATTCTCCCGCCCCTCCAGCCCCACTTCCCCAGGTAACAATGCAAAGCATAGGGGAAACTGAGGCACACATGGACATCATAAAAATATTACAAAAAATTCCCACTTCATCATCACAACATCCTCCTGGATTTGCCTCCCCAGAGCAAGGGCTTTTGCCTACCACCTGCATGGGGGAGCAGGATCAATAGCCTGACTCTTTGTTCATCTAGTGCGCCTGTGTTACAGATCTGGTCAGGCTCTCTCTGCTGGCCACCCACCATATTCTTGGGAGGGGAATCCCATCTCTTGGATCCTCAAGTGTTTTAAGCTTCCAGAGTGTGACAGAGCCCAGGCACTATGCCAGTCTTGGGGGTTCCTAGGCAAACTCTGAGAGTGCAAACCCTCTGTCTAGCACTCCCTCAAAAGCTGTGACCACATGGTCCAGCAGCCTAGCCCTCTGAAACCAGTGTTGATTCCTGCTGCCCTGTAGCTTAAACACATCCTCTCTCAGAATCTCCCCAAAGACATGAGCCTTCTGGGTTACAGTTTAATTCTCTCAGGGCCATGTGGTAAGCATAGCATATAACACCTACAGCCAGACTTCACACAGGTTCTAACACACAGATGGTCTTTATGTAATCATATGAGAAATATACAGGTCCATACAAAAATAATAAACCCTACATGCATTCCCCTGCCTTAGTTTCCACACCACTCCAGAGCATTCTTTGGGTTGGGGACCAAAATCCTTCTGCTCCAGTGCATGGCTTGTCCTAAAAAAAGAGTCTTCTTCTCTAGGTTATCATACCTCTTTTGACCTTGGCTAGTCCATGGCCTGTCTTCCTTCTGCCCAGGCTTCCTGTGTGTTTTTCTCTAAGTTCCTGTTTATATGCCTCCCCACCCTACACCTCACTTTGTTCTGCCTTTTAGTAAATGTCCACCCTCTACTTCTCCCCTCCCTTCAGCGAGGTAAGGTAAAACTGGTTTCCCCCAGGATGTAGTTACTTTTTAGCATAACAGTTGTGTGGTTGTACAGACAGATCCCCCAAATCATTGCAATCTGTCACTGCAGTGTTTGAGTGCTATCAGTGTGTGTGTGAGAGAGAGAGAGAGAGAGTGAATGGGGGATGCCTTATTCCCCTTTCTTATCAGATGGAAGTTGGGTTCCTCCAAAGCATCCCAACACCTGCTAGACTGAACAGGCAACTGAAGTGGGATTTGCCAAATGGAAGAGAAGCCAGATCAGATCATGACTGGCAGTTACTGCAGTGGAACCAGAATTACTCTTCATGGGCCTACTGCTGCTAGCCCTTTAACATTTGAAAGGCCTTCATCTTGGACACCCCAGAAGCACTGGGTATGCACAACGCAGAGGTTATTCTGATTCCTGCAGTTGAAGAATGGCCAAGCAGGTGGAGAGGGGAAATCAGACTGCCTGTCCTTATAGAGAGACCTACACTAGGAATTTGAGTGCGGCTGGCCTGCCAGCCACTCCTCTATTAAAAGGGGTAGGTGTAAGGGAGGAAATGAAGGGACCATATCAAAACACTAGTAAATGTGTAGTAGGAAGCCATTTTTGCTGGTCTCAATGACTGGGAGTGGGCTGGGCGGGACTTAGTGGGGCTTCTTGGCTCTAAATTTGAGGAATCTGTGGAACTGTAGAGGGTGTGTGTGTGTGTGTGTGTTTTCATTTTAACCAAAGCATTGGCCCATCCCTATGAATAGTCCTGTGTGCTTTGAGGTAGGAGAGCATTGAAGGCTCCTGGGGCCACTGGTAGCAGCTCAGGCCTGACCTCACTGCAATCTCGCTGTGTGTGGCTCTCCCCAGGGGACATCAGGAACGACATTTACCTCACATTGGTGCAGGGTGAGTTTGACAAGGGGAACAAGAAGACGCAGAAGAACGTGGAGGTGACAGTGTGTGTCTGTGATGAGACTGGGAGCGTGATGCAGGTGAGTGTGCCCCATACTGGCTGTAGAGTAGTGAGAGCCATGTGGTAGTGGGTGCAGGGAAAGGGGAAAACCCAAATCTTGTGGGATTAAATCTGACTGTGCCAGCGCTACTTGACTCCTCCCTCCTTTGGAGATGACTCAGGAGGTGCCAGGCATCCTTGGGTTAACTCCAGGGACTTCAGAAGTGCAATGTAGAACCAAGCCAATGGGAAAGTGCTGGATCTGGATCTGAACTACACAGACCAGGCACACAGACCTGTCTGGAAGCAGTTTTGCAGTAGTGCTCAGAGGCAATTACCACCTAGAAAGTCTTTGCCAGCTCCTTCACTGTAGGTGGTTGGGGTGTTCTTGGCAGATCACTCCTGAGGGGACTGAGGCTCTTGAAATGGACCTTCAAAATGGGCTTTGCCTCTAAATTTGAATCCATTCTGCATTGTCAAACATTGCTTAGAACAGGAACCAGGCTCTGCCATCACTGTCTGTCTTGAGCTACTCTTTGCATATTCTCTGTGTTGTTAAGTCCCATGCGTTTTCCCTCTCTAAGAACTGTTTGACAGAGGGATTCTTTTGATTGGTCCCCTTTATATGGTCCTTCAGCGGCCCAATGACATACCTTCCATGGCAGATGCTTTGGTTTCATTCTTAACACACCTCAGATATTTCCAGCTTCATTTCTGAATAACTTTGGCGTTAAGGGGTTGCTGAACTTTCTGAAAAATCTCAGCATTTGTTTATAAATTCAATCCATCTGATACCTAGTATTTTCCAGAGGCATTTGCTTTTGGAGGCATTTTAGACATCTGTCTGTACCTTTAGTGGGTTTCCAGCTTTCACATCCATATGTTAAAATGGAAATAATATTTGAGTTGAAGATTTGTAGTTTGGTCTTTATATTGTAGATTTTTGATGACTAAATCCTGTTTTAAGCTGGTGAATGCAGCTGGTGCCTTGCTAATTCACCTCTAAAACTAGAGCCAAAAAGGCTGTGAGAAGGGAAAGAGGAGAATCAGCTTCTTGTAGGGCTTGTCAGAGCCATTCAAGGCCCTCCAGCCTGTCCTCAGATGCTCCTTGGATGTGCATGGTCCTGTCCCCACAACATGTGTGTTAGAGACTCCAAATGCCAGAGTAGAGGGAGAGGCTTTGGGTGCTGCAGAAGTGAAATGTGGCTTGGCAGCTCCAGGAAAGGCTCATTTAGGAGAGGAGCACAAGGAAGTGCACAGGTAAGGGAAGGAGATTGTGCTTGCTCAGGCCAAGCCCTGGAGTTGCTCCTGACAGTACATTGACTCTTGTCCTTACTCATTCCCCAGACGTTTGCTTTTATTTCTAATTAAACTCTCAGCTGATACATTGGATGTAGGCTTGTTAATAATCCAGAGATGCAATCTCTTCTCCCACCCCAGTCTCTCTTTCTCTATCTGTGATAATGATTTTTCCATGTTACAACAAGACTTGAATCTTGAAAGCTCTCTGGAGGGTCGTTTAGAAGACCTTGGAAGACTGGAGCCAGGTCTGCAGTTAGAGATGGCATTCCAGCCTAGCAGGACAGCCTCACTGTAGCCCCATTCTCTCTCAGCTGTGGGGCTCTGTCATGGTGTGTATCACTCACCAGTGGACTGGTGCCTCCTCCTTGTCATTCTGGGGATTAACTCGAGGCAGACTTCCCCATCTGCAGTCTGCACCCCATTCCTCCTTCCCTGCAGCCTCTCTCACAAGTGTCAGGAACTGCAGCGTCCTCTTTGGGGCTTGGCCCTCTGACTGTGTCATTATCCATGTTCCCCCTTCCGGGAAGGTTTAGCTCCTCAGTAGTCCAGCCACTTCCCCAGTGGTATCTGCAGTCAGTTGTCCTGCCACTTCCCCAGTGGTGAATGGGGAGGACCCAGGCCCCCCCACTACTCCAGATCCCAGCCCAGGGATCCTCTGAACTGCAGTCCCGTACTGCATTCCTTTGCCATTACTATCACTGCAATTCCCCGGGCCGCTTCCCCAGGACCACAGCACCCTCCTCAGTCTCAGCAGCCTGGCTGGAGTGCCTTCTCTTTTCCCCGGGTTCCTGCCTACACTGCTCTGTCCAAGGTGCTACAGGGTTGCAGCCTACTTGAGGCACAGCCTACTCAAGGCACAGTCTTCCCTCCTCAAGCTCCAGGGAGCCACTGACGCTTCTCTGCCCGGCTCTTCTTATATGGGCCTGCTGGGTCCTGATTTGCTGCTCCTCACAGCCCCTTTCCTTTTGGCTGCTTTCTGCACAGACTCCCTAGGGCTCTATTAACCCCTTACTAGTTAGTGTGGGATGGATGCCCCATCACAGGCTCTCACTGGGAAGTGTGGCCCAGGACAGGCAATGGTAATTCAGTGCAGAGTGGCACAGCTATAACAAGGACTATGCGTGCCAGGCTGACAGAACAGTGAGGGCAGTGGGGCTGCCTGTTTGTACAGGATTGCACAGCCGGTGGGTGGGAAGGAGACCATGCTGTGGGTGGGCAGTTAGAAGCCATCAGATGGGATGCTAAAGGCTAGAATGGGCTGGCAGTCATGGAGCTTAGCATGCTATGACAGGTTGGTGCAGCCAGGGGAATGGGGTACGATAGGCTGGAGCTGGTTGGCCTATTGGTCAGCATGCAGTATTTCTGTTCTTAATGGTTGATTTCCATATCTGTGGCAGAAATGCTGCAGCTCTGAATTGCTTGGATGCAGGAAAACTGTTTGCCTAGTAATCATAAAAGCTCATCACTAACTGACTCTCCCCTGGCTGTCCACTTCCCAGAATGTGATTTTCCCGGGTGCTGGTGACAAGCCTTCAAGTGAATATTGTTCTGTGGTCTATTACCAGCAGCGGCAACAGCGGTGGATGGAGACAATGAAGGTCTGTTTGAACTTCCCCATGCTTTGGAGGTGGTTGGGGAGGGGATCAGCTGTGATTGGGATCTTGGATATGAAACCTGCAACCTGAGCTGGCTGGTACCACGTGTGCGGTCTGCTCTGACCAGACTCTGCCTGTCTCCTCCTGACTCACACAGAGGCTAGGCAGAGCTGTGAAGAACATCCGACTGCTAAAAATTACAGTTCTCATATTTCTCTTGTGCAAGGAGAATGAACAGCCTGAGGGAGTCTCCTCTGCCCAGAGAAATCCCTCCCCAATGAGCAAAGTTCATAGCATCCCATGCAAACAGAGGAGGGAAGAGGTCAGCTCTGAGACTGAATATTGCTTAATGATCCACTGTCTGGAGAACAGGGGTGATCATACAGCTCAGTCCATAGAGGGAGCTGTGACACAAGAGCAAATCCCACATTCATAGAGACAAGCATCCATTGTGTCCGTGGGAGCTCCTTTTCTCAAGGCCCTGAAGTCTTGAGAGCGAGGGGAGTAACAGAAGCTGCATAGATCAGCTCTGCACTCCATAGGCATTTCACAGCACTGACTGAACTCCCTATGTCTTGCCCCAGCCTGCTGTCCTCAGTGAAACCTGGCTTGCATTCTCTAGGAATTCAGCCCCACTCATGAATGGGGGTATGGCTACATATCGTTATAGGTGGATGTGCACACAGGCATACAGATTTACACAAAGATGCCATGTGTGGACATGCATGCACAGACACATCCAGATATGGACACAGGCACACACATGTATGCACAGCCACGCGCACACAGATGGACGTGCACAGACAGACACATGTTCAGATCTCTACACTTTACTAGTTAAAAGCAGAGTGGGGTTCTGGATTGAGCATCTTAATCCATGGTTGACCTTTGGCTCTATCAAAGCTTAGGTCCTCTGATGCACCTATGACTGGGCCTATTCCCTCCTGTGCTAATGCTGACTCTTCTCTCCTAGATTGCTGTTCCCATTGAGGATGTCCACAGGACCCATCTGAGATTCACCTTCAGGCACCGCTCTTCCAGTGACTGTAAGTTTTCCTTCTGCTTCTAATCTTGTTCTGTTAGTGGTCCAGGCAAGGGCTAGGGCCTCTCCTCTAGAGTCAGTCTGCAAGGCTGAAAAAATCATATGGTAGCACAGGGTGGGCAGTAGCACGTGGTTTTTCGCTGGGACAGCTTTGCAAGGCTTCCCAGCTGCAGGGAGGAAGCACTGCAACTGCTATGCAGCCCCCAACTGCTTCTGCGTGGCCTGACCTGTCCCTCCTCCACAGTGATTCTCGCCCTCAGAGTTCTTTGACTAGATGCAGCCGTGTATTCCACGCAGGTGTGTACACGCACAGTGCACCAGAGCTGGAGAATTTTGCCTAGCAGCACTCATGGGGCTGGGGCAGCCTTCATGCCTTGTGACTGTTGCCCCTCCTCTGGCTATATGAGGCGGCAGTGGTCTGACTCCCCTCCGTTCCTTCTCACTGCTCATGGCTGGAGTCCGAGCCCTGTGTGGTTTTCCCTCACAGTCCCTTCTCAGTTACTGAGAGTTTTCTATGTATATAGTTTTCATAGTTGTATAGCTAGTTAGTACCCTTGTTAGTATTAGTAAGTCAGTTGTCCTGGATAATGCCCTCGCCAGGGTTCAAACACTGTCCATTGTGTGTGTGGAGGGAAGTGCGGGGGGGCGATACCCATTAGTGATCCCCCCACAAGGTGTTTGCTCTGTTTGGGCGAGAGTTTGATTTGTAAATCGTTCTAGAAGGACTCAGGTGGCTAGAGACCTTTGCCTGAAGCAGCACCTCCTCAAGCAGGCCGTGAGGACTGTTTCCGTACCGAGGCTTGAATCAGATCAGCAGTCGCCCTCAGGTTCAGTTCCACGCTCCAGGGCTAGTGTCTCTCCCAGGAGACAGGGGAGCCATTCGCCTCCTCAAGTGCACTGAAGAAAAGATCTCATAAGACCAATCGGTACCACTCCAGGTCTTGTGGAGATTCTTCCTCTTCCTCTAAGAGGAGTATGGACCGGCCTCATGCTACTTCCAGCATGTCGGATGGAGCAGGTCCTTCAAATCGCGGCCTGGTGCTGCCTAGAGAGGTGCACGCACCTGTGCTGTTGGCTCTGGTTCCAGCCCTGGGAGGTCTGTTGAGTCTGGCACTGACGACAATGATGCCAGCTCCAGCTCTCTCCAGGCCAGTGGCTTACCAGTTGGCAGCAGATCTACTCTGTCTGTTGGTTCTGGATTCCTCGGCACGGACATGGTCTTGGTGGAAGATCCCATTTTTGATGCCGGCTCTGTCTGCTGCCTCAGCACTGCTGCTGACCTCAGTACTGGCACGGCTCCCGGCACTGGATGCAACTATGATGCGTTTGGCTCTGGTCTCATCATCGGCACCAGGACCTCTTTCTTGCTGGGTAGCAAATGAGTTGGACCAATTGCTTGTGCCATCGGAGCTAGCTCCACCACTGTCCCCAGAGACCTGGGGCTTCTCAGGATCCAAGTCAGGGTCCTCCTCCCACTCACCATCACCTGATATGTGTTGAGGACCATTCTCAGAGCAACATTGCTATTGAGACTGGTAGTCAGGACAGGGGCCCCTGGCCTGAGGCCTACTGGCCACCAATGCCCTACCTGTATCCCCAGTGGCCTCGCTGGACTCTATGGGATGCTCCGTGGTCTTGGAAGTCACACTCCTCATCCTGTTCCAGAGCAAGATCACTGGGCACATCGGTGGCTGTGGTTGTGGATCCACTGCAAGCTGAGGCATCGGTTTGCTTCCCCTCTCGGGGCCTCCGAAGTTGTTCCACCCAGGTCCAACAATTCAGGGACAGGACCCATCCCTATCACAGCTGCCCACTTCATTGTCATCCCCTGACAATTCAGTGTTACCAGGCTCCTCTTCTACCTTGGTGCCTGAGGATTTCAAGGCCTACCAGGACCTTCTGTAGCATGTGGCTGCAACCTTGGGCAGAGTTTCTGAAGGAAAATACTTACAAACTACTGGTGTGATAAAGTTCCTCCTCTGCCTTGGTTGGTCCTGCGTTTATTAGTGGATTTGTTTGCCTTAATCTACTTAATCCGGGACTAATATATCTGCCTTCTATCACTCTTCTGTATCCACTGACTCCCTTGACACCTTCGAGGAGCGGTGGGTGCTGTCCGGGGTTCTCTGCTCGGTGTCCCCATCCGGTTCCCTCCGTCTGACCCTTTGGTTGAGGGGAAGAGCGAGAGACGCCAGCCCCAGCCGTTGCCGCTGTGGATACCATCATTCCTGTCATCTAGGAGGGGTCCTATAATACATGGGTGTCTACCCCCCCCCACCCCTAAACCGCCCACCCCGCAGCTGTGCCCATCTTACCAGGCACTCTCAGGAGAGGGAGGATCGGTGACACTGGGCGCGGCACTAGGTAACTCACGGGGGTGGAAGACCACGAGTGTCGAGGAAGCCCCCCCGCTCTGGGCCCAGGCTAGCCTGAACATTTCTCCCTCCTGAAAGCTGCTGTGTTATACCTTCTGTTTGCGTTGTTTTGTTGCATAGTTGTTTTGTTTCCTTTGGTAATTCTGTAAGCATTACCAATAAACTTTCTTTCTGTTTCAAAAAAAAAACAAAAAAAAACTGCCCGTTACCTTACCCAGGGAACAGCGATCTACTTAATCTGGGACTAATATATCTGCCTTCTATCACTCTTCTGTATCCACTGACTCCCTTGACACCTTCAAGGAGCGGTGGGCGCTGTCCGGGGTTCTCTGCTCGGTGTCCCCGTCCGGTTCCCTCCGTCTGACCCTTTGATTGAGGGGAAGAGCGAGAGACGCCAGCCCCAGCCGTTGCCGCTGTGGATACCATCATTCCTGTCATCTAGGAGGGGTCCTATAATACATGGGTGTCTACCCCCCCCACCCCTAAACCGCCCACCCCGCAGCCATGCCCATCTTACCGGGCACTCTCAGGAGAGGGAGGATCGGTGACACTAGGCGCGGCACTAGGTAACTCGAGGGGGTGGAAGACCACGAGTGTCGAGGAAGCCCCCCCCGCTCTAGGCCACCAGGTAACTCAGGAGGGTGGAAGACCACGAGTGTCGAGGAAGCCCCCCTGCTCTGGGCCCAGGCTAGCCTGAACACTTCTCCCTCCTGAAAGCTGCTGTGTTATACCTTCTGATTGCGTTGTTTTGTTGCATAGTTGTTTTGTTTCCTTTGGTAATTCTTGTAAGTGTTACCAATAAACTTCTTTTCTGTTTCAAAAATACTGCCCGTTACCTTACCCAGGGAACAGTGATCTACTTAATCTGGGACTAATATATCTGCCTTCTATCACTCTTCTGTATCCACTGACTCTCTTGATGCCTTCGAGGAGCGGTGGGCGCTGTCTGGGGTTCTCTGCTCGGTGTCCCTGTCTGGTTCCCTTTGTTTGACTCTTTGACCACACTCCTGTCCCTGTTATTTCATTAGTTGTCCCCCGTATTTATTTGGTGTCCAGGTCCTGTGGATCCCCCTCTTAGGCTGGGGCGGGGGATCCTTTAGCAGTGGGCGGGCTTTGCCTGCCCACTTCCTGGATCCCAATAGGGATCACTCTTCTGTAGCCCTCAGGCCTCATACCAGGCCTCTGATACATGGGCTTATGTTTCAGGATAGGATAGGCGTGGGAGTCCCGGGGCGGGGCCTGTCAGGGGGCAGGGGTGTGGATGGGGTCGAGGCAGTCAGGGGGCAGGGGGGGATGGATGGGGCAGGAGTTCTGGGGGACAGGGACAGGGAGGGGAGTCAGGGGACAGGGAGCAGGGAGCGGTTGGATGGGGCAGAGGTTTTGGCGGGGGGCAGTCCGGGGATGGGGAACAGAGGGGGTTGGATAGGCGTGGGAGTCTCAGGGGGCCTGTCAGGGGTGTGGACAGGGGTTGGGGCAGTCAGGGGACAGGGAGAAGGGGGGTTGGATAGGGGGTGGGATCCCGGGGGGCAGTTAGGGGCAGGGGTCCCAGAAGGGGGTGGTCAGAGGACAAGTTGCAGGGGACGGGTTGGGGATTCTGAGGGGGGCAGTCAGGGGGCGGGAAGTGGGAGGGGGCAGATAGGGGGCGGGGGCTAGGCTGTTGGGGAGGCACAGCCTTCCTTACCCGGCCCTCCATATAGCTTTGCAACCCCAATGTGGCCCTCGGGCCAAAAAGTTTGCCCACCCCAGGGCCAGAGTTATGGCCTCAGTAGTAACCATGAAAAGGGTGTCTTGGCTGCAAAATTCGGCCATTGCTCCCAATGTGCTGCAGACTCTTGAGGAGCTACCCTTTGGTGGCTGAGTGCTTTTTTCAGATAAGACTGCTGAAACCTTGCACTTGTTTAAAGACTCAAGAGCTCTCTGGGAGTATATACTCCAGAGGTGCGGAGACACCATTTTGACAGCAGCATCAACAGTACTGCCCACAACGCTCCTTTGGGCAGTCCTTCCCTTCCCTGAGGCAGTGAGACTACCTGAGAAAGGCCTTTGGGTTCCGGGTTCAGCCAGTTGACTTGTCCTCCCCTGGCATTTACCCAGAAGCTGGGAATGGGCGACAGAGGATGGATCACTTGATGATTACCTGCTCTGTTCATTCCTTCTCAAGCACCTGGCATTGGCCAGTGTTGGAAGACAGGATACTGGGCTAGATGGACCTTTGGTCTCACCCAATCTGGCCGTTCTTATGTTCGTATGTTATTACCAAGCACTGGTTTTGACTTATACGTCCAGGGCAGCATTGCAGTTGTGACTTCTATATCCCCGTCCCCGCCTTCAGCTCGTTTTCATGCTAATTGAGGCTCAATTACCACTGACAGCTGGGTCCTGAGCACCTTCAGATTGGGTTATGCCATCCTTTTCCTTTCTGTCCCTCCTCCTCACCCACTACCCTGTCTCTCTTCAGGGACCCTTCTCACAAGACACTGCTCCTCGAGCAGGTTCAGTCTCTACTAGCATTAGGCACTGTAGAGGAGCTCCCTCAGCAGGGGCAGCAGGTTTGTATAATTTTTGGTGGTGCCCAGAACGGGTCCAAGTCTTGCCCCCACACAGCTGCCTAAGGCTCTGGGAGGGACTTTGGGTGTGGGAGGGGTTTGAGGTGCAGGCTCTGGGAGGGACTTTGGTTGCGGGGGGCAGACTCTGGGCTAGGGCAGGGGGTTGGGGTGTGGGAGAGGGTGCGGAGTGCAGTGCTTACATTGGGTGGCTCCTGAAAGCAACCTGCACACCCCTCTGGCAGCGGCTCCTAGGCGGGGGGGCCGGGAGGTCTCAGCGTGCCGCTGCCCACAGGCACCGCCCCCGCAGCTCCCATTGGCCGCAGTTCCTGGCCAATGGGAGCTGTGGAGTTGGCACTTGAGGCGGGGGCAGCGTGCGGAGACACTCCCCCTGGTGCCGTAGACCCGTTCCAGCTGCTTCCAGGAGTGGCGCGGAGCCAGTTTAGCCTCGCTGCGCTGTTGGTGATGGTGGCGGCAGGGGAGGCGAGCGGAAGAGACCCAGCCCCAAACATTGGTGGAGCCAGGCCCCCAGACCATGAATATTCCTGGAGCACGGACACCACAAGCCCATATAACTCGCTGCCCCTGGCATCAGGGCGAAGGGTTTTATTTCCGGTACTTTCTGGTTCCCCAATCCAAAGGAGGGGTGAGACCTAGGCTTGGTCTCCACAACCTCAACAAATGTATCAGATACACGATATTCCAGGGGATCACAATCCTCCCACATTAAATCAAAATGACTGGTTTGCTGCTCTGGACCTTCAGGACACTTCCTTTCAGGGGCTGATTCTTCCGAGCCACAGACGGTTTCTCCAGTTCATAGTGGCACACCAACATTATCAGTATGCAGTAATCCCCTTTGGCCTTCTCTCTGTATGGTTATAGTGATAGCCTACCTCATGAAAGGGGAAATTCATATCTTCCTGTACCTGGGCAATTGGTTACTGAAGGGCAAGTCCAGGGAAGAAGTTCAGTCTCGCGTACATTTCACACTACGCTTACTCAATTACCTGGGTCTCATTCCCAACAGAGAAGTCAATGTTGGTCCCCACTTCAAGAACTTAGTTCTTTGGGGCTTAATAGATTCTACAAGTTCGAGAGCTCTTCTGCCGACAGATGGTTTTCAGGCAATTCTTCGTCTGTGTCTACAGCTTGAGTGTGCCTAAGTCTGTTGGATCACATGGCTGCTTGCACACAGGTGGTAGAGTTTGCGTTTTCACCCTCTCCAGATGTGGCTGAGGACAGTTTATTGGACTGATGGGTTTATTGGACTTTGGACTGATGGGTCTGGCTCCCTCCATTGATCCTGGACTACTTATGGTGGTAGACAGTTCAGGGTAATGTATGCCCAGGAGTTCCCTTTGCTTGGTCCCCATTGACCAGGACCATTGTCACCGATGTCTCCTTGGGAGGCTGGGGTTGCTGAGAGTTCAGGATCTGTGGTCCAAAAGGAAGCTCTGTTTTTTTCATGTCAACATTCTGGAGCTTCAGGCCAATTACAATGTATGTCACGCTTCAGAGGGGTAGCCGTGTTAGTCTGGATCTGTAAAAGCAGCAAAGAGTCCTGTGGCACCTTATAGACTAACAGACGTATTGGAGCATAAACTTTTGTGGGTGAATATCCACTTCGTAGGATGCATGTAGTGGAAATTTCCAGAGGCAGGTATAAATATGCAAGCAAGAATCAGGCTAGGGATAACGAGGTTAGTTCAATCAGGGAGGATGAGGCCCTCTTCTAGCAGTTGAGGTGTGAACACCAAGGGATAAGAAACTGCTTTTGTAGTTGGCGAGCCATTCACAGTCTTTGTTTAATCCTGAGCTCATAGTGTCAAATTTGCAAATGAACTGAAGCTCCTCAGTTTCTCTTTGAAGTCTGGTCCTGAAGTTTTTTGCTGCAGGATGGCTACCTTTAAATCTGCTATTGTGAGTCCAGCGAGATTGAAGTGTTCTCCTACAGGAGAGCGTGAGAGGGGAGGGCTCCTGCCTCATATTGAGAAAGAGGGACAATCAGTTAGCTATCATAGAATCATAGAATATCAGGATTAGAAGGGACCTCAGGAGGTCATCTAGTCCAACCCCCAGCTCAAAGCAGGACCAATCCCCAATTTTTGTCCCAAAGCCCTAAATGGTCCCCTCAAGGATTGAACTCACAACCCTGGGTTTAGCAGGCCAATGCTCAAACCACTGAGCTATCCCTCCCCCCAAATCTCACGTTATCTCAGGTGCCTATACACAAATGCAAGAAGCCTGGGAAACAAGCAGGGAGAACTGGAAGTCCTGGCACAGTCAAGGAATTAGGTTGTGATTTGAATAACAGAGACTTGGTGGGATAACTCGCATGACTGGAGTACTGTCATGGATGGATATAAACTGTTCAGGAAGGACAGGCAGGGCAGAAAAGGTGGGGGAGTTGCATTGTATGTAAGAGAGCAGTATGACTGCTCAGAGGTCCAGTATGAAACTGCAGAAAAACCTGTTTAGAAGCGTGAGCAACAAGGGTGATGTCATGGTGGGAGTCTGCTATAGACCACCGGACCAGGGGGATGAGGTGGACGAGGTTTTCTTCGGGCAACTCATGGAAGTTACTAGATTGCAGGCCCTGGTGCTCATGGGAGACTTCAATCACCCTGATATCTGCTGGGAGAGCAATACAGCGGTGCACAGACAATCCAGAAGTTTTGGGAAAGTGTAGGGGACAATTTCCTGGTGCAAGTGCTGGAGGAACCAACTAGGAGCAGAGCTCTTCTTGACCTGCTGCTCACAAACCGGGAAGAATTAGTAGGGGAAGCAAAAGTGGATGGGAACCTGGGGGGCAGTGACCATGAGATGGTCGAGTTCAGGATCCTGACACAGGGAAGAAAGGAGAGCAGCAGAATACGGACCCTGGACTTCAGAAAAGCAGACTGACTCCCTCAGGAAACTGACGGGTAGGATCCCCTGGGAGAATAACATGAGGGGGGAAGGTTTCAGAGTAGCAGCCGTATTAGTCTGTATTCGCAAAAAGGAGTACTAGTGGCACCTTAGAAACTAACCAATTTATTTGAGCATAAGCTTTCGTGAGCTACAGCTCACTTCATCGGATGCATTCAGTGGAAAATACAGTGAGGAGATTTATATACACACAGAACATGAAAAAATGGGTGTTATCATACACACTGTAAGGAGAGTGATCACTTAAGATGAGCTATTATCAGCAGGAGAGTGGCGGGGGGGGGGGGGAAGAAAACCTTTTGTAGTGATAATCAAGGTGGGCCATTTCCAGCAGTTAACAGGAACATCTGAGGGCGGGGGGGGGGGGAATAAACATGGGGAAATAGTTTTACTTTGTGTAATGACCCATCCACTTCCAGTCTCTATTCAAGCCTAAGTTAAATTGTATCTAGTTTGCAAATTAATTCCAATTCAGCAGAAGGAGTCAAGGAGAGCTGGCTGTATCTTAAAGAATCCTTATTGAGGTTACAGGGACAAACCATCCCGATGTGTAGAAAGAATAGTAAATACGGCAGGTGACCAGCTTGGCTTCACAGTGAAATCCTTGCTGATCTTAAACACAGAAAAGAAGCTTACAAGAAGTGGAAGCTTGGACAAATGACCAGGGAAGAGTATAAAAATATTGCTCAGGCATGCAGGAGTGAAATCAGGAAGGCCAAATCACACCTGGAGTTGCAGCTAGCAAGAGATGTTCAGAGAAACAAGAAGGGTTTCTTCAGGTATGTTAGCAACAAGAAGAAAGTCAAGGAAAGTGCGGGCCCCTTACTGAATGAGGGAGGCAACCTAGTGACAGAGGATGTGGAAAAAGCTAATGTACTCAATGCTCTTTTTGCCTCTGTCTTCACGAACAAGGTCAGCTCCCAGACTACTGCACTGGGCAGCACAGCATGGGGAGGAGGTGACCAGCCCTCTGTGGAGAAAGAAGTGGTTCGGGACTATTTAAAAAAGCTGGATGAGCACAACTCCATGGGGCCGGATGTGCTGCATCCGAGAGTGCTAAAGGAGTTGGCGGATGTGATTGCAGAGCCATTGGCCATTATCTTTGAAAACTCATGGCGATCGGGGGAGGTCCCGGACGACTGGAAAAAGGCTAATGTAGTGCCCATCTTTAAAAAAGGGAAGAAGGAGGATCCGGGGAACTACAGGCCAGTCAGCCTCACCTCAGTCCCTGGAAAAATCATGGAGCAGGTCCTCAAGGAATCAATTCTGAAGCACTTAAAGGAGAGGAAAGTGATCAGGAACAGTCAGCATGGATTCACCAAGGGCAAGTCATGCCTGACTAATCTAATTGCCTTCTATGATGAGATAACTGGCTCTGTGGATGTGGGGAAAGCAGTGGACGTGTTGTTCCTTGACTTTAGCAAAGCTTTTGACACGGTCTCCCACAGTATTCTTGCCAGCAAGTTAAAGAAGTATGGGCTGGATGAATGGACTATAAGGTGGATAGAAAGCTGGCTAGATTGTCGGGCTCAACAGGTAGTGATCAATGGCTCCATGTCTAGTTGGCAGCCGGTATCAAGTGGAGTGCCCCAAGGGTCGGTCCTGGGGCCGGTTACGTTCAATATCTTCATTAATGATCTGGAGGATGGTGTGGATTGCACCCTCAGCAAGTTTGCAGATGACACTAAACTGGGAGGAGAGGTAGATACGCTGGAGGGTAGGGATAGGATACAGAGGGCCCAAGACTAATTAGAGGATTGGGCCAAAAGAAATCTGATGAGGTTCAACAAGGACAAGTGCAGAGTCCTGCACTTAGGATGGAAGAATCCCATGCACCGCTACAGACTAGGGACCGAATGGCTAGGCAGCAGTTCTGCAGAAAAGGACCAAGGGGTTACAGTGGACGAGAAGCTGGAGATGAGTCAACAGTGTGCCCTTGTTGCCAAGAAGGCCAATGGCATTTTGGGCTGTATAAGTAGGGGCATTGCCAGCAGATCGAGGGATGTGATCGTTCCCCTCTATTTGACATTGGTGAGGCCTCATATGGAGCACTGTGTCCAGTTTTGGGCCTCTGTAAAGGGGCTATGCCAGGGCTCAACCCTATCCAGGGCGGCGGGGAGCCACATCGCTACGCACAGTTAACTTGGGGAATTTGTCTGGCCACCAGAGTCTTCCTCGGCAGCCCTTGCAGTAACTGGACAGAGCACCGTAGGCCCAGGCCCTGGGTCAGGGCGGGGCACCAAATAGTCAGTAGCTCAGGCCCTCAGGCAGGGCTGAGCAAATAGCCCACTGTTAGCAGGCCAGGCCCTGGGTCAGGGCAGGGGGAACAAACAGTCAATAGCTCAGGCCCTCTGGCAGGGGCTGAGCAACACAGCATGTGTGAATTAGCCCAGTCCTCCAAGGACCTGGAAGATGGGGAGACGGCCACCCACTAGTTGGATGGCAGAGGGGACACAGGCCCACCCACTCCACCGCATCCCAGCCCAGGGCCCCTAGCAGCGGCAAACGACTAGCTGCCGGGTCAGTGGGGATCCTGACCGCAACACACTGACATGGGTTCTGGCAAAGTTACAGACAGACTAGGGTCGGCTGTCCCCGCGCTACTTCCTAACTCCCCTCCTTCTGGTACCTGGGTCCCGGCAGTGTTCTCCGGGGGGTCCAGCACCATGGGTTCCTCGGAGCAGTGGACAAGCGGCAGGGCGGGCGGGCGGGCACGGCCGGCAATGCCCCAGGCGGGCGGCGGGTGCAGGGCAGGGCCGGCAACGCCCCGGGTGGGCGGGCAGGCACAGGACAGGGCAGGGCCGGCAACGCCCCAGGTGGGTGGGCGCAGGGCAGTGCCAGCCAGTCTTGGCATGGACCTGGGGCTGTGGGGTTTTCTCGGTCGCGGGCTAGGCTGGCTACGTCTGGCCTCCCCAGCAGCTGGTCCTCTAGTGAGCTCTGAGGGCTCGCCTTTCTACTTCTGGGTCACCACCTGTCTCTCTGAGGGGCGGGCTCAGAGCTTCCTGGCTCCGCCCACTCTGGTGTCTGGAGGGGCTCGACCCTCTCCGGGGCGTCCGGGAGCCACACCGCCTCGCTACAGCCCCACACTACAAGAAGGATGTGAAAAAATTGGAAAACATCCAGCAGAGGGCAACAAAATTGATTAGGGGACTGGAACACATGACTTATGAGGAGAGGCTGAGGGAACTGGGATTGTTTAGTCTGCGGAAGAGAAGAATGAGGGGGGATTTGATAGCTGCTTTCAACTACCTGAAAGGGGGTTCCAAAGAGGATGGAGCAAGACTGTTCTCAGTGGTAGCAGATGACAGAATGAGGAGTAATGGTGTCAAGTTGCAGTGGGGGAGGTTTAGGTTGGATATTAGGAAAAACTTTTTCAGTAGGAGGGTGGTGAAGCACTGGAATGCGTTACCTAGAGAGGTGGTAGAATCTCCTTCCTTAGAAGTTTTTAAGGTCAGGCTTGACAAAGCCCTGGCTGGGATTATTTAGTTGGGGATTGGTCCTGCTTTGAGCAGGGGGTTGGACTAGATGACCTCCTGCGGTCCCTTCCAACTTTGATATTCTATGATTCTATGTGAACAGACAAAGAGAAGCACACTCGAGGGTGCTGTGTTGGGAAGCAATCAGGCTTTGGCAGTTTTGCATCGGAGAGATGTTACTCTGGTAGTCAATCATTTACCTGGGGCCCAGAAGCAACTTGTGGATCACCTCAGTAGGAATTTCTCCCTAAGTGACAAGTGTTGTCTGAAGTCCAGTGTCCTGCAGTCCATCTTTGGAATGTGGGGCATTCCTATGATCAATCTGTTTTGCTCTTAAGGGGGCCTCACTCCAGGCTCCCTGACCAATACCTTTCACGTAGGTTGGGAATCAGCACTCCTGTATGATTTCCTTTTGATTCCAATCATCCCACAGGTAATCTTCAAACTCAGATTGGACCATGCCATAGTCATCCTCATTGCTGCAGCATGGCCGAGGCAATGCTGTTTCTCTGACCTTCTGGGGTTTTCAATGCAGCCTTCCATATCTCTTTCTCTTCATCCTGACCTCCATACTCAGCATCACAGTCAGCATCCAGCACTCAGCTCTCTCTATATCACCGCATGGCTGCTCCATGGTTAAATGAGGAGCAGGAACAATGTTTGGAGGCTGTTGGACAGGTTTTATTCAATAGTAGGAAACCTTCCACCAGACTGGCCTATTTGGCTTTGGCTAAATGGAAAAATTTTTTGGTGTTGTGATTGGCTTGTGGGGTTCAACCAATGTTAACTTGGATTCAGGACATCATGGAGTACTTGTTTCATTCAGTTAATTGAAGGTCCACCTGGCTGTAATGTCAGTGTTTCATCCACTCACCAAAAGGAGATCAGTATTTTCGAACACCATGGTGGCAAGGTTCTTGAAAGGAGTCCTTTCCACCCACCCGTGAGAGAACCAGTTCCTTTGTGGGACCTCAGTACTGTCTTGGGGCACATGGATCAGCATTCACATCGCACTCCCCATCAGTACCCGCCCTGAGCCGAGGAAGCTAACGATCCAACCAGTGGACCAAATTCTGTGATGAATCCTGGTCACGTGCCCCCTGAGGCACGTTGCACATATGCTAGGAAGAATAGTGTGTTAGTGGCTCTGATGGGACCTCCATTTGAGCAGACTAGCTGAAGGAGCAAATAGTCTCTTCACAGATGATCTCTAGGTGGATAACTTCCTGCCTCAAGACTGCATACAAAATAGTGTGAGCTACACCCTCTCAAAGGGTGCAAGCTTACTCTACAAGGGCACAGGCTGTGTTGATGGTATTTTTAAGTGACATTTCAGTATTGGACATTTGCAGGATTACCACTTGGTTGTCCATGCATACGCTTTACAACGATTATGCCATTACTGCGGCATCCAGAGCAGTTGTCAACTTTGGTAGAGCAGTCCTCCAGTCCTTGTTTAAGTGGACTCTGGGCCCCACCTAAGTGGAATACATGGCTGCATCTACTCAAAGAAGAAGAAACTGTTACTTACTGTAACTGTGGTTCCTCAAGATGTGATGCAGACATGTATTCCACAACCCGTTCTCCATCCCTTCTGCATCGGAGTCTGAGCTCTTGATGTTCAGTGTGAAGGGACTGATGGGAGTTGGGGTGGCACCATCTCATCTAGCCAAGGGAGGGGCTATGGCACCAAGACGTGAATGCCGCCTCCCTGTGGATACTGCTAGGCAAAATTATCTGGCATGTGCACAGGGAAAATGGAACCGTGGGTGACCTTGTATTTTGGTGCCTTTTCTTTGAGTTTAAGTGTATTTCCTGATCCACATGCAATTAACAATATCTAGAATTAGTAAACAGTTTATTACAGGTATGTGTTGCTCCAAACTCCCATGCCCTGCCTTTAACTTCACAGTAAAAAAGCTGTGATTTTGGGGTAATCTTAGTAATGTCTATATATGCAATTATTTATTACTAGTTCCTCTTTGTGGTTTAAATTTTATAAAATGTTTTTAAATGCTGTTTCTGTTTATCTTATAAAGTTATGGTTGTCTACTATTTTAAAAGTGAGATACAGTAAAAGAATGGCATCTTGGTAAAATGTATTTAACTATTTCTTTAGGTATAAAAAGTATTAATAACATTCTAACTTGATGAAAATGTGAATAGCAGTAGACTAATTCTGTGCCATATGCTAGATAATTAACGGCCATACCACTATCCCTGTAAACTAGCAAGCAAATAAAGATTCTTCCACATGCAGGTACAGATTTTCTGTTTTGGTACTGGTTTAACGTGGTAATTCCTGATGATAAAGAATGTATTTAGAATGAATATTTTTTCCTTTCTCATTTTTCTTTCTGAAATGTTTGAAACAAATCAAACAATTATCTAGCTAGCCTAAACAGGGAATGAGGTGGGTGACCTGTGGGAAAAGAATAGCATGGGGCCATGCAATTAAAGATGGCATCATCATGCTGCTTACACCCAAAGAGCACAAATTAACCTTGCATGCTCAAAAACTAGCAGCCAATTAAGGACCCCACTTTTTATTTATTTTAAACAATTTTGTATTTAAAGCCAATCCCTGATTCTGGAGACATAAAGCTCCTTGTATGTTGGGGGATGCACACCAACAAACACCCTCTGTGTATGTGAGCTAGTCCCTCCTTCTCATGATTGTGGGGGGTGCCCTTCCAACCACCCCCTCTGTGTATGGGGGTTGGGGGTAGACAGGGAGTCCCTCTCAGGCCCCTCTGTATGGGGTTATATCTGTGTAGGTAAAATGGGGAAATCCCCAAGGGGTAGCCCCATGTCACAGCTAGGGTGGGGCACTTCCATCCAGAACCCAGCCCAGAGCCCCCCTCCTGGCCTGAGTCCCACGATGCCCCCTTCACCATAGCACCCTGGGCAGTTGCCCAGGTCACCCACCCCTAAGGCCTGCCTTGCATGCGCACACCTAACTGGAACACCCATCTGCATCACATTTGAAGAAACACAGTTACAGTAAATAATCGTTTGTTCTCCCTGAATAGACGTCCCCTGACTTTGTGGTTTTGTGTCTCCTAGCTAAGGACAAAAGTGAAAGAATTTTCTCCATGGCCTTTGTGAAGCTGATGAGACCTGATGGTACAACCCTGCATGACGGTGAACATGACCTCATTCTATATAAGGTATTGGTGGGCCAGGCAAATCTATTTGTTCAGAATAAAGGAGACCACAAAGAAGATGCATGTTCTCCCTCTGGACTATTTATGCCGGGCATGGGAGCTTAGGGAGTCTATTCTTTATGTGTGCAAGCATTTTAGTCTATCGGCAGCAGGTACTCACTGCCCCCCTAACACAGCCCTTCCAGATGCTTCCCAGGACTTCCCATTGTCCCTTCTACCCTCTGATCCTCTAAGGCTCCATTTCCCCCCAGCTGTTTTCCATTTTCTCTGCTTTCTCCAACCTCCATTCTGCTCTTTTGCAGTGGCCCTGTACATGCCAATTGCAGTCCTTCTGCTACGATGCAGAGCAGTCATGTCTATAAGTTGTAGCTTCATTTTCTGGCGTATTTTTGGGTTGCCTTCAATAGAAATGAAGGGTTTTGATTAAGAAATTAGTTAATTTGGCTGCATAATTCAGCACTTCTCTGCCACAGCAGTTGAGGATATGATGTGAAATCAGGAGCCACGACCCATACTTCAGTAGCGAGTTAGCACAGGGTTCTGGGAGCGTGCACAATAATTCAGTTTTGCTCTGCTGTAGGAATTGAGGGCCACCTAATTAAGGTCTGTATAAAGGATTTTATGAATAACATACCTTTCCTCTATAGAAAAGAACAAAATTATCAGACTTATAGAAACACACACTATGCTGGGGAAGAGTCAACATGGCTTTTATAAAGGGAAATCGTGCCTCACCAATCTATAAGAATGGGGGAGGTTTAGATTGGATATTAGGAAAAACTTTTTCACTAAGAGGGTGGTGAAACACTGGAATGCGTTACCTAGGGAGGTGGTAGAATCTCCTTCCTTAGAGGTTTTTAAGGTCAGGCTTGACAAAGCCCTGGCTGGGATGATTTAACTGGGAATTGGTCCTGCTTTGAGCAGGGGTTTGGACTAGATGACCTTCTGGGGTCCCTTCCAACCCTGATATTCTATGATTCTATGATTTGAGAGGGGTCAACAAGCATGTGGATAAAGGTGATCCAGTGGATATAGTGTACTTGGACTTTCAGAAAGACTTTGTCAAGGTCCCTCACCAAAGGCTCTTAAACAAAGTAAGCAGTCATGGGATAAGAGGGAAGGTCCTCTCATGGATTGGTAACTGGTTAAAAGACAGGAAACAAAGGATAGGAATAAATGGCCGTTTTTCACAATGGAAAGAGGTAAATACTGGGGTCTTCCAAGGATCTGAATTGGGACCTGTGCCCTTCAACTTATTATATGATCTGGAAAAGGGAGTGATCAGTGAGGTGGCAAAGATTAAAGATG
Source organism: Lepidochelys olivacea (assembly GCF_965140295.1). NCBI lineage: Eukaryota > Metazoa > Chordata > Testudines > Cheloniidae > Lepidochelys > Lepidochelys olivacea. The sequence goes on from NC_140414.1 coordinate 149,489,423, forward strand.
ATACAATATTACTCAAGATAGTTAAGTCCAAAACTGACTGTGAAGAGTTACAAAGGGACTCACAAAATTGGTTGACTGGACAACAAAATGGCAGATGATATTCAGTGTTGATAAGTGCAAAGAAATGCACACTGGAAAAAGTAATCCCAACTATGCATAAAAAATGATGGGGTTTAAATTAGCTGTTATCCCTCAAGAAAGAGATCTTGGAGTCATCATGAATAGTTTTCTGAAAATATCCAGTCAATGTGCAGCAGCAGTCAAAAAAAGTAACAGAATGTTAGGAACCATCAGGAAAGGGATAGATAATAAGACAGAAAATATCGTCATGGCAGTATAAAATTACATGGCATGCCCACACCTTGAATACTACCTGCAGTTCTAGTTGCTCTACCTCAAAAAAGATATATTAGAATTGGAAAAGGTACAAAGAAGGACAACAAAAATGATGAGGGATATGGAACAGCTTCCATATGAGGAGAGATTAAAAAGACTGGAACTTTTCATCTTAGAAGAGAGATGACTAAGGGGGGATATGATAGAGGTCTATAAAATCATGAATGGCATGGAGAAAGTGAATAAGGAAGCGTTATTTACCCCTTTACATAACACAAGAACAAGGGGTCACCCAATGAAATTAAGAGGCAGCAGGTTTAAAACAAACATAAGGAAGTACTTCTTTATGCAATGCAGAGTCAACCTGTGGACCTCATTGTCAAAATTTTAACTGCATTAAAAAAATTAGATAAATTCATGGAGGATAGGTCCATCAATGGCTATTCGCCAAGATGGTCAGGGACGCAACTGCATGATCCAGGTGTCCCTAAATGTCTGACTGACGGAAGCTGGGACAGGATGACGGGGATGGATCACTCAATCATTGTCCTGCTATGTTTGTTCCCTCTGAAGCACCTGGAACTGGCCACTGTTGTAAGACAGGATACTGGGCTAGATGGACCTTGGTCTGACCTAATATGGTTATTATTATGTTCTCTGTCTTTGCTTCCCTCCTTTCACTGTGCTGGTATTAATCAGAGATGGGAAACCCTAAAGGTGCCATTTAGCCTGTGCTCCAGAGATCAGCTCAGGATCATTCCCTATAATATATTTTCTAGTGCTTCATCCAGCCTAGTTATAAATGTTTCCAATGGTGGACCTGTCACCCTTCCCATGGGCCTCTTCATGGGAGCTGGGGAGGCTCTACAACCTGCTCCCTTCCCAGGACTGCCCACCACTGAGTGGTACTTCCTCCTTTTAAGCCCCTCCTCCATTCGTGGCATGTCTTGCAGGTGCGGTGGTGTGGGGCAACTCCAGCCCAAAGTAGCTCCTTATCCCTTTCTATGCTGGTGTGAGGTTTATGCACCGTGTCATGGTGCCCTTAATCTCTGTACATAATGCAGCCCCTCTTATCTGTGATCACTTTTCTTTCTTTTCTGATATACTTTTTGGTATTTTTCTGCAAATGCAGTGTGCCCATAACTGAACCTCACTGTGTTCTGTTTCTTGCACAACAGGGCTTTGATCCCTGATTGAGGCTCCTAGATACTACTGCAATACAAATAATAAATAAATAGAGCAGAGCCATGTAGAGGGACTATTACCATATGAATATTCATATAACTGAAATGATACTGGAAAAATTATTGATCAATAAGTAAGCACTGTCCTAGAGGATAACAGCATTATAAGTAGCCACCAACATAGATTTAACAAGAACAAATCATACCAAACCAACCCAGTTCTTCTTTGAGTGCTTGTTCACGTCAATTCCAATCAGGTGTGCGCGCACCATGTGTGCAGTTGCTGGAAAGTTTTTTCCCCAGCAGGTCCCATCGGGTTGACTATGGAGCCCCCTGGAGTGGTGCCTTCATGGCCCACGATATTACGGCACCGCTCCCCATCACCCCGGTTCTGCTCCCTGGCACCGTCAGGCTCTGCCCTCCCATGGTCGGGCTCAGAGTACTCTTCCGAGTTGGAGGCTGAGTCTTCTGTCTCCTGACACAGCTGGTACTTCTCATGATCCTGGCACTGGTTCCGGCACCGCAGAGTCGTGGACTCTTTGGCACTGGCGGTATCCTGGCCACCTCAATGGCAGGACCCAGTACAAAGGCCCTTTTGGACTCCTTGGGCCTATCATCAGGCTCAGGGCTCCAGGGCCGCATTGGTGGCGTCTGCACCCTGTGCCTGCCCCCCCCCCAGCAATGTCGGTGGCTTGGCACACCCCGAGGACTCCAGAGAACCCCGCACGGGACAAGGATTCAGAGTCTTCACACTCAGGGGCAGCGCCCAAACCAGCACCACCAATTGTACTGGAGCCACCTTCAGGCACGGGAGGGACTGACACACCCCACCCAGCCTCTAGGAAGCCAGAAGGGCAGGAAGACCTGGTCCCACGGGCCTTCTCCTCCTCCTCCTCTTTGGAAGGCCTGGTCCCATGGGCCTTCTCCTCCTCCTCCTCCTCCTCTTTGGAAGGCCTAGTCCCACGGGCCTTCTCCTCCTCCTCTTTGGAAGGCCTGGTCCCACGGGCCTTCTCCTCCTCCTCTTTGGAAGAGGCAGTGGTGGGCAACCCCCCCTCCCCCAGCAATGGACGCCAGGGGACACCAGGACCTTCTTAGAAGGGTGGCTCTAAACCTAAACCTCCAGGCGGAGGAGGTCACAGAGGAGTCGGATACAACCAGAGGTCCAGAAGACTATCCAGGACCTGCCCTTTGACTGTGCGGGCTTGTTTGCCCAAAATTTGGACTCTCACTTGCACAGTCTTAAGGACCTGTGGGTGACTCTAGAGTCTTTGGGGATCCACACCCCTGCACCCCAAAGAAAGCCATTTAAGCCTCAGCCCCTGTCCCACTTCTACTCTGTGTCCCTGAGGCGAGACTCCTCCAGGAGATGGGGCAGGAATAATAGGAGGCGCCCATCACAGTCCACCTCAGGCCAAGGCCAGGGATCTTCCAAACATCTCCCAGGCCCAAAGCCAAACTTTTGAAGATGTGCCCAAGGACAGAGCATCAGTATCGAACTCTGATCCTTATCGCCCCTTTGTGAATTGACTCTCCTGCTTCCACTGTGCGTGGTCCCAGATCATGTCAGATCGCTGGGTCTTTAGCACGGTTCCCTCCCACCCTCCTTCCCCGTCCCTCTTCAGGGACCCTTCTCGTGAACAACTCCTTCTGCAGGAGGTGCAATTGCTCCTTGCTTTTGGGGCAATAGAGGAGGTTCCTCAGGAGTTCAGGGGCAAGGGGGATGAGGAAATAGCGGGAGTAGAACCCAAGGCCAAGGATGGGCTCCGGCCTATCCTGGATCTGCGAGATCTCATCGCATTCATAAGGAAAGGGAAGTTTTGCATGCTCTCCCTGGCCTCCATCATTGCTTCTCTGGATCCAGGGGACTGGTACGCCACCCTCTACTTGAAAGATCCATACTTTCGTATCTCCATTATCCTGGCCCACAGAAGGTTTCTTCACTTTGTGGTCAGCGGCCAGCACTACCAGTTCAGGGTGCTCCCGTTTGGGCTTTTGGCGGCCCCGCAGGTATTCACCAAGTGTAATCACCAAGTGGTGGTCGTGGCAGCCTTCTCCTGCAAACGTCAGGTGCAAGTTTTCTCGTACCTGGATGACTGGCTCATCAAGACCAAGTTGCAAGCACAGACTGCGGAGCATGTGTCTCTGGCTCATGCCACCTTCCTCAGGCTGGGCCTTGTACTGAACATACTCAAATCCACAGTATCCCCAACGCAGAGAATGGAATTCATAGGGGCTCTCTTGGACTCCATGCAAGCCAATATGTTCCTGCCCGAGCCACACTTCCAAGCACTCAGGGACATTCATAGATTCATAGAATCCTAGAATATCAGGGTTGGAAGGGACCTCAGGAGGTCATCTAGTCCAACCCCCTGCTCAAAGCAGGACCAATCCCCAACTAAATCATCCCAGCCAGGGCTTTTTCAAGCCTGGCCTTAAAAACCTCCTAAAGATGGAGATTCCACCACCTCCCTTGGTAACCCATTCCAGTGCTTCACCACCCTCCTAGTGAAATAGTGTTTCCTAATATCCAACCTAGACCTCCCCCACTGCAACTTGAGACCATTACTCCTCGTTCTGTCGTCTGCCACCACTGAGAACAGTCTAGATCTGTTAGAAGAAAAGGAGTACTTGTGGCACCTTAGAGACTAGCCAATTTATTTGAGCATAAGCTTTCGTGAGCTACAGCTCAGCATCCGATGAAGTGAGCTGTAGCTCACGAAAGCTTATGCTCAAATAAATTGGCTAGTCTCTAAGGTGCCACAAGTACTCCTTTTCTTTTTGCGAATACAGACTAACATGGCTGTTACTCTGAAACCTAGATCTGTTAGGGGGCTTATTCCTTCACCCACTTACTTCCCTGGTCCTTCTCGCATGAACAGAGAGCAACAATACCCGAAGTCCAAACATGCAAACAATTCGATGTTTATTGGGGTGAACTTCCAGCAAGCATGATTCCAGTTTCCTTCCTTAGTGTCCCCCTTCCCAGCTCTGACACCACAGAGCCTTACACCTGTGTCCCTGTTCCCATTCCTGCCCTTAGCCAAATATGATTCCAATTTCCCCACCCACATTCCCTGTTCCCATTTCCCCCACACACACTCACACACTTCCTGATTGACTGCAGACTATATAGTAAAACTTGAGTTCTGCTTAGCTATACTTTAACCAATCATTTTCCTGAAATTTAACTAACCAATCCTAACATATTGTAACATGATTATGTAACCAATTATATCCCACCACCTTAAATTAGTTTACACCCAGCAAAATTAATTATACAGCAGACAGGAACAATCATAGAACCAGACAGAGATTATACAGACAAACAATGGGGAAATGGGGACTACAGTGATAGAACAAACACAGAAATGAGGATTTCACATCCCAGCTATGGATAAGTGAGTTCTTGCCCGACAGGATGCTGTCAAATTAAGTTTCCTTTTACATCTTCTAGGCACTTCCCTTTTTCTGGAGGTGATAGGCATTATCAGGACAGGATTGTATTCCTAACAGCCCAATAGTACATTATTTCAATGTGACTAGTTTGGAATGTGAGGAACTGACCGATCGCTTCACAGCTTATGGCAGCCTCTGCTGCTTAGCCAAAGACCTTAGCCTAAGAACAGGGCCTCAGACTGTCACAGTAAGAGGACCTTACACTGGCAGACAGTGATTTTGATTCTTTCTTTTATACCTCTATAACTAGCCAAGTGATAAGAATACATCTAAATTCTTAGAGTACAGGCCTTTACAGACAGGCCTGAATATCTATATCCTAACAAGATCCATCCCCTTTGGAACCCCCTCTCAGGTAGTTGAAAGCAGCTATCAAATCCCCCCTCATTCTTCTCTTCCACAGACTAAACAATCCCAGTTCCCTCAGCCTCTCCTCATAAGTCATGTGTTCCAGTCCCCTAATCATTTTTGTTGCCCTCCGCTGGACGTTTTCCAATTTTTCCACATCCTTCTTGTAGTGTGGGGCCCAAAACTGGACACAGTACTCCAGATGAGGCCTCACCAATGTCGAATAGAGGGGAACGATCACATCCCTTGATCTGCTGGCAATGCCCCTACTTATACAACCCAAAATGCCATTGGCCTTCTTGGCAACAAGGACACACTGTTGACTCCTATCCAGCTTCTCGTCCACTGTCACCCCTAGGTCCTTTTCTGCAGAACTGCTGCTGAGCCATTTGGTCCCTAGTCTGTAGCGGTGCATGGGATTCTTCCAACCTAAGTGCAGGACTCTGCACTTGTCCTTGTTGAACCTCATCAGATTTCTTTTGGCCCAATCCTCTAATTTGTCTAGGTCCCTCTGTATCCTATCCCTACCCTCCAGCATATCTACCTCTCCTCCCACATTATCGACTCCCCACAACGACAGCCAGAAATTGCATGAAACTGCTAGGGCATATGGCGACCTACACATACATGGTCCAGTATGCCAGATTGTGCCTTCAGCCTCTCCAGGAGTGGTTGCCGCAGGTACACAGGCTCAGCAGGGACCCACTGGACAGATTAGTCACCCTCCCCGCTCACATTCTCGAGTCTCTCCAATGGTGGCTGCAGCCACAAGTGGTCTGTGCGGGAGTACCCTTTGCCAAATCCCAACCTACGCTATCACTGGTCACGGATGCCTCGGCGCTTGGTTGGGGAGCACACCTGGGCAATATCAGAACCCAAGGCTAATGGTCCCACGCAGACCAGGCTGCATATCAACATAAGGGAGCTGAGGGTGGTTCGTCTGGCGTGCCAAGCGTTCCAGGCCTGCCTGCAGGGCACATGTGCGTCGGTGTTGAAAGACAACACCACAGTGTTGTTCTATATAAACAAACAGAGTGGTGCTCGCTCCTCTCCCCTGTGTCAGGAAGCCCTCAGGCTGTGCAACTTTTGCATTGCCCACTCAATACACCTAGAGGCGTCATATCTTCTAGGAGTGCAAAACGAGCTAGCTGACTGCCTCGGCAGCTTGTTTCACGATCACGAATGCTTCCTCAGGCCGGACATCATGCACTCGATTTTCCAAAGGTGGGGCTCTTCCCACATAGACCTGTTCACAATGCGGAGCAACAGGAAATGCCAGTGGTTCTGCTCATTTCTGAACTACAGCCCAGGCTCCATCGCGGATGCCTTTCACGGACGGGTCACCTGCGTTCCCGCCCTTCCCGCTTATACATAAAGTCCTCCTCAAGGCTCTCCAGGACAGGGCTTCCTTGATCCTCATAGTGCCAATGTGGCCCCGCCAGCACCAGTTCAGCATGCTGTTGAACACTGTTGGACAGACCAGTAGCTGTTCCCAGGTGCCTGACCCTCATCACACAGGACCATGGCCATTTACAACACCCCAATCTGGAGTCCCTCCACTTCACAGCGTGGAAGCTCCATGGTTGAACCCACTCAAGCTTCAGTGTTTGGACTCAGGGAAGTTCTGCCAGGAAGTAGGAAACCCTCCACTCGTGCCACGTACCTGGCAAAGTGGAGGCGGTTTTCCATTTGGTCTCTGCAGATGGGCAGCCCTCCACAGCACGCATCAATTCCTCTTGTTTTGGGCTACCTACTGTACCTCAAGCAGCAGGGGTTGGCAATATCATCTATCAGAGTTCACCTGGCTGCCATTTCCGCCTTCTACCCGGGGGCCAGCGGGTAGATCAGTCTTCAGAAATCCCATGGTGGGCCGGTTTCTCAAGAGTTTGGACAGGCTTTATCCCCAGGTGTGGCAGCCCGTTCCCCAATGGGACCTCAACCTGGTTCTGTCCACGCTCATGAGGCTCCCTTTTGAGCCCATGGCAACCTGCCATCTCTCCTACCTTTCCTGGAAGGTGGCCTTTCTGGTGGCCATAACATCGGCCAGAAGGGTCTCCGAGCTCAAAGCGCTGACTTCCGAGCGTCCCTATACGGTCTTGTATAAAGACAAGGTGCAGCTAAGCCTTCACCCGGTGTTTCTACCAAAGGTAGTCTCCCAGTTTCATGTGAACCAGGACATATTTTTACCTGTGTTCTTCCCTAAGCCACATGCCAGTAATAGGGAGCAAATGCTCCATTCTCTGGACATCAGGCGTGCCCTAGCATTCTACATTGAGTGCACAAAGCCATTTTGTAAGTCACCACAGCTCTTTATTGCAATCGTAGAGAGAATGAAAGGGCTTCCCATCTTGTCCCAGCGCATTTCATCATGGATCACGTCCTGCATCAGAACGTGCTACGACCTAGCTAAGATTCCAGCCCCTCCGCTAACAGCACACTCCACAAGAGCACAGGATTTGTCCGCAGCATTCCTTGCACAGGTCCCTATCCAGGATATGTGCAAGGCAGCAATGTGGTCTTCCAGCCACACCTTCTCGTCGCACTACCCCATCACCCAATAGGCAAGGGATGATGCAGCCTTTGGCATGGCAGTCCTGCATTCAGCAACCAGGTGAACTCTGACCCTGCCTCCGGGGAAACTGCTTGGGAGTCACCTATTGGAATGCACATGAGCAATCACTCGAAGAAGAAAAAACGGTTACCTGTCCTCTTGTAATTGTTGTTCTTCAAGATGTATTGCTCATGTCCATTCCAAATCCCACCTGCCTCCCCTCTGTTAGAATATTCCGGCAAGAAGGAACTGAGTAAGCAGCGGCTCGGCAGGGACCTATATACACTGCCAAGAAGGCACCACTCCAGGGGGCTCCACAGCTGACCCGACGGGTACCGCTAGGGAAAAACCTTCCCACGATCGTGCACGCAGCGCGCGAACACATCTATTGGAATGGACATGAGCAACACATCTCGAAGAACAAGAGGTGGGTAACCGTTTTTTCTCGTGTCTTGCTTACAACTCTCCTGCTAATACATCCCAGAATGATGTTCACTTTTTTTTTGCAACAGCATTACACTGTTGATTCATATTTAGCTTGTGGTCCACTGTGACCGCCGGATCCCTTTCTGCAGTACTCCTTCCTAGGCAGTCATTTCCCATTTTGTATGTGTGCAACTGATTGTTCCTTCTTAAATGGAGTACTTTGCATTAGTCCTTATTGAATTTCATCCTATTTACTTCAGACCATTTCTCCAGTTTGTCCAGATCATTTTGAATTTTAATCCTGTCCTCCAAGGCACTTGCAACCCCTGCCAGCTTGGTATCATTGCATACTTTATAAGTGTACTCTGTATGCCATTATCTAAATAATTGATGAAGATATTGAATAGAACCTGACCCAGAACTGTTCCCCGCGGGACCCCACTCATTATGCCCTTCCGGCATGACTGATTACTCTCTGGGAACAATTTTCCAATCAGTTTTGCACCCACCTTATAGTATCTCCATCTAGGTTGCATTTCCCTAGTTTGTTTATGAGAAGGTCATGTGAGACAGTATCAAAAGCTTTACTAAAGTCAAGATATACCACCTCTGTGCTTCCCCCCCATCCACAAGGCTTGTTAACCTGTCAAAGACAGCTATCAGGTTGATTTGACATGATTTGTTCTTGACACATCTGTGCTGGCTGTTACTTATCACCTTATTATCTTCTAGATGTGTGCAAATTCAAACCCAAATTAATGGTGTTACATTTGCAAATGAATTCTAGCTCTGCAGTTTCTCTTTGAAGTCTGTTTTTGAAGTTTTTTTGTTGAAGGATGGCTACTTTTAAACCTGTTATTGAATGTCCAGGGAGATTGAAGTGTTCTCCTACTGGCTTTTGTAGGTTACCATTCCTGATGTCTGATTTGTGACCATTTATTCTTTTATGTAGAGACTGTCCGGTTTGGCCAATGCACCTGGCAGAGGGGCATTGCTGGCACATTATGGCATATATCACATTAGTAGATGTGCAGGTGAGTGAGCCCCTGATGGTGTGGCTCATGTGGTTGGGTCCTCTGATGGTGTTGCTAGAGTAGATATGGGGACAGAGTAGGCAACGGGGTTTATTACAGGGATGGGTTCCAGGGTTAGTGTTTCTGTGATGTGGTATGTAGTTGCTGGCGAGTATTTTCTTCAGGTTGGGGGGGGCTGTCTTTAAACGAGGACTGGCCTGCCTCCCAAGGTCTGTGAGAGTGAGGGATCGTTTTCCAGGATAGGCTGTAGATCGTTGATAATGTGCTGGAGAGGTTTTAGCTGGGGGCTGTACATGATGGCCAGTGGTGTGCTGTTGTTTTCCTTGTTGGGCCTGTCCTGTAGTAGGTGACTTCTGGGTACCTGTCTCATTCTGTCAATCTGTTTCCTCACTTCCCCACCTGGGTTTTGTAGTTTTAGGAATGCTTGATAAAGATCTTGTAGGTGTTTTTCTGAGGGATTGGAGTAAATTTGGTTGTATCTTAGGCCTTGGCTGAAGATAATGGATCGTGTGATGTGTCCTAGATGGAAGCTGGAGGCATGTAGATAAGTATAGCGGTCAGTAGGTTTGTGGTATAGGGTGGTGTTTATGTGACCATCACTTATTTGCACTGTAGTGTCCAGGAAGTGGATCTCTTGCATGGACTGGTCCAGGCTAAGGTTGATGGGGTGAAAATTGTTGAAATCATGGTGGAATTCCTCAAGGGCCTCCTTCCCGTGGGTTCATACTGAAGATGTCATCAATGTAGCGTAAGTAGAGGAGGGGCGCTAGAGGATCAGAGCTGAGGAAGTGTCGTTCTAAGTCAGCCATAAAAATGTTGGCATACTGTGGGGCTATGCGGGTACCCATAGCAGTGTTGCTGACTTGAAAGTATAAGTTATCCTCAAATCTGAAATGGTTGTGGGTGAGGACAAAGTCACAAAGCTCAGCCACCTGGTGTGCCATGGCCTCATCAGGGATACTGTTCCTGAAGGCTTGTAGTCTCCTCTTGTGGAATATTGGTGTAAAGAGCTTCTACATCCACGGTGGCCAGGATGGTGTTTCCAGGAAGATCACCAATGCATTGTAGTTTCCTCAGGAAGTTGGTGGTGTCTCAAAGATAGCTCGGAGTGCTGGTAGCATAGGGTCTGAGGAGAGAGTCCCAATAGCCAAGGGAGGAGGGATAGCTCAGTGGTTTGAGCATTGGCCTGCTAAACCCAAGGTTGAGAGTTCAATCCTTGAGGGGGCCATTTAGGGATCTGGGGCAAAAATTGGGGATTGGTCCTGCTTTGAGCAGGGGGTTGGACTAAATGAGATTCTATGAAATTGATTGCTTAATTATTTGCTCCATTATCTTTCCTGGTACAGAAGTAAAGCTGACTGATCTGTAGTTTCCTGGCTTGTCCTTATTTCCCTTTTTATAGATGGACACTATATTTTCTTGTTTATTAGTTAGTAGTAGTTCTGTTGGGAGTGGGGGTTCCCCCTCCACCCTGACTTTTTTCCCCTTGGGGTCTCATGACATAGAATCATAGAATATCAGGGTTGGAAGGGACCCCAGAAGGTCATCTAGTCCAACCCCCTGCTCAAAGCAGGACCAATTCCCAGTTAAATCATCCCAGCCAGGGCTTTGTCAAGCCTTAGTCCCCAGGGTTCAAGCCCTGCAAGTCCTGCAATAAGCTCATGCCAACAGGAGACCCCCACGATGCTTGTTTAAAGTGTCTGGGGGAGGCTCACCAAGCCAATAGGTGCAGGATTTGCAAGGGTTTTCAACCCAGGACCAAAAGGGAGCGGGACTTCAGATTGAAACAGCTCCTTATGGAAGTGGCTCTCAAATCGCAGTCCACCTCAGCACAGCAGGACCTAGCGCTGAGCTCCTTGGTGTGGAGTGCACCTGCATCGGTGGCAGAATCAGCATTGCGGAAGGTCTCCAAGCACAGAGACTTGCGGCACCACTGATCCCCCTGTGCCTAAGACTGTGGGAACTGCCCGGCACCGGTTCCACTCTCCAGCGCCACAGAAGAGGCACGCCCAGCAGGATAGAGGCGGATCTTCTATGAACCCCACCCCTATGGTCTCAGCCAGTGGGGCACGTCCCAGAGAGGAGTACCCAGCCCCAAGACCCGTGGAGTCGGCACCAGGAACTTCAGACCCTCAAGGAGTACCATTGAGCCTGGGGCCGTTGGACTCCCCAATCCATGTGGTGGAAGAGATGGGGCTACCGTCTACCCTGGACACCTTTGAGGCTGCATGGGACCTCATTGCCATGATGGCACTGCAGTCCTCAACTCTCTGCAACAAGCCCTCGGCGCTGCCGGGGGCGGTACCGTCCCGTGGCAAGCCGACAAAGAACCTGCCTGCGTCTCTAGGTCACTGATCATCGGCACTGGAAAGGGGGCACTGGCCTGATTCCCAGCACCACTCCGAGTCCCAGCACTGCTCTCGCTCGCGGCACCGGTCATACTCGTGGCACCGGTCATACTCGCGGCACCAGTCTCTGGATCATCAGAGGTCCCGCTCCTCGCACCGATCATCATCGCGCCGCTGATCCGCTCAGTATCGATCAAGGTCTTGGCACTGCTCCAGATCCCAGCACCGTTCCCCTTCCTCGCGGCACCGCTCACGTGGCCTACTCTGATTGGCACTGCCATGGCCTTCCAGATCCCAGTCATCGTTCTCAGAATCAGACGTGGGGTCTAGATACTCACAATGGAGCCAGCACTGGTCAGCGCATCGACGGCCTGATGCAGGTTCAATGCCATGGCTGCCTCAATGGCAAGGACCGGCGCAATGGCCTTTTTGGACCCCCTGGGCATATCACCAGTCCCAGGGTACCTTATCCAAGGGCTTCCAGTCTGTAGCATCCGAGTCTTGGATGCTGACGGCCTCAGCCAGCCGGCCCATGCCCAGAGGTGCGGAAGAGACTCCAGCTACAGGACCTTCACTGGCACATATCCCCACCCCTTTGGTGGAACCAGTGGTCACTGACCTGGAGCAGCAGGTTGGTCAGAAGGTCCCCATGGACTAACAGGCCAGGATGACCTGGTTCCCTCACCTGCGTCCTTGTTCTCCTCCCCAGACAAGGCAGTATGGGAACTTCGGTCTCAGGACCAGCACCCATAGACAGTCCCGCCCACCAGGACCTGCTCCGCAGGGTGGTGTACAATATGGGCTTACAAACCGAGGAGGTGGTGGAACAGGAGGACCCAATGGTGGACATTTTGGCCCCAGAGAGTCCATCCCGAGTGGCATTGCCACTCATTAAGACTATTCAAAACAACACCAAAACTGTATGGCAGACCCCGGCCTCTATCCCCCCCGACAGCCAAAGGGGTGGAACGCAAATACTTTGCTCCCTCCAAGGGTTACGAGTATTTGTACACCCACCTGCAGCCCTGCTCCTTGGTGGTGTCTGCGGTTAATGAACATGAAAGGCAGGGACAGCAGGGGCCCATGCCTAAGTCCAAGGACTCTAAAAAACTTGACCTTTTTAGTAGAATGGTCTACTCCAGGGGGACCTACAGTTCAGGATTGCTAACCAGCAGGCAGTCTTGAGCCGATATAATTTTAACTCATGGAACTCCATGCTCAAATTTAAGGGGCTAATCCCATCGGAGTCCAGGGACAAGTTTGGGGCCACTATGGAGGAGGGCAAGGCAGTGGCACAGACCTCTTTACAGGCGTGTACCTTGTCCTGCAGCATAGCCATGAGGAGGACCTCATGGCTTCAAGTTTTGGGTCTACCCCCCCCGCAAGGTCCAACAGACTCTACAGGACCTGCCCTTTGATGGGGCAGGATTATTCGTGGAGCAAACAGACTCCAGGCTACACAGCCTAAAGGATTCAAGGGCGACACTGATGTCACTGGGGATGCACACCCAAGCTATGCAGTGGAAACATTTTAAGCCTCAACCCCCTCAACTTCCTAACCACCTTACCCTAGACAAGACTTTTCTAGATGGCGAGGTAGGAATGGCAGGCATAAGCCATCCCAGCCCTCATCACCACAGGGCCAGGTGCGCACCTCTTTGGGAGTCACCTGGTTGGAATTGATGTGAACAAGCACTCGAAAAAGAAGAAAACTGTTACTCACCTTCTTGTAACTTGTTTTTTGAGATGTGTTATTCACGTCCATTTCAAAGCCCACCCTCTGTCCCCTCTGTTGAAGTAGCCGGCAAGTAGGAACTGAAAGAGAGGTCGGGCCAGCAGGGTCATATATTGAGCGCCAAGAAGCTGCCACTCCAGGGGGCTCCATAGCTGACCTAACGGGAGCTGCTGGGGGGAAAACTTTCCGGCAACCATGCACACGGTGCACGCACACCTGATTGGAATGGATGTGAACAACACATCTTGAAGAACAACAGTTACAAGAAGGTGAGTAACCGTTTTTTCCCTTCTTTGACAGGATTATTGGCCTAATGGATGGGGGGAAGCAGTAGATTTGATGTACTTGATTTCAGTAAGGCTTGACATTCTCATAAGCAAATTAGGGAAGTGTGGTCTAGATTAAATTACTGTAAGGTGGGTGCAAAACTAGTTGAAAGACGATGCACGAAGAGCAGTTATCAATGGTTCACTGTAAAGTGAGGAGATGTATAGTCGAGTTCCAGAGGGGCCTATGATGGGTCTGTTACGAGTCAATATTTTCATCAGTGACTTGGATAATGAAGTGGAGAGTGTGCTTATAAAATTTGCAAATGACACGAAGCTGGGAGGGGTTGCAAGCACTTCAGAGTACAGGGTTAGAATTCAAAATGACTTAAAATTGGAGAATGGGGCTGAAATATACAAGATGAAATTTGGTAAAGACAAGTACAAAGTAGTACACTTAAGGAAAAATTAAAGGCACAGCTACAAAATGGGGAATAACTGGCTAAGCAGTAGTACTGCTGAAAAGGATCTGGGGGTTATAGTGGATCAAAAATTGAATATATGTCAGCAATGTAATGCAGTTGTGAAAAAGGCTAATATTCTGGGGTGTATTAACAGGGGTGTTGTATGTAAGACACTGGAGGTAATTGTTTTGCTCTACTTGGCACGAGTGAGGCTTCAGCAGGAGTACTGTGTCCAATTCCAGATGCCACACTTTAAGAAAGATGTAGACAAATCGGAGAGAGTCCAAAGGAGAGCAATAAAAATGATAAAAGGTTCAGGAAACCTGACCGACGAGGAAAGGTTGAAAAAAAAACAAAAAAAACCAGGCATGTTTAGTGTTGAAAAACGAAGCCTGAGGGGGGACCTGATCACAGTCTTCAGCTATATTAAGGGCTGTTATAAAGAGGACGGCGATCAGTTCTCTCTGTCTGCCGAAGGAAGGACAAAAAATAATTGACTTAATCTGCAGCAAGGGAGATTTAAGTTAGATATTAGGAAAAACTTTCTAACTATAAGGATAACACTGGAAGAGGTTTCCAATGGAGGTTTTAAAGAACAGGTTAGACAAACACCTATCTAGGTGTACTTGCTCCTGCCGCAGCCTATGGGGCTGGACTAAATGACCTCTCGAGGTCCCTTCCAGCCCTACATTTCTATGATATAGGTTATTCTCTGCAAGGCTGTTGCCTCCCTGCTTCTGCTCCATGACATGATGCCTCTGCACCACAAAGCTGCACTGATTTCAATATCATGTCATTGCAAACTCCTGTCTAATTTGCTGCGCCGTGCCTCTGTCTTCCTTGGCTGTTCCTGCTTCCCCAAATTCTCCTTCCCGTTGAGAGGCTGTATTTCAGGCAATTTTTTCTTGGGTGGATTAGATTAATAGATTTTAAGCTCTGAAGGGACCATTATGGTCATCTAGTCAGACCTCCTGGGTAACACAGGCCACAGACCTTCACCCAGTAAACTCTGCATAAGGCACAGAACTTCTGTCACGCTAGAGCAGATCTTTCCAGTCTTGATTTAGAAACTCCAAGTGATGGAAAATCCACCACGTCCCTGGGTAAATTGTTCCAACTGTTAATTACCATCACCGTTGAAACTTGTGTCTTATTTTAGTCTGAATTTGTCCAGCTTCAGCTTCCAACCATGAGATCTTGTTCTGCCTCATACTGTGAGACTAACGAGCTATCTGCTGTCAGAAATCAGTCACTGTTGCAGCTGTAACTGCACCTCTGTCCCCTTCGCAGCCTCTCTGAGGGCAACCCCTCAGTTGTCAGGTCTCCTACCTTTACCTCTGGGGTGGACTCATACAATTCTCCCATTTTTAGACCTGGCCTTGGGCTACACCGTGCATACACACTATGCATCCACTATGCATACACACTGGTGCAGTTCTTCCCTTTGGGAGTTTGACCCGTGGTGAGTACAGTACCCAGACAGCCTTCTGAAACCAAGCATTGTTTAATTTTAATAGTAGGAGTAAAGCATTTAGAGGAAAAGATTTTAAAACAACAGTCTATACGCATGTCTGTCTTACCTACCAGCTCACCATCTCCTGCTGGTAACCTAGACAGGCCTAGACTGCCTGTGTGAGTTTGAACAGCATCTCAGCAGCTACCTCTCCTCTGGGAAGAGAGAATCTCTTTTTGCTCCTTTGTCCTTTTCAGTCCCCACTTTTGGCCCTGCTTGTCCAAACCAGTTCAGTAGACTCCACAGGAGGTCAAGGTAGAACCTTCAGAGCTAATGCCCCCTCAGTTCCAAGGGCTGATTGCCTGCTCGCATTCTCCATCACATGAAAGCTGCTGGCCTGTCTCCTGAGACCACAAAGGACTCACTGCCATGCCTAAATCTTTCAGGCCCTTCTTCTAGGACACCATTTTGTTAATTCAAAATAACAGTACAAAACTCACAATCTATGCAGGCTGCAAGGACCCAGGGGCCTTTTGCTCTGGTCCTCTGTGTTCTCCCCTCTCTCTCTGCTCCAGGGCCAGTCACAAGAGCAAACCTCCCTCTTGCAATGGTCCTCCAGCTGAGCTCTCCTTCGTTTATAGGGATCACCTGACCCCTTCCTGGCTGGATATGATAATCAAACAGGGCTGGATGGCCCCAGGCCTCTAGCCTTTAAAGGGGAAGCCCACCTTGTTACAAACCCAATATAGATCATACAGTATTCATAAATTATTAGAGTGGCTCCATGTCCATCACAATCTCTTCCCTGCATTGGCACTTGTAGATGGTAATCTAGTTGCCTCTTAACCTTCATTTGGATAAACTAAATATATCTAACTTCTTATGCTTCTCACTAGATGGCAGGCTTTCCAGAACTTGAGTCATTTGAGGGTTCTTTACTGAACCCTTTCCAATTTTTCAACATCCTTTTTGAAGTGTGGACACAAGAACTGAACCCAGAACTCCAGTAATGGCCTCACTAATACCACTCCCTGCTCCTATTTGATATTCCTTTGCTTACACACCCAAGGATCATATTTTATGTATTTTCTGCCATGACCCCTAAGTCCTTTTAATTGTAGCTGCATTCCAGGACACATTCCCCCATCTTATAAGTGTGACCTACATTGTTTTTAGATGTATGACCTTGCCTTTGGCTATGTTAAAACTCATGTTTTTAAAATGAACTTCCTTATCAAACTACCCAGGTCAGCCTGTATAGGTGACCAGACCCCATCATTATTTACTACTCCTCTAATTTTTGTCTCATCTACAAATTTTGCTAGCAATGATTTTATATTTGCTTCTAGATCACTGATAAAGATATTAAATAGCATCAGACCAAGAATATATCCATGTATGGCTCCACCAGAAATACCATCACTCAATTACAGTTCCCTATTTATGATTACTGTGATGGGTTTGGTCACAGAGACCCCCTTGGGACTGTCACCTGACATGTTGAGATTACCTCTGAGCCTGTTTTCCCTGCCAGCTTGGGACTCCAGAACCCTGCCTTGTTGAGCCAGACACACTAGCCTGCTGCAACACAGACCCAGGTCTGGTCCACGCCCCCAGAGCTGCAGACTTTAACCAAAAACTGCTCAGCAGGTCACCTAACTCCAGCACCCAGACACCCAGTTCCCAATGGGATCCAAACCCCAAATACATCCATTTTACTCTGTATAAAGCTTATACAGGGTAAACTCATAAATTGTCCACCCTCTATAACACTGATAAAGAGATATGCACAGCTGTTTGCTCCCACAGGTATTAATCACTTACTCTGGGTTTACTAATAAACAAAAGTGATCTTATTAAGTATAAAAAGTAGGATTTCATAGAATCATAGAATATCAGGGTTGGAAGGGACCTCAGTAGGTCATCTAGTCCAACCCCCTGCTCAAAAGCAGGACCCATCCCCAATTAAATCATCCCAGCCAGGGCTTTGTCAAGCCTGACCTTAAAAACTTCTAAGGAAGGAGATTCCACCACCTCCCTAAGCCACGCATTCCAATGTTTCACCACCCTCCTAGTGAAAAAGTTTTTCCTAATATCCAACCTAAACCTCCCCTACTGCAACTTGAGACCATTACTCCTTGTCCTGTCCTCTTCTACCACTGAGAATAGTCTAGAACCATCCTCTCTGGAACCACCTCTCATCCTTCTTGTAGTGTGGGGCCCAAAACTGGACACAGTACTCCAGATGAGGCCTCACCAATGTCGAATAGAGGGGGACGATCACATCCCTCGATCTGCTCGCTATGCCCCTACTTATACATCCCAAAATGCCATTGGCCTTCTTGGCAACAATGGCACACTGCTGACTCATATCCAGCTTCTCGTCCACTGTCACCCCTAGGTCCTTTTCCGCAGAACTGCTGCCTAGCCATTCGGTCCCTAGTCTGTAGCTATGCATTGGGTTCTTCCGTCCTAAGTGCAGGACCCTGCACTTATCCTTATTGAACCTCATCAGATTTCTTTTGGCCCAATCCTCCAATTTGTCTAGGTCCCTCTGTATGCTATCCCTGCCCTCCAGCATGTCTACCACTCCTCCCAGTTTAGTATCATCCGCAAATTTGCTGAGAGTGCAATCCACACTATCCTCCAGATCATTTATGAAGATATTGAACAAAACCGGCCCCAGGACCGACCCCTGGGGCACTCCACTTGACACCGGCTGCCAACTAGACATGGAGACATTGATCACTAAGACATTTAAGTGATTTCAAGTAATAAGAGGCAGAACAAAGTTAGTTACCAAGCAAAATAAAACAAAACATACAAGTCTAAGCCTAATACATTAAGAAACTGTGACAAAGTTCCTCCTCTGCCTTGGTGGGTCCTGCACTTATTGGCAGATTTGCTTGCCTCAGAGATTCACGGCAGCCCTCAGTTTGGCCACTTTTGCTAGTGGCTCAAA